>NW_026535781.1:5052651-5702681 GCF_028551555.1 Melozone crissalis
TTAGGAGTGTTGCTGTAGAGACAAGGGCATCTTCTCTTTCCCAAGTAATTAATGGAAGGTGCCGACAATTTGTTTAGATTTGGGGTCTTTGCTCAGCACAGGATGCTGGTGTTGTAATTGGGCTGCAGTTGAATTAGTAAAATTCCTGATGACTGGGGGAGTGGGCTCCATAAATGGGTTGTCCTAAAAGTTGAGTACGTAAAAGGCCTTGGCCAGTGTCTCAATGGAAGATAATATTAGGACTCCCCAGCTCTGTTGATCAAGGATCCTTTTGATGGATCAGTGGGCCCTCTCGGCTATGGACTGTCCTGTGGTGAAGTGTGGTATGCCTGTGACATGTTTTATACCCCAGTGGTCAGAAGCTTGTTGGAATCAGTGCAAGGTATAAGCAAGAGCATTAGCAGTTTTAATTTCCTGTGGAAGTGCTAAGGTGGAAAAAACGAAAAAGTAATGTTTTATAGCATCTTCTAAATTTTTCAACAGCATGGGCAGAGGTGAAAACTACGCAGTAAAAGGTGTCGATTGAGACGTGGATGTATTTTAGTCTGCTGAAAGGAGCTTAGTGTGTGATGTCTGATTGCCAGATGTGGAGACTCTCTAGTCCTCTTGGATTGACTCCAGCTCTGACAGAAGCAAGGGCATGCTCCTGACGATTGGGGCAGGTGGCTACAAGGGATCTTGCCTGGTCTCAGGTAATTTTGAACATCCTGAGCAGCACGGGAATGTTTTGATGGTAGAATTGGTGGCTTATCCTTGCCTGTCCAAAATCTATCTAAGGCATATTGCAGTGGTTCAGATGTTTGAAGTAGGCAATTGAGGGGCTCTTGAGTGAGAAGTAAGTATATATTCACAAGGTGTGTTCCTGCAAGGGAGCACAAACACTTTCTAGCTTTCCTGATAAGTTGTACAATAACTTTCTGTTGAGTTGTTTTCATTTTAGTAGGTTGGTGTCATCTGAAAACACATTCAATTATTATCAGGGCATCTCAGATAGTTGAGTCCCACAGAAACAATAATGCATGAAATTTTGGACTTACACCAAGGATTGCCAGGGAGAAAGGAAAATTAGGTTGGTATCTGTGTGCCTGTTTAGTTTGAATCACCCACGATACCTTTTGTACAGCTGCTTAGGCCTCCGGTGTCAGTGATCGCAGGAATCGAGCCCTTCACTGCCTTTAAGGAGCAGCAGGAACAGTGGCGTGAGGTCTTCTGTGGTCGATCCCAGCAGTGAACATACCCAACTGATGCTTCCACAGAGTTGGTGGAGTTCTGGCAGAGTCTTTGGGTTGTCCTTGATGTTCAGTGTTTGTGGTGTGATGGTTCTTTCTGCAGTTTTCATGCCGAGACACTTCCAAGGGGCTGTCCTTTGAACTTTATCTGCTGCAATCTTAAAACCTTTCTCCTGTATCGCAGTGATGCCATCTTGTACTGCAACATCCAAAATGATTTGAGCTCTTGCAAAAACAACTGTGTCGTATTGAAAAATGATAGCATTAGGATGTTCATTTAATGATCCCTATAATGAAAAGCGATTAGCTTTAGGGCGAGAGAATTTGGACATCAAGCAATTGACAAATATTTGGTTTCCTCTTCATTCGTTGAGGCAATACAGTCCACTGGTACCTCTGTAAAGGTGCTTGTCGATTTAGTGACGGAAAAAGCAACTCAGGAGGGTGTCATTGGGCTGCATGGGAGTGTCAAAAAAGTAGTCATTGAGATCTATATCAACCATCTGCCAATGACAGTGTAATCATAGGTACAATTGGATTAAACCTCCCTGAACTAGCCTTCCTTCAGATCTCAACCCATGCAATCTTCAAAGCAATGCTCTTCCTATGCTCAGGCTCCATCAATCACAGCCTAAATGTCGAACAAGATATCCGAAAAATAGGAGGACTCCAAAAACTGCTACCCACAACCACGGCAATCTTGAGGTATCATGGAGGCTGAGGGCAGGCTGGACTGGAGGGCACCCATGTCCTCAATGACCGTATTGATTTTCCTGAGGTCCAGCAGCAGCCACCTCTTGTCCTTGCCAGGCTTTCATATGATAACGACAGGTGCATTGCAGGGGCTAGTAGATGGTACAATGTGGCCCACAGACAGCTGCTCCTGCACGAGGGACTGCAGGGCCTATAACTTTGTGCTTCAGAAGGGCCACTGATCCACCCATATGGGGTCGTTGGTCTTCCAGGTTGACTGAAGTGTGGCGCGCTGCTCAGTGGCCCCATCTAGAAATCCTGAGGTGTTGATAGGATCTCTGGCCCTGTCCCCCTTTGGGACAAGAGGTCTTTTCCTCAAATTGTTATTGGTGCCCGGGTGATAAAAGATCTTACTGTAGCAACTGTGCCCTCAGGACCTTCCCTGCAGATGTTACTGTGACTCCAGAAGCTGGTAGTGGCTCCCCTGGTAGCTAATAATTACCCCAGCAGCTGGAACCAGGGGCCATTGTTTTAGCCAATCAGAGCAGGAAATTATGGTGACATCAGCTCTTGTATCTAATAATCCTGAAAAACATTTCTTTCTCCCTTTACATGACAAAGCATACTTTAGAACAGGTCTGTTTCTGCCTGTTGTCTGTGCCCACATCACCATTGGATCAACTGATGTGGTGATCATGTCCCATAGGAGGATGGCTCTGGCTGTAACTGTTCCTTTTGGAATGAAAAGGGGAGAGTCTAAGCATAGAGCCTGGACAGTTATCTCCTGCAAAGAGGTCAAGGTGAGTACCTCAGATAGTATAGTGAGTGTCTCCATCCCTTCCCTGGTGTTGGTTAAAATTAAAATGTCTCTGGGCCGTTCTTCAGGCCTGTATATGCCTGTTGGAATATGGTGAACATAAATATCGCATAGTGGAATTAAAAAGGCCCTTACCAGCTGCCTTTAGGTTCCAGGGCAGAGCTGTCTTCTGTCGAGATTTCCGCAGTGATCGAGCTGTCCTGATGGATCTGAGAAGGTCGCTGTGCTGGTTCTCCACGATGTTGGGTAGGGTGGGGCGGAACGGCCTCACGTTTGCTGTCATTGCACTGGGCCTCTCTGTGTCTGTATGGGGTTTCCCGCAGGCTACTGGTTTTGCTGGTGTTGGAAAACATGTGGACGAGGGGGGCAGTGAGGAGAGTTGCTGCGACAACTAGAAGGTCCCTGGTAATAGCCTGTATTTTTACAATTCTGTTGAAAATGCCCCATCTCCCTGCACTTAAAGCCAGGTCCTTTTTCATGTGCATGTCAGGGAATAACTTGGGAGGCTACTAGCACTTCTACTACACCCTTACTGGTAGCCTTAGCTTGGCTGGCGTGACAATGTAAGGATGCCCTAAGCGTGCATGCCTCGACCATTTGTGCAATGCTAGGCTTTGGGTTAAGGGGTAGAGAAGGTAAAATGTCTTTACAGGTGTTATTAGCATATGTTTCAGCAAGTTTAGTAAGAAGTACCTTCCTGGCTTTTGGATGTTCAACTTGCTTCTCTATTGCTTTTGGACGGTGGTCAATAAATTTTAGAAAGGTTTGCCCAGGTCCCTGCAGAATGTTTATGAAATATAGAGTAGATGTTGTTCCATTGGGAGCCTGCATGAGAGCTGTTTTTGCAGCACTTTTATCTCTTCTAACAGAGCTCTGGGAAGGTCTATTGAATGAGGTTTTATGAAATCTTCCTCACTGGCTAGATGGACTAGTGTTATGTGTGTCCACCTGTCTTCCCTAGTATAGTCTTCTAATAATTGTTTACTGTTTTTTTCCCCATTTCTTCCCACAGAATAATTTCAATGGGAGAAAGTAGGATGTGCATAAAATGGAGCAGATCGTGAGGCACCATAACATGTGCAGTGAAGGTGGCATTTAACAAATTACTGAAATACGGTGAGCCCCTCCCATGGTCTTTCGCTGCTTTAGAAAGATCTTTCATCTCCCATGTGGGACAGCTTCCCATCAGGGGTTAGCTCCACTCTGGTACTGCACCGGTGCTGCTTGTATTTTAGCTACCAATTCCCAGTCCCCCTCTTCAGCCGCCAGCTTCCGCATCCTCTGCCAAGAATCCTCAGCCTCATGCTGAACGTCAGATGAACCTTCCCTCTCCTCTCCAGAAGAGGGAACTTGTTCTTTGGCAGAGGAGCGGGGCCTTGGGGTGACTTGCCAGGCCCAGTGTTCTGGGCCTTTGGTAGCCAAGATGGCGGCCTTCCCGTTACCGCCCCTCACACTTCCGGCTCCGACAGTGTGGGATCCACAAGGGGCTGAGTTGGAGGGGGTAGGGCAGCGGGAGTAGGCAAGGAAGCGCTGGATCCCAATGCAGAGGTGGTACCTGACGCAGAGCTGGGACCCAACACAGGGGGAAGACCCGATGAGAGAGCTGGGACCCAACACAGGGGGAGGACCCGATGAGAGAGCTGGGGGTGGGAGGGAGTTTGACATTGACAATCCCCTCCAGAGGAGGGACTCCATTTTGTGAGCTATCTGAGGGGCATCCAGTGAGGAGAGGTAGTGGAGAATGGGTTAGGGTAGAATCCAGGCCGGTGTGATCAGTACAGACCTGGGCAGGGGGTAGAGAAAGAGGGGAGATGTCAGACAGCAGGTGGCTTGTCTGTGCTTTACAGCAGTACCTGTGTATCACCCTTATCTTGGTATCAGTGGGTTCAGGAATGTGGGGGGCAGTACTCAAAGTCTGGGTTGAATATTAGAACTTTGAACCCTTGAGAAAACTCTATAAATCATATGAAAAATTGGGTAAAATGTTGTGACTCTTATCACTCTCTGAGTTTGCAGAAGATAGAGTCTTTCCCTTACTCAGTCCCAAAATGCTACATGACAAACTGAATCAACAGACATGTCTGCGAACTCCTTAAAAAGCCAATAAACAAATGACTTTCAACTTCCCTTAGTAAAAGTCTTCCACTCTGAAAGGAGAGACTACCAAACGGGAAGATATTTATCTCTCTAAGGATTGGATAATTTGTTACCCAGAGCTGCCCCTGATGTAAAGGGTGGCCCACCCACAGGACTAAAATATCTCCCAAGGATCCTGCACTGCAGGTGGCTGTCCCCCAGCTCACTGCTCTGGTTGCTCTATATGCAGATGTTTCAAAATGTCCCCTGGGCTTCACCAGCTGAGAGGGCCCTGTTGCTGCTGCAGGGTTCCAATGCTTCCTTCAGCAAGCCCTGATAAAACTCAGGTCCCACTCCAAGGTGGTGGCTGACCCGAGGCGTCTTCTGTCCCATGACGGTGGAAGAGCCGGATTCTCACTGGAGTGCCTCTCAGGAATTCTCAAAGAAGGTCCCTGTTTGGGCAGCCCTTGTGGCATGTCCACAGCCAGACACTGTGAGAGACCTGCACAACCAGATCTAGGAGCAGACTGCCTGGAATGCATGATGGATGAGGCAAGAGAGGGATCTATGTGTGGAACTGCAAATACTGTGGATTGCACTGGAGAGGGTCCAGGGAAGGAGACAAAGTAGGGGTGGGCAGACAAGGATTTCCATGGGGGAAAAAAGGACCTTGTACGCAGTAATTCAGGACTAAGAGGTGTTAAGAGAGGGGAGAACATCCTAGGGGAGTATATATAAGGAAAGGAGGAAGTTCATGATACCAAGGAAATGTGCTGAATCTGCATGATCCCAGAAAATACAATGAGCAAGATCATTGTATTCAGAGGGGTTATTCACCTTACTTTAATTCAATATAATTGTCATCAGGTATTACTATTCCAGTGGTAGGCCCCCCGGCCTGCAGAACATTGCCTCTGCCTCAGACTTCATTGCTGGGTGAGGAGCTAAGCAGCGCTGAAAGCTGAGGCCTGTCCTTTGTGATCCCTTTGGGATGGCAGTGGAACTGCTGTGAGTGCACATTCAGAGGCACCTTCATGGCTTCTCATGCCACGACACCAAAAATAAATCAGCAGTTTGAGTTTTTGAATGACATTTAGTCCTTTGAAATATCTGCAGGCAGTGGTCTGAAACTGCTTTCTGAGCCTGCTCCTTGGGATCAGCTGTGAAGGGCTGAGGGCTGGCCTGAGCCTAGCGCTGTGTCCCACTGGAAGGAGCCCTACAGGCTCACGTACAGAGCAGGCACTGCCAGAGGCCCTGGAGATCTCACCTGCCCTGCAGCCACCATTGCCAAGGTGCTGTAAACATCAGCTGGTGCTGACTTTCCTCATGGAGAATTTCTGGGTTTAGTTCCTATGGGGAATTTCGTTCCTGCAGCCCATGGTATTTCCCCCTGGCAGGTGTGATGGGGATGCTCGGGGAGTGTGGGGATTTGGGGGCAGCTGGCCGGGCAGGGGCTGAGCTCGAGGCCCTGTTGGGCCCATGGCCCCCAGCAGCAGCAGCAGCAGCAGCAGCCCCAGGGCTCAAAGTCCCGTGCCCCCTGCCCAGCACAGGCTGCCCTGTCCCTGCAGCTGTCACCCGAGTGGGGCCAGGGGCCAGTGGCCGCTGGCAGCAGCAGGAATGCGGGCAGGGTGAGGATACCCTGGCTTGGCTTTTGTCTCTGGAACAATGCGAGCTCAGGGCAGTGCAGAGCAGGCTGGGAAGCAGAGCCCAGGGCCTTTGGAGGCTGCAAGGCTTAAAGATCAGTCCCTGCAGTAGCCCAGATGCAGGTGGCCCAGTTGCCAAGGCTGTGGTTTTCTTGAGAGTGTGCAGGTGGATTTTGGATGGCTGTGGCCTGCTGGCAGCTCTGGGTCCAGGAGTCCCTGTGGCTGCAGCAGGAAGGGTGGCTGAAGGTTAGCTGCCTGCTTTGGTGGCATGGCTGCAGGGGCCAGTGCTGTGAGAGCCCCCTGTGTGAGAGCTGAGCTCTTGGGGACAGCGCTGTGCCCCAGGCCAGGAAGAGCAGCAGTGCCCAGGGCCAGGAGTGGTGTCAGTGGGAGCCCCTGTGCACAGGGACCCCCAGCCCCAGGGTGGCCGTGCCAGCACCCCCAGGCACCTCCAGCCCCGAGAACGTGGAAGAAATGGAACCCACAAGTGTGCAAAGGCTGCCTGTGCCCAAAGGAATGGCCAAGGGAAGTCAGGTTTTAAAAAGAAACAGTATTTATTTGCCGAAGATCAGCAAATCTAGGATTTACAGAACATGTGTCATTATAACAATTGTTATAACTACAACAACAACAATGTACAGAACATATTTACATGGGATCTGAGGGGCTAAAAATCTTCAAAACATATTTACAGAAAACTTCGAATGAAGGGAACGTATTTACAGGAAACTTCTAAGCTCTCAAACGTATTTACAAATCCATCCTTTCTGTGCCATGATGTGCATGAGTCCTGGAAGAAAGGAAGCAGCAGAGCTGGACTCAGCTGGCAGCACTGGGCCCAGCAGGGCTGGGAGCTGGGCCCCAGGGGATGGGCCAGGGCTGGCAGGGCTGGCGTGGCCCCAGGGAAGTGCAGGGCAGGCCGGGGCTGGTGCTTGTGGCAGCACAATCCAGGCCCCCTGCGGGCACCGTGTCCCTGAGCGGGGCCATCCAGTCCAGCCCCAGCGTGGCACCAGGGGACCCAGTGTGTGTGTGGGCAGGGTGTGGGAAGCATCTGCCTGTCTTACCTGTGGGGCTGCATCTTCATCCAAGGACCATGGGCTCCTCCTCATCCTTCTCGTCAACTTCCATGTCCTCGGTGTTGTGGGATCTCAGTCTCTCAGAACTGGGGTGCAGGGTGAATCAGACCGCCCCTGGGGGGCTCGGGAGTCCTGGAATGTTGCCAGAAATGTCTGGTGGCTGGACTTTGATCCCACATGGGAGATGACATCAGTATGAGGACGGGAGGATTTCACTGGGGTGAATGGTGAAGGGATAAGTTAATTGGAGTGTGAGATACAGGGTTTAAGATCCCTGTACAGGGGGGTCTAGAGAGGCAAGATGGAGGTATTGGGGCGTGCCCTTCTCCTTCTTCTTCTTCCTCTAGGCCTCCATCTTCTGTGGTGGAGTTGGCACTCCGGGATTGGACCTTACTAGGGGAACACTGGTTAATAAGGATAGAGGGTATTGGAGAAAAATGATAAATATTGTATACGTAACTCCGGGTATAAAGATAGACGACCGCCCCGGGGGCTCTCAGTGTGTGCCCATGGCTGACTGCTGAGCAGAACTCTGTCAGGCCAAGAGAAAATCTTTTAGATAAGCAATTAATAAACACCGAGACCGAGAACAATTCTGAAGCTTCCTCTCGTCCTTTCGAAACCCGGGGGCCCAAGGCCATCTTTGGGCTTTTCCCAGACCATCTAAACAGCACCAAAATCCAACAACTGGCGTCCACTGTGCGGGCTATCTCCCACCAAACCTTTCGGGGGGGGGAAAGCCCTGAAGAGCTGAAGAGCCAAGAGAACAGCACTGATAACTCCAGAGGAGGGAAGCCTGAAGAAAGAAAGAAGAAAAAGAAAAAACCGGCTGGGAGAAGCTGCAAAAATCAGCAGTCACTGAGAAATCCCATCTCTCAGCTTCTGCTGAAGACAGCTCGTAGCAGAGCGGCCTGGACTGGGACCAGAAAGGCGCCTCTGATCCATCTCTTGTAATCTGCTGGACGGAGAACAGGAGCCTCCAGACCACTCTGACGACAGATTCAGTAAGAAGGCCAAAATAAAATCATGGGGGCATCACTCTCCCAGGAACAACGGGAAATCTTATCCACCTTACAAAGTGTAGCAGAATTATATACAGAAGGGATCCCAAAGAAAGAATTAAAACAGCTGTTATTATGGGCAAGGCTTAATTATCCACTTGCGGAGACATGTTTGCTGTTCGAAGTGGGGTTTTGGCAAGAAATTAATAGGCATTTATATATTTTAGCAACAAAAAAAGATGAGACAGCGTTAAAGCTACTCTCGCCGGCAAGAATCATGTTACAAGGTATTTCAGTGCAGTCTAAAAGACTGGAAAAGCAGCGAGAAGCTGCGGTACCCTCAGAGAAGGGGGCGGAGTGGCAAAGCTCCGGGAAAAAAATTGCTCTGGCTTTAAAAAGCCAGGGGGAAAGGGCTCTCGAAAAAAGAGAGCGGGAAAAAATATTAAAACCCCCGATCAAAAAATGCAACAAACCCCAAGGGCGTCCTGAAACTCCAGAGAGTGTGGAGGAGTCAGGAGCAGAAGGGGGGGAGCAGGAAGATAAGGGATCGGGGGGGGGGCCTGTTCGCGGTGAAAGCGGCGACGCGGCAGCGGCGGCATACGCGGGCAGCGCGGGTGAAGATGAGGAGACGCGCGCGGAGGGCGAAACTCGCAAAAACCGGGGTATAGACTCACACGCGGGCGCGGCGGCGGCGAGCGCGGAAGGCGGGCTGAGGGAAAATGTGCAGGCTCAAAGGGCCGCGGCGGCGAGACGCAGGAGGCGCGCGGTTGTGACGTCAAACCCGGTGCGACGGTCAGCTCGAATCGCGGGGAGAGCCGGAGTACCGGCGGGAGAGGCGAACACAACGTCAGAGGAGGAGGGGTCGGACTCTGGGACAGACCGAGGGGCGGGAACCTCGGAGGTGAAACAGGGGGGAGACGATGACGTCAGCTTGGGGGACACAGGGAGCAGCTCGGAGAGTACGCATGCGCAGAAAGTAAGACGCGGGCGGACCCGAGCCCGGTCCCCTGTGACGTCGCGGGTGAGGAGGGGCCGTGTTAGGGATTCTACGTCCCGGGGCTCCACACCGTCTCCAGATCTGGCGCCTTTGGTTCAGAGCCTCGGAGTCCCAGTCCCTTCCCCTCACAGGGGAGGCCGAGCAGGAAGAGGAAGTGGGGCAGTCGAGATTGCTCCGTCATCCGAGCCAGGGAGGCCGGTGACAGCGCCACCTAGTGGCAGGAGGGCGGAAGTGCACAACATGCCGAGTCGGCTCGGCGGAGCCACAGCGCCATCTCGTGGCGAGACTGCAACAATGCAGCAATTTTTTCCAACAATATATAAAAAGAAAAGCACCTCGAAGAAAACAATGTTAACACGACAAAGGGATTATCCATCCACTTTGGGATTTCATGAAGATGATGAAAGCTCAGATGAAGAACAGCTACAAGGGGAAGATGTCATAAGGATCACAGCATCGGAAGGTGTCCCAACATGGATGCTATCAGCAGCAGAAGCAGCAAAAAGCTTCTTGCATTCATTCGATGCAGTAAAGAAGAAATATCAACAGGATCCTCGAGTTTCCTTTTCGGATTTAGGAGCAAGGCCAAAAACCTCAAGGCGAAAAATGAGACACCATGAATCACCGATGACATCTACAACACCATTATTCATGCAAATCCCAATGGAATCTGATGAAGAGGGGTTTCAAGAGCCGGTGAAGACAATGGATTGGAGGCAAATCAGAGAAGCATTGGAAAAGGAAAAGCATTTATTCCCGGGATCAGGGGATTTGACAATGCCAGTGACATATGATGCCCAGGGACAGAATCCAAGGTGGGAAAGGATGGGTCATGAGACACTCAAAGACTTAGGGAAGGCAGCTCAGACTTTTGGGCTGAACTCACAATACTTCAAACAGCTATTAAGAGGGACATTCTCTATGTATGATCTCACGGGAAATTGAGCGCGGGAAATCCCCGGCGCGCTCCGACACAAGTACTGGCGGTGTCACAAGAACAGACAGGGCAGTCATCAGTGAGCGACAAGCAGATGCCCTCAGCAAAACCCTCAGTCGATTCCACAGTGACCCAGACCTCCTCCCACCAGGGGCACAGTGTGCATTGGCAGCTTCAAAACTAGTATGCTTTCTAGATGAAAGTCATGCGGAGATACCAACAGGTATCCGCGGGGACTCATACAAGAAACAAGATTTTTTGATAATTGGACAAGATAAGTGCAGTATTCTTGGGCTCATTGTCTATCCGACAGTTGTCTCAGCAGACAAAAATACAGAGCTAACAGTTTTGGCAAGAGCGCTTCGTCCACCATTGACTGTACCGGAAAATACTGTGGTTGCGAGAGCCTTTGCATTGCCACCACACGCAGTTGGAGAGGTCATGTCAATCTTCGACGAAGAAGGTCTCCCTATGAAAGAGCATGTTGAAGTACATACAACATGGGTGAAGCACATAGGTCGAGACCGACCCACGCTCACGTGCCAATTGACGTGTGGGGACAGGACAATATCGATCAGAGGTATGCTCGACACAGGGGCGGATGTAACAGTAATATCGTACATCTTTTGGCCACGCAATTGGAGCTTGGTCGCGCCATTGGGCTCTCTCTCAGGCATCGGGGGAGCATCTCTGTGTCTGCAAAGTGAGAATTCCGTCGTTGTCACGGGACCAGGAGATAAGACGGCGATCATTCGTCCTTTTGTCGTTCAAAAGCCGATCACAGTCTGGGGTCGGGACCTTTTGGCACAATGGGGCGCGAAGATCGAAATGGATTTTTAATAGGGGTCACTGCAGCACTCGCCACACTGAAGCTGACATGGAAAACAGATGATCCAGTTTGGGTGGATCAGTGGCCCCTTGAGCGGAAAAAATTGAGTGCTTTGAAAGACCTGGTCCAAGAACAATTGCAGAAGGGACACATCAAGCCAACAGACAGCCCTTGGAATTCTCCGGTGTTTGTCATCAAGAAAAAGCTGTCGGGCAAGTGGAGGTTGTTACACGACCTCAGGAAGATCAACGAAGTCATAGAAGACATGGGGCCACTTCAGTTGGGACTTCCATCTGTCTCGATGATTCCCAGAGATTGGCAGCTTGTGGTCATTGACCTCAAGGATTGCTTTTTCAGTATCCCACTCCATCCAGATGATGCTCCGAGATTTGCCTTTTCAGTCCCGAGTATCAACAGGGAAACGCCTCTGCAGCGGTATCATTGGGTCTGTCTTCCACAAGGCCTGAAAAATTCTCCGACGATCTGTCAATGGTACGTGGCGCGAGCTTTGGCACCAGCACGAAAGAAATTTCCGAAGGCGAAGATCATTCATTACATGGATGATTTGCTCATCGCAGCATCAACACGACAGGAGCTGCAAGAAGCTCGTGACTGTGTGATCGCAGAGGTGCAAAAGGCAGGTCTGGAAATCAGCATTTCAAAGATTCAAGAGGTTGCACCTTGGAAATATCTAGGGTGGAAAATCTCAGAGAAAACAATAAAGCCTCAAAAGGTGGAGATCAGCACAAAGGTCAACAATTTGCATGACTTGCAACAGCTTTTGGGAGAAATCAACTGGATGAGACCAGTCTTGGGAATCACAAATAGTGACATTCCAGCACTGCTTGATCTCTTGAGAGGAGACACGGACATTCGTTCTCCCAGGACACTCACACCAGAAGCAAGAAAAGAGTTGGAGAAAATCTCGGACGCGATACAGAAAAGGCAGGCACATAGATTTGTTCCATCGTTGCCTTTTCAGTTGGCAGTGCTGGGGAAGAAAACGCAGTTCCATGGTTTGATCTTCCAATGGGATGAATCGCAAAAGGACTCTTTGATAATCATAGAGTGGATTTTCCTACCGCACAGGCCCGCGAAAACGATTCTCACAGATCTGGAGATGGCAGCACAAATCATCATAAAGGCGAGAACAAGGCTGCTGACAATGGCAGGAAGAGAATTCTCAGTCATCAGGTTACCTCTGAAACGAGACTACTTCGATTGGGCAATGCAACAATCGAAAGACCTATTAATCGCATTGTTAGCGTTCCCAGGAGCTTGCACAATCCACTTTCCCCAACACAGAATACTGCAATCGCAAATATGCTATAGAGCAAAACCACAGATAAGTGAAGAACCTTTGGACGGGATCACCGTGTTCACGGATGGCTCGGGGAAGACACACAAGTCAGTGATCACGTGGAGAGACTCAACGACAGGGGATTGGGAATCAGACGTGAGGATGGTTCAGGGCTCTCCACAAATTGTGGAGTTGGCAGCCGTTGTCCGAGCATTTCAGTTGTTCAAACAGCCTCTCAATCTGGTGACAGATTCCGCATATGTTGCGGGTGTGGTCAAGAGATTGGAGGGTTCGCTCTTGAAAGAAGTCAGTAATGAGGTTCTATACTCATACCTGACAAGCTTGAAAACACTGCTAGAGAGCAGGGAAAGAGAGTATTTTATCACACACATTAGAGCGCACACAACACTTCCAGGGTTTTTAGCGGAAGGGAATGCTCGGGCGGACAGGTTGACAATGCCCATTTTGCAAACACTGCCGGACATTTTTGAGCAGGCAAGGTTAAGTCATGCGTTCTTTCATCAGAATGCGCAAGCACTGATGGAGTCCTTTCGTCTCACAAAGAGTCAGGCGAGGGAGATCATTAGTGCTTGTCCAGACTGTCAGCTTGTGCAGCCACCTTCTTCTACCGGGGCCATCAATCCGCGGGGGCTGCAAAGTCTTCAGTTGTGGCAAGCTGATGTCACAAAATACCCATCTTTTGGGAAGCTCAAAAATGTTCATGTTTCTGTAGATACATTCTCAGGTGCAGTCTTTGCTTCAGCACATGCTGGGGAAACAGCAGACCATGCTTGCCGACACTTTCTGCAGGCATTTGCAGCATTAGGTGTGCCTCAGGAGATAAAAACAGATAATGGTCCAACATACACAGGCAGGGTGCTTGACAGATTCCTGAAAAGGTGGGGTGTCAGACACACGTTTGGTATTCCGCATTCACCCACAGGTCAGGCAATCATTGAGAGAACACATCACACCCTAAAATCCCTTCTGGACAGACAGAGAAGGGGTGAGCCAGAGGCAACACCTCACATGAAATTAAATAAGGCATTGTATGTGCTGAATTTCCTAAATAGCTCATCCTCGGAACCTGATCCACCGATCGTGAGACATTTTCTAAACAACACACAGGCAAAGCTAAAGGAAAATCCTTTAGTTTTGATCAGGAACCCAGAGACCGGACAAATAGAGGGTCCTTTCAGACTAATCACTTGGGGAAAGGGTTTCGCTTGTATCTCCACAGATCGAGGTCTGAAGTGGGTGTCGGCACGGCACGTGAAGCCATTCCGAACGCGAGAACACGAGAATGCTGATCCAAGAAGCAAAGAGACGAGTACTCAGACAGAAGTCGAGACTCAGACTGCGAAAAATGACCCAGAAGAGAAATGAAAAGAAACTAAGGACTTTGGGGGGTTTTCACATAAAAGCAAAAAAAGATCTTTTTGGTGCAAACAGAAGGGGGAGATGTGGGATCTCAGTCTCTCAGAACTGGGGTGCAGGGTGAATCAGACCGCCCCTGGGGGGCTCGGGAGTCCTGGAATGCTGCCAGAAATGTCTGGTGGCTGGACTTTGATCCCACATGGGAGATGACATCAGTATGAGGACGGGAGGATTTCACTGGGGTGAATGGTGAAGGGATAAGTTAATTGGAGTGTGAGATACAGGGTTTAAGATCCCTGTACAGGGGGGTCTAGAGAGGCAAGATGGAGGTATTGGGGCGTGCCCTTCTCCTTCTTCTTCTTCCTCTAGGCCTCCATCTTCTGTGGTGGAGTTGGCACTCCGGGATTGGACCTTACTAGGGGAACACTGGTTAATAAGGATAGAGGGTATTGGAGAAAAATGATAAATATTGTATACGTAACTCCGGGTATAAAGATAGACGACCGCCCCGGGGGCTCTCAGTGTGTGCCCATGGCTGACTGCTGAGCAGAACTCTGTCAGGCCAAGAGAAAATCTTTTAGATAAGCAATTAATAAACACCGAGACCGAGAACAATTCTGAAGCTTCCTCTCGTCCTTTCGAAACCCGGGGGCCCAAGGCCATCTTTGGGCTTTTCCCGGACCATCTAAACAGCACCAAAATCCAACACGGTGTCATCCTCCTCGTCTACGTCCATCTCCTCGATGGTCTCCTCCTCGTCTACTTCCATGTCCTCCACAGTGGAGGACATGGAAGTAGAGGAGGAGTCCGCCTCCATCATCTCTTCCCCATTCAGCCCCTGGTCCTCATCCATCGCCTCCATAGTGTCTCTGTCAGTCTGCAAGGGGCAGCACAATCTCCCAGTGGGCTTCCTGTCCCACACCATCCATTCCCACATGGCTGCAGCCTGCGCAAGCCGGGTGCCCCCTGCCTGGCATTGCACTGTACCTCCATTGGCACAGCAGATCACATCATGCTGGGATTGGCGCTCCAGAGCCAGCAGCGGGAAAAGCCCAGGCAGCAGCAGCACCTCAGCGCTCAGGGTCAGAGCGCAGACTGAGCATCAACTGACCCTTGGCAGCCGGTGAAGTGTCTGCTGTGCTTGTTTCCAGGTCCTGGACATTCCACCTGGAACCCTCTGGGAGCTGTGATGTCACTGAAGTTTCAGGGCTGCCGTGCAGTGGGAGATGTGGATGGCAGAATGATCAAATCCTTGAATGGTTTGGCTTGGAAGGGACCCTGAAGATGATGTGGTTCCAAGCTGAGCAAGCTCCCAGCACAGCAGGTTGCTGCGGCCCCTGTCCCACCTGGCCTTGGATGTTGCTGGGGATGGGGCATCCACAGCCTCTTTGCACTGATCGCTGTGTCAGGGACAAGCACCCTGAGAGTAAAGAACTTCTTCCCATCATCAAATCTCTTCCACCTCTTACAGTTTGATCCCATTCCTCCTTGTTCTGTCACTACAGTTTCTGACCAAGGGTCATCTCCCACTTCCCTGTGGGTCAGGCTGTTCCTGCAGGGTCTCAGGTGTGGCCTGACCTGCAGAGAGGAGAGAGAGAATCCAAGTAACCTGTCACAGACAATGCAGAATTTTGCATGAGAACTGAGAGAATAAGGAAAATGGAAGGACATGCAAGGCATTGGTTTGGTTGGGCAATGGGATTAATGCGTTTTCTTAGAGGCTATGTTCTCTGTTGCACTCAGTTCCTGTGTTGCAGCCTACCCTTAGCCAGCCTCTGTGAGGGACCTGCACTCCCAGAGCTGGAAGCACACTTGCTTAAACTGCTGGTGAACGAGACGAGTGAGGGATCTTTGTGTGGAACTCCAAACACTGTGGATTGCACTGAAGAGGGTCCAGGAAGGGAGACAAAATGGGTCTGGGCACACAGATGGAAAATGGGGGGAAAGATCAGGGTAGCATTGCAGTGAGCCGGGACCAAAACGGTAGAATAGAGGGGAAAACCTTCTAGGGGGTGTATATAAGGAAAATACAGCAATTGCACTGGGTGATGCCAGCAAAACTTGCTGCATCACCATGAGCCTGCAAATGCCCATGGGCGAGACCATTGCGTTCAGAGCGGTGTCTCTCTTTTACCTTGGTCATTTTGCTCTGAGGTATTACAGTTCCAATGATAGGCCCCTGGGCCCCAAGAACTTCCCCCTTTTTGTTGCCTTTAAATAAAGCTTCTGCCCTAGATTTTTGCAGGCATTTATTAAAATAGGATAAAATAACCAACACAATACACAGTGTGCACAAAACAGTCTTAAATAAAGATGTAAACCAGCCTTTCATCCCACCATGTTTTAAAATTCCATTGAACCAGTCGTTGTTGCCTTCCATCTGGATCTTGTTTCCTTGATCTTTCAGCAGCGGGATGCCCTGGTATACTGACTCCCTATGTGACAACAGGTAGAAAAAACACCTGCCATCTAAAGCCTGACAGGCATGGCCATGGACAAGAAATTGTGGCTTGTCTGTGGAAGCACCCATGTGAAGGCATGTGGCTCAGTGAGGAGCATCCAGATTCCTGCTGCAGCAGCAACCAATGGCAGCATCCTCTGACTTTAGCTGATTTAGTATCTGGAGGCTTGGGTTGCCTAAAAGCAAACAGACAAAGAGATTTGAAGATGAAACTTAAGTTCTTTTCCCACTAAACTTTCTCTTCTGTAAGCCAAGGGTGTGAACAAAGCTTATTAGAAGAATCATATATCAATGCTTAAATATAATTTTTATCAATGTTAATTCATATATCCTAGTTAATGGTGTCTGAGCTATCTTGGTCTTGGTGTGTGCGGTCAACGCTGCTTAGGAGATCTTCTTCTGTCCTTCTTTTTCTTTTTGCCCAGGCTGCTGCTGTCTCTCTTAGGCTTTCATTCTGTATACTTCTGATGGTAGCTCTGGTGTTTGCCTTACCATTCCCAGAAAGAGTTTTTATGTATTTTTCTGGGATCCGTCTTAGGAGTGTTGCTCTAGAGACAAGGGCAACTTCTCTTTCCTAAGAAATTAATGGAAAAGGGCCCATAAATTGTTTAGATTCAGGGTCTTTGCTCAACACAGGTGGCTTTTCTTTTAATTGGGCTGCAGTTGAATTAGTAAAATGCCTGATGATGGGGGGAGTTGTCTCCAGAAATGAGTTGTTAAAAAAGTTGAATACGTAAAAGGCCTTGGCCAGTCTCTCAATGGAAGATAATATCTGGACTCCCCAGCTCAGGTGATCAAGGATCCTTTTGATGGATCAGTTGGCCTTCTTGTCTATGGACTGTCCTGTGGCGGAGTGTGGTATGCCTGTGACATGTTTTATACCGCAGTGGTCAGAATCTTTTTGGAATCAGTGTGAAGTTTAAGCAGGAGCATTATCAGTTTTAATTTCCTTTGGAATTGCTAAGGTGGAAAAAACTAAAAAGTAATGTTTTATAGCATCATCTTTTGATTTTTCACCAGCATGGGCAGAGGCAAAAATCCCACTGGAAAAGGTGTCGATTGAGACGTGGATGTACTTTAGTCTGTCCAAAGGGGCTTAGTGTGTGATGTCTGATTGCCAGATGTGGAGACTCTAGTCCTCTTGGATTGACTCCAGCTCTGACAGAAGCAAGGCCATGTTCCTGACAATTTGGGCAGGTGGCTACAATGGATCTTGCTGGGTCTTGGGTAATTTTGAACATCCTGAGCAGCGCAGGAATGTTTTGATGGTAGAATAGGTGGCTGATCAAGTCTTTGTAAAAATGATCAGAGGCATATTGCAATGGTTCAGATGTTTGAAGTAGGCAATTGAGGTGCTCCTGAGTGAGAAGTAAGTATATATTCACAAAGTCTCTTCCTGCAAGGGGGCACAGAAGCTCTCTAGGTTTCCTGATTAGTTGTGCAATAATTTTCTGTGGGGTTGTCATCACTTTAGTAGGTTGGTGTCATCTGAAAACACATTCAATTATTATCAGGGGATCTCAGATAGTTGAGTCCCACTGAAACAATAATGTATGGAATTTTGGACTTACACCAAGGATTGCCAGGGAGAAAGGAAAATTAGGGTGGTATCTGTGTGCCTGTTTAGTTTGAATCACCCAGGAGACCTTTTGTACGGCTGCTTCTGCCTCCGGTGTCAGTGATCACGGGAAGCGAGTCCTTCTCTGCCTTTAAGGAACAGGAACAGTGGCACGAGATCTTCTGTGGTGATTCCCAGCAGTGAACTGACCCAACTGATGCTTCCACAGAGTTGGTGGAGTTCTGGCAGAGTCTTTGGGTTGTCCTTGATGTGCAGTGTTTGGGGTGTGATGGTTCTCTCTGTGCTTTTTAGGCCAAGCTGCTTCCAGGGGGGTATCTTTTGGACTTTATCTGCTGCAATCTCAAAACATTTCTGCTGTACCGCTGTGATGACATCTTGTACTGCAACGTCCAAAATTATTTGAGCTTCTGCACAAACTAATTTGTGGTTGATGTAATGAAAAGTGATAGCATTAGGATGTCTTTTTTGGCTGGGCGAGAGAATTTGGGCTGCAAGGCATTGACAAGTAGTTCGGCTCCTCTCCATTTGTTGAGGCAATGCAGTCCATGGGTACCTCTGTAATGGTGCTTGTCCATTTGGGGATGGAAAAGGCAAACAATGGGCTTTCATTGGGGTGCAAGGAGAAGTCAAAAAAGCAGTCATTTAGATGTATAACAACCATCTGCCAAATTTGATGTAACTTGGAGGCTTAGGGCAGGCTGGACTGGAGGGCACCCATGTCCTCAATGACATTTTTGATTTTCCTGAGGTCCTGCAGGAGCCACCTCTTGTCTTTGCCAGGCTTTTGTATGTCAAACACAGGCGCATTGCAGGGGATAGTAGATAGTACAATGTGTCCCACAGTCAGCTGCTCCTGCACGAGGGACTGCAGGGCCTTTGACTTTCTGCCTGGGAGGGGCCACTGATCCAACCATATGGGGTCGTTGGTCTTCCAGGTTAACTGAAGGGTGGCACGCTGCTCGGTTGCCCCATCTAGAAATCCTGAGGTGTCGATAGGATCTCTAGCCTTGTCCCCCTTTGGGACAAGAGGCCTTTCCTCAAATTGTTATTGTGCCCAGGTGATGAATGATCTTATTGTACCACTGTGCCCTCAGGACCTTCCCTGCACATGGGACCTTGACTCCAGAAGCTGGTAGTGGCTCTCCCGATGCCAATAATCACTTCAGCTGCTAGAACCAGGGGCCATTCTTTTAACCAGTCGGAGAGGGAAATTATGGTGATGTCAGCTCCTGTATCTAATAGTCCTGAATGACATCTCTTTCTCCCTTTACATGACAAAGCACACTTAAGAATGGGTCTGCTTCTGCCTGTAATCTGTGCCCACTTCACCATTGGATGAGCTGGTGTGGTGTTCATGTCCCGTGGGAGGTAGGCTCTGGCTATACCTGTTCCTTTTTGGAATGAAAATGGGGGGGAATAAGCATAGAGCCTGGACAGTTATCTCATGCAAAGATGTCAAGGCAAGTATCTCAGCTAGTAGAGTGAGTGTCTCCATCCCTTCCCTGGTGTTGGTTAAAATCAAAATGTCTCTGGGCCGTTATTCAGGCCTGTATTTGCCTGTGGGAATATGGTGAGCATAAATATTGTGGATTGGAATTGAAAAGGCGCTTAGCAGCTGCCTTTAGGTTCCAGGGCAGAGCTGTCTTCTGTCGAGTTTTCTGCAGTGATCAAGCTGTCCTGATGGATCTGAGAAGGTCGCTGTGCTGGTTTTCCACAATGTTGGGGAGAGTGGGGCGGAACGGCCTCGCATTTGGTGTCATTGCACAGGGCCTTTCTGCGTCTGTCTGTGGTTTCCCACAGGCTACTGGTTTTGCTGGTCTTGGAAAGCGTGTGGATGAGGGGGGCAGTGAAGACAGTGGTTGTGATACCTAGAAGGTCCCTGCTAACAGCCTGTATTTTTACGATTCTGTCAAAAATGCCTCATCTCCCCATCTCCCCAGATTTAAAGCAAGGTCCTTTTTCATGTGTATGTCAGGGAATAACTTGGGAGGCTACTAGTACCTCTACTATACCCTGACTGGTAGTCTTATGTAGGCTGGCATCATGGTGTACGGTTGCCCTAAGTATGCATGCCTCGACCATTTTTGCAATGGTAGGTTTTGGGGTGAGGGGTAGAGAGGGTAATATGTCTTTTCAGGTGTTGGTAAGATTTGTTTCAGCAAGGGTAGGAAGTAGTACCTTCCTGACTTTTGGATGTTCAACTTGCTTCTCTATTGCTTGTGTAAGGAGGTCACTAAATTTTATAAGGTATTCCCAGGTCCCTGCAGAATGTCTGTGAAATCTAGAGTAGGTGTTGCTCCATTGGGTGTTTACATGAGAGCTGTCTTTGCAGTACTTTTATCTCTTCTAACACAGCTCAGGAAGCTGTCTTGTGTCTTGTGTGATTCTCAGGTTTATTGAAATATTCCTCCCTGGCTAGATGGACTAGTGTTAGGTGTGCCCGCCTCCCTTCCCTAGTATAGTCTTTTAATAGTTGTTGTATTAGATTCCTTCTCACAGAAAAAATTCAGTGGAGAGAGTAGGATGTGCATAAAATGGCGCAGGTCGTGAGCCCCATTACATGTGCAGCAAAGACGCAATTTAAGAAATTATTAAAATACAGTGAGTACTTCCCATGGTCTTTCGCTGCTTTATAAAGGTCTTTCATCTCTCGTGTGTGACAGCTTCCCATCAGGGGTTAGCCCCACTCTGGTACTGCACCGGAGCTGCTTGTATTTTAGCTACCAATTCCCAGTCCCCCTCTTCAGCCGCCAGCTCCTCCATCCTCTGCCAAGAATCCTCAGGCTCATACTCAAGGTGGGATGAACCTTCCCTCTCCTCTCCAGAAGAGGGAACTTGTTCTTTGGCAGAGGAGTGGGGCCTTGGGGTGACTGGCCAGGCCCAGTGTTCTGGGCCTTTGGTAGCCAAGATGGCGGCCTTCCGGTTACCGCCCCTCACATTTCCGGCTCTGACAGTGTGGGATCCACAAGGGGATGAGTTGGAGGGGCTAGGGCAGCGGGAGTAGGCAAGGAAGCGCTGGATCCCAATGCAGGGGTAGTACCTGACGCAGGGGTGGGACCCAACACAGGGGCATGACCCGATGAGAGACCTGAGGGTGGGAGGGAGTTTGACATTGACAAACCCCCTCCAGAGGAGGGACTCCATTTTGTGAGCTATCTGAGGGGGATCCAGTGAGGAGAGGTACTGGAGAATGGGTTAGGGTAGAATCCAGGCCTGTGTGATCAGTACAGACCTGGGCAGGGGGTAGAGAAAGAGGGGAGATGTCAGGCAGCAGGTGGCTTGTCTGTGCTTTACAGCAGTTTCCATCTCTCATCCTTATCTTGGTATCAGTGGGGTCAGGAATGCCAGGGGCAGAACAGAAAGTCTGGGTTGAATATTAAAACTTGGAACCCTTCAGAAAACTCTCTAAATCATATTAAAAAGGTGGGAAAAATTTTGCAACTCTTCTCACTTCCTGAGTTTTCTAAAAATAGAGACGTTCTCTGACTCAGTCCCAGAATGCTATAAGATGAACAGAATACACAAAAATGACTGGGAACTCTTTAAAGGGCCAATGAACAAACGACTTCCAACTTCCCTTAGCAAAAGTCTTCCCCTCTAAAAAGAGAACCTCTCTAACTCGAAATTATGTATCCCTCTCATCTTTGGATAATTTGTTACCCAGAGCTAACCCTGATGTAAAGGGTGACCCACCCAGAGGACTACAAAATCACCCAAGGATCCTGCACTGCAGGCGGCTGTCTCTCCATTCATTGCTCTGGTGGCCCAGAACGCAGATGTTTCAAAATGTCCCCTGAGCTTCAGCAGCTGAGCAAGGCCTCATCCCTCATGCTGCTGGAGGGTGCTGATGCTGCATTTAGCAAGCTTTGATAAAACTGATAAAACATTCTATTTTGAAAGCTGCCTCACTTTAATTTGTCATTTTTGTCATGAGGTATTATAGTTCCAGTAAATAGGCCTCAGGGCCTGCACAACCCTGCGTCCTCCTGAGATTTCACTGCCAGTAAGGAGCTCAGCAGTGCTGAAAGCAGAGGCCTGTCCTTTGTGTTCCCTTTGGGATGGCAGTGGAAGTGCCCAGAGTGCACATTCAGAGGCAACTTCAAGCCTTCTCATGCCACGACACCAAAACTAAATGTGCAAGGTGGCTTCTTTGAATGATAGTTAGTCCTTTGAAATATCTGCAGGCAGTGGTAAGGAAATGCTTTCTTAGCCTGCTGGATGGGATCGGCTATGAGGGGCTGAGGGCTGGACTCAGCTCAGGGCTGTGTCCCACTGGGAGCAGCCCCACAGGCTCACGTGCAGAGCAGGCACGGCCAGAGGCCCTGGAGATCTCACCTGCCCTGCAGCCACCTTTGTCAAGGTGCTGTAAATATCAGTTGGTGCTGACTTTCCCCTTGGACCCCGTGGTGTAGTCACTATGGGGAATTTCTTTCCTGAAGCCCGTGGTATTTCCCCCTGGCAGGTGTGATGGGGATGTTTTGGGAGTGTGGAGCTTTGGGGGCAGCTGCCCAGGCAGGGGCTGAGCTCGAGGCCCTGTTGGGCCCATGGCCCCCAGCAGCAGCAGCAGCAGCAGCCCCAGGGCCCAAAACCCCATGCCCCCTGCCCAGCACAGGCTGTCATGTCCCTGCAGCTGTCACCCGAGTGGGGCCCAGGGGCCAGTGGCCACTGGCAGCAGCAGGAATGCGGGCAGGGTAGGATGCCCTGGCTTGGCTTTTGTCTCTGGAACAAAGCGGGCTCAGGGCAGTGCAGAGCAGGTTGGGAAGCAGAGCCCAGGGCCTTTGGAGGCACCAAGCCTTAAAGATCAGTCCCTGCAGCAGCCCAGATGCAGGTGGCCCAGTTGCCAAGGCTGTGGTGGCCTTGAGAGCGTGCAGGTGGATTTTGCATGGCTGTGGCCTGCTGGCAGCTCTGGGCCCACAAGTCCCTGTGGCTGCAGCAGGAAGGGTGGCTGAAGGTTTGCTGGCTGCTTTGGTGGCATGGCTGCAGAGGCCAGTGCTGGGAGAGCCCCTGTGTGAGAGCTGGTGAGAGCTGAGCTCTCGGGGACAGCGCTGTGCCCCAGGCCAGGAAGAGCAGCAGTGCCCAGTGCCAGGAGTGGTGTCAGTGGGAGCCCCTGTGCACAGGGACCCCCAGCCCCGGGGTGGCCGTGCCAGCACCCCCAGGGACCCCCAGCCCCAGGAACGTGGAAGAAGTGGAACCCACAAGTGTGCAAAGGCTGCCTGTGCCCAAAGGAATGGCCAAGAGAAGTCAGGATTTAAAAAGAAACAGTATTTATTTGCCGTAGAGCAGCAAATCTAGGATTTACAGAACATGTGTCATTATAACAATTGTTATAACAACAACAAAAACAATGTACAGAACATATTTACATGGGATGCGAGGGGCTAACAATCTCCAAAATGTATTTACAGGAAACTTCAAACGGAGTGAACGTATTTACAAGGAACTTCTAAACTTCAAACGTATTGACAAATGCATCCTATCTGTGCCATCATGTTCATGATCCCTGGAAGAAAGGAAGCAGCAGAGCTGGACTCAGCTGGCAGCACTGGGCCCAGCAGGGCTGGGAGCTGGGCCCCAGGGGCTGGGCCGGGGCTGGCTGGGCTGGCGTGGCCCCAGGCAAGCGCAGGGCAGGCCGGGACTGGTGCTTGTGGCAGCGCAATCCAGGCCCCCTGCGGGCACCGTGTCCCTGAGCGGGGCCATCCAGCCCAGCCCCAGCGTGGCACCAGGGGACCCAGTGTGTGTGTGGGCAGGGCGTGGGAAGCATCTGCCTGTCTTACCTGTGAGGCTGCATCTTCATCCAAGGACCATGGGCTCCTCTTCATCCTCCTCATCCACTTCCATCTCTTCAGTGTTGTCTTCCACCTCTACTTCCATGTCCTCAACAGGGGAGGACATGGAAGTAGAGGAGGAGTCCGCCTCCATCATCTCTTCCCCATTCAGCCCCTGGTCCTCATCCATCGCCTCCATAGTGTCTCTGTCAGTCTGCAAGGGGCAGCACAATCTCCCAGTGGGCTTCCTGTCCCACACCATCCATTCCCACATGGCTGCAGCCTGCGCAAGCCGGGTGCCCCCTGCCTGGCATTGCACTGTACCTCCATTGGCACAGCAGATCACATCATGCTGGGATTGGCGCTCCAGAGCCAGCAGCGGGAAAAGCCCAGGCAGCAGCAGCACCTCAGCGCTCAGGGTCAGAGCGCAGACTGAGCATCAACTGACCCTTGGCAGCCGGTGAAGTGTCTGCTGTGCTTGTTTCCAGGTCCTGGACATTCCACCTGGAACCCTCTGGGAGCTGTGATGTCACTGAAGTTTCAGGGCTGCCGTGCAGTGGGAGATGTGGATGGCAGAATGATCAAATCCTTGAATGGTTTGGCTTGGAAGGGACCCTGAAGATGATCTGGTTCCAAGCTGAGCAAGCTCCCAGCACAGCAGGTTGCTGCGGCCCCTGTCCCACCTGGCCTTGGATGTTGCTGGGGATGGGGCATCCACAGCCTCTTTGCACTGATCGCTGTGTCAGGGACAAGCACCCTGAGAGTAAAGAACTTCTTCCCATCATCAAATCTCTTCCACCTCTTGCAGTTTGATCGCATTCCTCCGCGTCCTGTCACTACAGTTTCTGACCAAGGGTCCTGTCCCACTTCCCTGGGTCAGGCTGTTCCTGCAGGGTCACACGTGTAGCTGAACCTGAAGAGAGGAGAGAGAGAAGCCAAGAAGGCAGTCAGAATAAGTGGGGAAAGTGGCATGAGGACTGAGAGAAGAAGGATAAAGAAGTGACACGCAAGGCTTTGCGTTGGGTGTGCCGTGGGATTCATGGCTTTTATTAGAGGCCAGGTTCCATTTGTGTACTCACTTCCCGTATTTCAGCCTGCCCACAGCCAGCCTCTTTGAGCGACCTGCACTCCCAGAGCTGGGAGCATGCTTAAACTTCTGGTGAACGAGCTGAGAGAGGGATCTTTGTGTGGAACTGCAAACACGTCAGTGGATTACACTGAAAAGGGTCCAGGAAGGGAGACAAAATGGGGCTGCGCACGCAGCGGGAAAATGGGGGGGGGGGGGGGAAATCGGGGTAGCATTGCAGCAAGCCAGGTCCAAAATGGTATAAGAGAGGGGAGAACATTCTCGAGTGAGTACATATAAGAAAAATACAGTAGTTGAACTGGGTGATGCCAACAAAATGGGCTGCATCACCATGAGCCTGTAAATGCCCATGGACGAGACCATTGAATTCAGAGTGATGTCTCTCTTTTACCTTGGTCTCTTTGCCCAGAGGTATTACAGCTTCAATGGTCGGCCCCTCGGCGCCCAGATTTTCCCCTTTTTGTTGCCTATAAAGAAGGCTTCAGCCATAGAGTTTTGCAGGCATTTAGCATAATGGATAAAATAACCAACACAATGAATACAATAAACAAAGTCCACAAAACAGTCTTAATTAAACATGAAAGTCAGCCTTTTATCCCCCAGTGTTTGGAAAGTCCAGTGAACCAGTCGTAGTTGCCTTCCATCTGGATCTTCTTTCCTTGATTTTAGCAGCTGGATGACCTGATATACTGACTCCCTATGTGACAGCAGGTTGAAAAAACACATGCCTTCAAATGCCTGACAGGCATGGCCACGGACAAGAAATTGTGGCTTGTCTGTGGAAGCGCCCAGCTGAAGGCATGCGGCTCAGTGAGGAGCATCCAGTTTCCTGTTCAGTAGCAACCAATGGCAGCATCCTCTGACTTTAGCTGATTTATTATCTGGAGGCTTGGGTGTCCTAAAAGTAAACAGATAAAGTGACTAGAAGATGAAACATAAGTTCAGGTCCCACTAAACTTTCTCTTCTGTAAGCCAAGGGTGTGAACTAAGCTTATTAAATGAATCATATATCAATGCTAAAATAAAGCTTTTATAAATGTTAATTCATGTATCCTGGTTACTGTTGTCTGAGCTATCTTGGTCTTGGTGTGTGTGGTCAACGCTGCTTAGGAGATCTTCTGTTCTTCTTCTTCTTTCCCAGGCTGCTGCTCTCTCCCTTAGGCTTCCATTCTGTTCTATTGATGGTGGCTCTGGTGTTTGCATCACCGTTCCCAGAAAGAGTTTTTATGTATTTTGCTGGGATCGATCTTAGGAGTGTCGCTCTAGAGACATGGGCATCCTCTCTTTCCCAAGTAATTAATGGGAAGGTGCCCATAAATTGTTTAGATTCCGGTTCTTTGGTCAACACAGGTGCCTGTTCTTTTAATTGGGCTGCAGTTGAATTAGTAAAATGCCTGATGACTGCGGGAGTTGTCTCCATAAATGAATTGTTCAAAAAGTTCAGTACATAAAAGGCCTTGGCCAGTCTCTCAATGGAAGATAATATCTGGATTACCCCTCTCAGTTGATGAAGGATCCTTTTGATGGCTCAGTTGGCCCTCTCAGCTATGGACTGTCCTGTGGCGGAGTGTGGTATTCCTGTGACATGTTTTATACCCCAGTGGTCAGAAACTTGTTGGAATCAGTGTGAGGTATAAGCAAGAGCATTAGCAGTTTTAATTTCCTGTGGAATTGCTAAGGTGGAAAAACCTAAAAATTAATGTTTTATAGCATCTTCTGATTTTTCTCCAGCGCGGACAGAGCCAAAAACCACACTGGTAAAGGCGTCGATTGAGACGTGGATGTATTTTAATCTGCCCAAATGGGCTTAGTGTGTGGTGTCTGATTGCCAGATGTGGAGACTCTCTAGTCCTCTTGGATTGACTCCAGCTCTGACATAAGCAAGGCCATGTTCCTGACAATTTGGGCAGGTGGCTGCAATGGATCTTGCTGGGTCTGGGGTAATTTTGAACATCCTGAACAGCACAGGAATGTTTTGGTGGTAGAAGAGGCAGCCGATATTTTCCTGTATAAAGACTGTCTAAGGTGTATTGCAGTGTTTCAGATGTTTGAAGTAGGCAATTGAGGTGCTCTGGAGTGACAACTAATTATATATTCAGAAGGTCTGTTCCTGCAAGGGAGCACAGATGTTCTGTAGCTTTCCTGATTAGTTCTGGAATAACTTTCTGTGGGGTTGTTATCATTTTAATAGGTTGTTGTGCTCTGAAAATGTATTCACTTTCTATGAGGGGACCTGAGATAGTTAGGTGCCCCCGAAAAAATATTTTATGGAATATTGGACTTACACCAAGCATTGCCAGGGAGAAAGGAAAATCAGGGTGGTATCTGTGTGCCTGTTTAGTTTGAATCACCCAGGAGACCTTTTGTACGGCTGCTTCTGCCTCCGGTGTCAGTGATCACGGGAAGCGAGTCCTTCTCTGCCTTTAAGGAACAGGAACAGTGGCACGAGATCTTCTGTGGTGATTCCCAGCAGTGAATGTACCCCACTGGTGGTTCCACAGAGCATTTGGAGTTCTTGCAGAGTCCTTGGGTTGTCCTTGATGTGCAGTGTTTGTGGTGTGATGGTTCTCTCTGTGCTCTTTAGCCCGAGGTACTTCCAAGCGGCTGTCTTTTGAACTTTATCTGCTGCAATCTCAAAACCTTTCTGTTGCACCACAGTGATGACATCTTGTACTGCAACGTCCAAAATGATTTGGCCTTCTGCACAAATGACTGTATCATCCATGCAATGAAAAATGATAGCATTAGGATGTCTTTTCTGTCTGGGCGAGAGGTTTTGGGCTCAAAGCCATTGACATATAGTTGAGCTACTCTTCTCCCTTTGAGGCAATGCAGTCCACTGGTACCTCTGTAAAGGTGTTTGTCAGTTTAGGGGCGGAAAAGGCAAACCAGGGGGGTGTCATTTGGATGCATGGGGGCATCAAAAAAGTATTGAATTGAATTGAATTGAGAAGGTCTCTGTGCTGGCTCTCCACTATGTTGGGGAGAGTGGGGGGGAATGGCCTCGCGTTTGGTGTCATCACGCAGGGCCTTTCTGTGTCTGTGTGGGGTTTCCTGCAGGCCACCGGTTTTGGAAAGCGTGTGGACGAGGGGGGCAGTGAGGACAGTGGTTGTGACACCTAGAAGGTCCCTAGTAATAGCCTTTATTTTTATAATTCTGTTGAAAATGCCCCATCTCCCTACACTTAAAGCCAGGTCCTTTTTCATGTGTATGTCAGGGAATAACTTGGGAGGCTACTAGCACCTCTACTACACCCTGACTGGTAGCCTTAGCTAGGATGGCATCACAGTGTAAGGATGCACTAAGTGTGCATGCCTTGACCATTTGTGCACTGGTAGGCTTTGGGTTAAGGGGTAGCGAAGGGAAAATGTCTTTGCAGTTGTTGTTAGCATTTGTTTCAGCAAGTTTAGTAAGGAGTACCTTCCTGGCTTTTGGATATTCAACTTGTTTCTCTATTGCTTGTGGAAGGTGGTCAATACATTTTAGAAAGGATTGCCCAGGTCCCTGCAGAATGTCTATGAAATCTAGAGTAGATGTTGTTCCATTGAGTGCCTGCTTGAGAGCTGTCTTTGCAGCACTTTTATCTCTTCTAACAGAGCTCAGGGAAAGTCTATTGAATGAGGTTTAGTGAAATCTTCCTCACTGGCTAGATGGACTAGTGTTAGGTGTGCCCACCTGTCTTCTCTAGTATAGTCTTTTAAAATTGTTTTATTAGTTTTTTCCCCTTTCTTTCCCACAGAATAATTTCAGTGGGAGAAAGTAGGATGTGTATAGAATGGATCGTGAAGCACCTTAATATGTGCAGTGAAGGTGGCATTTAACAAATTATTAAAATATGGTGACCCCCTCACATGGTCTTTCGCTGCTTTACAAAGGTCTTTCATCTCCCCGTGTGTGACAGCTTCCCATTGGGGGTTAGCCCCACTCTGGTACTGCACCGGTGCTGCTTGTATTTTAGCTACCAATTCCCAGTCCCCCTCTTCAGCCGGCAGCTTCCGCATCTTCTGCCAAGAATCCTCAGCCTCATGCTGGACGTCAGATGAACCTTCCCTCTCCTCTCCGGAAGAGGGAACTTGTTCTTTGGCAGAGGAGCGGGGCCTTGGGGTGACTGGCCAGGCCCGGTGTTGTGGGCCTTTGGTAGCCAAGATGGCGGCCTTCCAGTTACCGCCCCTCACACTTCCGGCTCCGACAGTGTGGGATCCACAAGGGGCTGAGTTGGAGGGGCTAGGGCAGCGGGAGTAGGCAAGGAAGCGCTGGATCCCAATGCAGGGGTGGTTCCTGACGCAGGGGTGGGACCCAGCCCAGGGAAGACCCGATGAGAGAGCTGGGGGTGGGAGGGAGTTTGACCTTGACGACCCCTTCCAGAGGTGGGACTCCATTTTGTGAGCTATCTGAGGGGGATCCAGTGAGGAGAGGTACTGGAGAATGGGTTAGGGTAGAATCCAGGCCTGTGTGACCTGGGCAGGGGGTAGAGAAGGAGGGAAGGTGTCAGACAGCAGGTGGCTTGTCTGTGCTATACAGCAGTTTCCGTCTCTCACCCTTATCTTGGTATCAGTGGGTTCAGGAATGCCGGGGGCAGAACTCAAAATATTATTTGAGTATTAGAACATTGAACCCTTGAGAAAACTGTATAAATCATATGAAAAATTAAGTAAAATTTTGCGACTCTTATCACTCCCTGAGTTTTCAAAAGCAAGAGTCTTTCCCGAACTGAGTCCCAAAATGCTACATGACGAATTGAATCAATAGAAATATCTTGGAGCTCCTTAAAAAGCCAATGAACAAATGACTTCAAACTTCCCTTAGTAAAAGTCTTCCACTCTGAAAGGAGAACCTCCCTAACTCCAACATACATGTCCCTCTCAGCTTTGGATAATTTGTTACCCAGAGCTGCCCCTGCTGTAAAGGGTGGCCCACACACAGGGCTAAAATATCACCCAAGGGTCCTGCAGTGCAGGTGGCTGTCCCCCCATTCACTGGTCTGATGGTGCTGGATGCAGATATTTCAAAATATCCCCTGGGCTTCACCAGCTGAACCGGCCCTGTTGCTGCTTCAGGGTGCAAACGCTGCAATCAGTAAGCCTTGGTAAAACTGATAAAACATTGTATTCAGAGGGCTGCCTCACTTTACTTTAATTTGTCATTTTTATCGTGCGGTATTATAATTCCTGTAATAGGCCCCTGGGCCTCCACAACCTTGTGTCCTCCTATCTATCATTGTAGTGAGGAGCTCAGCAGTGCTGAAAGCAGACACCTGTCCTTGGTGTTCCCTTTGGGATGGCAGTGAAAGTGCCCTGAGTGCACATTCAGAGGCACCTTCATGGCTTCTCATGCCACGACACCAAAACTAAATGTGCAAGGTGGCTTTCTAGAATGACATGTAGTCCTTTGAAATATCTGCAGGAACTGGTCTGGAAATGCTTTCTGAACCTGCTCCTTGGGATCAGCTGTGAGGGGCTGAGGGCTGGCCTGAGCCTGGTGCTGTGTCCCACTGGGAGCAGTCGCACAGGCTCACGTGCAGAGCAGGCACTGCCAGAGGCCCTGGAGATCTCACCTGCCCTGCAGCCACCTTTGTCAAGGTGCTGTAAACATCAGCTGGTGCTGACCTTCCCCTTGCACCTCGTGGTGTAGTCACTATGGGGAATTTCTTTCCTGAATCCCGTGGGATTTTCCCCTGGCAGGTGTGATGGGGATGCTCGGGGAGTGTGGGGCTTTGGAGGCAGCTGCCCAGGCAGGGGCTGAGCTCGGGGCCCTGTTGGGCCCATGGCCCCCAGCAGCAGCAGCAGCAGCAGCAGCAGCAGCAGCAGCAGCAGCCGCCCCAGGGCCCAAAACCCCATGCCCCCTGCCCAGCACAGGCTGTCATGTCCCTGCAGCTGTCACTCGAGTGGGACCCAAGGGCCAGTGGCCGCTGGCAGCAGCAGGAATGCGGGCAGGGTGAGGATGCCCTAGCTTGGCTTTTGTCTCTGGAACAAAGCGGGCTCAGGGCAGTGCAGAGCAGGCTGGGAAGGAGAGCCCAAAGCCTTTGAAGGCTGCAAGCCTTAAAGATCAGTCCCTGCAGTAGCCCAGATGCAGGTGGCCCAGTTGCCAAGGCTGTGGTGGCCTTGAGAGCATGCAGGTGGATTTTGCATGGCTGTGGCCTGCTGGCGGCTCTGGGCCCAGGAGTCCCTGTGGCTGCAGCAGGAAGGGTGGCTGAAGGTTTGCTGGCTGCTTTGGTGGCATGGCTGCAGGGGCCAGTGCTGTGAGAGCCCCCTGTGTGAGAGCTGGTGAGAGCTGAGCTCTTGGGGACAGCGCTGTGCCCCAGGCTAGGAAGAGCAGCAGTGCCCAGTGCCAGGAGTGGTGTCAGTGGGAGCCCCTGTGCACAGGGACCCCCAGCCCCGGTGAGACAGAGTAAAGATCCATTCTGAATTAGGTGAAGTGTCTAAGAAAGGTGAAAAGTCTTTAAGGCCAAAGCTGAAGGAAAAGCCGCATTCCAGAGACAACAAGGAGACAGAGAAATAAAAACAGAAAAGACCACGAGGTCAATTTTCCCCCGACCTAGGAATTCCTTTGATAAAGAAGAACTGGTGCTAAATGTCACGTGGAATGAATATGTATGAACCTATTGTTAAACTGTATGCATATGCATTTGGAAGGGGGATAAAAGGAGACCTAAAGTCTTTAGGGGTACGCTTGCCTTTTTGGGGAGGCTTGCGTCCAGCGCGCCTCGTAATAAAAGCATACCGGGCTATACAACTTTTACAAAGTTGTGAGGTTTCTTCTTTTCTGCGCAAAACATTATGGCGAGCCAGCCAGGAGTTCTCTGTCCCCGCAGGGGCAGGGGGGATAGATGGACCTCCAAGGCGCGCCCTAGGATTTTTTTCCCGGTGGGGCTCCGCTCGTCTCAACTTGCCACCTGCGAGGACAGACAAGGATCTGCTGGCCTGCGGAGGAACATATGGTATGTACTGGGGGGCTCCCGGGGGAGGGAAAGGAGAGCAAGGGAGTAAACCACCCAGAGACGTCTGGGTATAGCTGATGGAGCAGCTGTATTAGAGACGGGGTTCATCGTTCTGATAGAGCACAACCACTAGAGGCTCTGGGGGTGAGCCGGGTGAACCCGTGTATGTGTGTATTGGGGGTTCATTGTTCTGATGGAGCAGAACTGCTGAGCCCGTGTGTGTTTTGTTTGTGTGTGTGTGTGATGTCTGGACACTGTGTTGCTGTATGGTCAATGCATTGTGTGGTCAGTGCACTGTGTTTGTAATCGTGCAAGTGTCTAAGTGTATGGTGTTTAAAAGAGAGTAGATCTACAGTGCGGGGGGGGGTCAGTACTACCCATGTTTGAAGCAGCCGAGTGAGGCCTGAGGCGCTGGCTGCAGCAGGCTGCGGGGGCAGGGAGAGAAGTGCCCTGAGGAGAAGTGAGTGGAGGAATGTCAGTGATGGTATTTATCCTGTTTAAATGTAGTGATTTGTGCAGATTTGGTACATTTTAACCGTGAGTATGAGCTCAGAGAGTTCCTTTGCCTTGGATGTTTGGATTTGATCTCTACACTGTGTGCTGTTATTTTGATTGTGTCCGGGAAAAATTGATGTGAGTAAATGCCGAATTATGGTATGCTGTGTTGTGTTGAGAAAAGTGAGCACTTTGAGAAATATGCCCTTTCCCAGTAATTTTGTGTGGTGATTTTCTTCCGCTGCATTGTGGTAATTTGATTCTCAGATTGTATAGTAGTGTTTGTGGAGATTTTAAGATCTAGTTGCAACAAGAGTAGCATCTTACACAGGAGAACTATAGTTTGGTGATTTATGCTTAACTACGATAAAGCGAGTTAAAGGAATTCCAAGAATTCTCCCCCTCACAGCAATTCAAGCCTTGGCTCTAGTGAATTTGAGATAAAGGGGGGGTGCGGGTGCGTGTGTCCGTGTCTGTGGGCATATCAGAGTTTCGGCTGTGACTAGCACAGCCTTTTTGCAAAGCAGTAAAACAAGTGTAAGTAGACACAGTGCTTAATTAGATTATGCAAGAAGAGAGCTAGAAAAGACTGATATTTTGTTTGATCAGAGCATAGTGTCTACGTCACGTTTTTGATTAGCATGCTGTGTGAAGTGACAGTGGCTGTCCCCTGGGCACAGGGACAGCTCTGGCTGCCCCGTCTCCCCAGGGAACACGGGAATGGCCTGTGGGCAAAAGCTGGATGTGCAGGTATTATTGCAGTGCGGTGTTTATGAGAAACACTGGTATTGCTGTTTTACTGTTCTAATAAGTGTCAGGGCACATGCCCCGAGTGTAAATTAGAGGTTTCTGGTCAAGCGGATTCAGAACCTAAGGTCTTAGAGCTTGTGTGTGGGAATCACATCTGATACCTGCCACCTGGAGCTGTGTGTGTAGGAGGAAAACTGAGAAACTACTGTGAAGGTCTGTGAAAAGAGGTTTGAGTGGAAGCGAGATAGGGCAAGGAGAAATAAATAATGAGAACTGACCAGAGCAAACAGGTTCCTAAATTAGCCCCTTTTAGGAGGGGCTCACTGGGAGGAGGTTGCCAGTAAGAGTAGCTCAGAAAATAAAAAGATTTATAATACTTCATTGCTGTTAGTACTGTTTTATAATAGGAAGATAAATGGGATAGAGTTTTTGTATGCTGAAATGTCTTTTTGTTTTAAGAAATCACCCAGAATGGCAAAGAGACTGTGAGATCAGACCGCCCTCGGGTCTTGGCCCTTGAAAAGGAAAACAAGGCAAAGAGAAAGCAAATCAAATGTGTTGTTCAGCATACAGCATAAGATAGCAATGTATGAAGTCAAACAAAGATTATCATGCTGAAATGCAAAGCAATCACAGTTCGCAAAATGAGTACATATGATTTGCTAAAGGCTCCTCCCAAGGTAAGGGAAGAAGGGTAAAGATGACCTCCCCAAAAGGGAAGAATTTTAGTCGACACAAGAGCCATATATTCAGTTTTAAATAAAGCCTTAGTACCTGTGGAGAATGTTTATGTTGTAGTGTGGGGAATGAACAACTGGCCAGTCTGAGAAGGCATACTTTTGCAAACCTTTAAAGTAACATGTGCACTATGTGTACCTAAAAGCTTTTGTACAATTCGCTCAATTTGCTAAACATTCTCAAATGAGAAAGGTTACTCTGGAGGCAAATGATAGAAAGAGGTTAGGCTTAACATTAACAGACACTGAAATTAAAGATATTAGTAAGGAGATATTAGAATAAGTAAATAAGGGTTTTCAAGGGTATGGGCCTCCGCTGTACCAGGGAGAGTGAAAGATGCTCCCCCATGGTAATCAAGCTTAAGGAAAGAACACAACCAGTGAGAGTTGAGTAGCACCCTCAAAAGGAAGATAAGGAAGGAATCAGCCCAATAATTGATAGTACTGGATTAAGGACTAATAAGATAACACAGAATTTATACTCTGTGGTAGCAAATCCATATACTTTACCAACTTGTCTAACACCTGAGCTAACCTGGTTCACTGTTTTAGGCCTAAGAGATGCCTTCTTTTGCCTCCCTATCCACGAAGCCAGCCAGAAAATTTTTGCATTCAAACTCAGGCTCACATAGTCCATGTGCCTTGAAGGCTTCAAAATTCCCCACTCTGATTGGAGAACAGCTTGCAAAGACCCAGAGTCCCGGGAAGCTCCACAAGAGGAAAGGAGGCTGTTGCAGTACGTGGATGATCTTCTAGTAGCCACTTGGATGAGGGAAGCGAGAGAAGCCTGGACGGTAAGCCTTTTGAATTTCCTAGGACTCCAAGGACGCAGAGTCTCAAAGAAAAAGGCACAGGTAGTGAAACAGAAGGTAATCTACCTGGGGTAAGAAGTGAGTGCTGAGCAGCAGGCTTTAAGGCAGGGAAGCCATATGCCAAACCCTGAAACCCCAGACAACAAAGGAACTCCGAACCTTCTTAGGCATGGCAGGGTAGTGCCAGCTGTGGGTTTATAATTATGGACTGCTCGTCAGACCCCTCTATGCTCTTATTGCCAATGGAAACAAAGATCTCCAGTGGACGAAAGACGCCACACGGGCCTTTCACCAGCTAGAGAGTGCCCTCATGTCGGCTCCAGCTTTGAGACTTCCAGATGTAAGTAAAGCACTCTTTCTATTTTTCCACGCAAGGAATTGCCCTGGGAATATTGGCTCAGGACTTGGGTCCATACCAGAGGGTAGTTGCTTACTTTTCTAAGCAACTAGATGCAGCAGCCAAGGGCTGGCCAGGTTGCCTCAAAGCTGTAGCAGCAGTTGTGCTGAATATTCAAGAGGCACGCAAGTTTACCCTGGGACAAAAATGACTGTGCTAGTGTCCCACACAGTGTCCGCAGTACTGGAAGTAAAGGGTGGCCACTGGCTTTCACCACAGAGGTTTCTGAAATACCAGGCCATCATGGTAGAGCAAGACGATGTAGAGATAGTGGTGACTAATATTGTCAACCCAGCTTCTTTTCTCAGCAGAAATCAAGGAGAAACAGTACACCATGATTGCCTAGAGACCATTGAAGCTACCTACTCCAGCCGCCCAGACTCAAAGGACACTCCTCTGGACGATGCGGAGACCTGGTTCACTGACGGGAGCAGTTACGTTGCCAATGGGAAGCGACATGCTGGGTATGCAGTGACCACCTACAGAGAGGTAATGGAGTCTGGACCCTTACCAACAGGTACCTCTGCGCAGAAGGCTGAGATAATTGCCCTGACCCGTGTTCTCGAAGGGGCAAAAGGGAGGAGAATAATCATCTACACAGACTCAAGGTATGCATTTGGAGTCATACATGCACATGGAGCCATCTGGAAGGAGAGGGGACTGCTGACCTCACAGGGAAAGAAGAGGCAATCCAGCTGCTGGAAGCAGTTCAGCTACCTGGAAACGCATATTAAGGCACACCAGAGAGTGAGCTTAAAATTGGAGGAAAGAAATGAGCTGGCGGATGGAGAGGCAAAGAAAGCAGCAAAGGGTGAGGTACAGATTTTCCTCGACGGTAAGCCATAATACAATAATACTAATCAAAAGGGACCTACAACTGCAAGGGGTGGGCTACCATTGAAAGAGAGCTAGCAATCCCTTCCCATTTTCATGGTTACTAGTGAAGGAAGGGCACTAGAAAACACACTAGGGCCTAACTACTTAAAAGCCTTTTATAGAGTGTGGCTCCTTTCTCAAAATGACCAAGGCTGCGAGTGATACAGAGTGCATTGAAATGAAGTGTTGACTTTGAAGTAGTAATTTCCACAGGCTTTCTAGAACACACATCTGATTGAAATAATCGTTGTATCATTGTCAGGAATTTATATGCCACTATCACTCAGGTGAGCTCACAATGTGATCCTTGCCTCCAGACTAACCCCAAAATACCCCCCGGCCGAAACTCGGTCAGACTGGGAGAGGCCATGGGCCTGTACAGCAGTGGCAAATTAACTTTTCAGAACTCCCAAGGAAAGGGGGGGTATCAGTATTTACTGGTATTGATAGATACATTTTGTGGGGCCAGAAACATTCCCCACCAGAACTGTCAAAGCTCAAGAGGTGACCAGATTATTTTTACAAGAAATAATACACACTTCAGAGTTCCAGCCACGATATCCTCAGATAAAAATCATATTTCATTTCCAAAGCAGTGCAACAGATTAGTGGCCATCTGGGCATAGATTAAGAACTTCACACTCCATACTGCCCCAATCAAGTAGCCAGGTAGAGAAAACAAATAATTTGATTAAGCAGCAGATTGTAACACTGGGGCAAGAAGTTAATCTACCCTAGCCCCAAGCTCTTCCACTAGCACTATTGCAAATTCAAACTAAACCTTGAGCTAAAGGAGTGCTGAATCCTTTTGAAATGCCTTATAGAAGACCATATAGAATACAAAGGGAATGTCCAGAATGTCCACCTACATGGTGGCTTTAAGCAAACAGCTCAGAGTAATTGAGAAACATGTGGCTGCAAACTCGGAGCAGGGAGTTAGATAGCTTGGGGATGATGTAAATGTTAAGTCTCTTACAGAGAAGACTTCGGAACCACAGTGGGAGAGACCACTGCAAGTACTTCTCACCACCTTCACTGCAATCAAAATCAAGGAGCAGAAGGCCTGGATCCATCACTCTTGGGTGAAGAAAGCCCTAGAAGTCCCTTGGAGAGCGATACCAGAAGAGAATGAACTGAGACTAAAACTTACTCGGGCAAAATGAGTACATTGCGGTCGGGAGTAGTTCATACTTTAGTGTACAGAATTGCTTTGTATGTAATTGTAACTGAAATTTCAGAACTTGAGAGTACCTCTATTCAAAGCAATGGTGAATGGCCTTGGTCCCTGGCATTTAATCAGTATACTGGATCCATGGGAGAACCTTCTGAGATAAAATATTTAAACGTATCTACTGTAGTAATCCATGAGAATCAGGTATATGAGGAGCAAGAATGGCAGGAACGGGAACTGTGGACACTTCAAGGAATCAGAGGAGAAGAAATCAAAGTAGAGTGCCAGGTCATCAATAGGACAGCTTATGAGAGACCAGATGTAATTAGTGTCTGAACCTCCCCTGGTGTATATGAACACCAGGAAGTCTGTGATAACCTAAGTGAATCAGACTTTTGGTGTAATTTCACCTTGATGCAGCCTGTAGAAGTGACCTGCCTTTGAGCTCGAGTTGCTATCAGACTTCCATTTAAATTCAAAGCAGACACTGCACTTTTTACAACAGCAGGGCCTTATACAACCCATACTAGTTCAGACTCTACCCAAACTTGAACCTAAAGTGTATGAAATAGGCCCCTATGTAGTAAAGAATGTGAGTGAACAACAGCTGTTATTCAATCCAGAATGGTCTCTCAAACGTGTGGAATTGATAATGCAAATTAACATCTCAAAAATCCAACCAGCCTGCTCCTCCTTCCTAAAAACATCCTTTGAGGGCTGGACGACGTGGTTACAAAAAAAGGCATATCTCAGGACCAGAGTAAGAAAGGCTCTAACTGGCATATTTGAGACAGGATTAGGAGTTTTAAATGGAATTGATTCAGAAATACTGATGAATAAACTGGCCACTGCAGCAGGTAGCCTAACAAAATTGAAGCAGCCTTTACAGTCATCTCTACTGGCATTAGGAACTAGCCAGTGACAGATTTCAAAAGTACTGCCAAAGTAAGGAAGTATGAAAAGGCCGGGGACCAAGACCACAAGTTAATAGTAGAAGCACTTAGTACAGTTCAAGATGATGTGTCTTTAGCTTTCAGTTGTATACAAGCACAGTTATGGGTGCAGGCAACAGCAGCTCTGATCATACGGGAAAGGGGTGAAGGTAATTTTCCAGCTGAAATTTGGAGAATTGTTTGGGATAATGCAATTGATTTTGAAAGGAAGTTTCAATCCTGGTGGGCTATGGTGAACTTCACATATGATCCTGTTTCTAATGTGGCCACTACCTTTGTGCTTACCATATGTAATGCCACTGTTTATGTTATCCATCCCATCATTGCACTAAGATTAAACCATGAATAAACAATACTCTACCCTTTAGAGCATAGAGTGTGGGCACGAAAGATGAATGAAAAGTGGCAGACAGTAAACTTAGAATCCTGCATTACTAGAGAACAGACGGGATTCATTTGTGAAAGAAATACTATTAATGCTCAGGATGTGTGTCTAGACACTGAACAGAGTATTTGCCACTTTGAAGTTCATCCAGTCACTGACCAGAAAACTGTGCTTGTGTATATTGGAAAAGGGTGTGTATGCCTGAGAACTGCCTGTGCTGCTGTAAAAATTGATAGCAATGATGTTATTCTGTCTAGTAGAAATCATTCTAATTTCTGTATTTGTAATTTTGTTAAGATTATCGGGTGTGATTTTTTGTACTCAGCCCCAGTGACATCCCACCAGTTAAAACCAACTACACAATGTAACTCTGATTATCACCTACCCCTATTGGGATGGACCTTACATTAGTAAAACAATTAATTAAGCACCAAGACCTACTGGAAATCTTGAAAGAAATCCAAGAAAGTGGAAAGAAAACCTTAATTACTGTCCAACATGATACAAAAGAAATAACTAGAATTCTGCAAAGAAGAGAACGAAATGCAGATCCTCACTGGTGGGATGTGGTCTTTAGGTGGTCACCAACTACAAATATAATCCTTAATAAGTTGTGTCATCCTACTGTAGTTTTGTTAATATTAGTTAGAATAAGTTCAGGATTATCCATTATCAAACGTACATGGTAAAGCACTAAAGTACACTTGTTGTCATGGGAATTTGTATGAAGTAAAAGAATTTACTTCTTCCTTTTAGGAAAGGGGGGAATGAAGCAAAGTGAAAATTTTCCAGGATAGAAATCTGTGGGATTTCTGGGCTGTTCAGATGGTCTGGGGAAAAGCCCAAAGATGGCCTTGGGCCCCCGGGTTCGAAAGGACGAGAGGAAGCTTCAGATTTGTTCTCGGTCTCGGTGTTTATTAATTGCTTATCTAAAAGATTTTCTCTTGGCCTGACAGAGTTCTGCTCAGCAGTCAGCCATGGGCACACACTGAAAGCCCCTGGGGCGGTCACCTATCTTTATACCCGGAGTTACGTATACCATATTTATCATTTTTCTCCAATACCCTCTACCCTTATTAACCAGTGTTCCCCTAGTAAGGTCCAATCCCGGAGTGCCAACATCACCACAGAAGATGGAGGTCTAGAGGAAGAAGAAGAAGGAGAAGGGCACGCCCCAATTCCTCCATCTTACTTCTCTAGACCCCCCTGTACAGAAATCTTAAACCCTGTATCTCACACTCCAATTAACTTGTCCCTTCACCATTCACCCCAGTGAAATCCTCCCGTCCTCATACTGATGTCATCTCCCATGTGGGATCAAAGTCCAGCCACCAGACATCTCTGGCAGCATTCCAGGACTCCCGAGCCCCCCAGGGGGGGTCTTGTTCACCCTGCACCCCAGTTCTGAGAGACTGAGATCCCACATCTCCCCCTTCTGTTTGCACCAAGAAGATCTTTTTTTGCTTTTATGTGAAAACCCCCCAAAGTCCTCAGTTTCTTTTCATTTCTCTTCTGGGTCGTTTTTCGCAGCCTGAGTCTCGACTTCTGTCTGAGTACTCGTCTCTCTGCTTCTTGGATCAGCATTCTCGTGTTCTCGCGTTCGGAATGGCTTCACATGCCGCACCGACACCCACTTCAGACCTCGATCTGTGGAGATACAAGCGAAACCCTTTCCCCAAGAGATTAGTCTGAAAGGACCCTCTATTTGTCCGGTCTCTGGGTTCCTGATCAAAACTAAAGGATTTTCCTTTAGCTTTGCCTGTGTGTTGTTTAGAAAATGTCTCACGATCGGTGGATCAGGTTCCGAGGATGAGCTATTTAGGAAATTCAGCACATACAATGCCTTATTTAATTTCATGTGAGGTGTTGCCTCTGGCTCACCCCTTCTCTGTCTGTCCAGAAGGGATTTTAGGGTGTGATGTGTTCTCTCAATGATTGCCTGACCTGTGGGTGAATGCGGAATACCAAACGTGTGTCTGACACCCCATCTTTTCAGGAATCTGTCAAGCACCCTGCCTGTGTATGTTGGACCATTATCTGTTTTTATCTCCTGAGGCACACCTAATGCTGCAAATGCCTGCAGAAAGTGTCGGCAAGCATGGTCTGCTGTTTCCCCAGCATGTGCTGAAGCAAAGACTGCACCTGAGAATGTATCTACAGAAACGTGAACATTTTTGAGCTTCCCAAAAGATGGGTATTTTGTGACATCAGCTTGCCACAACTGAAGACTTTGCAGCCCCCGCGGATTGATGGCCCCGGTAGAAGAAGGTGGCTGCACAAGCTGACAGTCTGGACAAGCACTAATGATCTCCCTCGCCTGACTCTTTGTGAGACGAAAGGACTCCATCAGTGCTTGCGCATTCTGATGAAAGAACGCATGACTTAACCTTGCCTGCTCAAAAATGTCCGGCAGTGTTTGCAAAATGGGCATTGTCAACCTGTCCGCCCGAGCATTCCCTTCCGCTAAAAACCCTGGAAGTGTTGTGTGCGCTCTAATGTGTGTGATAAAATACTCCCTTTCCCTGCTCTCTAGCAGTGTTTTCAAGCTTGTCAGGTATGAGTATAAAATCTCATTACTGACTTCTTTCAAGAGCGAACCCTCCAATCTCTTGACCACACCCGCAACATATGCGGAATCTGTCACCAGATTGAGAGGCTGTTTGAACAACTGAAATGCTCGGACAACGGCCGCCAACTCCACAATTTGTGGAGAGCCCTGAACCATCCTCACGTCTGATTCCCAATCCCCTGTCGTTGAGTCTCTCCACGTGATCACTGACTTGTGTGTCTTCCCCGAGCCATCCGTGAACACGGTGATCCCGTCCAAAGGTTCTTCACTTATCTGTGGTTTTGCTCTATAGCATATTTGCGATTGCAGTATTCTGTGTTGGGGAAAGTGGATTGTGCAAGCTCCTGGGAACGCTAACAATGCGATTAACAGGTCTTTCGATTGTTGCATTGCCCAATCGAAGTAGTCTCGTTTCAGAGGTAACCTGATGACTGAGAATTCTCTTCCTGCCATTGTCAGCAGCCTTGTTCTCGCCTTTATGATGATTTGTGCTGCCATCTCCAGATCTGTGAGAATCGTTTTCGCGGGCCTGTGCGGTAGGAAAATCCACTCTATGATTATCAAAGAGTCCTTTTGTGATTCATCCCATTGGAAGATCAAACCATGGAGCTGCGTTTTCTTCCCCAGCACTGCCAACTGAAAAGGCAACGATGGAACAAATCGATGTGCCTGCCTTTTCTGTATCGCATCCGAGATTTTCTCCAACTCTTTTCTTGCTTCTGGTGTGAGTGTCCTGGGAGAACGAATGTCTGTGTCTCCTCTCAAGAGATCAAGCAGTGCTGGAATGTCACTATTTGTGATTCCCAAAACTGGTCTCATCCAGTTGATTTCTCCCAAAAGCTGTTGCAGATCATGCAAATTGTTGACCTTTGTGCTGATCTCCACCTTTTGAGGCTTTATTGTTTTCTCTGAGATTTTCCACCCTAGATATTTCCAAGGTGCAACCTCTTGAATCTTTGAAATGCTGATTTCCAGACCTGCCTTTTGCACCTCCGCGATCACACAGTCACGAGCTTCTTGCAGCTCCTGTCGTGTTGATGCTGCGATGAGCAAATCATCCATGTAATGAATGATCTTCGCCTTCGGAAATTTCTTTCGTGCTGGTGCCAAAGCTCGCGCCACGTACCATTGACAGATCGTCGGAGAATTTTTCAGGCCTTGTGGAAGGCAGACCCAATGGTACCGCTGCAGAGGCGTTTCCCTGTTGATACTCGGGACTGAAAAGGCAAATCTCGGAGCATCATCTGGATGGAGTGGGATACTGAAAAAGCAATCCTTGAGGTCAATGACCACAAGCTGCCAATCTCTGGGAATCATTGAGACAGATGGAAGTCCCAACTGAAGTGGCCCCATGTCTTCTATGACTTCGTTGATCTTCCTGAGGTCGTGTAACAACCTCCATTTGCCCGACAGCTTTTTCTTGATGACAAACACCGGAGAATTCCAAGGGCTGTCTGTTGGCTTGATGTGTCCCTTCTGCAATTGTTCTTGGACCAGGTCTTTCAAAGCACTCAATTTTTTCCGCTCAAGGGGCCACTGATCCACCCAAACTGGATCATCTGTTTTCCATGTCAGCTTCAATGTGGCGAGTGCTGCAGTGACCCCTATTAAAAATCCATTTCGATCTTCGCGCCCCATTGTGCCAAAAGGTCCCGACCCCAGACTGTGATCGGCTTTTGAACGACAAAAGGACGAATGATCGCCGTCTTATCTCCCGGTCCCGTGACAACGACGGAATTCTCACTTTGCAGACACAGAGATGCTCCCCCAATGCCTGAGAGAGAGCCCAATGGCGCGATCAAGCTCCAATTGCGTGGCCAAAAGATGTACGATATTACTGTTACATCCGCCCCTGTGTCGAGCATACCTCTGATCGATATTGTCCTGTCCCCACATGTCACTTGGCACGTGAGCGTGGGTCGGTCTCGACCTATGTGCTTCACCCATGTTGTATGTACTTCAACATGCTCTTTCATAGGGAGACCTTCTTCGTCGAAGATTGACATGACCTCTCCAACTGCATGTGGTGGCAGTGCGAAGGCTCTCGCAACCACAGTATTTTCTGGTACAGTCAATGGTGGACGAAGCGCTCTTGCCAAAACTGTTAACTCTGTATTTTTGTCTGCTGAGACAACTGTTGGATAGACAATGAGCCCAAGAATACTGCACTTATCTTGCCCAACTATCAAAAAATCTTGTTTCTTGTATGAGTCCCCGCGGATACCTGTTGGTATCTCCGCATGACTTTCATCTAGAAAGCATACTAGTTTTGAAGCTGCCAATGCACACTGTGCCCCTGGTGGGAGGAGGTCTGGGTCACTGTGGAATCGACTGAGGGTTTTGCTGAGGGCATCTGCTTGTCGCTCACTGATGACTGCCCTGTCTGTTCTTGTGACACCGCCAGTATTTGTGTCGGAGCGCGCCGGGGATTTCCCGCGCTCAATTTCCCGTTTCCCGGATGCGGCAACGGATTTCCTTCCACATCTGTCCGGGAATAACATTCTTTCACGGAGTGTCTTCCTCTTCCGCACCGTGCGCAAATTGGTCTTTCCGCTCTCTGGACTGGCGTTGGTATATGTGTCCGTGGGCAATTCCTTTTTATGTGCCCAGATTCCCCACATCCGTAACACTGTCCTCCTTGGGGTCTGTTTCTTTTCTGCATTGCCGCAAGAACTTTGTTGATATTTTCGTCCTGTTGATGAAGTAATTTCTCGAACATCTTCTCCAATGTCTTGTCCTCTGATTGCCCTTCTGAGCGTCCCTTTAGCTGTTTCTCCCATTCCTCTTTTAGTTCATCCTTTACAATCGCTGCGACGTGCTGAGGCGTCCCCACCTTGCTGCATGCCTCCACCATCTCTGCCAAGGATGGCCGTCCTGGCATGGTGCTAATCACCCGTTGACAATCCGGGTTGGCATTGCCGAAAGCTAAATTCTCCAAGAGAGGCCTCTTCACTTCTTCTGTTGTCACCTGTCGATCCACGGCTTGCGTGAGTCGGTCGATGAATGACATGAATGGCTCTGTGGGACCTTGCCTGATGCAAGAGAACGGGACATCCGGAGCTCCCGTCGGCGTAATTTGCATGATTGCCAATCGCGCTGCTTCTTTGATGTCGCTTAACACTCTCCGTGGAAGCCGCGCTGCTTGTTCCCCTGGATTGTCATCTGGAGGATCCCCTGCTAATTGCCCTTCTGTGAAGTTCGCATTCGGCCCACCTTGGTATCTGTTCCGCAACTCAGCAAGATATTTTCTCCACCTTTTTTCCCAGACAAGACTCTGTGTGTCAGTGAGGATCATTGCCACAATACTTCGAATGTCATATGGTGTGAGATCATACATAGAGAATGTCCCTCTTAATAGCTGTTTGAAGTATTGTGAGTTCAGCCCAAAAGTCTGAGCTGCCTTCCCTAGGTCTTTGAGTGTCTCATGACCCATCCTTTCCCACCTTGGATTCTGTCCCTGGGCATCATATGTCACTGGCATTGTCAAATCCCCTGATCCCGGGAATAAATGCTTTTCCTTTTCCAATGCTTTTCTGATTTGCCTCCAATCCATTGTCTTCACCAGCTCTTGAAACCCCTCTTCATCAGATTCCATTGGGATTTGCATGAATAATGGTGTTGTAGATGTCATCGGTGATTCATAGTGTCTCATTTTTTGCCTTGAGGTTTTTGGCCTTGCTCCTAAATCCGAAAAGGAAACTCGAGGATCCTGTTGATATTTCTTCTTTACTGCATCGAATGAATGCAAGAAGCTTTTTGCTGCTTCTGCTGCTGATAGCATCCATGTTGGGACACCTTCCGATGCTGTGATTCTTATGACATCTTCCCCTTGTAGCTGTTCTTCATCTGAGCTTTCATCATCTTCATGAAATCCCGAAGTGGATGGATAATCCCTTTGTCGTGTTAACATTGTTTTCTTCGAGGTGCTTTTCTCTTTATATATTGTTGGAAAAAATTGCTGCATTGTTGCAGTCTCGCCACGAGATGGCGCTGTGGCTCCGCCGAGCCGACCCGGCATGTCGTGCACTTCTGCCCTCCTGCCACTAGGTGGCGCTGTCACCGGCCTCCCTGGCTCGGATGACGGTGCAATCTCGACTACCCTACTTCCTCTTCCGGCTCGGCGTCTCCCATGGAGGGAAGGAACTGAAACTCCGAGGCTCGAGACCAAAGGCACCAGATCTGGAGACGGAGTGGAGCCCTGGGACGTAGAATCCCTAGCACGGCCCCTCCTCACCCGCGACGTCACAGGGGACCGGGCTCGGGCCCGCCCGCGTCTTACTCTCTGCGCGTGCGTGCTCTCTGAGCTACTTCCGGTGTCCCCCAAGGTGACGTCATCATCGTCTCCCCCCTGTTTCACCTCCGAGGTTCCCGCCCCTCGGTCTGTCCCAGAATCCGACCCCTCCTCCTCTGACGTTGTGTTCGCCTCCCCCGCCGGCACCCCGGCTCTACCCGCGATTCGAGCTGACCGTCGCACCGGCTCTGACGTCACACCCGCGCGCCTCCTGCGTCCCGCCGCGGCGGCCCTCCGGGGCTGCGCGTTTTCCCTCAGCCCGCCTTGCGCGCTCGCCGCCCCCGCGCTGGTATGTGAGTCTATCCCCCGGTTTTTGCGAGTTTCGCCCTCCGCGGGCGTGTCCTCATCCTCACCGGCGCTGCTCGCGCCCGCCGCCGCCGCCGGGTCGCCGCTTTCGCCGCGAGCAGGCCCCCCCCCCGATCCCTTATCTTCCTGCTCCCCCCCTTCTGCTCCTGACTCCTCCACACTCTCTGGAGTTTCAGGACGCCCTTGGGGTTTGTTGCATTTTTTGATCGGGGGTTTTAATATTTTTTCCTGCTCTCTTTTTTCGAGAGCCCTTTCCCCCTGGCCTTTCAAAGCCAGAGCAATTTTTTTCCCGGAGCTCTGCCGCTCCGCCCCCTCCTCTGAGGGTGCCGCAGCTTCTCGCTGCTTCTCCAGTTTTTTAGACTGCACTAAAATACCTTGTAACATGATTCTTGCCGGCGAGAGTAGCTTTAACGCTGTCTCATCTTTTTTTGTTGCTAAAATATATAAATGCCTATTAATCTCTTGCCAAAACCCGACTTCGAACAAAAGATATGTTTCTGCAAGTGGGTAATTGAGCCTTGCCCATAATAACAGCTGTTTTAATTCTTTCTTTGGGATCCCTTCTGTATATAATTCTGCTACACTTTGTAAGGTGGATAGGATTTCCCGTTGTTCTTGGGAGAGTGTTGCCCCCATAGTATTATTTTGGCCTTCTTACCGAATCTGTCGCCAGCGTGGTCTGGAGGCCCTTGTTCTCCGTCCAGCAGATTACGAGGGATGGATCAGAGGCGCCTTTCTGGTCCCAGTCCAGGCCGCTCTGCTACGAGCTGTCTTCAGCAGAAGCTGAGAGATGGGATTTCTCAGTGACTGCTGATTTTTGCAGCTTCTCCCGGCCGGTTTTTTCTTTTTCTTCTTTCTTTCTTCAGGCTTCCCTCCTCTGGAGTTATCAGTGCTGTTCTCTTGGCTCTTCAGCTCTTCAGGGCTTTCCCCCCCCCGAAAGGTTTGGTGGGAGATAGCCCGCACAGCGGACGCCAGTTGTGGGCTTTCTGGGCTGTTCAGATGGTCTGGGGAAAAGCCCAAAGATGGCCTTGGGCCCCCGGGTTCGAAAGGACGAGAGGAAGCTTCAGATTTGTTCTCGGTCTCGGTGTTTATTAATTGCTTATCTAAAAGATTTTCTCTTGGCCTGACAGAGTTCTGCTCAGCAGTCAGCCATGGGCACACACTGAAAGCCCCTGGGGCGGTCACCTATCTTTATACCCGGAGTTACGTATACCATATTTATCATTTTTCTCCAATACCCTCTACCCTTATTAACCAGTGTTCCCCTAGTAAGGTCCAATCCCGGAGTGCCAACATCACCACAGAAGATGGAGGTCTAGAGGAAGAAGAAGAAGGAGAAGGGCACGCCCCAATTCCTCCATCTTACTTCTCTAGACCCCCCTGTACAGAAATCTTAAACCCTGTATCTCACACTCCAATTAACTTGTCCCTTCACCATTCACCCCAGTGAAATCCTCCCGTCCTCATACTGATGTCATCTCCCATGTGGGATCAAAGTCCAGCCACCAGACATCTCTGGCAGCATTCCAGGACTCCCGAGCCCCCCAGGGGGGGTCTTGTTCACCCTGCACCCCAGTTCTGAGAGACTGAGATCCCACAGAAATCCATTTTAATTTAGGTGAAATGTACATTTTTGAGTTGAGTCTCTGGTTAGAAATCATAGTTATTTAGCCAGGCTGCAAGGCCTAAGCTCAGTGAAGTTACTTCAGCGAAGGACAGAGATAAAGGGGAGGAGACAGAAGATGATAGAGAGAGACAGGAACTGCTGTAAGGGCAAGTCAGCCTGACCTCGGAATTCTTTCTGATAAAAAGGAACTAGTGGTAAAAACACGAAAACACGAAACCCATAAAAATGAATATGTATGAACTATTGTGAAACTGTATGCATATGTATTTGGGAGGGGGATAAAAGGAGATCTGAAGTTCTCAGAGGTACGCATGCCTTTTTGAGGAGAGTTTTCTCCGCATGTGTCCCGTGCCGTAAATAAACATACCGAGCTTTACAACTTTTATAAAGTTGTGTGGTTTCTTCTTTTCTCCGCAAAACAGGGGACCTCACACTGCCCCTGTGATGTCACACTGCCCCCTGTGATGTCACACTGCCCCCTGTGATGTCACACAGCCATCCCTGTGATGTCACAGAACGAGCTTTATGTCACCTTGTGATGTCATACAGCAATGTTGTGACATCACACAAGAGTGATGTTACAAAGTCACCCTGTGATGTCACCATCTGTTCTGTCATGTCACAGCCTGCTCTATGATGTTACACAGCCAGCAGGTGATGTCACAACCCACTCTCTGATGCCACAGAGCCACCCTCTATGATGGCAGAGTCTGCTCTATGGCCTCAGACCCTACTCTGTGATGTCACAGCCAGCTCTGTGATGTCACAGAACCCTTAAGAACTCAGTTCTATTAAAACACTGAAGTTCCTTGTACTTTGAAGAGATCCCTGTCAGAGACACAACAGAGGAAGTGTCCCCAGGCCCCAGGCAGAGCAGAGAACTGGAGGCACTGATGGCAGCTGCAGACAAAGAGAAGCCAAGTCTTGGTGCCCTGGGGCACAGCAGCAGGGTCTGTGCCACCAAGGGCTGGGAGGAGACACCTTGTCCTGAGGCCCTGGGGCCTCCTGGCGCAGCCCCAGCCAGGCTGGGCACTGTCAGCCCCTTTTCCTGCCCTCAGCATCCCCCCCTAGCCCACATCCCAGTGGCCTCAAGGATCTGCTGGAAGGAGTCCCTGGGGAGCCTTGCTCAGCAATGGCCCTGGGGGCTCCTGAATGCTCCCTGCAGGGACTGCAGGTTTTTCAAAGGACTTTGGGTTTGGCTTTTGCCTTGGAGTCTCTGAGAACTTTGTGCAATCATGGCCTCCACTTATCTGCTGTAATTAGTCCCTGGAGAGGCTTTGTCAGTAACAACACTCAGTGGGGCTCATTGATGCTTCAAGGTACTACAGTTCTTTTAAGGTACTTGGTGTTTCCCTTTGGATACAGACTCTGGGAGAGGTTTGTGCAATCATGGCCCCAATTATCTGTGTTGATGAGCCCCTGGAGAGCTTTGTACTGATGCTCAGTGGGGCTCATTAATGCCTTGAGATACTCAAGGTTTTTAAGGTACTTTGGATTTTCCTTTCCACACTGAGTGTCTAAAAGGTTTCTGTGCCATCCTGGCCACCAATTCTCTCTTCCAAGGAGTCCATGAGGAGCCTGTGTTGGAGAGGGACCTCAGTGGGAGCCACGAATGCCTGGAGACACTTTGGGCATTCCCTCTGATTGTGACTCCTGGAAAGGTTTGTGCAATCTCCTCTCAGGCCCTGGGGTTCAAGGGCTCAGCTCCAAATGCACCATGGGGCTCATTAGGATCAGGCAAGTCCTGACAAGCCATGGCTCTGCCTTGATTTCCCTCTGCTCTCATGCAGTTCATCAGGAAGCTTTCTGTAGTGGTTTTGGTTCACCAATTTGAGATTTCTTGGCCAAAGCATCAATTAGTGCGGTGTGGTTGGGTAATTATGAGTGCACTCACTAGAATACATTTACTCATTTCCTGCTGTGAGATAGGATTAAGAGAAAGGCAAAGTAGGCTCAAAGCTTTAAAAGGGTATAAAGAAAAGTTTGTCAATAGTAACTAAGAGTAATAAGAATTCAGAACAGTTCTTCTCTCCCTACACCCTTTTCTTTCTTACTGACAATGAAAAGAGACAAAACCTAAAATTTTCAGTCAGTTTACCACCTCTAGAATAGTCTTTCTTCAGTTCACTTAGGGAGAGGAGTCTCACTTTCATGCTATGGAGACTTCTCTATAAGAAAACAGTTCTTTTGTGGTTCTCAATTCCCATGAAGAGCAGCTGCCCTGAAAATCTGCAACTGTGAATCCCTTCCATTTTTCCACAGCTTTTCCCAAAGCTGTGTTTATTGGTCATGTGAACTCATGGGGTATTAGTTTAAAGATAAGCTGTTTAAGAGCAAAGGTTCACTTCATCTATTTCTGAAATCATCTTCATCCCTGAAAATAGAGATCTTCTTCTCCTGTGAGGGCACAGGGTCTGATCACTCTTTTCTCTTTCTCTGTTAAGCTTCTCAGGGGATCACAGCTACTTCAATATTTGCTTACATTAGCATGGAGGCCTTTGCTGAACAAGTCATCTCTCCATAGTTTTCAACGTGTTATAGGGAATAAGAGAGTCTAATGTATCCATTACATCTTCTCCATGGCTTTACAAGAGGATTTCAGCCCCAAGATCAAGGTATCTCCTCATCCCTCCCATCTGGGACTCAGCTTCCACTTCACTGACCTCAGGTCTTCATGTTGCTTCTCTGTGTGCCTGCACTTTGTCCTTTTCCCTCCCTCGAGGGTGGATGGAAGCACTGAAAGAGTTCATATCTCACCCGGGGCCTGCAGATGGTTCTGTGACCCCAGCCGGGCTCGGTGCTTGTGGCCGGAGTTGTTTTATGATGGAGGTTTCTGCAGCAGCTGCACTGGGGCTGTGTCAGGATGGGCTGCGCTGGGGCAGGGCCAGGATCTCAGCAGCCAGGCCAGAACTCAGCAGCAGCATGGCCGGGGCCGATGGCTTCTCCTCCCCCTGCCTGGGGCTTGCGGCTGAACCCCAACGGTGGCAGAATCTTGGCCGAGCTGGCCCGGCCCGGGGCTGCTCCTGGGGCCCGGTGGATCCTGGCTGGGCTCGGGCTGGCGGCGGGGCAGGGCTCAGCAGAGCCCAGATGGTCACAACTGCAGCCATGGCCCGGCCGGGCCTCGGCCCCGCGGCCTCCCCTGCCCTGCCCGGCAGCCGATGGGGCCTGGCGGTGTCCCTGGGAATGGGCCCGGCCCCACGGCAGGAGCCGCCCAGCCCGGCCTGGCTGAGATGGGGGCCGGGTCGGCCTTGTTACCTCTTTGCCAGCCAGAAGGGAAAGAGACCCTCTGTCCTGGTTTGAAAAGCAAGTGAGTTTTTTGTAATGCTGTGGTTAAACCAATCGGTGCCCAGATTTGAATATTGGCACGTGGTGTGGCCACTGAGGACATGGATACGCCTCTGAGAACACAAGGGGTTAAAAGCAGAGAACTGCCAAGAAAACTTTCTTTTTTTTCGGTGAGTGAAAGAAACCTGTTAGCTTTTTCTGCTATTTGAAATATTCCTGACTGTTGTATCCAAATTATTCCTAATTGCTCTAAATTTCTTGTCCACTGCATGTAATATTTTGCTATAATGTTTTGTCGTACTCATAATAAAAGACATTAATCTCATTCTTAAAAAACAAAAAAGAAGAGGAATGAACACCTTAAGAATGTTCAAGTAACGCAATATGTACATGAGAAATTTGGACAACTAATCATTTTGAATAATGCAATATTTACATGAGAAATTTGGAAAAAAGATCATCACATCTAAATCCCAATTGAGTGTACCACAGTGAAGCCTGATTGATTCATTAACTTCAGGAGAAAATGTGCCTGTGTTTTATCATCAGCAGTTCAAAGCAGTCACCTGGTCATTCCATCAGATACTGATCAGCTCTGAAAAATGAGGCCCAGTGAAAGGAGAAATAACCTCATCACCTTGCAGCCTTTGTGGCCAGATCAGGAGCAGAAGGAGCACTGCCAAGACATGGCTGTGGTTGGAAACTGACAGAGGCAATTTGCCAACAAAAGCCTCATGGCAACCTCATGGTACAGTGCTCCTACGAACCTTCTGCAGTTATTCCCTGTTCCAGGGCCCAGGAGGACATTCAGTGATGTCAAAGATCAGCATTTCCAGCTCATAGACTTTCTCATACTTCTCAACTAATTGGAAACAATGGTCATTTATTTCCATTTCCCTAAGAGACACTGGACATTATTCCTTTGTGTTCTCATGCTGCAAAACCCTTTGTCAATGACTTGATAGAATTTGCTAAGTTATGTTGATTGTAATTGGTCTTTTATCTATCTTATCCCATATCTAACAGATAACCAGTGACAACTGTGATGAGATAATACCCTCACAAGAGTGAGCTGTTTCAACATCAGAACATAGGAGCCTTTTTTAAATGAACGAAGAAGGGGAGATGTCATAGACAGGCAGAATAATGATAAAAGAAAGGCCTTTTGAAATCAGGCCTTCTTCTGCCATATTAATAGCATAATATGGCAGAACATATTCTGAGTGCAGCTAAGCAGTTACAAGTTCCAATGTGAAGCTATTTGGAGAATGAGACTTTGTGAACAATCTATTCTGAGGGTGAAAAACAAACGCACCTGCAACAACAAGGGATTTGTCCCATGAGAATCAGTGAAGAGGTAAACAATACAATAGAGAGATTTGATGCACAAGTAAAATCTAATTTATTAACCAATAACAGAAGAACTGCTAAGAAATCTATGAACTAACTAATGTTGCACACGAGGTCTGTCAAACTGTGTAAAACGAATTTTGTGAATAAAGAGTAAAGAGTTCTCCAGCTCAGCTGGGTCTTCTGGGATTGCACTTCCCCCCTTCTTTAGGGCTTTGCTTTCGCACTTCTTAGGGCTTTGGTTTCGCTCTTCTCTGGAGCTTTGGGTTCCTTCTTCTTTAGGGCTTTGGTTTCCTTCTTTTCTGGCCTCTGGTTTCCTTCTCTGGGAATTTGGTTTCCTTCTTTTCTGGGATTTGCTTTCCTTCTTCTCTGGGATTCTGCTTTCCTTCCTCTCTGATGCTTTCGCATGGGCTTCTTTCTACTCCCGGGTCTTGGTTTTCCCCTTCGCTGGTTTTGGAGCTTGCTTCCCAACAGAGACACTCTTCTTTTCCTTCTTCTGCCTCTCTTCCTCCTTCCCCCTGTCTTCCTCCTCTAAGGCTTTTGCCTCCTCCTCGACCTTTTGAGCTGGCTCCTTCAGCTCCCTTCTGCAGACAAAACAGAAAACATGGCTGAGAGTCCCACCAGAAACTTGGGCTCCCTAGTCCTGGCTGGCCCTGCACTTCATTCCTTGACCCTGAGGCCATTTCCATGAATTCTCCTCAACCCACAGAGGTTGGGAACATCCCAAGTGAGGGCATGGGTGGAAGGGGACCTCCAGGACCAGCCAAACCTGAGCTTTGCCATCATAAGGTGTTGACTGTGCCAGCTCCCTCTGAAGGCACAGCCAGACCCCTCCAGCCCCTGCCAAAGGCTGATCCAGCAGCACTCTGCGCTGGTGCCTGGAAACGCCCTTTGTCTCTTGGCTTCCCAGTTTAAAGCAGAGCACAGATTGCTGACATCTGCTTAGCTCTCCTACAGTTCTTACTCAGCTCATTCAGCTCCCTTCTCCCTGGGCATAGCTGAAGCATGATTTTAAAGAGTTCAGATTTCAGCTGAGGGTTAGAAGCAATTCCCATTGATCAGGATGTAGGTTAGATAGGCAGACCATAGGTTAATGATTATGAGATGCTTAAGCTGGAGCTGATTGTGCTATTGTTTACCATTAGGAGCTTCTTTCTAGAAGGAAGTGGAGGAAGTGAACTGTTATAAGAACATCTTGAAACCAGGAGAACAATGGTTAGCACCTGGGCTTGATGTCAATCAATCACTAAGTTGGGGACCTTGGATGGTGCCAGAGGGTCACAGAGATCTGATGAAGATATTCCTGACTTCATCCCTTAAGACCACTGACCCAATTCGAGACCATTGACCCAATTCAAGGGAAGAATTGCACAGGAGTGAAGGACCAATGACCTCATTTGAATACAGAGCAGGGATGGGAGGTGCTGGGGTTGTGCAGATGTATTGTATGTAAGATCTTGGGAAATAAGGAGAGGGCAAAGAACCTTGGACAGCGTGGTCATGCCTTTTAGGGACAGCTCTGGTGCCGCCCGCCGGTGTTATTAAACATCCCACAATCTAACTTTAATTAGTTAGAGAGTCTCTGTCCGTGATCTTCGGTTTTAACGACTCCTAGCCTGCTCCTTCATGAGAACAATCCTATCAGTCAGAAAGCAAAGGCTGCAGGAACCCCTCTCCTGCAAGACAGGCTCTTGTCAGGCAGATTTCCTGCTGGAACCCAGCTGGGACCAAGCAAACCAGTGCTGGCTGCCATGGAAACCATTGGAAGCAGCCTCATCCATCTCCTCCCCATGAAACCAACTTCAGCCTGGCCTGAAGAAGTCCTGATGCACAGGCTTGCTTTAAGCAGCCTCCACTCCCAGCTCCACACTTGTGCCTGTGTGTCCTGAGCTGGGCTGCCTTGCTGGAGCTGAGCTTCTCCTGTGCTTGCCTACGGCTGCAGCTGCAGGGGAGCCTAAAGGACAGGAGCTTTTCTGGCTGCTGCGCCACCATAAGGAGAACCCTGGCAGATCAGCAGTGCAAGGACTTCATCTGTGGCAGGAGCAGGACCTAAAGCAAGGTTTGCTCTGTGCCCCACGCCTGCCCATACCACAATCCCACTGTTCTGGTGAAGAAGGCAGATGATGAAGAAGATGCCACTCAACACCATGGACTTCAAGACACCTCTAGAGGTGGTGCCAAGGCAAGCCCAGAGCCCAGCTCTCTGCAGACAGCAGCTAAGCCAGGAGGGCTCAGAACTCAAATAGAGAAGAAGATGTTCTGTCTCAACGGAAGAAGGTCCTTCCTCTCTTGGCAGCCAGGGAGCTCAGAGTGGCCATCCCTGTGTTGCTGCTGGCCTTTGCTCTTCAGCTCCTCTGAGCTCAGAGGCCTTGGAGCAGGGAAGCCCTGCAGGGACAATAACCCATGGCAGAGCAGGAACCCACGGAAGGCTGATTCACCTGTCCCTGAGAGGGGCCTGAGAGCCACAGTTGATCTCCTGGGGGCTCAGGGAGGAGCTGACACGTGAGGCCGCCCTGGGCACCAGCACCTTGGAGGTGGAGCCTCCCTCCATGTGGCACAGCTCCGGGACATTGCAGGTGGTGTTGAGCTGGCCAGAGAAGGTGGAGGAGACCTGCTGGCTCTCTCCTGGCTGCAGCACACCTGGCAGTGGCAGGATATTGAAAGCCTGGAAGGAAGACAGGAGAGATTGAGGTGTTGAGCATGGAAATGGAGGCAGAAGAGCATCTTGGAGCAAAGTGCAGCTGTAGCCAGAGGGGCTTATTCCCCAAACACTGCCAGAATCACCCTCACCTCATCCTGCATCCATGCCACTGACCAGTGCAGGGACCATGGGGAAAATCTTCTCCCATACTCATGGGTCAATGCATTAATTAGTACATGACATGAAAGTGAACTGGGATGGCTCCTGGCAGTAGAAATTCTCTCTGATGCACAACTTGCCTTTAAAAAGTTTCAAAACTTCCTGCTTTTAGAAAAGGAGGAGACTCAGAGTGAGAGCTCTTGGAGCTGAGGGAAGGAGTCCAGCCCAGCTCATCTGACTCCTGAGGCTCTTCCCCTCTCTCTCTGATTTAAATGCTTCTTTCTCAAGGTGCTACAGCAAAAGCTCCTGCAAAAATTTCCTATGGAGCACCTGAGGAGTTCCAGGGGGAGCAGTGCCCTCCACAGGTGCCGCACAGCGTCCTTGGACAGCCCTGCAACGTGTCCTGCACGGCCTCTCCAACAAGCAGCTGCTCCGGCAGCACTTTGTGATGGGCCTGCAGGGATGGGAGGCCCCTCTGTGGCCAATGCTGAGGGCCCCCAGTGGCACTGGCAGCTCCAGCCCTGCTTGCCACACTGACAATGGGCAAGGGAGACAGATTCCCTCTTGCCTTCTCTGCTCCCAGGGGAGTGTGCGCCACATCCAGGGAGCACCTGAATCCCTCCAAGCCTCGAGGGAGGTGAGGGTGCTCAGCAGTTGGTGCTGGCACCCAAAAAACAAGCCATTTTCTATGCTGGGAGGAAGAGACAGCCCCCCTGCAAAGTCTCCCTTTGTCAGACAGCTCCAGGGCCAGCAGTGCAATAGCAGCTCTGGGTGAAAGCAGAGCCCTGCAAACAGGGAGTCTGGCTGCCTTGGGAAGAGGCTCCATGGAGATCAGGATCACCCCAGCTTGCTCTGGGAGGGAAGCTGGAGGTGTTACTATTATAATGCAGAGAAAAGCCTCATCTTACATTGGGAAGGAAACAAGGCAAAAAATCCCACACTCAGCACAGGCCTGTAGGATCTGAGCCAGCTTCTCCAAGGAAAACTCTCCTATTTCTCCCTCCCCCTCAGCCCATGTCCAGCCACTGGCCCTGCTGCCCAGCCCACTGTCAGGGCACAGCACAGCAGGGCAGCAAAAAGGGAGCTCAGCATGAGCAGGACTTGGTGCTGGCAGGCTGGGGAGGCAAAGCAAGCAGTAGGTGCACAAGAAAATCCACCTCTGCTCCTGAAGAGTGGGTAAAATCCTGCACTTCTTTCAGGGCTCTGGCTGCCTCCTCCTTTCCAGTCCTGAAGTGCCTCCATCGAGTTGCTGCACAATCCAGACTGGTTCTCCTCTCCTTCGGTGGCTGGGGTTTGAATTTAGGTGGGTGGAGCTCATCTCTGGAAAATAAATAACTATGAACAGGGACCTGCAGTGGGACGGAGGGAGGGACACCTGCACGAGCAGCTCCTGGCCAGGATGCAGCCCCTGGCTGAGTGCTCGCACGTTGAACTGAGAAATGGTTTGATCCAGCCCTTCCCAATCCAGGCTGGGGCAGGTCTGTTCTAAAGGCAGCCCAGGGGTGACACTGAGGTGCTGCAGCAGCTGCAACTGCTTGCATTGAGCAACTAGAGAGGACAGGCATTAACACCTGGTGGGGATGCAAAAAGCACAATGGGAGAGGAAAAGACAGAGAAGGCAGCAAAAAGGTGAGATTTGAGACACCAAGAGGCAGACCCAGCCAGTGCCAAGCCAGCACAGCCCACCCAGTGCCCAGGGCCAGAAACTCGGCAGCTCCACCAGGGATTTATCAGGAATGTTCCCCTGACACCGCTGGGGGGTTGGTTGACATTTTCCAACACTCCCAGATGACTCAGGTCGCATTCCCCATCCATCCATCCTTCCATCCATCCATCCATCCATCCATCCATCCTTCCATCCATACATACATACACAGGCTGTGGTGCAGGGATCCTGCCAAGCTCTGCCAGCCTTGGGCTTGGGAAGATTTCTGCCAGCCGTCCTGAGCTCCATAATTGTGCCCTCTGTTCCAGGAAGCAAGCAAGAAAGATTTTAAAAATCCCAAAACAAACCACAACAGACAAACCTAAAAAAGCTTCAACAGCTCAACCCTGCTCAAGTTTTTTCTTTAGGGACAGCTACCACTCTCCAGCTGAAATGCTGGGCTTTTGGGGAAAAAGAAAATTACATGTTCACCTCCAAATGGAAAAGGATTAAGGTAAGAGAACCTTTCCAACTAAAAATTATTGGCGCAAAGCTTTGATTTTTGCAAGAAATCTCTAGGTAAGACCAGCCTGACAGTTAAACAACTGGTTCTTCTGGTGGGGAGAAACCCTCCTCTTTAAGGAAAGCAGCCTGATAGTTGAAAGCAACTGTTTGGTCAAACTTCAGGCTCCCTGGCACAGCCTGCATTGCCTTTCCTTCCTGTTCACTGATTTACAGGCAGTGCCACGATGGCCCGGGTTCAGATGTTTGGTGCCATCCAAGGAATTTGGCATTGCCATTTCCATATGTTTTAATCGAAGTTTCAATCCTTTCAACCAGTCTTCAAATGCCAGCTTTCCTTTCTTTTACAGAAAGCTCAAGGTTCCCACAAGTCTTCTGACATCCTCTTTTGTGCTCAGAGAGATGACATTTTCCAACAGATGTTTCCAAAGTTAACAGCATTTGAAAGAATAATGAACTCAAATCCCCCTGGATTCCAGCTTAGCCCAACTCCATTCTGTGTCAGACACTGAGATTCCCACCTCTAAGGCAGGAGCTGTTTGTGCCCCCATCCCTCCAGTCCTTCTCCCCACCAGCCTGTGCCTGTTTTCCCCAGCAGAATCCCTGTCCCTGTGCACCCTGCCAGGAGCAGCTGCACACAGGCTCACATTTCCCCTTGCCCTCACCAGGGGGTTTCTCTCATCCCCGAACACGCCGATGAGAACGTTGGTGCGATGAGTGCCCAGGGCCTGCACTGCCACCACAACTGGGATCTCTGCTGTGCTCTGGGGCTGCACAATCCCACAGGGCCTGGGGCTGGAGTAGAGCACAGCAGAGTCCTCCTTGCGTTTCTGGAAGGGACACAATGAAATGCAGATTCAGAGGGACCTCTCAAGAAACTTTAGGCTCCTTAACATCCACCACAACAGCAACTTACACACACCTTTAAAACTCCCCAGGACAAAGGTCAAAGGCACAAACAAGATGCCAGAATTGTAGGGTAAACACTCCCAGGGCATCCTCCAAGGAGGCTGCCAGCACAGGCACTGGTGTCTGTGGGTGCAGCAGCTTTTCACAACCCTCTAAGATCTCCCACAGGAAAACACCCTGAGGACTAGAACATCAACTGTTTCCTCAGGAGCTTAAACTGCCTCCTCAAGTTTACAGTTGGGTAGGATCCTGTTCTCAGCAGATCTTTAGGACTGATTAGAAACCAGCAAGGTCTTATCCAAACCCTTTTTCCCCCTAATAATCTCCTCAGGAATATTTGATAGGAGGAGGTGGATGTGATGCCAAACCTGGGGAATAAGCCCGTAGCAGCCAGGAAGGTGGCTGGGATTCCTAATGAGGATCTTCCTCTCATAGGGCACCTTCAGGTGGCACTCATCACACAGCAGCACTTGGGGGGACACTTGGAGCTCAGGAACGAGACATCTGGGCAAAGAGATGACCCCAGGACAATCAGAGATACTGAGAGAATGGAGAATGCCTACCCCCAAAGATTGTGAAATGGAGCAGAACACATTGGTCACTGTCAAATGCACATTGAAGAGCCCTACAGGGATAAATTGCCTTCTACCTCTTCCCACTCCAACATGTCTTTTCAAGGAGGGGCAAACCCTGAGAGGCAGCACCCAGAGGCTGCCAAGTGCCCCAGGCAGAGCACTTTGCCCCACAGCTGCCTCAGCCCCTCCTTTACCCAGGAAGGCTTGCAAGGACTCCTGGAAGAGTCCCAGTGACCCACGAGCTCTGGGGGAGCCTTCCCAACAAGGATCAGTGCTCCCTAAGGCTCAAGGAACACACAGCTCCAGGGTCTCAGTAAAAATGACTCCCTTCTCTGCCATGGTGCTGTTGCCCTGCCTGAGAACTCAGCTCTTTGCCCCAGCCCTGGAGGGCACGAGACAGCAGCTGCCCCACAGAGGGGCTGATCAGCCCCTGCCAGGCCCTGCAGCTCCCTGGCTCCTTCACTGCACAGCTCCAGGCACTGCCTGGCCCCAGCTCCACCTGCTGTACACAATGGCAGCCCAGGCACTGCCTGGATGGCTCTGCCTGGCACAGGGAACAGCACCAGGGAGCTGCATCCCTCTGGGCATCACACTGACACCCACAGCAGCACAGCAGCATGGAATTCTGCTGCAGCAACAACGACTTTTGCTCTCAACTCTGACAACATTAAAGCTCAAAATGGGAAGCAGAGGGAAGGACAAAAACTGGAGCTGACCTGCCACATCAAGGGCTGCTTTCCCCTTGTCAGACCTTGCCCTCCCCACTCTTCTGGGAGCCACTTCCCCTCTGCCATGTGCCCTCACATACAGAGCCAGAGCCTGACTCTCAGCAGCTGCTTGGTGTGGCCCAAACCAGTGCACGGTGCTCACAACCAGCACAACCCCACCTCTTGCAGCCTGAAGGAGAGGAGGCCCTTGGGAAATTTGTTCCACCTCAAGCACCAAAAACAAGGCCAATCAATGATATCATTCCTGGTGCCTTTAGAAGAGGGCCAGGACCATGCTGGGCTGTGAGCAAACGTGCTTTTCACCACGGGCTGCTGCCCAAGCACTGCTGTTCTCGTGTCCAGCTGGCACAACATGAGGGCATTCAGCAGCACTTCTCCTTGGCAGCTGCAGCCAGCACAGCCTGGGCAAGGCAGTGCCTGGGGGAGGCCAGGCAAGGGCTGGTACCTGGCTGTGATGATCAGGGCTGCCACTCCCTTGCCAATACCCTCCAGGTCCACCAGCAACCTCCGGTAGAACTCCATCACCGTGTTGGAGCACAGGGTCACCTGGTGGAAGAGAGTAACAGTCAATTCTTCCTTCCAAAAGCTCATTACCCACGGGTGATATCCTCCAGTTCCTGAGGGAGGATTTGCCCTTCATTCTTCTGCTTCTCCATGTGTAGAGCACAGTCTCAGAGTAACAAAAGCCTTCTGGCAATACCAGATTTGTTAAACACACCGTGCTATCAGGGCACAGGTCAGCTACATTAAAACATTAGACTACAGCTCCATGCACCACTGCATTCAAATTAAGGGGCCAATTGCTCATCTGACTACAAAGACATTCATGTAGAGGAAATCTGACTTGACCACAATGAGTTCAGCTTTACAGCAGGAGGCTGAGGGCAAAGTGTGGCCCAGCAGGTGCTGGGCAGTTCATGGCTGCCCTGGGACCCTGAGCCCGGGCTGGCTCTGAGAACTCCAGCCCCACGCCAGGAGTGGGGAACTTCGCCAGGGTGGGCATTGACCAGAGGCAGAACCCTCAGAGCCTCTTGCTCAACACTGCAAGAGACAAGCCACCAACAGGACCAGGCAGAGGAGAAAGGAGGAGGATCTCTGTCTTGAAGTTCCACAAGGAAGGGTTTATTCCAAGCAAAAGGATCAGTGCCAAAAGAGCCCTGCACACTCCTGTGCAAGGAATTTTGTACAGACACAAATCAGGGGGTGAATACAAACAGCAAGCCAAAAGGGAATCTTCAGGGGAGCACTGAGGGGATTACATCAAGTGTCTGGGGCCACTTTGGATAGGAGGGTGGGGAGGATGGCTCACATGGGCCAATGGGGCCTCCAGGAATAGGGGAATTCCAAAGAGGTGTTGCAGACAGGGATTGGCTCCAGGTTAAATTGGCAAAGAAGGTTGGGGAACAAAAGAAGCTGGGTTTGACAGGAAGGGAGAGAGCTGGAACAAGGGGCAGGGAATGGCATGAGGGACAGCTTTGAGGGAGGGTAAAACCCAGGGGTAAACCAACTCGGGGAGAACACGGGGTACAACAGAACAAACCACTTAACAAGGAATCAATACAATAAATTTGAACCGCTACACATGGCTGCAGATTTTTTGTCTCCACTGGAGCTTCCTGCAGTGAACACAAATCATTCTGCTCTCCAGGAGGGGGGAAATGAGACCAATGACATCTCTCTAACAACCACCTTCTGCCCTCATCCTTGATCTGCCCCGTTGCAATCAAATCAATCGCTCTCAAAAACACAAGAATGGTTTCAGGCCTTGGCCATAAGGTCTGTGAGCTCAGCATATGATTTTGGAAAGAAAACAGTGCTCCCTGAGGAACATCCTGAGTAAGCCAGCCAGCAGAGGCCTCCCAGCAGTGCAGATCTCTCAGTGCCAGGATGCTCCAAGCTGGCACCAGAGCTAAAGCCCTCCCACCCTGCAGTGCAGCTCCAGCCCTGGTGCTGCAGCGTCAATGGCTGGGCTCTTGCCGTACCTCGATGTCCTGGTGTCCCTGGGGGAGGATGGTGCCTTGGCTGGGATTCATGGTGAACTCCCTGGGCTCCACATGGAAATGGATTCCCTTGCTCCAGGCCGGGTCGGTGTCCCTGCGGATCTGATCCACGCTGTCCACAGCCGGCTGCGTGCCATCGTCCGACATGCGGAGCTGGAACGTCAGGGGCACCGCGGAGCTGTTGGTGAGGCGGCAGCGCTGCGTGTAGGGAAAGCCTGGGCAAGGACACAAATATCCATTCAGGCACCCAGCAGGGCATGATCCTGGGGGCAAGATACTACAGCTCACCTAGAAGATGCATGAGGAATTAATCGTCACTTAGTTCCCTTTGACACAGATTCCAGACTGCAGCCTTGAAAATGCCCACTCCTAGCCCTGCTGAACACTGCAAGCTTCTCTCTTTGGGATGGGGACCAGCTCCCTCACCTGCCCCAAACCAGCACCAGTTCTCTCTCAGTGATGAGTGTGCACCCAGACCCAGCATTTACTCTGAGAATTCAAGCTGTCCAATTCCCTGCTCAGCCTGCCAACACTCCCACCTTTTTCAAGACATATAAACAGTGAGTTGTCAGTGAGAAGAAGCTACAGCGAAAGAAAGTGAGGATGGAATCAGGAACTAGAACGTGATGCAAAGCACCCTAATGCAGCTTCTCTCTGCAGGACCCCTAAGGCATCTCTTGCTTTGGGCCAAACAGCTGAGCACCTGACAGCTCAGAGCCCACTCAACTGGGGACACAGCCAAGCCTTGCTTTGAGATTAGCAATTAGGAACCAGGTCCCACCTCAGCCCACAAACAGGGACATCACAGCCATGCTGCTCACTGAGAGTGCTGCCTGCAAGGCTTCACCCCACTTTGGCTCTGAGATTTGCTTTCCATCCTGCAAAGCCAGAGATACAGCCACTCATATTGGGGATGTCCTGCAGAGCGCGCAGAGCAGCCACAGCCTGCTCTGCACTGCACATCTGGCTGGGCACGCCAGCTCTGTGGGGAGGAGACTTCTCCCCAGGCCTGCTCACCAAGAGTCACTGGGACACAGATGGGGAGAAAAAACAACTGCAGCTGCAGCCCAGAGCTTCTCTGTGCCCATCCAAGTGACCACTGCCAGCTCCAGCAGGGACTCCAGCAGGGAGGCAAGACAGGCACAAAAAGGACAAACCCAGATGTCAAAACCTCCAATGAGACTGAGGCCAGCACATGCAGACAACAGTCAACAGTTACAAAGAAGCAAAGATACAACGGCTGCCTTCAGCCAAAGAGCCCTTAGGAATGAAATTGGATTCAGCAGGATCTGCATCTCCTGCTTCAGACCCATATTTCCATCTCTTGCTTTTCGTGTTTCATTCCTTCCAAAGGCAACTTGACAAGCGCCTCTGTGGTGATGCAGGCTGGGGAAGAAGCAGCTCAAAAAAGGCAATGAGTTTCCTTCAGAAGTTCATGAACTTCATTGTTCTGGGTTTAGGCTTGGCAGTGAATGTTGCCCTTGGTCTGGGAAGAGGGATAGGGGTTCTGGGGGATTCTGGGGGGGTTTGGCCCTAGGCTGGGCTTTTCCCTTGGGGTTTTTTGGCAGTTGTGGCGTGATGCCGTGGGCGGCTGTGCAGTGGGAGCTGAGGCTGGGCAGGGAGCGGAGCTTCCCTTCCTCCCGCTCGGGGATCACAGCTCGGCCGCTGCTGCTGCGGGAGGTTTGTGCTCGGCCCGAGGCTGCCCTGGCCGCAGCTCAGCGCTGGCACCGACCCTGCCTGCCTGGCCTGCTGCTGCTGCTGCTGCTGCTGCTGGGCACTGCCCACATCCCCCTGCCCTCTGAGGCTCTGCAAAAGGAGCATTTCCTCCTTCCCTTCCCTTCCCGCACCGGCTTGGGGGGGGACCACTGCCCTGCCAGAGCCCACAGCTCCTCCTGCTATGACCAGAACTCCACCAAAGGGAAAAAACAGGACTTGGCATCTGGGAAATGTCTGTTCTTGTCTTGTCTGTGCTCTCCTGAGATAGTCTAGCAAAGAACTGTTATTTCTTTTCCCACAGTTTTGCCTGGGAGCCCTGTCATTTCAAAGGGATAATCATTTGGAGGGAGGGGCTCATCTTTCCATTGCAGCAAGAGTCCCACCTTCCTTGGCAGACATCTGTCTTTTAAAGCAGCACAGAGACCCCAGAAAATACTGCCTTTCTATTCCTTGCTTCCATTGGATCTCACAATGGCAAAATGCCCCCTGAGGCAGCAGCAGCAGCAGCAGCAGCAGCCCTGCAGTTCACAGCCTGAAGAGGCTGCTGGGGCAGAGCAGGAGTGAGGGATGCTTTTCTGTTGGAAGGCACACATCCCTGAGGCTGTGTCCCAGCCCAGGGAACACTCACCAAAGGAGATGTCCCCGAAGTCGAGCTCAGCCAGGTCGAAGTGTAAACTCGGTGCAGTGACGCTGCCCCTGGAGGCCGAGGACAGAGCAGGCAATGGCTCGGTTAAAGGCACAAGACTCTGTGCTTTGATGCTCAGGGACAGCTCAGGGGAAATGTGCTTCTGCCCAGCAGCTGCTGGGCTTTGTGCCCTTCTACAGCCCCAGTGAGGAAACAAAAGTTCCTGGCCCTGGTGCTTTGTTGCTGGTCAATCTGTCACTTCAAATGTGTTCTGGGGACTTTGCTGATGAATGCATCACACACAAAAACAAAGAGAACATCTGCCAAGCTGAACTTTGTTCATGTCAGTAGTAACAGCTGATGAACTTGCTTCAGGTTCTGCTCATTAAGGACCTCTTGCTGTAATTATGGGCTGACCTGTTCCCATTGCCACTGGTGAGAACATCACTGCTGGCTGATGGAGAAGCCTTGGGCCAGCAATGTCCATGTGCTGGACGTGAGACTTTGGAGGGAGGGGAGGAAAGACAAGGCCCCAGCAGCCCCAGAGCCAGATCAGTGCTCGTGCTCCTGCATCTGCCCCGGGGCTGATGCCAGCACGGCTGCAGCTCTGCTGGGGCTGGGGGGATCAGGGCCTGCTGGGGGCAAGGCACAGCATTCTGTTCTTAGTCTTTGGCCAGAAATTTCACCACAATAGAGAAGCTGCCAGTTAGGGGAATCCCTGGCCACACTTCAGCACTACCTTCCATTCCATTCCCTTCCCACTCCTGCCCCATGTTACATGCTCCTGCCTTCAGGTGGCAGGATGGGAATAACATTCCAGGGACGACTTCAGGGCTTGCCTGAGAAAGAGGGTGTCTTCTACTTTTCAAATTATCAGGAGAAGAGGATCCAGCCAAGTTCAGGACTCAGCTGTCAGCACTGAAAAATGACTGCAAATCAGCCCCCGCATCTCTTCAATCCCTGGGCGGTACCCACCAGACTCCTCTGTTCCTGCTGTAGCAGTCATCTCTCACACACACCTGGCTCCCCAAGACCCAAAGACACAAGCTCTACAAGTCTACAGCTAAACGTAACTCCTCTGAATTTCAGCCAACACCACTAAACTGTTCCCTGAGCCCACAGCTAGAAGAGCTGTGAAGGAGACATCCCTGACACTGCAAGAACCAAATGAAAATCCCTGCCAAGAGATAGGCCTGGAAAGCTAAATTTTGGGCTTTTCTCTGTTAATTGTGAGCTGCTCCTTAAGACACTTCTCATCCTGTTAGATCCATCCTCTCAATGAATCACTGCTGCACCTGACAGGCAGAAAAGATAAGGTATGGAGGGGTTTTAAAAAGGTTGTTTTCTTCTGCTTTTATAACTAGGTCCATTGACATGTTTGTTTTCTTGTATGGCATCTAAAGACAGGTCCATGTCTCCCAATGGCACCTTGCAACCCCCAGACACTGCTCTTGCTTTGAGCAGTGTGTTTGCTCAGATGATTTCCAGAGGCCCCCTCCAGGACCATGCAAAGCCACGTGCCTGTGGCCTCCCAGAGAATGGCTCTGTTTGGCTGACAGTGCTGAGGAAGCATTTCCGAAGCTGCTTGTGATCAGCAGGGTGCAAGCCAGCTCCCAACATGTTCCAGCAGCCTCCAGGGAATCTGGGACACAGAAAGCTCCAAGGCCACTGAAAGTAAGAGCAGATGCCTTCCATCCTGCTCACTTCCAGCCAGGCTGCAGGGCAGCAGATCCGATGCTTGGTTCCTTCTGTAGCTCTTTCCCAACTCCGCTCTCACCCAAAGGTGTTTGCACAGCGACAGATGAACTGCCTCACCTCTGGGTGCTCAGCTGGTACCGAGCTGCCCGGGCACCGACATTGCACATCAGCCGAGTCTGCTGGGCGCTGACCTTGACTGGACACTTGGAGAAGTCCAGCTGGGCAGGGAAGTCCAGCACAGCTCAGGCACCAATGGCCCAAATTGGCACAATGATCCTTTCCCTTGCAGTGAGGCACACCAGCTCGTGGCAATAATCCTGCAGGAAAAGAAACTGGCTCAGCACAGGACATTTAGTGCCATCCCCACGGCAGAAGAAAAACCATTTCCTATACCCCTTCAAGGCCATCAATTTACCTATGGCACTCTCAAATGAACACTAAGTTCTACTACTATGTCACATTTTAAAGGCACCAGTGCACTTTGCAAAATCTGTCTCAGTGGCATTCAGCTCTTGTGTCACTTGGCTCATAGAGGTAACAGCCCTAGGCCACCATCATTCCTACTCTAAACTTTAATGATGTTAAAGAATTCCTAAGCCCCTTCTAAGCAACATGGAGCTGGGGAACACGGGACATTGCTCTTTAGGCTTCTATATTCCCACTGTCTGAGAATAGGACAAAGTGTTCAACTGACTCTAAGCAGCAAAAGGAAGACGAGAAAACAGCTGCACCCAAAGACATCCTGCACCTCTGGCCTGGTGCAGAAACATCAGTTGGCTCACAACTCCCCTCTAACTTTGCCTGTCCAACCAAGTCAGGAGAAGAACAGTGCTAAGAGGTAGCAGGATGCTGTTGGAAAGGGCCTCTCTTTGTTTCCCTGCCAGGCTTCCTCCCTTCCATGCCATGCCCTCAACCCTTCTGTATGAACAAGCCTCCAGATCAGAACATGAACCCTCCAGATCCCAGCACTGAGATCAGACTTGCCAGGGCCTCAGCACTGCCGTTCAAACCTCCCCACAAAAGCACCTTTGGCACGGAATGGGTGCCAGCTGACAGAGCAAGCACAGCGACAGGCATGAAGACAGAGCCCCAGCAGTGTCACTGCCACGGGCACTGGGCTCACAGCTCTGCCTGCAGCTTGTACCTGCCCCACACCAGCTCCTGCAGGCAGGTGTCCAAGTCCCCTGCAGCTCAGCAACCTCCTGCTGACCAAGGGCACCCAGAGCCCAGTGTGCCTGTGCCAGGCCGGGCTCACAGGCACTGCACATCCTCTGCCCTGGCCCTGCAGCTGTGCCATGCTCACTTGTGCTCTGGGACAGCACAGCTGCAAGGCTGCACAACAGAGGGAGTGAAAAAGCACCGGCTTTGCTCCAGCCCAGGGGCACGCAGGGAAGCTGTTGGCAGCCCAGGAAGGAGGAAAGCTCTCTGACCTCTTTGTTCCTCTGGTGTTTTCCATCAGAATGAAACCTCTTCCACTGCACCTAGAGATGGCCCAACATCTATCAGCAGCCCTCTGTCATTTTCATCCTGTTTCCTGTGCATCTTCCCTTGGCAATGCTCAGCAATGTGCACGGAGGGGAAGCAGAGCCTCTCAGGCCTGGCTGCAGTGCCTGCCAGCAGTGCCAAGGTGTGACTGGCTGCAGGCTGCCTGCCCACGCCTGGAGCCCAGCTCACAGCATGCAATGGGCTGGAGCCAGAGTGCAGGGAAAACAATGGCTGTGGAGATCATTGTGTGCTGTGGCTCCTCCAGCCTCACCTTGTTCTTGCTGGGGGTGAAGCGGATGCGCACAGGGGCAGAGGCGCCCGGCGGCACGGCACGGTACGCATCGCTGGAGCTCACCAGCTGGAAGTAAGGTGAGCTCTCCATGGAGACCTTCACCACGTGAAGAAACTGCAGCAAAGACATGAAATTTGATTTTGCCACTTGTGGAAACAGGACGAGAGGAGACCTGTCCATGGCCTGCTACCATCCCTCCCTTGCCCCTTTTCCAAAGCACTTTCAGCTGAGCAGGCACAGGCACATCATTCACAAGGCTGAACTTGAATCTCTTCTCTCTGGCTCCAGCGTTTTGGCCAGGGGCAGTAGGGCAGTGCCTGCTGGGAAGGAAGGGCCGAGCAGGTCAGCACCAGCAGGATGGAGACACAGCACCTGAACCAAGTCACCTGCGTATTCAACAAGGCCAAAAAAACCTGCTGGCTTCTGCCTGCACACAGCCATGAAGTTGTCATGTTCCAGAGGGCGAATGTGCTACCTAAAAGCAAACCAGCACATTACTGTGGGGCAAGGAAGAAATTCCCTTCCAGCAGATCAGGTTTGGGTAGGGACCTTCTGGGGATACAGTCAGGCAGGCAGAGCAGCAAGACAGGAGACCAAACACTGGGGTCTTACTGGGAATAAAAGCAAACCTGAACAGCAAAAGAAGGAATGAACACAGCAAGACAATCCCTAAAACAAGGAGATGGCAAAGAGAACTTAAATGGGCAGTAAAGCAGCAAGGAAGAATCATAAAACCATGAGAGCAACCAGCTTGCCAAAAGTAACAGAAACACAGACAGGCGGTGTCTATTGGCCATGGGGCTTCAGAGGCATTTTCTGCCTGGAGAAACAGGACCAGCACTGACTGACAGTGTGGTTCCAGTATGCAAAGCCAATCTTGGCTCTCCAGGGCTTCCTGCTGCCTGTACAGGCAAGCTGGGCTGCTGGGCATTCCTGCCTGCAGCCAGGAGGCCAGGTTCTGCCCTCTGGGGTACCCATGCACAGCACACATGCATTTTCTAACACACTGATATCATCAACCCCTGAGCACCAAAATGCTCTCCAAAAGTCTAAACCAGATGATTTGGACTCCCTCCTGTCTCCTCCCACCAGCCCACTCTTGGCACAAGCCTCACTTGAGAAAATGTTTCCCTGACTGAAATTCAAATGGTCTCAAGTTTTCCTCTTTACAGTGGAACACAACTGACATTTTTCAACTTTTCCCCTCTCAGCTCTCTTGGGAAACTGCAAAACAATCCCAATTTCTTCAGCTGAAGGTGGAAACCTCCAGGAGCACATGGCTTTGGATGTGCTGTGCTTCTGCAAAGGGAAAGCAGGGCACCGTGTTCCTTTTGGAAAAGCTGAGCAGAGCTGGATGAAGTTGAGCAGGAGCCTCAAGTGGCACCTAAAGGCCTCTCACTGCTTCTGCTCCATCACTCTGATTGCAGGGCTCTTGCAGAACACGGTTCCTGCAGGGCCAATGCCATTAATGAGAAGTGATTCCAGCATAAAGTGCAGGAGGCTCAGCCCCTGAGCTTTGTCTGTGAGCTGCATAAAGGGAGCCAAACTGGTTGAGAGAGGCAGAGATTCCTACCAGGAGCCAAGATTAACCAAGGACACACAGGGTGTGCTATAGACCCAAGGCAAAGCATGAGAGCAGGTAAGAACTGTACAGCCCTCAACATTCCTGTCAATCCAGAGCTTTCGAGAGAAGGAAACCCCTTTGGGATAGACACCATCAACGCCTGGCCAAAATCTGGGGACAATTCCCAGAACAGGAAGATTTCCACCATCTTGCAGAACAAGGTGCTGAGACATTTTCTTCTGCATGTGCTGCAGCAGATAACTTGCTTTGCTCTATACTGAGGGAATGACAGCACTCTCCTCTTCCAGCACAGTGTTAAAGCTTCACGTGCCAGCACTTACCTTGTCCTTATTCATGAGAGACAGCACCATTTCAGAGACCTCCCGAGCGATGAAGTTCTGAAATACCAGCTCTGGTGGGGAAACCCCAAACCAGCTCTGTTTCGGAGCAGCTGACGGCAGCTGGAGAGGAGAGAGAGCAGGGAGAGCTTCAGCTGCTGGGAGGAAGGTTCATGCAGGAGAATCTTCCACTGATCCCCAGTGAAGTACAGACTCTGGGGGAGCACGTCTGCCCAGCCCACACTGGGCAAACAGGGGCTCACCCACCTCTCCTCTGAGCTGATCCACAGCTGCTGGGCCACACAGAGCAGGCTCAAGCCAAGCTGCTCTTCTGGCATGGATTTCTCCAGGTTTCTTTCTCCAGAATGCCAGGCAGCACTTTCCTAAAACACAGCCCTGTGCCCACGTCGTCACAGAGCTCTGGGGCACTGACTGAGCACTCATGGAGTAAGTAAAACCCATGAATTTACAGGAGACTCCATGGGAAAGGATTTGGGATGTCTTTTACTCTGAGACAGGGAAACCAAGGCCCACACAACTGCAAATATCTTTTCTGCTCTACAACTTAGAAATCAGTAAGAAGAGCACAGGACCAGAGGAGGTTTGAGAGATGAGGTGACATTTGGCTGAAGCCAAAAGGTTATTAAGCAAAAGAATGGAATTTGTTGGTTCTGTGTGTTATTTGTGGTTTGCATTTGTTCAGGTTGGTTTGTTGAGTGTCACAGTGAGAGGGACAGGGTTGAAGACCTGACCAAAAGGAAGGAGGACGAGAAGGGAGGGCACAGAAAAGTTGGTGCTCAGTAGAGAATGGAAGCTCCTGAGTACCCATCCAATGGCAAAGGGTACAGGGACCGCCCCAGCCGGGTACAAAGGGGATACAAAGATGGCCATTTTCTCAGAGGGTGTGTGTGCGCTTGGCTCTCAGGGAGGGAGACATCCCCAGCTCAGCTGAATCCTTACTAAGGAACACTTTTCCTTTGCTTTGATGATTTTGTTCCTTTTCATTGTATTTTAAAGTTAGTGTGTTCCAAAGAGAGGAAAAGGCAAAAATAAAAAGACAAATGAGCTGAAAATAAAAAGACAAGTGAGGTGAATGCTGAATGAGGATAAGTTTCAGTTATTTTCTCAGCTACTTGGGTAAAAGTAGAGTTGGTATCTCCTTTTTCAGTGGCCTTTAAATGGGTGCTTTCTTGTCATTACTGCGATCTTATTTCATGCCATTCTAGAGGCACGTCTGGAATGACACAACAACAGCAAATGCTTCTGGGGCAGAGACATTGCTTGGAGAAAACTCTGCCCTGCTTTGTCTGCCTTCTCCAGCCACACTGCTGTCACTGCAGAGACACAAGCAGGTCTCCTCTGTGACTTCACAGCAGACACATTCTGCTGAAGGGAGTGGCTGCAGCACACTGTCCCTTAGCTGTGCCCTTCCCTGAGGTGTTCCCAAGGCCCCTCTCCAGGACAATCCTTTACCTGGATTGTGTTCCATGTCTCTTGCTTCCAATTTCCTACTCAACAGCCCACCTCAGTCACCTACCCGTTTGGACTGTGCTTTATACCAAGCTAGTCCTGCCAGAAAAGCAGCTTTAAACACACCTCTGAGTAGGCACTGATCCAGACAAAGCACATCCATTCCCCTCTGCCCAGGGCCAGTCCCCTGTACATCTGGCAGCCTGCAAAATCTAACACCCCGTCAGGGTCCAACACTTTGTTCCAGCCCAAAGTAGTAATGCAATTTGTTGTGTTCAATCTGAAGTAATTCCTGCAGATCCTTGGCCTTCAAAGGCCAATGCTGCCACTCTGCAGCGAATCCTGTGACCCCGAGCATTTGATGGTGACCACACCAAAGCAAGAGGTGGCTCCTTCAACAGGAGAATGGCAAAGGGCAATTTTGGGCCTCTGTGTCCCCAGCCTTCCTCCCATTGTTTTAGCAATGGCAGCTGCACTCCAGCACACCCCAGCAGCTTCAGCAGAGGGTATTTGTGTTGGCTTAGTGCAGATCAGGACTCCCAGTCCACCACTCCCAGCACCTTGCAATGACAGCAGGACCTGGACACTGAGGTATTTTGCTGGAGGCAAGCCTGTCACAAACACACACCCTCTTCAAACTTCATGTGAAACAGAAAGGAAAAGAGCAGGAAAAGGCTACCTTTGGGCGAGTCTCACTCCTGTCTAGAAATGGGCCAATTCTGGGCAGAATACTCCCCCCAGTGCTGGCCTCCTTCTTCCTGCTGAGAAACTTCTCCCTCTGGAACTTAGAGGGAAGCAGCTGAAAGGCAAAAGTAAACCAGCTAGAGCTTCAGAGTTGTGCTTGTTCAGAAAGGCTTTTCTTGAACAAGTGGCACTGGTGAATAACTTGTGATCACAGCCACTAGGACATTCCTGGAAGCCCTGGGGGTTTCCTGCTGAAATACTTAGCATCAGTGAATTAATACAATTAATAATACAGAGTGGAACACACATACTCCAGCCATATGGCTCTGTCCCATTGCCTTCTCCATGATTGCATGGGACATGGTTGGGGATTTCTGCTCTTTGGGCATTTGTTTCCTCTTACGTGCCATTGGACTGAGGCAGTGACCTTTCCAGAGAATGGGGAGGAGCTCTCAGAACTGCCTGAACTCCATCCCTGCACAACGCTCAGAACTCACAGCAAGGAGATATCGCTGCTGGATGAGTCCAAGAGATGCAAGAAGGGAACACTGTACCAAGAGTGAGGTGCACAGGAATGTGTCTAGGTTTTAGTTCTCCCTGTTAATTGTTTTCTCTGTCTGGGCTGACAGAGCCCTCCACAGAAGAAAACAGAGGCATCTCCTTGACAGAGCCTCAGCAGTGGGGCATCTTCAGCCAAGTGAGCTTTGTGGCCCTGGCTCCAGCGCTGCCTGCAGGGCTGCATCTGTGCCCACACAGGAGCTGGGAGAGAACAGCTGCTTTGGAAGCTCTTCCAGCTGGGACCAGCCGTGGCTCTCAAGGCTTTGGGCAGAGTTTGAGCTTCCCCCCGCCACATGCCCAGGTGCCCAAGGGCAGGATGGTCAGAGCAGCACAGGTGAGTGCCCAGCCTGACAGAAGGAATTCCTGTGGCAAAGGGAAAGGGACAGAACACATGCTCAGGCCTTCAGCTGTGCATTGGTTTCACTTGGCTCTGCTGGCACAGCCAGGCAAGACACAGCTGAAGCATCCCACAGTGTTCCCTATTGCACCAGGACAGCCCCAGCAACAGCAGCACAGCACAAAGGGCTGGGCAGGGGCTCTGCAGCTTCACAGCACTGCTGGACAACAGGGGCAGGGAGAGCAGGGACACCAGGGCAGTGCCAGCCTTAACACAGCCCCAGTGGGTACTCACAGTATGAGGCTTCAGCCCTTCCCTGGACAAAAGACGAGGTGTTGTTGGTGTCTTCTTTGGCAATCCAGACGCCATTTCCAAGGGACGATGACGCAGGTGAGCGACAATGCCTCAACAAAACTGGAAGGAGCAACAATGGAACTCTGAAAATCCACAACCCAATTCATGGCAGCTTCAAGGCATATTCTGGTGCTAAAAATGGTACATTACTTGAAAGTAGCTAAGTGCTTGTTTGGTGTAAGTAGCTAGTATAGTTAGGCCACTAGTTGGACTTTATTTGAACTATATGGCTACCTTGTGCAATTCAAAGTTAGATCATACTGAAACCTGGAGCTAAAAATCTGAACATTAATAACAGTTCGAAGAGACAAAACTGTAGCCTAAATATTACTCAAAAATAGCTAGAGTGGGCCTCCTCTTCTTTAGGCTAAAGCATCCTTGCTCTCTCAGCTGCTCCTGACAGCTGAGAGACTAATGAGAGACTGGAATGTTATGGCTAATTGCTTAAATATCATTATAAAGCACTTTCTGTCCATTGTGACAAAACTGTATAAAGAAGCTGCGACCACCCAAGCCCACCCCTCCTGACTGGAACTTGGCACTGTGAGTTAAGCTGCCTAAGGGAACTTGAGACAAGATCAAGGTGACACTATTGTCCCATTACCTCAGGTCTGGGGAGAAGTAAACAAGGCTGAGGAGAAAAACCTATCCACAACAAAGCCAAACCCAGCAGCTGTCCTGAAAATCAGCTCTGTCTGGGTTCAGGCTGGGGAAGTCATAGCCACAGACTCTTCTGCTGAGGCCAGGTTTGCACACAAACCTCCCAGCTAAGACCTCCACAGTGCCTCCAGACCCATTCCTGAGGCCTTGCACCAGACGACTGCAGGGCATGCAAAGCAACACAACAAATCTGAAAATCCAGAACCCAACTCATGGCAGACTCAAAGGATATATGGGTGCTAAAGATTTTATATTATTTGAAAGTAGCAAGAGACACATTCCAACTTGCCCCACCCCTGGGAAGTACCTGGCAAGGTATCACCTTGCCCAAATCTGCATTAACCCAGTGGAGTCTTACATTTTGCCAGACCTCACCACAGAGAAGACCAGAAGAGGATTTAATGGTAGGCCAATGGGATCCATGGAATGGTGATATTTTCTACTAAATCTCTCTCTGTCACTCTCTTTCTCCTCCCCCCATTCCCAACCTCCATCCCCCTCCCACTTTTTCTTTTCTTTCTCTCTCTTTCTCCCTCACATTTACTGTTCCATAAAATCCAGACCATTGACTTTGGCATATGGTCTCGTCTGCACCTCAATACAGAGGCATCTCCCTAAAAATTTTAAAACCCAGATGATAAAAACCCACTGAAACTTGAACAGAACTCATTCACCTTTAAGCAGTTTAAGCAGTTACTATAGGGAAAAAATTTATAGACTACTATCTTTAGAAAATGTTGCACTTCTTCAGTAAAAAAAGCACAATCAGTAGTCCATTTATTGTTCATCCTCTCAGGTGTACATGTCACTGAACTACTGCGCCAGAAGACTGGCATGATCACATTCTCTGTATCCCTTTGGCATTCTCTTTCAGAGCACAGATGAAACAAAACCAAAAAGTTCAACTTTAGTCGGTCTTTACCTTCAAGTGAAATTCAGGACTCCCTAGCAGACACCAGTGTTCTGCACGCTGAGGAGCTTTTCGCAGAGGCCAATGCTCTGCACCTTTAGCAATTCTCTACGCCGATAGTTCCCCTGGCGAATGGCCCGGTGCAGCCGCCTGCAGGAGCCCAGGCTGCGCACACCCAGCCAGGGCCGCGCTCTCAGGCAACTGAGGCCGCGCCGCTGTCACAGACGCTGAGGGCCCGGGCGCGGTTACCGGGCAACCGCGGCACCGAGTGCGGGGCCGGGCGGGGCCGGGCCGGGCCGCAGGGATTTGCAAAGGAGATTGGCACTGCAGCGACCGACTGCAGTTTGGGGCTTCCCAAGAGTCTTTCTGTAACTAATGAAAGGTTAAAATGTGGTGACGAAGGCACCTATGCCAGGTCTGTACATTGCTCTTTGCAGCACTAGTATCCGACTCTGGCTGGAACAGCAGGAGGGGCTGAGGCAGCAGGGAAGGGGGCTCAGCCTGGAGAAAAGGAGGCTCAGGGGGGACCTTCTGGCTCTGCGCAACTCCCTGACAGGAGGGGACAAGAGGCTGCTGCAAGTTCAGGCAGCCCCGGAGCCGCCTGGCTCCCCCTCTCCTCCCCCGCTCCGCCTCTTCCTCCCTCCCTCCTCCTCCTCCTCCTCTCCCGCAGCCCTCGCAGCCCCCGGGAGGGGCGGGGATGGAGCCGGGACAGGTCGGAACGCGGAGAGGCCTGGGGAGATGCCAGGACTGGGAGTGACTGGGCTGTACTGGGATCATCCTGGGAGCAGCTCCTGGGTGACTGAGTTCTACTGGGATCATCCTGGGGTCACACTGGCAGTGAGGAGGAGCAGCGCGATGGCTCCAGCCCTGGGGCTGAGGGCGCTCCTGGGGGGAGTATTTTCTTGTTGTTAGGAAAATTAATCCAGAAACACCAGAGGTTTATGTTCACAAAAGAGACAGAGGAGTCCTTTCTGGCTTTATTCCAATAAAGGGAGAGGCCATGGGGCATTCCCCTGGGATCTCTTGAATTTTTGGAGGATGCAACCTTCTTTTTATCCTAATTTCCTGGCCACATTTCCCTTCTCTCTTTCCCCTTGGCTGAGGTGCTTGAGAAGTACAGATGCCCTGATACACCTAACACCGAAGATTTCCCAAAGATTTCCCTCTAATGTATAACCCTCCCTTTTAGTTTTTAATTCTTACGGAGTTTAGGGGTTTTTCTTCCCCATTGTTTCTTTCATTTCTCAATGGCTTATTTTGTTTATCTGCAAACCTAAAGTGTATTTTTAAAAGCAAATATCTTTTTCCAATCATCGATCAGTGGAATCCTTCCCATTGTTTCTTTTATCTTCCAGAGCTGGTTTTATCTACGAGCAGACCCACAGATTGTTAGTAAAAACAAATCCACTATTCCTCTCCTTTACAGCTTACAAGAAGATTTCAGCTCTAAAAACAAAGCATCTTCTCAGCCCTCTCATCTAAGACTTAACTTCTTCTTTATTGACTTTAGTGTCTTCATGTTGTTTTTTATATACTTGCATTTTGTTCTTTTCTCTCACTCAGAAGAAGACTGAAGTACTGAAAAACTTAACATCACGCATGAGGCCTACCTAAACCCACCAATTACTACTAACAGAAAGCTGTGGCTCAGTTGTGTTCAGATCAGCTTTACAGTTAGTGTTTAGTTTTCTACACCAGCCACAGAAGTCTCTGGTCTCAGCCACGCTAAGAAGAAGAAGAAGCAGCCTGACAGCGAGATCTTCACAGCCACAGCCAGCCCTGCTCTGGCTAAAGCTCCGCAGCCTCCCCTGTCTCCTTGCCCAGCAGCTGCTGAAGCCCAGCCCGGCCAAACCAGAGCCCATGGAGAGAGAAGCCAGCAAGCAGCCCAGAAAATAGAAAAGAAGCCCAGCCTGCAGCAAGACTGCCCAGCCCAGCCCAGCCCAGACACAGAGCAGAAGCCAAAACCCAGCAGCTCCCTGCTGACCAACAAAGAAAAAAAGTTTCTGAATTTTTTCATCTTTACCATGTGTGTTTCACAAAAGCGTGTCTAGCTTTCAGTAGCTCAACAGACTGTCAGATACACAAAAAACTTTGCATCACTTCCCTAAATTTCCTCCCACTCCAAAGCATAACACAGGGCCACTGGGAGCAACTGGGATCGGACTGGGAGCAACTGGGAGCAACCAGGACCATACTAGGAGCAACTGGGATCATCATGGCATCAGAGAAGGATCATATCGAGAGGGACTGGGTCTGTGCTAGAGGCAACTGGGATCACACTGGGAGGAAATGGGGACATGCTGGGGACCAATGGGATCATACTGGGAGCAACTGGCACCACACTGAGGGTGACTGGGATCCTTCTGGAATCATACTGGAAGTGATTGGGAGCAGGCTGAGGGCAACTGGGACCATGCTGGGGCAACTGGGATATACAGGAAGTGACAGGAATCATGTTGGAGGTTACTGGGAGTGGTTATGAGCAATTGGAATAATGCTAGAAACTACTGGGAGCAACTGGGAGTGAGTGGAAACACATTAAGGACAACTGGGATATACTGGGGGAGACCAGGAGTGACTGGGATCACAGAGGAAGCTTAAAGTTACTGGAATAATACTGGGAGTATCTGGGAGTGACTGGAATCATACTGGGGGCAAATGGCACTGTACTGAGAGTGACTGGGTTCATATTGGAATCATACTGGGAAGGACTGGAACCATACTGGGAGTGCCTGGAGCTATGGTAGGGGTGAATGGGAACAGCTGGGACTGTGCTGGGACCATGCTGGGATCATACTGGGATCATACTGGGAGTGACTGGGATGATACTGGGATCACACTGAGTGTAACTGGAAGTGACTGGGAGCCACAGGGCCCATGCTGGGAGTGACTTGGGGGGAACTGGGGGAACTGGCCCAGCTGGGGCTGAGGGTTGTTCTCCCCCTGGGCTGCCCTGCGTCCTGCTGCTGTCCCTGGCCTCACAGAGCCGAGGAACAGGGGACAGCTGAGGGACAGGAGACAGGGGCATGGACGTGGAGAGGTAGAAGGGAATTCCAGGGGGTCCTTGAGCCCAGGAAATGGGAGTCCAGGGTTTCCCAAAAAGGGGGGACCAGGGTGGGAACACTCGGGATGGGATGTTCGGGAAGGGGGAGTTTAGAGGGTCTCTGTTTTTGCAGAAAGGTGGGGCTGGGGGCTGGGAAAGGCAGGAATGGGGATCCAAGGTGCTCCAGGGCATCCTAGGGTGACGCCCATGGCAAGTCTGGAGGCTGGGAGCCATGGGATGGCCAGGAAAAGGGGAGCAGGGGGTCCTGATGTCCAGAATGGGGGATTCAGGGGGTCCCTGTGCAGGATAAGAGGAGCAGGGGGGTCCCGGTGCCGGGGGTCCCACTCCCCCCTGGGGCCCAAGGAGCGCCCCCAGCCCCAGCGCTGGAGCCATCGCGCTGCTCCTCCTCACTCCCAGGATGATCCCAGTAGAACTCAGTCACCCAGGAGCTGCTCCTAGTATGATCCCAGTTGCTCCCAGTCATTCTTTATTATGATGCAATTTGCCCCTGGCACAGTTCCAGTTGGTCTCAGTTGCTCCCCCTTTGATCCAGTGTGTTCCCAGTTCTCCCAGTTGCCCCTAGTGTAGCCCCAAGTAACTCCCAGTATGATGCCAGTCTCTCCCAGCAGGGCCGCAGTCATTCACACTTGCCCCCAGTTGCCCCCAGCATGGTCCCAGTTCCCCGCAGCACGCTCCCAGTGGCTCCCAGTCGCTCCTAGTCCAGTCCCAGTCATTGCCTGCATGGTCTCAGGCACTCCCAGTATATCCCAGCTGCCCTGAACATTCTCGTAGTCATTGCCAGGCACTCCCAGTTACCTCAGCATGGTTCAGCTGCCCCCAGTTTTATCCCAGTCACTGCCAGGACATCCCAGTTGTCACTAGCATGCATCCTGTCATTCCCAGTTGCTCCCAGTTCCTCCCACTGTGTGCACAGAGAGCTCCCAGCATGGGCCTGGTAGCTCCCAGTAACCCCAGTGTCACAATCCATCCTTATGAACGGGTTTCGTGATCGTTCATGGATTGATCTCAGGGTGCAAAAAGCCGACACAGTACAGGGGGATTTGCAGTAATAATCAAAACAAATGCACCTTTATTGAATGACCACAGCAAAATGCGATAGAGGGATTAAGGGAGAGAAAAATACAGAGAAAGAGAGAGAAAAGAGAGAGAGAGAGGGGGGTATAGCTACCAAACGTAAAGATGAAGTCCTTTGGTCCAGTCCAGTTGAGGATCCGCCTGTTACGTCAGGGAGATCTCAGAGGCACAGTTCATCTGGACCCCAATTATACTCTTTTTCAATGGGGGAAGGGAGAATGAATTTTGCAACTGAATCAAAGGTAGTTTTGGGGAAAGAATGGTGTTTTGAAAGGGTACACACAGTCCATGTTCGGCAGTGGGCGTGAGCCATTGTTTTTGTGGTCCAATGCTCACACCTGCAACATCCATCTTGCTTTGGTCAGCTTGCCTCTCCCCACACACCTCCCCCGGGTTGGGGGTCTCAGTCCCAGTCCTTGGAAAGTATAAGAGGGGGCTTTCTCACATGGGGGTTTGATGTCTTGGTCTCTTGATGAAGAGGCTTCTTACATCTCAGTCTGTGTGTCACGGTGGTTGCAAACGAGTGAGAGGGGTCTTCTGCAGGGTTCCACCACTCAGGAGAAGTCCAGCCAGACCGAGAGGTGGGGCAGCTTCCAAGGCTGTTGATGCAAAAAGGGCACGGTGCCCCCTTCTTCTCATTGGGCTCAGTGTAGCATACAGCAAACAACACCTGTGGAAACAGTAGCTTAGCAATGCTCTCAGGTCTCAGGGCCTTGTGGCATATGACTTTCTCCTACAGAGGAGACGGGGGGATCTTCTCTTCAGTGGTCCTCAAATGATGATCGTGAGGCAGATGAGGGAAAATTCAGACAGACTCTTACACCTGCTCAAGGGGAGGTCTCTGTCCCTGTCACTCCCTTGCTCTCCTCCCCTTTTCTCTTTCTTTCCATCTCTCTCTCTACCTCACATTTACTGTTCAATAAAATCCACTTTGGATTTGGTCTCGTTAGCGCCTTAATTGGGGCTGAGGCATCTCTCTAACAATTTTCTTAACCAGATTGCGACATGATTTTGGCACAGTGAGTTCAGGGCACTGTTGTCTGTCCCCAAGTGCCTTTGACAACAGCATGGTTCCCGTCCTCTGAGGAGGTTGTGGTTCTCTCTGGAGGAACTCTTGGAAACTTGGATGCAGCTTCCTCTGAGCAACTTACGGGAGAACTGATGAGGAAAATGGCTGTTGTGGGTGGCCAGTGAAAAGAAAATATTTTGTTGTCCTTCCTTGAAAAGTGTGTTAAAATCATTGGAGGAAAGGGAGCAAATGTTACCAGCGAGACTGACAAGGTTCATTCACCCCACGGTGAGGAACACAAGGCTGCTGTAAGTCCTACAAGAAGCCCAGCTCAAGTACCTAAATTCCCGAATATCTCCTGAATTCCCAGGCTTGGGTTCTTTGCCAAATGTGAGAATGAATCATTTTTCTCTTGATCCCTGTTACCTTTGTGGCAGCTACACAGAACTTCCCCTTCCTTTTAATAATCTGTATTGGGCCAAATTTTCTCTTTTCTTCTATCAGAAGCTGCCAGCAGCTGAGCTGGAGCTGTGCAGGAACCAATGAAACTTGGAATTGCCACATCAATGCTTGGATTGTCGGTTTATTCATATTTGGGATTTGTTTGCATTTCCATCACAAGTTACTTGTGGGAAGAGCAAATATTCTTCAAAGTGATTTATGCAGAGTTAAGTTTGATTCCTGCCAAGTTTATTTTGTCCAGTTCCCAGGAGATGCTCAAGGGGTCTCTGTGCCTCTCGCCCTGGGAGATGCTTGGGAGGGGCTTGGGAGGGTTGTCCCTGTCCCTGTCACCCCAGGCCATTCCCCAGGGGACAATGAAACCTCACTGAAACTGTAGCAAATTTTGCAAAAGTGGCAGTTAATGGAACAGTCAGCGCTACCTTGAGAGCTCAGTAACAAATCAAGGCAGCCCAAGGTAATTATGGGGCTCTGTGGACACCTAAAGTAAAACATATAGTAAATGGCAGGTATTGAAGGGAAGAACTTGATCTGTCTTCCCCAACAGTCTTGGGGACATTGGCAGGAGCAATTATGTCATTGTCTTCTTTATGGACTGTCAAGCTGACATAAAACCTGACTTGGAGGAAAATGTCCAAAGGCTTCACCCACAGAGACTTTTTGCCCTGAACTCCTGAGAAGAAAGGATTCTGTGCCCCAACAACCCCATAGCTCAGCCAGGGGCTCATGCACAGCCCCCCTGGCAAAGGCTGATCCCAATGGATGCTCCAAACCAGGCTGAGGGTTTGCAGCAGTGGGGGAACTGGCTCAGATGTGACGCACATCTTAAACTGATCAAAAGAAAAACAATGAGGCTGTACTCTCCTGGGAGAACTTGGAGCACTTTATGGGAATTAAAAGGACTATAAAAGGGCTGGAGGTGGACTTTGTACAAGGGCTTGGCATGGAAATGGCGTCACAATGACAGAGGGGAGAGATAGGTGGGATATTGGGAAGAAATTCTTCCCTGTGAGCATGGTGATGCCTTAACAGAGCCTGCCCCATTCCTGGAAGTGTCCAAGAGCAGCTTAGATGGGATCTTGTCGCAACCAGGTCTAGTGGAAAATGTTCCTTTACCTGTCCCTGACAGGGGGTGAAACGAGATGATTTTTTAGGTCCCTTCCAGCCCATGCCATTCCAAGACTCCATTAATCTATGACTTCATGGGACCCACTGGCTCCCAGGAGTGGAGTGGGGTGCGTTGCCTGGCAACAGGAGTTGTGTTGAGGAGGGCCTCAGTCCTGCAAGGGATTTGGAAGGAGAAGGAGCCTGCTGGCTGCTCGTCCTTTTTATCATTGCTTTGCTTATTGCTTCTATCAACCCTTTTGTTCACCCTGTTTGTTGTCCATTTTGCTCGTCTCTGACAGACCCAACTGGGCAGAAGGCTTGTGACAAATCAGGGACAGAGTGTGTGCAGACAGGGGGAGAGGAGTGTGCTCCTACATTCTGGGGTGTGCCCCAACCTTGCTGTGGTGTCATGGGTTCCTTTCTGTGCTGAAAGATGCTGTCCCAGCCTCTGGAGAAGCTGCAGAAGGAGAAAGCAGATCAGCAGGACATGATGGCTGCCATGGACATGGTACAGTCTAAGGGGCCTCTGTGCCAGCCCAGGGCTTCCCAGGCAGGGTGACAAATGCCCCTTGTCCCTTGGGGGCTGGGTGGCAGAAATTGTCCCCTTGAGAGGGGGAATTTCCTGAGCTCATGGGGTGTCTCACCCTTCACATGGTGGGACCAAGCTCACCAGGGTGATGGGGCAAATGGGGCCACAGCACCCTGAAAGGGGCATGATGGCCTGGAGGAAGCACTCTTCCCTCTGCCCCTCACACGCTGGCCCTGCCTGGCATTCCTCATCCCTTTCCCCGCCGCTCTCCTGCCGTTCCCCTCTGCTAGAAGGCGGACAAAGCTGCCTTGGACAGCAAAGTCGATTGCAGCCAGTTTGAAGAGAACATGGAGGAGCTGGATGAGAGGATGCAGGAGTTGCAGAGCCAGATTTCAGGCCAGGAGCAGCACTGGAATAATATGCAGCAGCAGTTCAGCAATGCAATTGAAGACAAGGTGAGGGGTATTTCGTCCCCACCATGAGGAACTGGCACCTTTGGGACTTGACAGCCTGCGGCAGCATCCCTCTTAGGATCCCCCTCCAGGCTTTTCCCTGGAGAGCTCCATGTCACATCCTGGAGCAGCTGGCTGAGGCTGTGCACCTGTTCACAGCTGGATCGCCTGGACCTGAAGACATTCCGTAAACACCTGGAAGACTCCTGGAACAGGAGCATGGAGGAACTCGAGGATAGGCTGTTGCGTGAAAACGCCGCTGGGATTAAGAAGTGAGTGCAATGGAGATTCTGAGGGCTTTGGGAATGGAGATGGGAACTGCTCCTTCCAGGCAGGGCTGTCACACACTATGCCCCTGAGCTGGGCCATGCCCTGCCCTCCTGGCCATGCACACAGGGGGACTTTGGTGCCAGAGAGGGGCTGAAAGCGCTGCAGGGGCTGCTTGAGATGGTGGCATGGGTGCCTGTGCCCTTCACCTGGCATCAGCCAGCACCTTGGGGATGGGGAGAAACAGGCTCAACAGCCCACGGTTCACCCTGCAATGGCTGTGACCCTGTGCAGTGACCTGCCCTGCAGCTGGCTGCTGCAGGGAGCTGCTGCCTGTGTGCTGCAGCCCTGTGGCCTCAGGAGCTCAGCCGGCCCTCTTCCCTCACCCTCCATAGGCAGCTGCCAGTCCCTTTCATGTGTCTGTCGTGTGACCGCATGCTCAGCGTGCAGGTTCCTGGCCAGTGAGTAGCACCAGTGCATCGGGGGCAGCAGGGCTGGCATGGGGGGAGATGGGTGCCAGCAGTGACCCACTGTGCTGGGCACAGGGGTGACAGTGTCTGCTTGGGAGGGGCTGATGTGGGGAGCCCCCTCTGCAGCCCTGCCCATCAGCAGGGCCTGTGGGGGCTCATCCCAAGGGCTACAGGCAGCGAGATGCCATGGGCTACAATCCCATGGCTTCGGGGGTGCTGCCTCCAACAGGAACAGGTTCGTTGTCCCCTGCCACACACCTGTGACCCCTGCCCTCCCCAGGTACCCCGAAAAACTCCTGTATTTGCAGCCGATGCCCCCTAGCAAGGAGCCACCGCCCAGCCAAAGGTAAGGGCTCTGAGGACACATTCCCTGTGCCTGGGGTGCAGGGTAGCCCTGACACAGCAAGGAGGGCTCTGCACCTGGGCTGGGGCAGAGGAGCCTGGGGGGACGGGGCAGCGTAGGGGAGCAGAAGGCAGCTGTGGAGGGCCAGTGCTTGCCCCAGGGCTGGGGGCTTTTGCATTCCTTGCCTTGCACTGCCCTGTCCGGCCCACCTCTCTGTCCCAAGGTTGCTGAAAGCACATCTGATGAGCTATGTCTGTTTTCAGTCTGAGCTCAGGCTTGGTGGGGAGTTGTGTGCCTCCTGTGAAAGGAGTTCCCAAAACCAATCCCTGCAGCTGGGACAGCGCAGCTCCTGCCAGCTGGTGTCCTGTGCACAGGGACCTGCCATGGCCATGGCCAGCACACCTTGTTGTGGGGACAGAGCCAGCAGATCAAGCCTGGTGGGATGGGCTTGGGGCTCCTGCAGCAGGTGGACAGGAGCTGGCAGGGACATGCCCCTGCAAGCAGCACTGCTAGTGCCCTCCCTGGCACAGCAGGGTGATGCCCTGCATGCCACAGGGCTGGGCACTGAGCCTCCTCTGTCCCATCCCACAGGAGGCCGCTGGTCTGTGCCAGTGTCCCCTGTATGCCTCAGATCTCTGGGGACCATCAAAGCAGCAGTTTCATGATGCAGAACATCAAGACTTCCCCACATACAAGTACACAGCTGCAGCGTCTCCTGGTACACCACAAGGTAGGTGTGATGAAGGTAGAGACACAGAATGGTGACTGAGGCTTTAAGCATTGCTGACTATCCAGGAGGAATCTGTGCCTTCAGTCCCCAGGGAGACCTGGGTTGGGAGGATTATTGGGGGGTGCTGGATTGGGCCCTGCATTGCAGCCAGCTGCCCTCTCCTCCTCAGCCTAGTGTGACCCTGCTGCACGGTGATGGACACATCTCGAGGGGCCGTAATGACCAGCATCGCACGGTGATCAGGACACAGGATGCGTCAGATATGGCCCTGTCAGGGCGAGGGGGTCAGTGACGACAGGGGCCTGATTATCTGCAGGGTGCTAGCTGGGGGATGAGTGGGGCTCTGTGTAGTGAGCTGGGTAATGTGGCATGGGTATTTTGCGTCTGGGGTAAGAAGGAAGGGGCAGAATGGAGCAGGAGGACTGGCACATGGGGCAACTGAGCTTGGAGCTGGAGTTACGTGGGAGAATGGCCATGCCAGTGTGGGACAAGACCTTGAGTCCTAGTGCGCTGGGGCCAGCACCTGTGGCGGCTCACCCTTGTCCTTCACCACCCAGGCCCTGCCGCCTCAGGAGAGCACTGGCCAGGCACAGCTCCTTGACAGGTCTCATGGGCCCCAGGGCTCGAGCAGCCTCTCCAGCCCTGCCAGACATCAACAGCCCCCAGCAAGCTGGAAAGGACTCAGCGCCCAATGCTCGGCCTGGGACATCTTGTCCGAAGCGAGAAACACCTGTGACAACTGTCATAAGGAACTTGACTTTTTACTTGTATATAATAACTAAGCTAGTTGTATATAGTTATTAGGTTAATAAAAACTGTTAAAATTACGGGCAGAGCCTTGTCTCACAGCCTGTCTCTCCCTGGGCTCCCTGGTGCTCCTTCAGCTCCTTCCCTCCTGCTGTGGTTCTGCCCCCGGGCTGAGCAGATCGAGCCCCGGGCCAGGCCCTGAGGCCGCTGCTGCTCCCGCGCCGCCTGCGGGGCAGCCCTGAGGCTCCAGGCCGGCTGTGGGAGCAGGAGCCGCGCTGCAGAGCCCGCGGCCCTCACGGGCTGCGAAGGCACGGGCAGATGGCCATGGGGCCCGGCTGGCACTGCCGGCGCTGCTGCTCTTGGCTGCCGCCTGCAATCCTTACAGGCAGCCCTCATGCCGGCTCAGGAGACGCTCAGAGCCGTGCCCGAGGGCTGGCCCCGACCCGCGGCCCCCAAGGGCACTTGTCCCTTCATCTCTGCACTGCCACATTCCGAGCTCATTTGTCAGCTCCCTCCTCCCTTTCCTTTCTGCGGGGCAGAGTTAGGGGCCAGCCCAGCGGCTTTCCTCCCGCACATCCGGCAGCCCCTTGCCCACAGCTCCCTGGCGGGAGCCAGAGCTGCTTTCCAGCTGGGCAGCCCTGCCATGTCCCGCAGCCCGGGCCGGCTCCTGCCCGCTGCCGGCGAGGCCCGGCGGCTGGGCCCGGCCATCCCAGGCCAGAGCAGCTACCTGGCCGGGGGAACACAGCCGGACATGGGGGGACATAAAGCAACACAAAGGGGACACACAACGGGCACCGTTTCCCGTGTCCCCATTGCCGCAGAGCAGCGCCGTGTGTGGGGCTGGCAAGGACCCGGGCACAAAGGAATGTCTGTGCTGTCACCGGAGAAGGGACACGGCAGGGGTGCTGCTCACAGATGAGGGTGCTTGGGGCTGGGAGGGCTCTCCGACCTTCTCACACCTGCGGAGGTCGGGGCAGTCTCTGTCCCTCTCAGCCCTGGTGTGACCCCACCCAAACATCATCGGGGTCAGAGGGACAGAGACACCCGCAAACCCCCAGAAAGGCAGAACCTGGGATTGGGTTTGGGGCTGAGGATTTAGGAAGGGGCTGGAATTGGGGCTGGGTTGGAGTTGGAGCTGAGATTTGGATTAGAGCTGGGATTGGGGTTAAGGCTAGACATGGGATTGGCTTTGGGCTGGGGTTGGGTTGTGGTCTGGGGCTAGACAAGTTTGGAATTGAGATATAATTAAATACAGAACTGTGAGTGTGTCTAAACGTGGAGTGAGATTGAGACCAGGATCAGGTTTGGGACTGAGCTCATCCAGAGCGGGACAGAGGGGATGTCACTGCAGGATGTCCCTGGCATCATCCTAGCCCTCCTCAGGCACCTCCAAACATGAGGGGCAGCTTGGGTGCTCCATGATCCAGGTGCTCGCACACTGCCCCTCCATACCAGGCAAGCATTCCCTGAGGGCAGCCCTGACTGTGACCCTTAGGGCTCTGGGATCAGCCTTCATATCCCTGTGGGAGAAGATGCAGACAGGATGAGAGATTTTCCCCCCCTCTTCCCTGTGGAAAGATGAAGCCCAGCTGCCCTTTCCTTCTGGTGACTCCTCCTCTCCTCAGCTGAGGATGTCAAACTTCCCAGGAGCAGGAAAATCCCCATTCCCTGTTTCCTTGTGGCTGCAGCTTGGAACACCCACTCAGAATTAAGGACTTTCTGACAGCCCCGCTGAATGACACTGGGAGGAGATTTGTGAGAAAGGGAGGAAATTGTATTTCAATAGTAAATAAAAGGTGCAAAATTATTTCTTTCTGTCACATTTGTTTTCAGTCAGTTGCACTTCTGGTCCCAGGCCAGAGAAAAGGGTGGGGCTGGGGGCTGGGAGAGGTGGGGGGGCTAGGAAAAGGTTGCGTTGGTGCTCGATGAAGAGATGCAGGGGGGTCTGGGTTCTCAGGAATGGGGGTGCCAGGGGGATCTCAGGGTCATGGGAATGGGGGGGTGGGCAGGGACGTGGAGAGGTAGAAGGGAGTTCAAGGGGGTCCTTGAGCCCAGGAAAGGGGAGTCCAGGGTTTCCCAAAAAGTGGGGACCAGAGTGAGGACACCCGGGATGTTCGGAAAGGGGGAGTTCAGGGGGTCTCTGTTTTTGCAGAAAGGTGTGCCTGGGAAAGGCAGGAATGGGAGACCAAGGTGCTCCAGGTTGTCCCAGAGTCAAGCCCACGCCAAGTCTGGAGCCTGGGAGCCCTGGGATGCCCGGGAAAAGGGGAGCAGAGGGTCCTGATGTCCACAACAGGGGGATTCAGGGGGCCCCTGTGCAGGCTAAGGGGAGCAGGCGGTCCCGGTGCTGGCAGTGGCGGTTCAGGGTCCCGGTGCCGGGGGTCCCACTCGCCTCTGGCCCCCCACGAGCGCCCTCAGCCCCAGCGCTGGAGCCATCGCGCTGCTCCTCCTCACTGCCAGTGCGATCCCAGGATGATCCCAGTACAGCCCAGTCACTCCCAGTCCTGGCATTCCCCCAGGCCTCTCTACGTTCCGACCTGTCCCGGCTCCATCCCCGCCCCTCCCGGGGGCTGCGAGGGCTGCGGGAGAGGAGGAGGAGGAGGAGGGAGGGAGGAAGAGGCGGAGCGGGGGAGGAGAGGGGGAGCCAGGCGGCTCCGGCGCTGCCTGAACTTGCAGCAGCCTGTTGTCCCCTCCTGTCAGGGAGTTGCGCAGAGCCAGAAGGTCCCCCCTGAGCCTCCTTTCATCCAGGCTGAGCCCCCTTCCCTGCTGCCTCAGCCCCTCCTGCTGTTCCAGCCAGGGTCGGATACTAGTGCTGCAAAGAGCAATGTACAGACCTGGCATAGGTGCCTTCGTCACCACATTTTAACCTTTCATTAGTTACAGAAAGACTCTTGGGAAGCCCCAAACTGCAGTCGGTCGCTGCAGTGCCAATCTCCTTTGCAAATCCCTGCGGCCCGGCCCGGCCCCGCCCGGCCCCGCACTCGGTGCCGCGGTTGCCCGGTAACCGCGCCCGGGCCCTCAGCGTCTGTGACAGCGGCGCGGCCTCAGTTGCCTGAGAGCGCGGCCCTGGCTGGGTGTGCGCAGCCTGGGCTCCTGCAGGCGGCTGCACCGGGCCATTCGCCAGGAGAACTATCGGCGTAGAGAATTGCTAAAGGTGCAGAGCATTGGCCTCTGCGAAAAGCTCCTCAGCGTGCAGAACACTGGTGTCTGCTAGGGAGTCCTGAATTTCACTTGAAGGTAAAGACCGACTAAAGTTGAACTTTTTGGTTTTGTTTTATCTGTTCTCTGAAAGAGAATGCCAAAGGGATACAGAGAATGTGATCATGCCAGTCTTCTGGCGCAGTAGTTCAGTGACATGTACACCTGAGAGGATGAACAATAAATGGACTACTGATTGTGCTTTTTTTACTGAAGAAGTGCAACATTTTCTAAAGATAGTAGTCTATAAATTTTTTCCCTATAGTAACTGCTTAAACTGCTTAAAGGTGAATGAGTTCTGTTCAAGTTTCAGTGGGTTTTTATCATCTGGGTTTTAAAATTTTTAGGGAGATGCCTCTGTATTGAGGTGCAGACGAGACCATATGCCAAAGTCAATGGTCTGGATTTTATGGAACAGTAAATGTGAGGGAGAAAGAGAGAGAAAGAAAAGAAAAAGTGGGAGGGGGATGGAGGTTGGGAATGGGGGGAGGAGAAAGAGAGTGACAGAGAGAGATTTAGTAGAAAATATCACCATTCCATGGATCCCATTGGCCTACCATTAAATCCTCTTCTGGTCTTCTCTGTGGTAAGGTCTGGCAAAATGTAAGACTCCAATGGATTAATGCAGATTTGGGCAAGGTGATACCTTGCTCAGGTACCTCCCAGGGGTGGGGCAAGTTGGAATGTGTCTCTTGCTACTTTCAAATAATATAAAATCTTTAGCACCCATATATCCTTTGAGTCTGCCATGAGTTGGGTTCTGGATTTTCAGATTTGTTGTGTTGCTTTGCATGCCCTGCAGTCGTCTGGTGCAAGGCCTCAGGAATGGGTCTGGAGGCACTGTGGAGGTCTTAGCTGGGAGGTTTGTGTGCAAACCTGGCCTCAGCAGAAGAGTCTGTGGCTATGACTTCCCCAGCCTGAACCCAGACAGAGCTGATTTTCAGGACAGCTGCTGGGTTTGGCTTTGTTGTGGATAGGTTTTTCTCCTCAGCCTTGTTTACTTCTCCCCAGACCTGAGGTAATGGGACAATAGTGTCACCTTGATCTTGTCTCAAGTTCCCTTAGGTAGCTTAACTCACAGTGCCAAGTTCCAGTCAGGAGGGGTGGGCTTGGGTGGTCGCAGCTTCTTTATACAGTTTTGTCACAATGGGCAGAAAGTCCTTTATAATGATATTTAAGCCATTAGCCGTAACATTCCAGTCTCTCATTAGTCTCTCAGCTGTGAGGAGCAGCTGGTAGAGCAAGGGTGCTTTAGCCTAAAGAAGAGGAGGCCCACTCTAGCTATTTTTGAGTAATATTTAGGCTACAGTTTTGTCTCTTCGAACTGTTATTAATGTTCAGATTTTAAGCTCCAGGTTTCAGTATGATCTAACTTTGAATTGCACAAGGTAGCCATATAGTTCAAATAAAGTCCAACTAGTGGCCTAACTATACTAGCTACTTACACCAACCAAGCACTTAGCTACTTTCCCGTAATGTACCATTTTTATCACCAGAATATGCCTTGAAGCTGCCATGAATTGGGTTGTGGATTTTCAGAGTTCCATTGTTGCTCCTTCCAGTTTTGTTGAGGCATTGTCGCTCACCTGCGTCATCGTCCCTTGGAAATGGCGTCTGGATTGCCAAAGAAGACACCAACAACACCTCGTCTTTTGTCCAGGGAAGGGCTGAAGCCTCATACTGTGAGTACCCACTGGGGCTGTGTTAAGGCTGGCACTGCCCTGGTGTCCCTGCTCTCCCTGCCCCTGTTGTCCAGCAGTGCTGTGAAGCTGCAGAGCCCCTGCCCAGCCCTTTGTGCTGTGCTGCTGTTGCTGGGGCTGTCCTGGTGCAATAGGGAACACTGTGGGATGCTTCAGCTGTGTCTTGCCTGGCTGTGCCAGCAGAGCCAAGTGAAACCAATGCACAGCTGAAGGCCTGAGCATGTGTTCTGTCCCTTTCCCTTTGCCACAGGAATTCCTTCTGTCAGGCTGGGCACTCACCTGTGCTGCTCTGACCATCCTGCCCTTGGGCACCTGGGCATGTGGCGGGGGGAAGCTCAAACTCTGCCCAAAGCCTTGAGAGCCACGGCTGGTCCCAGCTGGAAGAGCTTCCAAAGCAGCTGTTCTCTCCCAGCTCCTGTGTGGGCACAGATGCAGCCCTGCAGGCAGCGCTGGAGCCAGGGCCACAAAGCTCACTTGGCTGAAGATGCCCCACTGCTGAGGCTCTGTCAAGGAGATGCCTCTGTTTTCTTCTGTGGAGGGCTCTGTCAGCCCAGACAGAAAAAACAATCAACAGGGAGAACTAAAACCTGGACACATTCCTGTGCACCTCACTCTTGGTACAGTGTTCCCTTCTTGCATCTCTTGGACTCATCCAGCAGCGATATCTCCTTGCTGTGAGTTCTGAGCGTTGTGCAGGGATGGAGTTCAGGCAGTTCTGAGAGCTCCTCCCCATTCTCTGGAAAGGTCACTGCCTCAGTCCAATGGCACGTAAGAGGAAACAAATGCCCAAAGAGCAGAAATCCCCAACCATGTCCCATGCAATCATGGAGAAGGCAATGGGACAGAGCCATATGGCTGGAGTATGTGTGTTCCACTCTGTATTATTAATTGTATTAATTCACTGATGCTAAGTATTTCAGCAGGAAACCCCCAGGGCTTCCAGGAATGTCCTAGTGGCTGTGATCACAAGTTATTCACCAGTGCCACTTGTTCAAGAAAAGCCTTTCTGAACAAGCACAACTCTGAGGCTCTAGCTGGTTTACTTTTGCCTTTCAGCTGCTTCCCTCTAAGTTCCAGAGGGAGAAGTTTCTCAGCAGGAAGAAGGAGGCCAGCACTGGGGGGAGTATTCTGCCCAGAATTGGCCCATTTCTAGACAGGAGTGAGACTCGCCCAAAGGTAGCCTTTTCCTGCTCTTTTCCTTTCTGTTTCACATGAAGTTTGAAGAGGGTGTGTGTTTGTGACAGGCTTGCCTCCAGCAAAATACCTCAGTGTCCAGGTCCTGCTGTCATTGCAAAGTGCTGGGAGTGGTGGACTGGGAGTCCTGATCTGCACTAAGCCAACACAAATACCCTCTGCTGAAGCTGCTGGGGTGTGCTGGAGCGCAGCTGCCATTGCTAAAACAGTGGGAGGAAGGCTGGGGACACAGAGGCCCAAAATTGCCCTTTGCCATTCTCCTGTTGAAGGAGCCACCTCTTGCTTTGGTGTGGTCACCATCAAATGCTCGGGGTCACAGGATTCGCTGCAGAGTGGCAGCATTGGCCTTTGAAGGCCAAGGATCTGCAGGAATTACTTCAGATTGAACACAACAAATTGCATTACTGCTTTGGGCTGGAACAATGTGTTGGACCCTGACGGGGTGTTAGATTTTGCAGGCTGCCAGATGTACAGGGGACTGGCTCTGGGCAGAGGGGAATGGATGTGCTTTGTCTGGATCAGTGCCTTCTCAGAGGTGTGTTTAAAGCTGCTTTTCTGGCAGGACTAGTTTGGTATAAAGCACAGTCCAAACGGGTAGGTGACTGAGGTGGGCTGTTGAGTAGGAAACTGGAAGCAAGACACATGGAACACAATCCAGGTAAAGGATTGTCCTGGAGAGGGGCCTTGGGAACACCTCAGGGAAGGGCACAGCTAAGGGACAGTGTGCTGCAGCCACTCCCTTCAGCAGAATGTGTCTGCTGTGAAGTCACAGAGGAGACCTGCTTGTGTCTCTGCAGTGACAGCAGTGTGGCTGGAGAAGGCAGACAAAGCAGGGCAGAGTTTTCTCCAAGCAATGTCTCTGCTCCAGAAGCATTTGCTGTTGTTGTGTCGTTCCAGATGTTCCTCTAGAATGGCATGAAATAAGATCGCAGTAATGACAAGAAAGCACCCATTTAAAGGCCACTGAAAAAGGAGATACCAACTCTACTTTTACCCAAGTAGCTGAGAAAATAACTGAAACTTATCCTCATTCAGCATTCACCTCACTTGTCTTTTTATTTTCAGCTCATTTGTCTTTTTATTTTTGCCTTTTCCTCTTTTTGGAACACACTAACTTTTAAATACAATGAAAAGGAACAAAATCATCAAAGCAAAAGAAAAGTGTACCTTAGTAAGGATTCAGCTGAGCCGGGGATGTCTCCCTACCTGAGAGCCAAGCGCACACACACCCTCTGAGAAAATGGCAATCTTTGTATCCCCATTGTACCCGGCTGGGGCGGTCCCTGTACCCTTTGCCATTGGATGGGTACTCAGGAGCTTCCATTCTCTACTGAGCACCAACTTTTCTGTGCCCTCCCTTCTCATCCTCCTTCCTTTTGGTCAGGTCTTCAACCCTGTCCCTCTCACTGTGACACTCAACAAACCAACCTGAACAAATGCAAACCACAAATAACACACAGAACCAACAAATTCCATTCTTTTGCTTAATAACCTTTTGGCTTCAGCCAAATGTCACCTCATCTCTCAAACCTCCTCTGGTCCTGTGCTCTTCTTACTGATTTCTAAGTTGTAGAGCAGAAAAGATATTTGCAGTTGTGTGGGCCTTGGTTTCCCTGTCTCAGAGTAAAAGACATCCCAAATCCTTTCCCATGGAGTCTCCTGTAAATTCATGGGTTTTACTTACTCCATGAGTGCTCAGTCAGTGCCCCAGAGCTCTGTGACCGCATGGGCACAGGGCTGTATTTTAGGAAAGTGCTGCCTGGCATTCTGGAGAAAGAAACCTGGAGAAATCCATGCCAGAAGAGCAGCTTGGCTTGAGCCTGCTCTGTGTGGCCCAGCAGCTGTGGATCAGCTCAGAGCAGAGGTGGGTGAGCCCCTGTTTGCCCAGTGTGGGCTGGGCAGACGTGCTCCCCCAGAGTCTGTACTTCACTGGGGATCAGTGGAAGATTCTCCTGCATGAACCTTCCTCCCAGCAGCTGAAGCTCTCCCTGCTCTCTCTCCTCTCCAGCTGCCGTCAGCTGCTCCGAAACAGAGCTGGTTTGGGGTTTCCCCACCAGAGCTGGTATTTCAGAACTTCGTCGCTCGGGAGGTCTCTGAAATGGTGCTGTCTCTCATGAATAAGGACAAGGTAAGTGCTGGCACGTGAAGCTTTAACACTGTGCTGGAAGAGGAGAGTGCTGTCATTCCCTCAGTGTAGAGCAAAGCAAGTTATCTGCTGCAGCACATGCAGAAGAAAATGTCTCAGCACCTTCTTCTGCAAGATGGTGGAAATCTTCCTGTGCTGGGAATTGTCCCCAGATTTTGGCCAGGCGTTGATGGTGTCTATCCCAAAGGAGTTTCCTTTTCTTGAAAGCTCTGGATTGACAGGAATGTTGAGGGCTGTACAGTTCTTACCTGCTCTCATGCTTTGCCTTGGGTCTATACCACAACGCTGTGTCTCCTTGGTTAATCTTGGCTCCTGGTAGGAATCTCTTCCTCTCTCAACCAGTTTGGCTCCCTTTGTGCAGCTCACAGCCAACGCTCAGGGGCTGAGCCTTCTGCACCTTATGCTGGAATCACTTCTCATTAATAGCATTGGCCCTGCAGGAACCGTGTTCTGCAAGAGCCCTGCAATCAGAGTGATGGAGCAGAAGCAGTGAGAGGCCTTTAGGTGCCACTTGAAGCTCCTGCTCAGCTTCATCCAGCTCTGCTCAGCTTTTCCAAAAGCAGCACGGTGCCCTGCTTTCCCTTTGCAGAAGCACAGCACATCCAAAGCCATGTGCTCCTGGAGGTTTCCACCTTCACCTGAAGAAATTGGGATTGTTTTGCAGTTTCCCAAGAGAGCTGAGAGGGGAAAAGTTGAAAAATGTCAGTTGTGTTCCACTGTAAAGAGGAAAACTTGAGACCATTTGAATTTCAGTCAGGGAAGCATTTTCTCAAGTGAGGCTTGTGCCAAGAGTGGGCTGTTGGGAGGAGACAGGAGGGAGTCCAAATCATCTGGTTTAGACTTTTGGAGAGCATTTTGGTGCTCAGGGGTTGATGATATCAGTGTGTTAGAAAATGCATGTGTGCTGTGCATGGGTACCCCAGAGGGCAGAACCTGGTCTCCTGGCTGCAGGCAGGAATGCCCAGCAGCCCAGCTTGCCTGTACAGGCAGCAGGAAGCCCTGGAGAGCCAAGATTGGCTTTGCATACTGGAACCACACTGTCAGTCAGTGCTGGTCCTGTTTCTCCAGGCAGAAAATGCCTCTGAAGCCCCATGGCCAATAGACACCGCCTGTCTGTGTTTCTGTTACTTTTGGCAAGCTGGTTGCTCTCATGGTTTTATGATTCTTCCTTGCTGCTTTACTGCCCATTTAAGTTCTCTTTGCCATCTCCTTGTTTTAGGGATTGTCTTGCTGTGTTCATTCCTTCTTTTGCTGTTCAGGTTTGCTTTTATTCCCAGTAAGACCCCAGTGTTTGGTCTCCTGTCTTGCTGCTCTGCCTGCCTGACTGTATCCCCAGAAGGTCCTTACCCAAACCTGATCTGCTGGAAGGGAATTTCTTCCTTGCTCCACAGTAATGTGCTGGTTTGCTTTTAGGTAGCACATTCCCCCTCTGGAACATGACAACTTCATGGCTGTGTGCAGGCAGAAGCCAGCAGGTTTTTTGGCCTTGTTGAATACGCAGGTGACTTGGTTCAGATGCTGTGTCTCCATCCTGCTGGTGCTGACCTGCTCGGCCCTTCCTTCCCAGCAGGCACTGCCCTACTGCCCCTGGCCAAAATGCGGGAGCCAGAGAGAAGGGATTCAAGTTCAGCCTTGTGAATGATGTGCCTGTGCCTGCTCAGCTGAAAGTGCTTTGGAAAAGGGGCAAGGGAGGGATGGTAGCAGGCCATGGACAGGTCTCCTCTCGTCCTGTTTCCACAAGTGGCAAAATCAAATTTCATGTCTTTGCTGCAGTTTCTTCACGTGGTGAAGGTCTCCATGGAGAGCTCACCTTACTTCCAGCTGGTGAGCTCCAGCGATGCGTACCGTGCCGTGCCGCCGGGCGCCTCTGCCCCTGTGCGCATCCGCTTCACCCCCAGCAAGAACAAGGTGAGGCTGGAGGAGCCACAGCACACAATGATCTCCACAGCCATTGTTTTCCCTGCACTCTGGCTCCAGCCCATTGCATGCTGTGAGCTGGGCTCCAGGCGTGGGCAGGCAGCCTGCAGCCAGTCACACCTTGGCACTGCTGGCAGGCACTGCAGCCAGGCCTGAGAGGCTCTGCTTCCCCTCCGTGCACATTGCTGAGCATTGCCAAGGGAAGATGCACAGGAAACAGGATGAAAATGACAGAGGGCTGCTGATAGATGTTGGGCCATCTCTAGGTGCAGTGGAAGGGGTTTCATTCTGATGGAAAACACCAGAGGAACTAAGAGGTCAGAGAGCTTTCCTCCTTCCTGGGCTGCCAACAGCTTCCCTGCCTGCCCCTGGGCTGGAGCAAAGCCGGTGCTTTTTCACTCCCTCTGTTGTGCAGCCTTGCAGCTGTGCTGTCCCAGAGCACAAGTGAGCATGGCACAGCTGCAGGGCCAGGGCAGAGGATGTGCTGTGCCTGTGAGCCCGGCCTGGCACAGGCACACTGGGCTCTGGGTGCCCTTGGTCAGCAGGAGATTGCTGAGCTGCAGGGGACTTGAACACCTGCCTGAAGGAGCTGGTGTAGGGCAGGTACAAGCTGCAGGCAGAGCTGTGAGCCCAGTGCCCGTGGCAGTGACACTGCTGGGGCTCTGTCTTCATGCCTGTCGCTGTGCTTGCTCTGTCAGCTGGCACCCATTCCGTGCCAAAGGTGCTTTTGTGGGGAGGTTTGAACGGCAGTGCTGAGGCCCTGGCAAGTCTGATCTCAGTGCTGGGATCTGGAGGGTTCATGTTCTGATCTGGAGGCTTGTTCATACAGAAGGGTTGAGGGCATGGCATGGAAGGGAGGAAGCCTGGCAGGGAAACAAAGAGAGGCCCTTTCCAACAGCATCCTGCTACCTCTTAGCACTGTTCTTCCCCTGACTTGGTTGGACAGGCAAAGTTAGAGGGGAGTTGTGAGCCAACTGATGTTTCTGCACCAGGCCAGAGGTGCAGGATGTCTTTGGGTGCAGCTGTTTTCTCGTCTTCCTTTTGCTGCTTAGAGTCAGTTGAGCACTTTGTCCTATTCTCAGACAGTGGGAATATAGAAGCCTAAAGAGCAATGTCCTGTGTTCCCCAGCTCCATGTTGCTTAGAAGGGGCTTAGGAATTCTTTAACATCATTAAAGTTTAGAGTAGGAATGATGGTGGCCTAGGGCTGTTATCTCTATGAGCCAAGTGACACAAGAGCTGAATGCCACTGAGACAGATTTTGCAAAGTGCACTGGTGCCTTTAAAATGTGACATAGTAGTAGAACTTCATGTTCATTTGAGGGTGCAATAGGTAAATGGATGCGCTTGAAGGGGTATAGGAAATGGTTTTTCTTCTGCCATGGGGATGGCACTAAATGTCCTGTGCTGAGCCAGTTTCTTTTCCTGCAGGATTATTGCCACGAGCTGGTGTGCCTCACTGCAAGGGAAAGGATCGTTGTGCCAATTCGGGCCATTGGTGCCCGAGCTGTGCTGGACTTCCCTGCCCAGCTGGACTTCTCCAAGTGTCCAGTCAAGGTCAGCGCCCAGCAGACTCGGCTGGTGCGCAGTGTCGGTGCCCGGGCAGCTCGGTACCAGCTGAGCACCCAGAGGTGAGGCAGCTCATCTGTCCCTGTGCAAACACCTTTGGGTGAGAGCAGAGTTGGGAAAGAGCTACAGAAGGAACCAAGCATCGGATCTGCTGCCCTGCAGCCTGGCTGGAAGTGAGCAGGATGGAAGGCATCTGCTCTTGCTTTCAGTGACCTTGGAGCTTTCTGTGTCCCAGATTCCCTGGAGGCTGCTGGAACATGTTGGGAGCTGGCTTGCACCCTGCTGATCACAAGCAGCTTCGGAAATGCTTCCTCAGCACTGTCAGCCAAACAGAGCCATTCTCTGGGAGGCCACAGGCACGTGGCTTTGCATGGTCCTGGAGGGGGCCTCTGGAAATCATCTGAGCAAACACACTGCTCAAAGCAAGAGCAGTGTCTGGGGGTTGCAAGGTGCCATTGGGAGACATGGACCTGTCTTTAGATGCCATACAAGAAAACAAACATGTCAATGGACCTAGTTATAAAAGCAGAAGAAAACAACCTTTTAAAACCCCTCCATACCTTATCTTTTCTGCCTGTCAGGTGCAGTAGTGATTCATTGAGAGGATGGATCTAACAGGATGAGAAGTGTCTTAAGGAGCAGCTCACAATTAACAGAGAAAAGCCCAAAATTTAGCTTTCCAGGCCTATCTCTTGGCAGTGATTTTCATTTGGTTCTTACAGTGTCAGGGATGTCTCCTTCACAGCTCTTCTAGCTGTGGGCTCAGGGAACAGTTTAGTGGTGTTGGCTGAAATTCAGAGGAGTTACGTTTAGCTGTAGACTTGTAGAGCTTGTGTCTTTGGGTCTTGGGGAGCCAGGTGTGTGTGAGAGATGACTGCTACAGCAGGAACAGAGGAGTCTGGTGGGTACCGCCCAGGGATTGAAGAGATGCGGGGGCTGATTTGCAGTCATTTTTCAGTGCTGACAGCTGAGTCCTGAACTTGGCTGGATCCTCTTCTCCTGATAATTTGAAAAGTAGAAGACACCCTCTTTCTCAGGCAAGCCCTGAAGTCGTCCCTGGAATGTTATTCCCATCCTGCCACCTGAAGGCAGGAGCATGTAACATGGGGCAGGAGTGGGAAGGGAATGGAATGGAAGGTAGTGCTGAAGCTTGGCCAGGGATTCCCCTAACTGGCAGCTTCTCTATTGTGGTGAAATTTCTGGCCAAAGACTAAGAACAGAATGCTGTGCCTTGCCCCCAGCAGGCCCTGATCCCCCCAGCCCCAGCCGAGCTGCGGCAGTGCTGGCATCAGCCCCGGGGCAGATGCAGGAGCACGAGCACTGATCTGGCTCTGGGGCTGCTGGGGCCTTGTCTTTCCTCCCCTGCCTCCAAAGTCTCACGTCCAGCACATGAACATTGCTGGCCCAAGGCTTCTCCATCAGCCAGCAGTGATGTTCTCACCAGTGGCAATGGGAACAGGTCAGCCCATAATTACAGCAAGAGGTCCTTAATGAGCAGAACCTGAAGCGAGTTCATCAGCTGTTACTACTGACATGAACAAAGTTCAGCTTGGCAGATGTTCTCTTTGTTTTTGTGTGTGATGCATTCATCAGCAAAGTCCCCAGAACACATTTGAAGTGACAGATTGACCAGCAACAAAGCACCAGGGCCAGGAACTTTTGTTTCCTCACTGGGGCTGTAGAAGGGCACAAAGCCCAGCAGCTGCTGGGCAGAAGCACATTTCCCATGAGCTGTCCCTGAGCATCAAAGCACAGAGTCTTGTGCCTTTAACCGAGCCATTGCCTGCTCTGTCCTCGGCCTCCAGGGGCAGCGTCACTGCACCGAGTTTACACTTCGACCTGGCTGAGCTCGACTTCGGGGACATCTCCTTTGGTGAGTGTTCCCTGGGCTGGGACACAGCCTCAGGGATGTGTGCCTTCCAACAGAAAAGCATCCCTCACTCCTGCCCTGCCCCAGCAGCCTCTTCAGGCTGTGAACTGCAGGGCTGCTGCTGCTGCTGCTGCCTCAGGGGGCATTTTGCCATTGTGAGATCCAATGGAAGCAAGGAATAGAAAGGCAGTATTTTCTGGAGTCTCTGTGCTGCTTTAAAAGATAGAGGTCTGCCAAGGAAGGTGGGACTCCTGCTGCAATGGAAAGATGAGCCCCTCCCCCCAAATGATTATCCCTTTGAAAATGACAGGGCTCCCAGGCAAAACTGTGGGAAAAGGAATAACAGTTCTTTGCTAGACTATCTCAGGAGAGCACAGACAAGACAAGAACAGACATTTCCCAGATGCCAAGTCCTGTTTTTCCCCTTTGGTGGAGTTGTGGTCACAGCAGGAGGAGCTGTGGGCTCTGGCAGGGCAGTGATCCCCCCCCAGCCGGTGCGGGAAGGGAAGGGAAGGGAAGGGAAGGGAAGGGAAGGAGGAAATGCTCCTTTTGCAAAGCCCCAGAGGGCAGGGGGATGTGGGCAGTGCCCAGCAGCAGCAGTAGCAGCGGGGCAGGCAGGCAGGGTCGGTGCCAGCGCTGAGCTGCAGCCAGGGCAGCCCCGGGCCAAGCACAAACCTCCCGCAGCAGCAGCGGCCGAGCTGTGATCCCCGAGCGGGAGGAAGGGAAGCTCCGCTCCCTGCCCAGCCTCAGCTCCCACTGCACAGCCGCCCACGGCATCACGACACAACTCCCAAAACCCCCAAGGGAAAAGCCCAGCCCAGGGCCAAACCCCCCAAAACTCCCCAGAACCCCTATCCCCCTTCCCAGACCAAGGGCAACATTCATGGCCAAGCCTAAACCCAGAACAATGAAGTTCATGAACTTCTGAAGGAAACTCATTGCCTTTTTTGAGCTGCTTCTTCCCCAGCCTGCATCACCACGGAGGCGCTTGTCAAGTTGCCTTTGGAAGGAATGAAACACGAAAGGCAAGAGATGGAAATATGGGTCTGAAGCAGGAGATTGATCCTGCTGAATCCAATTTCATTCCTAAGGGCTCTCCGGCTGAAGGCAGCTGTTGTATCTTTGCTTCTTTGTAACTGTTGACTGTTGTCTGCATGTGCTGGCCTCAGTCTCATTGGAGGTTTTGACATCTGGGTTTGTCCTTTTTGTGCCTCTCTTGCCTCCCTGCTGGAGTCCCTGCTGGAGCTGGCAGTGGTCACTTGGATGGGCACAGAGAAGCTCTGGGCTGCAGCTGCAGTTGTTTTTTCTCCCCATCTGTGTCCCAGATGCTCTTGGTGAGTAGGCTGTGGCTGGTCTGCGCGCTCTGCAGGACATCCCCACCATGAGTGGCTGTATCTCTGGCTTTGCAGGATGGAAAGCAAATCTCAGAGCCAAAGTGGGGTGAAGCCTTGCAGGCAGCAGTCTCAGTGAGCAGCATGGCTGTGATGTCCCTGTTTGTGGGCTGAGGTGGGACCTGGTTCCTAATTGCTAATCTCAAAGCAAGGCTTGGCCGTGCCCCCAGTTGAGTGGGCTCTGAGCTGTCACGTGCTCAGTCTGTTTGGCCCAAAGCAAGAGATGCCTTAAGGGTCCTGCAGAGAGAAGCTGCATTAGGGTGTTTGCATCACGTTCTAGTTCCTGATTCCATCCTCATTTTCTTTTGCTGTAGCTTCTTCTCACTGACAACTCACTGTTTATATGTCTTGAAAAAGGTGGGAGTGTTGGCAGGCTGAGCAGGGAATTGGACAGCTTGAATTCTCAGAGTAAATGCTGGGTCTGGGTGTGCACTCATCACTGGGAGAAACCTGGTGCTGGTTTGGGGCAGGTGAGGGAGCTCGTCCCCATCCCAAAGAGAGAAGCTTGCAGTGTTCAGCAGGGCTAGGAGTGGGCATTTTCAAGGCTGCAGTCTGGAATCTGTGTCAAAGGGAACTAAGTGATGATTAATTCCTCACGCAGCTTCTGGGTGAGCTGTAGTTCAGACCATAAAGAGCTCAACTCTAATCCCACTTTGATCCTGCCAGGATCTTGCCCCCAGGATCGTGCCCTGCTGGGTGCCTGAATGGATATTTGTGTCCTTGCCCAGGCTTTCCCTACACGCAGCGCTGCCGCCTCACCAACAGCTCCGCGGTGCCCCTGACGTTCCAGCTCCGCATGTCGGACGATGGCACGCAGCCAGCTGTGGACAGCGTGGATCAGATCCGCAGGGACACCGACCCGGCCTGGAGGAAGGGAATCCATTTCCATGTGGAGCCCAGGGAGTTCACCCTGAATCCCAGCCAAGGCACCATCCTCCCCCAGGGACACCAGGACATCGAGGTACGGCAAGAGCCCAGCCACTGACGCTGCAGCACCAGGGCTGGAGCTGCACTGCAGGGTGGGAGGGCTTTAGCTCTGGTGCCAGCTTGGAGCATCCTGGCACTGAGAGATCTGCACTGCTGGGGGCCTCTGCTAGCTGGCTTACTCGGGATGTTCCTCAAAGAGCACTGTTTGCTTTCCAAAATCATATGCCTGAGTACACAGACCTTATGGCCAAGGCCTAAATCCATTCTTGTGTTTTTTAGAGCGATTGATTTGATTGCAACGGGGCAGAGCAAGGATGAGGGCAGAAGGTGGCTGTTAGAGAGATGTCATTGTATCAAGCAGTGAGCTTTTCTTCATGGTGTCATTTCCCCCCTCCTGGGGAGCAGAAAGATTTGTGTTCACTGCAGGAAGCTCCAGTGGAGACAAAAAAATCTGCAGCCATGTGTAGCGGTTCAAATTTATTGTATTGATTCCTTGTTAAGTGGTTTGTTCTGTGGTACCCCGTGTTCTCCCCGAGTGGGTTTACCCCTGGGATTTACCTTCCCTCAAAGCTGTCCCTCATGCCATTCCCTGCCCCTTGTTCCAGCTCTTTCCCTGCCTGTCAAACCCAGCCCCTTTTGTTCCCCAACCTTCTTTGCCAATTTAACCTGGAGCCAATCCCTGTCTGCAACACCCCTTTGGAATTCCCCTATTCCTGGAGGCCCCATTGGCCCATGTGAGCCATCCTCCCCACCCTCCTACCCAAAGTGGCCCCAGACACTTGATGTAATCCCCTCAGTGCTCCCCTGAAGATTCCCTTTTGGCTTGCTGTTTGTATTCACCCCCTGATTTGTATCTGTACAAAAGCCCTTGCACAGGAGTGTGCAGGGTTCTTTTGGCTTTGATCCTTTTGCTTGGAATAAACCCTTCCTTGTGGAACTTCAAGACAGAGATCCTTCTCCTTTCTCCTCTGCCTTGTCCCGTTGGTGGCTTGTCTCTTGTGGCATAGAGCAAGAGGCTCTGAGGGTTCTGCCTGTGGTCAATGCCCAGCCTGGGGCAGTTCTGAGGGTTCTGCCTGTGGTCAATGCCCAGCCTGGGGCAGTTCTGACAGTTCTGCCTCTGGTCAATGCCCACCCTGGCGAAGTTCCCCACTCCTGGCGTGGGGCCGCAGTTCTTAGAGCCAGCCCGGGCTCCCAGGGCAGCCATGAACTGCCCAGCACCTGCTGGGCCACACTTTGCCCTCAACCTCCTGCTGTAAAGCTGAACTCATTGTGGTCAAGTCAGATTTCCTCTGCATGGATGTCTTTGTAGTCAGATGAGAAATTGGCCCCTTAATTTGAATGCAGTGGTGCATGGAGCTGCAGTCTAATGTTTTAATGTAGCTGTCCTGTGCCCTGATAGCAAGGTGTGTTTAACAAATCTGGTATTGCCAGAAGGCTTTTGTTATTCTGAGACTGTGCTCTACACATGGAGCAGCAGAAGAATGAAGGGCAAATCCTCCCTCAGGAACTGGAGGATATCACCCGTGGGTAATGAGCTTTTGAAAGGAAGCATTGACAGTTCTTCTCTTCCACCAGGTGACCCTGTGCTCCAACACGGTGATGGAGTTCTACCGGAGATTGCTGGTAGACCTGGAGGGTATTGGCAAGGGAGTGGCAGCCCTGATCATCACAGCCAGGTACCAGCCCTTGCCTGGCCTCCCGCAGGCACTGCCTTGCCCAGGCTGTGCTGGCTGCAGCTGCCAAGGAGAAGTGCTGCTGAATGCCCTCATGTTGTGCCAGCTGGACACGAGAACAGCAGTGCTTGGGCCACAGCCCGTGGTGAAAAGCACGTTTGCTCACAGTCCAGCACGGTCCTGGGCCCTCTTCTAAAGGCACCAGGAATGATATCATTGATTGGCCTGGTTTTTGGTGCTTGAGGTGGAACAAATTTCCCAAGGGCCTCCTCTCCTTCAGGCTGCAAGAGGTGGAGTTGTGGTGGTTGTGAGCACCGTGCACTGGTTTGGGCCACACCAAGCAGCTGCTGAGAGTCAGGCTCTGGCTCTGTATGTGGGGGCACATGGCAGGGGGGAAGTGGCTCCCAGCAAGAGTGGGGAGGGCAAGGTCTGACAAGGGGAAAGCAGCCCTTGATGTGGCAGGTCAGCTCCAGTTTTTGTCCTTCCCTCTGCTTCCCATTTTGAGCTTTAATGTTGTCAGAGTTGAGAGCAAAAGTCGTTGTTGCTGCAGCAGAATTCCATGCTGCTGTGCTGCTGTGGGTGTCAGTGTGATGCCCAGAGGGATGCAGCTCCCTGGCGCTGTTCCCTGTGCCAGGCAGAGCCATCCAGGCAGTGCCTGGGCTGCCATTGTGTACAGCAGGTGGAGCTGGGGCCAGGCAGTGCCTGGAGCTGTGCAGTGAAGGAGCCAGGGAGCTGCAGGGCCTGGCAGGGGCTGATCAGCCCCTCTGTGGGGCAGCTGCTGTCTCGTGCCCTCCAGGGCTGGGGCAAAGAGCTGAGTTCTCAGGCAGGGCAACAGCACCATGGCAGAGAAGGGAGTCATTTTTACTGAGACCCTGGAGCTGTGTGTTCCTTGAGCCTTAGGGAGCACTGATCCTTGTTGGGAAGGCTCCCCCAGAGCTCGTGGGTCACTGTCACTCTTCCAGGAGTCCTTGCAAGCCTTCTTGGGTAAAGGAGGGGCTGAGGCAGCTGTGGGGCAAAGTGCTCTGCCTGGGGCACTTGGCAGCCTCTGGGTGCTGCCTCTCAGGGTTTGCCCCTCCTTGGCAAGACATGTTGGAGTGGGAAGAGGTAGAAGGCAATTTATCCCTGTAGGGCTCTTCAATGTGCATTTGACAGTGACCAATGTGTTCTGCTCCATTTCACAATCTTTGGGGGTAGGCATTCTCCATTCTCTCAGTATCTCTGATTGTCCTGGGGTCATCTCTTTGCCCAGATGTCTCGTTCCTGAGCTCCAAGTGTCCTCCCCAGTGCTGCTGTGTGATGAGTGCCACCTGAAGGTGCCCTATGAGAGGAAGATCTTCATTAGGAATCCCAGCCACCTTCCTGGCTGCTACGGGCTTATTCCCCAGGTTTGGCATCACATCCACCTCCTCCTGTCAAATATTCCTGAGGAGATTATTAGGGGAAAAAAGGGTTTGGATAAGACCTTGCTGGTTTCTAATCAGTCCTAAAGATCTGCTGAGAACAGGATCCTACCCAACTGTAAACTTTAGGAGGCAGTTTAAGCTCCTGAGGAAACAGTTGATGTTCTAGTCCTCAGGGTGTTTTCCTGTGGGAGATCTTAGAGGGTTGTGAAAAGCTGCTGCACCCACAGACACCAGTGCCTGTGCTGGCAGCCTCCTTGGAGGATGCCCTGGGAGTGCTAAACCTACAATTCTGGCATCTTGTTTGTGCCTTTGACCTTTGTCCTGGGGAGTTTTAAAGGTGTGTGTAAGTGTCTGTTGTGGTGGATGTTAAGGAGCCTGAAGTTTCTTGAGAGGTCCCTCTGAATCTGCATTTCATTGTGTCCCTTCCAGAAACGCAAGGAGGACTCTGCTGTGCTCTACTCCAGCCCCAAGCCCTGTGGGATTGTGCAGCCCCAGAGCACAGCAGAGATCCCAGTTGTGGTGGCAGTGCAGGCCCTGGGCACTCATCGCACCAACGTTCTCATCGGCGTGTTCGGGGATGAGAGAAACCCCCTGGTGAGGGCAAGGGGAGATGTGAGCCTGTGTGCAGCTGCTCCTGGCAGGGTGCACAGGGACAGGGATTCTGCTGGGGAAAACAGGCACAGGCTGCTGGGGAGAAGGACAGGAGGGATGGGGGCACAAACAGCTCCTGCCTTAGAGGTGGGAATCTCAGTGTCTGACACAGAATGGAGTTGGGCTAAGCTGGAATCCAGGGGGATTTGAGTTCATTATTCTTTCAAATGCTGTTAACTTTGGAAACATCTGTTTGAAAATGTCATCTCTCTGAGCACAAAAGAGGATGTCAAAAGTCTTCTAGGAACCTTGAGCTTTCTGTAAAAGAAAGGAAAGTTGGCATTTGAAGACTGGTTGAAAGGATTGAAACTTCGATTAAAACATATGGAAATGGCAATGCCAAATTCCTTGGATGGCACCAAACATCTGAACCTGGGCCATTGTGGCACTGCCTGTAAATCAGTGAACAGGAAGGAAAGGCAATGCAGGCTGTGCCAGGGAGCCTGAAGTTTGACCAAACAGTTGCTTTTAACTATCAGGCTGCTTCTCTTAAAGAGGAGAGTTTCTCCCCACCAGAAGAACCAGTTGTTTAACTGTCAGGCTGGTCTTACCTAGAGATTTTTTGCAAAGATTAAAGCTTTGGGCCAATAATTTTTAGTTTGAAAGGTTCTCTTACCTTAATCCTTTTTGATTTGGAGGTGAACATGTAATTTTCTTTTTCCCCAAAAGCCCAGCATTTCAGCTGGAGAGTGGTAGCTGTCCCTAAAGAAATAACTTGAGCAGGGTTGAGCTGTTGAAGGTTTTTTAGGTTTCTCTGTTGTGGTTTGTTTTGGGTTTTTTAAAATCTTTCTTGCTTGCTTCCTGGAACAGAGAGCACAATTATGGAGCTCAGGACGGCTGGCAGAAATCTCCCCAAGCCCAAGGCTGGCAGAGCTTGGCAGGATCCCAGCACCACAGCCTGTGTATGTATGGATGGAAGGATGGATGGATGGGGAATGCGACCTGAGTCACCTGGGAGTGTTGGAAAATGTCAACCAATCCCCCAGCGGTGTCAGGGGAACATTCCTGATAAATCCCAGGTGGAGCTGCAGAGTTTCTGGCCTTGGGCACTGGGGGGGCTGTGCTGGCTGGGCACTGGCTGGGTCTGCCCCTCGGTGTCTCAAATCTCACCTTTTTGCTGCCTTCTCTGTCTTTTCCTCTCCCACTGTGCTTTTTGCATCCCCACCAGGTGTTCATGCCTGTCCTCTGTAGTTGCTCAATGCAAGCAGTTGCAGCTGCTGCAGCACCTCAGTGTCACCCCTGGGCTGCCTTTAGAACAGACCTGCCCCAGCCTGGATTGGGAAGGGCTGGATCAAACCATTTCTCAGTTCAACGTGCCAGCACTCAGCCAGGGGCTGCATCCTGGCCAGGAGCTGCTCGTGCAGATGTCCCTCCCTCCCTCCACTGCAGGTCCCTGTTCATAGTTATTTATTTTCCAGAGATGAGCTCCACCCACCTAAATTCAAATCCCAGCCACCGAAAGAGAGAAGAACCAGTCTGGATTGTGCAGCAACTCGATGGAGGCACTTCAGGACTGGACAGGAGGAGGCAGCCAGAGCCCTGAAAGAAGTGCAGGATTTTAGCCAATCTTCAGGAGCAGAGGTGGATTTTCTTGTGCACCTACTGCTTGCTTTGCCTCCCCAGCCTGCCAGCACTAAGTCCTGCTCATGCTGAGCTCCCTTTTTGCTGCCCTGCTGTGCTGTGCCCTGACAGTGGGCTGGGCAGCAGGGCCAGTGGCTGGACATGGGCTGAGGGAGAGGTAGAAATAGGAGAGTTTTCCTTGGAGAAGCTGACTCAGATCCTACAGGCCTGTGCTGAGTGTGGGATTTTTTGCCTTGTTTCCTTCCCAATGTAAGATGAGGCTTTTCTCTGCATTATAATGGTAACACCTCCAGCTTCCCTCCCAGAGCAAGCTGGGGTGATCCTGATCTCCATGGAGCCTCTTCCCAAGGCAGCCAGACTCCCTGTTTGCAGGGCTCTGCTTTCACCCAGAGCTGCTATTGCACTGCTGGCCCTGGAGCTGTCTGACAAAGGGAGACTTTGCAGAGGGGCTGTCTCTTCCTCCCAGCAGAGAAAATGGCTTGTTTTTTGGGTGCCAGCACCAACTGCTGAGCACCCTCACCTCCCTCGAGGCTTGGAGGGATTCAGGTGCTCCCTGGACGTGGCGCACACTCCCCTGCGAGCGGAGAAGGCAAGAGGGAATCTGTCTCCCTTGCCCATTGTCAGTGTGGCAAGCAGGGCTGGAGCTGCCAGTGCCACTGGGGGCCCTCAGCATTGGCCACAGAGGGGCCTCCCATCCCTGCAGGCCCATCACAAAGTGCTGCTGGAGCAGCTGCTTGTTGGAGAGGCCGTGCAGGACACGTTGCAGGGCTGTCCAGGGACGCTGTGCGGCACCTGTGGAGGGCACTGCTCCCCCTGGAACTCCTCAGGTGCTCCATAGGAAATTTTTGCAGGAGCTTTTGCTGTAGCACCTTGAGAAAGAAGCATTTAAATCAGAGAGAGAGGGGAAGAGCCTCAGGAGTCAGATGAGCTGGGCTGGACTCCTTCCCTCAGCTCCAAGAGCTCTCACTCTGAGTCTCCTCCTTTTCTAAAAGCAGGAAGTTTTGAAACTTTTTAAAGGCAAGTTGGGCATCAGAGAGAATTTCTACTGCCAGGAGCCATCCCAGTTCACTTTCATGTCATGTACTAATTAATGCATTGAGCTGTGAGTATGGGAGAAGATTTTCCCCATGGTCCCTGCACTGGTCAGTGGCATGGATGCAGGATGAGGTGAGGGTGATTCTGGCAGTGTTTGGGGAATAAGCCCCTCTGGCTACAGCTGCACTTTGCTCCAAGATGCTCTTCTGCCTCCATTTCCATGCTCAACACCTCAATCTCTCCTGTCTTCCATCCAGGCTTTCAGTATCCTGCCACTGCCAGGTGTGCTGCAGCCAGGAGAGAGCCAGCAGGTCTCCTCAACCTTCTCTGGCCACCTCAACACCACCTGCAATGTCCCGGAGCTGTGCCACATGGAGGGAGGCTCCACCTCCGAGGTGCTGGTGCCCAGGGCGGCCTCATGTGTCAGCTCCTCCCTGAGCCCCCAGGAGATCAACTGTGGCTCTCAGGCCCCTCTCAGGGACAGGTGAGTCAGCCTTCCGTGGGTTCCTGCTCTGCCATGGGTTATTGTCCCTGCAGGGCTTCCCTGCTCCAAGGCCTCTGAGCTCAGAGGAGCTGCAGAGCAAAGGCCAGCAGCAACACAGGGATGGCTACTCTGAGCTCCCTGGCTGCCAAGAGAGGAAGGACCTTCTTCTGTTGAGACAGTACCTCTTCTTCTCTATTTGAGTTCTGAGCCCTGCTGGCTTAGCTGCTGTCTGCAGAGAGCTGGGCTCTGGGCTTGCCTTGGCACCACCTCTAGAGGTGTCTTGAAGTCCCTGGTGTTGAGTGGCATCTTCTTCATCATCTGCCTTCTTCACCAGAACAGTGGGATTGTGGTATGGGCAGGCGTGGGGCACAGAGCAAACCTTGCTTTAGGTCCTGCTCCTGCCACAGATGAAGTCCTTGCACTGCTGATCTGCCAGGGTTCTCCTTATGGTGGCAGAGCAGCCAGAAAAGCTCCTGTCCTTTAGGCTCCCCTGCAGCTGCAGCCGTAGGCAAGCACAGGAGAAGCTCAGCTCCAGCAAGGCAGCCCAGCTCAGGACACACAGGCACAAGTGTGGAGCTGGGAGTGGAGGCTGCTTAAAGCAAGCCTGTGCATCAGGACTTCTTCAGGCCAGGCTGAAGTTGGTTTCATGGGGAGGAGATGGATGAGGCTGCTTCCAATGGTTTCCATGGCAGCCAGCACTGGTTTGCTTGGTCCCAGCTGGGTTCCAGCAGGAAATCTGCCTGACAAGAGCCTGTCTTGCAGGAGAGGGGTTCCTGCAGCCTTTGCTTTCTGACTGATAGGATTGTTCTCATGAAGGAGCAGGCTAGGAGTCGTTAAAACCGAAGATCACGGACAGAGACTCTCTAACTAATTAAAGTTAGATTGTGGGATGTTTAATAACACCGGCGGGCGGCACCAGAGCTGTCCCTAAAAGGCATGACCACGCTGTCCAAGGTTCTTTGCCCTCTCCTTATTTCCCAAGATCTTACATACAATACATCTGCACAACCCCAGCACCTCCCATCCCTGCTCTGTATTCAAATGAGGTCATTGGTCCTTCACTCCTGTGCAATTCTTCCCTTGAATTGGGTCAATGGTCTCGAATTGGGTCAGTGGTCTTAAGGGATGAAGTCAGGAATATCTTCATCAGATCTCTGTGACCCTCTGGCACTATCCAAGGTCCCCAACTTAGTGATTGATTGACATCAAGCCCAGGTGCTAACCATTGTTCTCCTGGTTTCAAGATGTTCTTATAACAGTTCACTTCCTCCACTTCCTTCTAGAAAGAAGCTCCTAATGGTAAACAATAGCACAATCAGCTCCAGCTTAAGCATCTCATAATCATTAACCTATGGTCTGCCTATCTAACCTACATCCTGATCAATGGGAATTGCTTCTAACCCTCAGCTGAAATCTGAACTCTTTAAAATCATGCTTCAGCTATGCCCAGGGAGAAGGGAGCTGAATGAGCTGAGTAAGAACTGTAGGAGAGCTAAGCAGATGTCAGCAATCTGTGCTCTGCTTTAAACTGGGAAGCCAAGAGACAAAGGGTGTTTCCAGGCACCAGCGCAGAGAGCTGCTGGATCAGCCTTTGGCAGGGGCTGGAGGGGTCTGGCTGTGCCTTCAGAGGGAGCTGGCACAGTCAACACCTTATGATGGCAAAGCTCAGGTTTGGCTGGTCCTGGAGGTCCCCTTCCACCCATGCCCTCACTTGGGATGTTCCCAACCTCTGTGGGTTGAGGAGAATTCATGGAAATGGCCTCAGGGTCAAGGAATGAAGTGCAGGGCCAGCCAGGACTAGGGAGCCCAAGTTTCTGGTGGGACTCTCAGCCATGTTTTCTGTTTTGTCTGCAGAAGGGAGCTGAAGGAGCCAGCTCAAAAGGTCGAGGAGGAGGCAAAAGCCTTAGAGGAGGAAGACAGGGGGAAGGAGGAAGAGAGGCAGAAGAAGGAAAAGAAGAGTGTCTCTGTTGGGAAGCAAGCTCCAAAACCAGCGAAGGGGAAAACCAAGACCCGGGAGTAGAAAGAAGCCCATGCGAAAGCATCAGAGAGGAAGGAAAGCAGAATCCCAGAGAAGAAGGAAAGCAAAATCCCAGAAAAGAAGGAAACCAAATTCCCAGAGAGGAAGGAAACCAAAATCCCAGAGAAGGAAACCAGAGCGCCAGAAAAGAAGGAAACCAAAGCCCTAAAGAAGAAGGAACCCAAAGCTCCAGAGAAGAGCGAAACCAAAGCCCTAAGAAGTGCGAAAGCAAAGCCCTAAAGAAGGGGGGAACTGCAATCCCAGAAGACCCAGCTGAGCTGGAGAACTCTTTACTCTTTATTCACAAAATTCGTTTTACACAGTTTGACAGACCTCGTGTGCAACATTAGTTAGTTCATAGATTTCTTAGCAGTTCTTCTGTTATTGGTTAATAAATTAGATTTTACTTGTGCATCAAATCTCTCTATTGTATTGTTTACCTGTTCTCTTCACCGAGTCTCATGGGACTAATCCCTTGTTGTTGCAGGTGCATTTTTGCAGTTTTTCACCCTCAGAATAGATTGTTCACAAAGTCTCATTCTCCAAATAGCTTCACATGGGAACTTGTAACTGCTTAGCTGCACTCAGAAGAGATGACAGGCCAGCTATTAATATGGAAGAAGAAGGCCTGATTTCAAAAGGCCTTTCTTTTATCATTATTCTACTGGTCTATGACATCTCCCCCTTTTCGTTCATTTAAAAAAGGCTCCTATGTTCTGATGTTGAAACAGCTCACTCTTGTGAGGGTATTATCTCATCACAGTTGTCACTGGTTATCTATTAGATATGGGATAAGATAGATAAATGACCAATTACAATCAACAAAACTTACCAAATTCTATCAAGTCATTGACACAGGGTTTTGCAGCATGAGAAAACAAAAGAAAAATGTCCAATGTCTCTTAGGGAAATGAAAAGAAATGACCATTGTTTCCAATTAGTTGAGAAGGATGAGAAAGTCTGTGAGCTGGAAATGCTGATCTTTGACATCACTGAATGTCCTCCTGGGCGCTGGAACAGGGAATAACTGCAGAAGGTTCGTAGGAGCACTGTACCATGAGGTTGCCATGAGGCTTTTGTTGGCAAATTGCCTCTGTCAGTTTCCAGCCACAGCCATGTCTTGGCAGTGCTCCTTCTGCTCCTGCTCTGGCCACAAAGGCTGCAAGGTGATGAGGTTATTTCTCCTTTCACTGGGCCTCATTTTTTCAGAACTGATCAGTATCTGATGGAATGAATAGGTGACTGCTTTGAACTGCTGATGATAAAACACAGGCACATCTTCTCCTGAAGTTAATGAATTAATTAGGCTTCACTGTGATAGAGCCTATTGGGATTTAGATGTGATGATCTTTTTTCCAAATTTCTCATGTAAATATTGCATTATTCAAAATGATTAGTTGTCCAAATTTCTCATGTACATATTGCATTACTTGAATGTTCTTAAGGCGTTCATTCCTCTTCTTTTTTGTTTTTTAAGAATGAGATGCATGTCTTTTTTTATAAGTATGATGAAACATCATAGCAAAATAATACATGCAGTGAACAAGAAACTTACAGCAATTAGGAATAATTTGGATCCAACAATCAGGAATATTTCAAATAGCAGAAAAAGCTAACAACATAGGTTTCTTTCACCCACCAGAACCAAAAGAAAGTTTTCTTGGCAGTTCTCTGCTTTTAACCCCCTGTGTTCTCAGAGGCGTATCCATGTCCTCAGTGGCCACACCACGTGCCAATATTCAAATCTGGGCACCTATTGGTTTAACTACAGCATCCCAAAAAACTCACTTGCTTTTCAAACCAGGACAGAGGGTCTCTTTACCTTCTGGCTGGCAAAGAGGTAACAAGGCCGACCCGGCCCCCATCTCAGCCAGGCCGGGCCGGGCGGCTCCTGCCGTGGGGTCGGGCCCATTCCCAGGGACCCCGCCAGGCCCCATCAGCTGCTGGGCAGGGCAGGGGAGGCCGCGGGGCCGAGGCCCAGCCGGGCCATGGCTGCAGTTGTGACCATCTGCGCTCTGCTGAGCCCTGCCCCGCCGCCAGCCCAGGCTGAGCCATGATCCACTGGGCCCCAGGAGCAGCCCCGGGCCGGGCCGGCTCGGCCAAGATTCTGCCACCGTTGGGGTTCAGCCGCAAGCCCCAGGCAGGGGGAGGAGAAGCCATCGGCCCCGGCCATGCTGCTGCTGCTGTGTTCTGGCCTGGCTGCTGAGATCCTGGCCCTGCCCCAGCGCGGCCCATCCTGACACAGCCCCAGCGCAGCTGCTGCAGAAACCTCCATCATAAAACAGCTCCGGCCAGAAGCACCGAGCCTGGCTGGGGTCACAGAACCATCTGCAGGCCCCGGGTGAGATATGAACTCTTTCAGTGCTTCCATCCTCCCTCGAGGGAGAGAAAAGGACAAAGTGCAGATACATACATGAGCAGCACAAAGACATGGAGGTCAGTGAAGTGGAAGCTGAGTCCCAGATAGGAGGGATGAGGAGATGTCTTGATCTTGGAGCTGAAATCCTCTTGTAAAGCAATGGAGAAGGATGTAATTGATACATCAGACTCTCTTTTTCCCTATAAGGCATTGAAAAGCATGGGAAGATGACTTGTTCAGCAAAAACCTCCATGCTAAAGTAAGCAAACCTTGAAGTAGCTATGATCCCATGAGAAATTTGAACAGAGAAAGAGAGACGAGTGATGAGACCCTATGCCTCATGAAGAGAAGAAGACGTCTGTTTGTAGACATGAAGATGATTTCAGAAATAGATGAAGAGAACCTTTGTTCCTAAGCAGCTCATCTTTAAACTAATACCCCATAAACTAACATGCCCATAAACACAGATGTGGCAAAAGATGTGAAAAAATGGGAGGGACTTCATGATTGCAGATTTTCTGGGAGGCTGATGTTCATGGGAATTGAGAGCCACGAGAAATATGTTTTCTTGTAAAGCTTCCATAGCATGGAAGAGAGACTCCTTTCCCTACGTGAATTGAAGAAAAACTATTCTAGAGGTGGCAAAGTGACTGAAAATTTTAGGTTTTGTCTCTTTCATTGTCAGTAAGAAAGAAAAGCTTGCAGGGAGAGGAGAAGTGTTCCAAAAGTTTTTTTTGCATTCATATTACTCTTTCTTCTAGTTACTGGTAATAAACTTTTCTTTATACCCTTTTAAAGTTTTGAGGCTACTTTGCCTTTCTCCTAATCCTACCTCACAGCAGGAAATAAGTACGTATAATCTAGTGAGTGTACTGGTATATAGCCAACACTGAACCCATCACAATCATTGCTGCATTCTCCAAGAAATCTCAAATTAGTGAACAAAAACCACTACAGACAGCTTCCTGATGAGCTCCATGAGAGCAGAGGGAAATCAAGGCAGAGCCATGATTTGTCAGGATTCGCTTGATCCTCATGCGCCTCACTGTGCATTTGGAGCTGAGCCCTTGAACCTTAGGGCCTGAGAGGAGATTGCACAAACCTTTCCAGGAGTCAAAGTCAGAAGAAAACCGCAAAGTGTCTCAAGGCATTCATGGCTCCCACTGAGGTCCATCCCCAACACAGGCTCCTCGTGTCCTCATTGGAGGACAGAATTGAAGGCCAGAATGGCACAAAAACCTCACAGAGACTCAGCGTGGAAAGGAAATTCCAAAGTACCTTAAAAACCTTGAGTATCTCAAAGTATTAATGAGCCCCACTGAGTGTCAGTACAAAGCTCCCAAGGGACTTGTTAAAGTAGATAATTGGGGTCATGATTGCACAAACCTCTCACAGAGTCTGTATCAAAACGGAAACACCAAGTACCTTAAAAGAACTGAAGTACCTTGAAGCGTCAATGAGCCCCACTGAGTGTTGTTACTGACAAAGCCTCTCCAGGGACTAATTACAGCAGATAATTGGAGGCCATCATTGCACAAAGCTCTTAGAGACTCCAAGGCAAAAGCCAAACCCAAAGTCCTTTGAAAAACCTGCAATCCCTGCAGGGAGCATTCAGGAGTCCCCATTCCTGAGCAAGGCTCCCCAGGGACTCCTTCCAGCAGATCCTTGAGGTCCCTGGGATGTGGGCTAGGGGGGGATGCTGAGGGCAGGACAAGGGGCTGCCAGTGCCCAGCCTGGCTGGGGCTGCGCCAGGAGGCCCCAGGGCCTCAGGACAAGGTGTCTCCTCCCAGGCCTTGGTGGTACAGACCCTGCTGTGCCCCAGGGCACCACGACTTGGCTTCTCTTTGTCCCCACCTGTCATCACTGCCTCCAGTTCTCTGCTCTGCCTGGGGCCTGGGGACACTTTTTCACTTGTCTCCCTCAGTGGGACCCATTACAAGTCCAAGAAACTTTGGCATTGGATTCTGACTTGGAGTTCTGGAGAGGTTTCTTCAGCTCCTTCTCAGGGACTGATGTTCAGGGCCTGAGCACAAAGCCCCAGAGGCTCATTACAGTCCTAGTCCTGTATCTGTGCTGCTGAGCTGAGCTGGGCTCCTGGTACAGATGCAGCTCCTGGTAACCAAGAAGAGCTTCAAAAGCACATTTCTCCTGATGAGCAGCTCTTCTGCCAGCCCAGCAGGGCTGGGACACTGCCTGCAGCCAGCCCAGGCACAGCACAGAGGCACAGAGAGCTTCAATCAGTCACGGCTGGGAAGGTGCTGAGAAGTGCCTGGGGCAGAATCACTGCCAGCCCTTGGCACAGGAACCTCTGGCTGCAGGACAATGCAGCTGCAGCTCCTGGAGCCATCTCCTGCTGCTGGACCATTCCAATGCCTATAGACTCTGTGAGTACAACTCTGGGTATTTCTGGTGCAGGGGAGGTGGAATATTTCCAAGACAAGGATTTTGATAAAAATGAGGAAAATTCCTAAGACTGTATTCAGTTTCCTACTATTGGAGGATGACGGGGAGGGGGTATAAATATTAAAGGATGATTATGAATTTTGACAAGTACCTGAGAAATCTGAACTGTTACTTTTAGTGATCAATAGGTTCACAGGAGATTCCTAATGTACTTTCAGCCACTCCTCTGCCCATGGACAGCAGCAGCATCACCTTTGCATGACCCATCAGGCTCAGTCTGAGCTGTCCTTTCTCCAAGCTGCAAACAGAACCTGCCCCATCCAGTGCCCTGCAAACAGGCAGGGTTCTGTAGGACCAAGGAGAGTGCACAGAGATTTTTTGGGGTCTGTGAGTGCTGGCACAGAGAGATCAGGCACAGGGAAACACCTGCAGCAGGGAAATCTGCAGGAAGCAGAGAGAAGATCAGGGAATGAAAGAAAACAAAACCCAGCAATGCTGTGGCAGGGAGAGTTTAGAGATGCCCACAGGATCCCCTCCAGTGCAGCCCCTCCCTCTGAACAAGCCCCCTCCCTCCTGTGCCCCAGCCAAGCCTTTGCCCTCAGGGCCGGGGCTCCAAGGTGTGCAGCCCCTCCTGTGCAGGCAGAACTGCAGCAGAGATGTGGGGCAGCTCTGCAGCCCCGGGCCCAGTTCCCTCTGCAGAGCACAGGGCTGGGAGCATCTGCCCGGCCCTGGGGGCTCTGGCAGGGGGCACCGCTGGCTCAGGGTGACGCTGTCCCCAGTGCCCGGCTCTGGGCAATGCTGTCAGTGCAGCCAGGGAAGGAGCTGCATCTCCCTTCATCCAATACCATCATAAGGACACTTGGAAGTGTCCCTGAGATTTCAGTCCAAGCTGGGAGCTTCAATCCAGGGCGCAAACCTGTCCTGGAGTATCTCTGAGATATAAGATTGGTGGGGAAAGGCAGCGGTGTTGTTACACTGAAAATGCTGCTGGGTTGGTGAAATGAGCAAAGAGAGCCCTTGGCCACAAATGTGGAGCTGGGCTGTGGTGGATCCATCTGCTCTCAGCAGTACCTAAGGCATTTTTGGGAATAAACATGGGAAGTTGATCACCCTCCACCTGCTAAAGTTTAAACCCCTGACAAAATCTGAACAGATCAGAATGAAAGAACACCTCCCCTTAGTCTCCACTCATCACTTTGTCTCAGAGAAATCACTCTATTCTCCCGGGGGGCAGCAAAAATGCTGAGGGCTTATGATATCCAAGAATACCAAGACAGACATGGAGGGAGCTTAAAAAGAAAACTGCAGAACACTTGAACACAAAAGGAGGTCTGTGTCACATACAGGGGACAGCGTATGGGAAATTGCTTTGATTTTGCTTATGGGTGTCTCCTCTATCTCTACACTGTCTTTTTCTCCATGAACAGGTCCACATGCCAAGGATCAGCAAATGTCCAACAGCAGCTCCATCAGGCACTTCCTCCTGCTGGCATTGGCAGACACGCGGCAGCTGCAGCTCCTGCACTTCTGCCTCTTGCGGGGCATCTCCCTGGCTGCCCTCCTGGGCAACGGCCTCATCATCAGCGCCGTAGCCTGCGGCCACCACCTGCACACGCCCATGTTCTTCTTCCTGCTCAACCTGGCCCTCACTGACCTGGGCTTCATCTGCACCACTGTCCCCAAAGCCATGCACAATTCCCTCTGGGACACCAGGGACATCTCCTACACAGGATGTGCTGCTCAGCTCTTTTTCTTTCTCTTCTTTATCATAGCAGAGTTTTCTCTCCTGACCATCATGTGCTACGACCGCTACATGTCCATCTGCAAACCTCTGCACTACAGGACCCTCCTGGGCAGCAGAGCTTGTGCCCACATGGCAGCAGCTGCCTAGGCCAGTGCCTTTCTAACTGCTTTCATGCACACAGCCAATACATTTTCCCTGCCTCTGTGCCATGGCAATGCCCTGGGCCAGTTCTTCTGTGAAATCCCCCAGATCCTCAAGCTCTCCTGCTCCAAACCCTACATCAGGGAACTTGGAGTTTCTGTTTTCACTGCCTCCTTAGCTTTTGGTTGTTTTGTGTTCGTTGTTTTCTCCTATGTGCAGATCTTGAGGGCTGTGCTGAGGATCCCCTCTGAGCAGGGACGGCACAAAGCCTTTTCCACCTGTCTCCCTCACCTGGTTGTGGTCTCCCTGTTTATCAGCACTGGTATATTTTCCTATCTAAAGCCCCCCTCCATGTCCTCTCCATCCCTGGATCTGACCCTGTCAGTTCTGTACTCGGTAGTGACTCCAGCCCTGAACCCCCTCATCTACAGCCTGAGGAACCAGGAGCTCAAGGCTGCCGTGTGGAGACTGATGGCTGGATGCATTCAGAAAGACTAAATTAGATGACAGTTTTTGCAAATCACTTGTAATAAAAGTCATCTTAGATAGCTCTTGTTGGTTTTCTTGCTGGTGGTTTTTTTTCCCTTGATTGTAGTTTTTCCATATTTTCCAAAAGAAAAGCCACAGTTCATTCCATTTCACATTTTGTGTATCTCAAGAGTTCCTGTGGCCACAGACTGTGTCAAGGAGGGGCTGCAGTCTTGGTGGCTTTAAAGGAACTAAAGGATCTCCCAGCCAAGTTTTCTGCAGAGATGCCCTTTTGTTGCCTTCTCTGGAGGTGCAGCACCAATGTCTGTGTGCAGATCTGGGGGCAGATCAGTGCTGGCCCAGCAGCTGTGCCCAGCAGCAGCAGCCGCACTTGGTGTTGCCAGTGCTGCTGCCGTGGCCCTGCCCCACTGCCCTGGTGGCCCTGGTGTTGCTGTAGGGCCTGAGTGCTCTCGGGGCCGGGCACAGCCCTGGGGGTGGCACTGCCGGGGCTGCAGCACGGACAGGCCATGGGCACTGCTGGGGCAGCGCTGACGCCTCAGCCCAGGGCCTGGGGGCTCCAGGCTCCTTGCCCAGGCTCTCTCAAGAACACGCCCAGGCCAATGCTGAGCACAGAAACCCCCGTGAGCAGCCTCAGGCTGGCCGTGGGCAGGCTGGGGGCAAACAGCATGGCTGGGGCTCTGCAAGGGCCCTGGGACAGAGGGGAAGGAGTAGCAGAGCAGGGGCTGATCCATCCCCAGTGCGCTGCACAGCTCAGGGCAGCGTCCCAGAGCATGCTCATGGAGCTGCCAATGACATCCCCCCTCTGCAGCCCTGGCCTCTCCCCCAGTTCACACAGGTGCCCCATCCTTGCAGGCACAGACACGGCAGCACTGGCTCAGCAGCCCCTGTTTGCATTGCACACAGCAGAGGGAGCACCCCCATGCTCTTGGTGTGGGGACATGAACCTGAGGGAGTACAAATGCCATCAGCCCCATGGGCCAGCAAGGGCTGGGGGACACCGGGGAAACCACTCAGTTTTTTCTTGGCTTCTGCAGTCAGGCAGAGAGTTTGTTCCCATCCGCTGAGAGTTCCCTGTCCCAGTGCAGACGCTGTTGCTCAGAGCCAGGGCTGCCTAGCAGCCACCCCCAAAATGCCTTCAGCATTTCCTTGACTTCACCTTTGCTTTTTTCACTCTTCCTGCTGCAAGTTTCTTCCTACTGCCCAGCCCTGTCCCCTCCCCTGCAAACAGCCCATCCCTGTTTGCCCTTTCCTCTCTGGCCCCACTCCCCATTGCAGTTCCTGACTTGGCACCATGGGAACGTCCCTTGGGCAGCAGGATCATCCTACAAGTGCTGCAGGAATTGTCTGCAGGCTCCTGCAGTGCCTGGTGCTGCTCCCTTGCCAGAGGCACCCCAGGCCAGGGGGGCACATCTGGGCTGCTGTGTCTGGCTCTGGGACTCCGTGTTCTGGGCAGTGAGGAGGAGCTGCAGAGGCTCTGCAGGACTGACAGGATGGGCTTTGGGGCTGGCAGGAGAAGCTGAGGGACCTGGGCTGCTGGAGCTGCTGAAGAGGAGGCCCAGGGCTCCTCCTGCAACTGCTCCAAGGGTGGTTCCAGAGAATCCCAGAATCAGCAAGGGTGGAAAAGACCTTGGAGATCATCAAGTCCACCCTGTGCCCTGACACTGCCCTGTCTCCCTTGATCCTCCTCTTCTGCAGGATAAACAACCTCAGCTCCCTCAGCAACTCCTCAAAGCTCTTGTGCTCCAGACCCATCCTCAGCCTTGTTGTCCTTCTCTGGACACGCTCCAGCCCCTCCATGTCCTTCTTAATTGGGGGCTCCAGAACTGAACACAGCACTCAAGGTGCTGCCCAAGCAGTGCTGAGCACAGGGGAAGAATCCCTGCCCTGCTCCTGCTGGCCACACCATTCCTGAGCCAGGCCAGGAGCCATTGGCCTTCTTGGCCACCTGGGCACACTGCTGGCTCATGTCCAGCCTGCTGTCCATCAGTCCCTGCAGGTCCCTTTCTGCTTGGCTGCTGTCCAGCCCCTCTGGCACCTTGTGGAGGGGAAGGGAAGGGAAGGGAAGGGAAGGGAAGGGAAGGGAAGGGAAGGGAAGGGAAGTGTCCAGATCCAATCCTTCCTGAAATGTGGGGTTTGCTGGCACTGCCAGTGCCTTGACCTGAAAATTTCCCTATTCTGGCACAGCCCAAGTGCAGCAATTTGCTGGCACAGAAATCCAAAACCCGGCAACTTTCTGCTACTGGGTCTGGCACCTCCCATGTCTTGTGTTTGCTGCCCCAGTACCCAGATTTGGAAATTTCCTGGTGCCCGCACAGCCCAAGTCCAGTGATTTGCTGGCACAGAAATCTAAAATTTGGAAATTTCAAGGTTCTGACTCCAGCACCATCCAGATCTAGTGTTTGCTGAGACCGCCAGTGCACAGATTTGGAAATTTCCCAATGCCTTCACAGCCCAGGTCCAGCAATTTGGTTTTAGCTAGCTTAGGAAGAGAAGTTCATCGGACTGTGACTTTCCTTTTTCTTGGAACTGTTTAAACCTGCTCTGGACTGAAAACCCAGACAAACACCGGCAGCTCACACCTGTGGCCCCCTGAGCTCTGGGACGCTGCATTCCAGCACCAGAGGGACTTAGAAGAGACCGAGTGAGCCAACTACAACCCACAACAAGGACTTTCTGAATTTTCCATCTCTTCAGCACTGTCCGAGGTTTTATTTAATATTATTCATTTTTCATGCTTGTGAATACTTTACTTGTTTAATAAACTGGGGTTTTTTTCACTTTTCTCCAGGGAAGTCTTTTCCTGAACTAGTAGGGGGAGGGGCTGCTTGAACTTCCTTTCTAGATGGATTCCTTTTGGAGGTTTCCTCCCAAAATTTGCCCTAAGCCAGCACAAACAGTCACAATGAAAACTTCACCAGTGGCATAATTTCCTGGTGGCAAATCTTGTGACAGAAGTTTGACCTTGTTCTCCATGAGAAATTCTTGGGAAGAGCAGACAGGAGAAGATTCCTGGAAAACTGAAACAGCTTTCCAGAAGTGAAATGAAAATGGAAGAAACAATCCAAGATGTTTTCCTCTATTTATTTCTATGCTCCCCTTTTCCATGTTGTATCCCAGTAATTCCAGATGTACCTCACCTCTAAGATCAGTGACTTCTACAAGCACCTCAAATGGCAGGTCCGGTTCCTCCCCCGGCTGCCATCTCATTACCACCTGCTCAAATTCCTCCTTCTACCTCTTCAGCTTCCGCTATGATAAACCCAGTATCTCCTCCAACCACTCCCTCACCACCCCCTTCAGCTCCTCCAGTTCCTTCTGCATCACCACAAGCGCCTACTCCACCTGCTGCATTCTCCACCCCTTCTCCAGCTCCGCTGAATATTCACTCAGGCTCTTCTCCCCTTCCTATTGCTGTCCCTTTACCTCCTCCTAGTTGGGGCACAAATGCCTCCTCGCCTGATAAACAGCTATCAGCAAATACACCTGCTGATGGGCAGGAAGTTCAGGGTAACCCAGATATCCCTCAAAGTAGTTTGGCATCTGAAGATGGGCCATACTGTAGCACCAGATCCAAGACCTCCAAGGCAGAGAGACTCTTTCCCCTCAGAGAGGTTCCTATGGGAGGAGCAGCGGGAGGTGTTGGCTTTGTGAATGCTCCCCTAACTGCTTCTGAGGTGAGAGGATTCAAGAAAGAGTTGGGGCATTTAGTGGAGGACCCAGTGGGCATAGCCAACCAAGTGGAACAATTTCTAGGTCCAAATATCTACACTTGGGGGGAGATGAATTGCATCCTGAGTATATTATTTTCCCCAGAAGAGGTCCAGATGATAAGGGCGGCTGGCATAAGAATATGGGAGAAAGATAACAGTCCAGGACCCCAGGTGCCAACAGGTGAACAGAAATTGCCACTAACGGAGCCCAGCTGGAACCCTAACCAGGAGGAGGGGAGGAAGGCCATGAGGGAATATAGATCTTTGATGATACGGGGGATCAAAGAGTCAGTTCCCAAAGGAACTAATACCCAATTGGCATTTGAGGGTGCACAAGAGAAGGATGAAGCTCCTGCTGCATGGCTAAATCGCCTAAGGCGGAACTTCCAGTTGTACTCTAAAATAGACACAGACACCCCAGAAGGTCAAATGCTGTTAAAAGTCCAATTTGTTACCAAATCTTGGCCTGATATAAGGAGAAAACTGGAAAAGATGGAAGATTGGCAAGAGAAGGACATAAATGAATTGTTAAAAGAGGCATTGAAGGTGTATTTAAGGAGGGAGGAAGAAAGAGCAAAGGCCAAGGCTAAGATCATGGTTGCTGTAGCTAGAGAAAGTGCAGGGGGGGCAGGTCCACCATCAGGAGGAGGCAGAGGTAGGCCAGTACTGACAGGTGCACAAAGGATTGAGAGACCTCAAGTCCCTTTGAGAGGACGACAGTGTTATTACTGTGGGGAGGCAGGACACACCAGGAGGTTTTGTAAAAAGCTCAGTCTCGATGAGGCAATAGCCAAGGAACAGGACAATTTAGGAAGGATTCTTAAGGGGGAGGACTAGGGGTGCCAAGGGCTTTTTACTATAGGGGACCCGATGAAACATCTAGAAGAGCCCTTGGTAAACTTTGAAGTGGGACCCCTAAATGAGGAATTTGAATTTTTGGTTGATACCAAAAGGGGCAGATAAGTCTTGTCTCAACAAAATACCACAAGGTATGGAAATTGGGAGAAAATTTTGTGAAGTATTGGGTGCGGAGGGAAGACCATTTAGAGCATCGGTGATTGAAGAAGTGAAAATAATTGGAAACTCAAGGCAGTGTGAAGCTAATTTTCTTTATCTGCCTAACTTAGAAAAAAGTTTGTTAGGAAGGGATCTGCAAGTTCATTTGGGGGTTGGGATTGTTCCAAGGGAAGGGAGAATGGTAGTACAAGTGATGAAGCTGTCTCAAGGAGATGTTGCAGAGATAAATCCTGAGGTATGGGCTGAGGGGGGGAAGAGAGGCTTATTAGACATTCCACCAATAACAATAAAAATGCAGGATGATACCTCACCCATAAGTGTTAAACAGTATCCGATTTCCCTAGAAGGAAAGAAGGGGCTTGCTATAGTCATTGAACAACTGTTGCAAGAGGGAATTTTAGAACCCTGCATGTCACCACATAATACCCCTATACTGGCAGTTAAAAAGGCTGAAGGGAAATATAGGCTGGTGCAAGATTTGAGGGAAGTCAACAAAAGAACCATTGCCAGACATCCAGTTGTGCCCAACCCATATAGTCTCTTAAGCAGAATTCCAAGAGAACATGCTTGGTTCACTGTCATAGATTTGAAGGATGCTTTCTGGGCGTGTCCTCTGGCAACAGAAAGTAGGGATTGGTTTGCCTTTGAATGGGAGGACCCGAGTACGAAAAGGAGACAACAGCTAAGGTGGACCCGATTACCACAGGGATTCACTGAATCCCCCAATCTCTTTGGACAAGCTTTAGAGAGTTTGTTGGAACAATTTGTCCCTGAACAAGAAGTGCAGATCCTGCAGTATGTTGATGACCTGATGGTATCAGGAAAGGAAAAAGATCAGGTCAGACAAACTAGTATTAAACTTTTGAATTTTCTAGGGGAGAAAGGACTAAAAGTTTCCCAAGGGAAACTACAATTTGTGCAATCAGAAGTAACATACTTGGGGCACATAATAGGGGGAGGGTATAAGAAATTAAGCCCTGACAGAATTTCAGGTATTTTAGCTCTCCCAGCCCCAAAAACGAAAAGAGATGTGAGAAAACTCCTGGGCTTGTTTGGGTATTGTAAGTTATGGTTAGACCAATACACACAGAGTGTGAAATTTCTGTACAATAAACTAGTGGATCCAGAACCCCTTATTTGGACAGCTGAAGATGATCAACAATTGGAAAACTTAAAAAACAAATTGTCTTCTGCCCCGGTCTTAAGCTTACCAGACCTCAGGAAGGGCTTTGACCTGTTTGTGAGTGCAGAAGGAGGTATAGCCTATGGAGTATTAACTCAAGAGTGGGGAGGGTGCAGGAAACCTGTGGCATACATATCCAAATTTTTAGATCCAGTGGCTAGAGGCTGGCCAGTTTGTATACAGGCAGTAGCAGCAACCGCAGTTCTAATAGAGGAACCTATGCATCGGTGTATATAGCCTGGCCAAGGCTGTTACCAGAGGGTGTGTCATTTGTCAAAAAGTGAACCAGAAAGTTATGAGAAAAATAGCACCTGGAGGAAGGGAATTAGCCCTGAGACCCTTCCAAAGCATACAGATAGATTTCACTGAGATGCCCCCAGTACAAGGGTACAGATATTTACTGGTTATAGTTGATCATCTCACACACTGGGTAGAAGCCTTCCCGACCAGGAGGGAAACGGCTCAAGTCGTAGCAAAAGCAATCCTAGAGAACATTATCCCCAGATATGGTATGGTGAACACCATAGATTCAGACCGAGGTCCACATTTTGTGTCCCAAACATTACAAAATATAATTGGGGCTTTAGGAATAAAATGGAGGTTGCATACTCCATGGCACCCCCAGAGTTCTGGGAGGGTGGAGCGAATGAACAAAACTCTCAAAAATGTATTAACTAAATTGATTGAAGAAACAAAAATGAATTGGCTGAAGTGTTTGCCCCTAGCGCTATTGCGCATCAGAACAAGACCTCGGGCTGACATAAGAATTTCACCTTATGAAATGATGTTTGGGCTGCCATTCTTGTTAACACCTTATAGCGCAGGAGACTATCTGGAAGGGGAAGAAGCTACCAGAAAGTATTTAGAAATAATTGGAAGAACTCTGGAGGGACTTAGAAAGAAGGGATACCTTCCTCAAACTTCCCCTCTCGACACAAAGGTTCACAACATTAGCCCAGGAGATTGGGTTTTGATAAAATCATGGAATACAGGAACATTAATGCCTAAATTTGAAGGCCCCTTCCAGGTGCTCCTGATCACTAATTCAGCTGTGCGGACCAAAGAAAAAGGTTGGACTCATATTACAAGAATAAAAGGGCCAGTGTCATCCCCAGGTACGGGACCGGACCCAACATCAGCTCCCTCTGGCACTGGACCAGAGTCCACACCACTCTCGCCCCCCGGCGCTGGACAAGATTCATCTGCTTCACAAGCTAAATCACCTGAGTATACTGTGGTAAAAGGACCAAAGGATTTAAAGTTGACTCTCAGAAGGAAGAGTCAAATAGACTGAACTGTGTGGAAAAAAATTGGTATCAGGAGTTCTAATATTGCTTAAAATGTTTCAAAACTGTTCTGTGTAAACTATGTTGGTAAAAAGTTTAAGACTGTAAATAAGTAATTCTGGTTAAGTTCCCCAATTTATTTCTAAAGACTCCAGGTTAATCCTCTACAGAGCACTCCCCTGGGAGGGGAAACCAAAATTGGTAGGGAACAGACCAAGAGGGGTTTAACCAGAGAAGCGGGTAGAAGGGACTCTAAAGAGCTTGGAAGCTTTTCCTCAGTAAAATTCCCCAAGAGGCAAGGCCGGGTGGGCAGGCTCTGCAAGATGACCCATACCGGACTCTTGGGAAGGGTAGTACTGATGGCTCTGATTGCTGGTGGTGCTCTGGGAAGCCCAGCTGAGCGGTGCAGTGAATGCTACCAACTTCTCTGTGCGGAAGAAGTGAGCTCCTTGTCGAGAGTCCACATCAGTTCTAACCCTGATTGTGTTAACCCCTCCCAACTGGTCCTTTATCAGAAAAATAAGAGAGTGTATTGGAGAGCATACAATATTGCCACTTTCGGGCAGCCACTCCTAGGAGAGTGTACTGTAAGGGAAGCCTGGTTGTGCTTTGAATGTGATGCTGCTGAAACGAGCTCAGCAGATCTAGTAAAAAGTAAAGAAATGGTGAAAATAGTAAGAAAAATTGTTTGTTACAAGTATTTATATAAGTGTACTGGAAAGGAGATCAACCCCTTTTGGAACACATTTCAGGGGAGCCCAAAATCCCTAAGTTTGATCTCATCTGGCAACTGCATTGCTAGAGTGATAAAACCAATTCTCTTATTACCCAAAGAAACTGGATCAAGTTTGGGAGTTCCTATATATAATGATTTGGGAGAAAATAAACAGAACCGAGAAAGTGAAATAGAAATTGAGAAAATCCAAAATTGTAAAAGCCAAATTGGGATCCCAATATCTACGTTAAACAAATTAATCCGGCTCCAGGCAGTATTAAAAATAAAGAATTCAATTATTAGGAACATTTCAAATGAAATAAAAAGATTAGCATGTGTAAATAATCAAGATCAAACTCCTACACTTGATCCCAGTGGGTGGGAGAACCTGGAGATTTTCAAAAAGGATGTATGGGAAAAGGTAGTTTTTCTCACTGTGTGTGTACTTGGAGGATTGCTTTTTTTACTATGCTTATTTATCTGTTTCAGTAGAATAGTACTTGCCGTGCAGACCAACCTGAAGAAACCAAGGAAAGTAACAAGGTTTAGTAACCATGATTACCAAAGTGCACAAGAGATTTATAGTAGATTCAAAACAAAAAAATTGTGAGTTGATGCGAGCTTGGAATTTAAGCTCGATCAAAGAAAAAGAGGGGGGACTGTTATGAACAAAATTCGGGTAATATTTTTTTTTGTGAGAAAAAGTTACAAAAAGCAGCCAGACCACGGGTAGCTGCTGAAGTTCTTCGTGTTTTGTTATTGTAATCACGAGTCATTGTGGCTAATCGCTCCTTTTGTATCAGCAGAGCCTCGCCCGAGGCTAAGTTGTACCTTTCCCAGAAGGGTGGGAACCTTCCCGAACAGTAGAAGGTGGGGGGGGCTATGCAAAGTGACTCCAAGACCACAATGCAGCATGGGTCCCCCGGTGTACGGAGAAAACCCCAAAACAACGAGCCACCTAAGAGTTGAGAGACTGGAGTGATGTCTAGACGTGAAGAGCCGAATGCTGAACCTGCAGAGATGCAAAACACCTTCAGAGCCTCTCGCCCTGACCAAGAGAGATGACCCCGGCGGTGAGACGAGGCTGACTGAGCCGGCAAAGGTACCATCTGACGGGATCAGCAGGCCCTAAAGGCTCCCACGAGGACTTGATCCCCAGCTCTGCCCCTTGCGGACAGAGCTGCGCATATCCTCCTGCTCTGAGTCGCTTTGGGAGAGACGACGGAGACTGCAGACCCGTCGAGCCACCCAATCCTGAGCTGATCACTTTTAATAAAGGCATTGAAAAAGGAGAAGAAGTCTCCTGGCCCTTTTGTTTATTTCATGTCCCGTGGCTGTGGTGGTGTTATTCAGCTCCTGGAGTGGCTTGAGCTCCCCGACAGCTTCCTGCTGGTGCTGGAGCGTCCGAGCGGTGCCAGGAACTGTCGGGTTTCCTGGCGGAGCGGGGGTTCCTGCCCGAGGAGGAGGCGCGGGGGCTGTTCTGCCAGGTGCTGGAGGCCGTGCGGCACTGCACCAGCTGCGGGGTCCTGCACCGGGACATCAAGCCCGAGAATGTCCTGCTCGACCTGGCCAGCGGGCAGCTGAAACTGATCGACTTTGGCTGTGGCGCCTTCCTCCAAGACACAGCCTACACCCAGTTTGCAGGTGAGCCCTCGCAGGGGATGCTCCTGGGCATCTCGTGGCCCAGCCTGGGTGCAGCACTGGGGCTTCCCCCTATTGCAGCCGGGATAGGATTGATGCTGGAGCCGAGTTGTTCTGGGTGGCGTGTGAGGGCGGCCAGCTCCCAGCCCTGCTGACAGCCTTCAGCACCCACTGTGGCCTGGGCTGGGGCTGGAGCTGGGGCAGCCAGCCCAACACAAACCCCCATGGGGGTAGCAGAGAGGGAGGCCTGACCGCGTGCCCCGGATGGTTTGGTGTGCAGGTGAGGAAGGGCTGGACTGCTCTGCTCTCCTTGTTTGCCTTGGCTTATTAACATTTTTGAGGGCCATGGAGGTGGGGAGGAGAGTGAGTTTTCTCCACTACTGGGTGGGTTTCTTCTTTGTGTGTCATGGTTTGGCCTTCCCAGGGATTGTGCTGCCCTCTTCCAGCACCGGTGGCTTCTTTTCCAGCCCCGAGTTTGTGCACAAGTCCCAGGTGCTGGCGAGAGGGCAGCGCTCACTCCATGTGCCTCTGGGGCAACCCCCACATGGCCAGGGATGCTGGGGCCAGGCTCTGGGAGCAGCAGCATCCCCCTGCTGATCTCTCTCTGTGTTCCACAGGAACCCTGTCCTATAGCCCACCAGAGTGGATCCAGCACCAACGCTACCACGGCGAGGCAGCCACGATCTGGTCCCTGGGCCTCCTGCTGTGCCACCTGGTCATGGGGAAGCACCCGTTCAGGAGGGGCCAGGAGATCATCCGGGGGTGGATCTTGTTCCCACGATGGCTCTCTCAAGGTGGATCCTCATCTCTGGGCACGGGGGCAGTACCATTGCTGGGAGACAGGAGCAGGCTCATGGGCATCCCGCTCTGGCAGCTGCTGAGGAGGTGGCACATGTCCTGCTCTCCTGCTGTCCTCCAAACAGAACATCCATGGGGAAGTTTAGGCCCAGCTCTGGGCACACCCAGCATGGCCTGGGCATGGGAACGGGAGGGCAACTTCTCCAATTGACTGATGATTTCTGGTTTCTCTCCCCAGACTGCCAGGATATCATTAAGAGGTGTTTGTCCATGCAGCCCTTGGAGAGGCCATCCTTAGAAGATCTTTTCTGTCATCCTTGGGTGAAGGGTGTTCCTCTGCCCTAGAAGATGGGAGAGATCCATGTGCACATTTGGATCCAGGGGCCTGGCAGGTACCAGCTCCACGCATCTCTTGGCAATCAGTGGCAAAGCAAACCAGGCTGGTTTTGTCCTGCCTGTAGCTTTGAGCAGGGGTCAGCAGAAGGGAATATGCAGCTCTTGGGCTGGAGCTGAGCTGCAGACCTGGTGTGGCAAGCACTGGTGACCACCATCCCCCTGGTTTTGTTTGTCCTGTTCATGGATGGCTGGGGCCCTGGGCAGAGCCCTGACAGCCTGGTCTGGCCCCAGGGCAGGAGAAGGAGCCTCTGGAGAAGCTGTTCCAGGTGGGGCTGCTGCTGGAGACACCAAGGACAACCTCAAGGATGACAATCTCTTCCCAGCCTGGCCAGCTGAAGATGGTGGACTTGGATTCTGGCACCTTCTTCAAAGCCAGGCTCCAGGCCCAATTTGCAGGTGAGTCCACAGGCAGGGGGATGCTCCCTGATCTGGGCATGGCACGGCCTGGCTGGGCACCAAAGGTTCCCCCTTTGCTGGGGCAGATGTAATGAATTCTTCAGTCAGCTGCCCAGCTGCTTTTTGACTCTAGGAAGCTACTGAGGGCTGCATGTGCCGTGGCTGGCTGCAGGCTGGGCACATGTGCTGCCCTCCTGCTCTGCTGCCAAAGGCAGCAGGGATGGGCAGCTCTGGGCACAGCTCTGGGCACAGCCAGCATGGCCTGGGCACCACAGGCCTTGGCACAAGGGCACAGGAGCCCTCAGCTGATGGGCACTTTTTGCTTTCTCTCCTTGCAGCCGGGCTCTGCGGGTGCTGAGGCTGCTCTGGGCTCTGCCAGGGCTCTGCTGGGCTCAGCCCTGGGCCCAGCTGGGCTGGTTCTGCCCTCACATTGCTCTGACAGCTCTGCATCAGACGAGCCCGTTGCGAGCACAGTGCCTGAGCTTTCTGCTTTGGCAGGTGAGTGAGACTCTGCTGCAGGCCCAGAGATTGCAGCTGGGGACACACATCCAATTGGCAAGGACCCAAACTCTCCACAGTCCCACCTGAATGCCTGGATCTCTTTTGTCTGTCCCATTCTTCCTTCTTTATTGGCTGGAATTATGCAATTGCATGTTCTTCCTCCTCTAGAAGTGCCACAAGTGGGCCAAAGTTGGCGAGTGGGCCGTGCTCCTGAGGCAGTGGAGTCTGGAGCTGGTGGATGGAGAATTGCCCTTCTGCACTGCCAAACCAGAGCAAAAAGCCGTAAGTGGGACTTTGTCAGGGATTTCTTAGAGACACAGTTTCAAAGGGAATGTGCAGCTCATTTCCAGGCTGAGAAGGAAGGTGATCTTCTAAAGGATTTGGGGTTTGACAGAGTTTCCACTCCCAGTCCTGCTTGGAGCTGGAAGGGCACAAAGCAATTTCCTTGTGCTTCAACCACAATTTCAAATACCAATGTTGGAAACAAAGCCCAAAATCTTTTAAAAGGCTGCTGAGGTCAGTAAGATGGATGCATGCCATCAGCACATTTACAATGTAAATAACTGAGTTATCTTTTTAAAAAGATCATTTACCTCTTAATGCACAGAATTTAACTTTGCCTTTATATTTTGGTTTTTTTCACTAACATTATGTTTTTTTCACTAACACTTGGATTTTACTCTTTTACCATTTACCTATTTTTCCCTTTGTCCTTTTTTTTCCTTTCAATAGAAAACATGTCCTACAAAAGGAACATCCTTTGCTCCTGGTTCCTGTGTGGAGCAGCTCCCTTCCTGCTGGCTGAGCTGCTCAGGCAGAGCCCGGCTTTTCCCCGTTGCTGGGCACAGACTGATGGAGCAGCACTGCTGAACACGGGCACACAGAGGGAGCAGCAGCAGCTGCCTTTGGCCACCTGAGGCTCCAAGGCCCAAACTCTGAGCAGCCAGGGCTGGAAGAGACTGGCAGGATCTGATCCCTGACTCTAGGCCAGGGCTGCACAAATGACCCCACAGAAGCAGCAGCAGCAGCAGCAGCAGATGGAGCTGATTTTGAGCACAGTCCCTGCCCCTCTTCCCTCCCGTGTGCAGCGGTGTCACAGCAGCCTGAGGCACCTGGGAGCCCCCAGTGCCAGCAGGGACTGGAGATGGCCGCCCTGGGCTCCTGGAGGCTTTGCAGGGAACGGAACTGGGCACTCCCTGTCCATGGGGAGCTTCCAGATGGAAAAGGCTCCTGTGCCCAGGCAGCTGCAAGGGCACAGAAAGGAGGCTCTGGAGCACTGGATCTGTTCCAGTGCCACAGTCCTGAGCAGCAGCCACTGAGCCCTGGGGGAACAGAGGGCACAGCACGAGGGACAGAACCAGGCAAGGGCAGAGACTGGAGAGAGCCAGGCCCGGGAGCAGGAACAGCTGCTCCATTGCACTCTTGGAGAAAGCTCTTGGCTGGTTCAAAGCACTGAAAGGCATGAAGGGCAGAGAGGAGGCCACAGCAAACAATGCTCCTGTTTGCACAGCCTCCCCTCTCCGTGTCCCAGAAGGAATTGCATGGACTGTGCTCTTCTCTCCGAGGCGTCTCGTTCAGCATGAGCAGCTCAGCACCAGGAGCTGAAGGAGCTGAAGCCTCAGGCCACAGGAGCTGGGCAAGAGGGAACTTTTGGAGCAAAGTAATGCTGCTAAAATAGACCCAGCTGGATGCAGTGGATATAATCATGGAATCACAGAATCCTTTCTGTTGGAAAATCCCTCTGAGCTCAGCCAGTGCAGCCGCTCACCCAGCAGTGCGAAGCCCAGCACTAAACCATGTCCCTGCAGTGCCAAGGCCTGGACACCAGCCCTGAGTGAGGCCTGGACAGCATGCCCTGAGACAAAGGTGGCCTCTGGATGAACCTTCCAAGCAAAGGTTATCTTTGTATCTGCTCCCTGATGAAATATGCATGGTCATTAGCAGTGAGATAGATGCAGCCACTCGTTAGTGAAACATGTGTTGGAGATGAGGGGGAGACGACCATCCTTTAATGCATCGAACTCCGATTTTATTGATCAATCAATCACCTTAAATAACAAAGTTAACGAACTTCATGCATATTCTGTAATCCAATGTCATGATAGGCTAACAGAGAAATTTCTAACCACTCCCTTTGTTTTAGAATACCTACAATTGTTTATTAAAAACAGAAACCAAAACAGAAACCAAAAACTAAAACAGAAACCAGTGTTCCCAAAACGTTTACATCTGTTCTCAGGATGGCAGGCCTTCCCAGAGACGGTGTTCTACTTGTTATGGGAAGACAATCTGAGAACTCCATTGTTTATAGAATGATGCCTGAGAGAGTCTAATTGTTTATACAAATCAGAAGGCTGAGAGCTGTTAGAAACTGCTTTTACTTTTCCCCTATACTTTTCTCTCAATTGTATGTCTCATGGCCTTTTCTTTAAGTCATTCTTGAAAAACTCTCCAACAAACATGTATTGACCTTTGTGTATTTAGAAGCCAGACAAGGCCATGAAATCTGACATCTGGCCTTGTTTGGGGCTGTATGGTCAAAGTCACCTCCCTTGGTTCCTCCTTGAGCCCTGGCCAGGCTTTGGGAGAGACCCAAGAGGTGGATGAAAGCAGATGTTGCCACACTAGCAGTGCTGTCAGTTTGTTCCTTCAGCACTGTCAGAGCTGGGCCCTCTCCCAGCGGGGTTGGAGCCTCACCTGTGGCTGGAGGCACCTGCAGGCATTCCCAGTGCCCAGGAGTGGCTCTGCAGCCCTTGGCTGTGACAGCTTCCCCAGCTGCTGTGTGGGTCTGGGGGATGGTAAAGGCTGAGGGTAAATGCTGCTGGATCTTTGTTAATCTCTGCAGGCAATCTTTGTTGGGGATGGTTGGGTGCATTGCTGAGCTGCTCCTTTTGTGATTCTTTGCTACTCTGAACTGCAGGAAATGACACTGATTCCTTCAGTTGGAGTCTGTGTCTTTGGTGCTGCCCCTGCCCACTGGTAAAACAAAACTGGCACAGTCTGGCCAGATCCCAACAAAATGTCACTTGTTCAGTGTAAATGTGAGGAATCAGTGCCATCAGAAATTCCCAGCTGGGAAGCCCTTCCCTGGAGTTCCCTTGCTCTGGAGTGGGCTGAGGTCGGAGCCCCGTGGGAGCAGTGGGGCAGTCGGGTAAAAGAAGCTGCACCCCTGGATGTCTTCAAATGCATCCAAAAATTGTATATGGAAAAGGAAAAGACCTTGTGGATTTGGGCAGACAAAGATGAATTTGTTGAGAGTACATAGGAAACAGCACCTTCAGAAGGAACAATGATTGTTGGAATGCTCCCACAAGGAGCAACAGAAGAAGGTTTTCAGCTTGAGCTCAGATGCCCTTGTGCAAGTGAAATATCAATATAACAAATAACTATATACATATTTATAGTATAATAAGACCTTCCTGTTTATATTTATAGATTTTTATGTATATATGTCTATATCTACATGTCTATATCTGTATTTATATATAAATATGTACATATAATAATAATGTGAAATAGTGCTGACAATACTAATTTGGTATCTTTGGCTGCTCAGGGATGTAACACGAAATACCCTACAGAACAGGATTGGCCAGGACCCTAATGTCAGTGGTCAACTTTGTGAGATTGTATACAATGGAAAAAGGAGGAAGGGAGGAAATTGGCTATTTTTACAGGGTGTGCTGATACTGTGATGCAGAGTGTTTTGTCTGTTCCTGTGAAAAATACAGCGATTTTGTCTGCAGGGTTTTTCATGTACCAGAGTATGCACAAGCTGCAGGATTGGTTGCATGGGTGAAGGGGTTGTTAAAAGAGCAGTTGGAAAGATGAGGAGAAGGGAACCTTTGCCCATGGAGAACCCATCTCCCAGATGTGCTCCATGCCCTTCACAATGGCCCACGGGGGAAATGGAAACCCCCTGGCTGTGCACGGCTGCCCCCAATTTGCAAATCCAGCCATGGGCAGTGAGACTTGGGCTGCCTGGGAAATTGTTCTGGCTGTGATGGCCCCTGGCAGGGCCGGCCCAGAGGCTGCAGGGCTGGGCCTTCATGCATTGGAGTTCATTAGGAGAAATTCAAAGCAAATGAGAGCTGTCAATACTGAAACAGGAATTCAGATTCCTCCAGGACACTTTGCTTTGGTAACTGCTCCCTTGGAGCTTGGCCTTGCAAAGTGTTCCTGTCATGGCAGGAGGAATTGATGCAGAATATCCAGGAGAAATTACAGTAATTCTGTAAACAATAATGAACAAGATTGGATTATTCAACCCTGTGACAGGGTAGCACAATTATTGATATTGCAACTCTAAGAGCAATTGATAAAAAAGGAGATCCAGCTCCAGTCACCACCATTTGTGGAGATAAAGGGTTTGGATCCAGCAGCCCTAATAATGGAGCCAGAGTGTGGGTCGGAGGCCAAATGGCCCTCCCGAGGCAGCTGAAGGAGCAGCTCCTAGGAAAGACAACTCTGAGTCCTGAAACCTGGGCAGGAACAATGGGAATTTGTCACACCTGTTCTGTGTGAGAGCAAGTAAATCTGACAGGATATTGTTTTACACATCCTGCAAGATCAGATCTCCCTGTTTGCCCCAAGGGCCCCTGTGGAAAATGCTCTGATCCACGGGGCTCCATGTGAAGGCTGCTGTGACACTGAGGGACTTGCACAGGAATTCCATCCAGGAGGCTGGGTGCCCCTCAGGGACTGGGACCCGGCCCCTTCCAGCCAGAGGGGAAAGGGCCCCCCAAGCCTTGTTAGCCACAGACAGCATGGGAAAGCTGAACAGCAAAGGGCCCTGGGGCATTATTCTGGAATTAAAAAGGTGCCAGCTCCATGGGCAACAGAATTCTTGTTCCTAATTCGAATGATTGAGAAAAAAGAATGAAGAATGGTGTCACTAAAGTACTACTGATGTCTGTAAGGTGTACCTTGATAGTCAGCCAGAATCTTTGTCTGCCACAAACACCTCTAGTGTTTCACCAAGGGATTGGTCATCAAAATGTAATGATGGGTTTTGATGGATTACTGAGCTTCTTTTGTAATTCTCTGCTAATGATGATGTGCTTTGCTGAGCTTATCCTTTTGTAAATCTTTGCAGCTGTGCATTATATAAATGACACAATTCCTTCAGTTGGTGTCTGTGTCTTTGGTAGTGAGCCTGCCCACTGGTGAAACAGGGCGCCCTCTTGCCTAGGTGTTCCCTGGGAAGGCAAAAGCCCTCCCTCCAAAATTCCCCCCTTTCTCCCTGTTCCCCCCTTCATACACTGAGCATGATGTGCTCTGGTCTGGGCTATGCCCGGGTCAGTTGGGGTCCCCTGTCCTGGCTGTGTCCCCTGCCCAGCTCCCCCACAGCCCCAGCCCCTCCCCAGCGTGGCTGGACGAGGGGCAGGACAAGCCTTGGCTGTGCTGCAGCTCAGCAAGAACAAAACCATCTCTGCGTGCTCAGCCCTGTGCTCAGCACCCAGCCCAGCAGTGTCTCAGTGCCAGGGCTGTGCCCTCAGTCCCTGCCAGGGGTTTCCATGGCAACTGCCAGGACAGGTGACCCAGGTGTGCCCCCAGTGCCCATTGCCATGGAAACAGTGCCCAGTCCTTCCCCTTTCTGTCCGGCTGACCTGGCCTTTGGCCCTGGCAGTGCCGTTGGCTGCTGGTTCCTGGTGCCTGAGCGGCCAGCGCGGCACAGGGCAGGTGGCCATGGCACAGCCCCCAGCAAGGGATCCCCTCTGGCTCTGGGCACTGACACCAGCCCTGAGCAAGGGGCCAGGGCAGCTTTCTATGGCCACTAACCATCACAACGGGGCTGGGCATTGGTTGCCATGGCACCAAACCAAGGACCGGGCCCCATGGCCATTGCCATGGCACCTGGTGGCACCAACAAGTGTCACTGCAATTGTACCTGGAACAGCCCTGGCACCGCTTTGTCCTGAGGGTTGCAATGGCAGCTGAGGGCAGCAACAGCTGGGGCTCTGCAAGGGCCCTGGGGGAGATGGGAAGGAGCAGCAGAGCAGGGGCTGATCCATCCCCAGTGCGCTGCACAGCCCAGGGCAGCGTCCCAGAGCGTCCACATGGAGCTGCCAAAAACATCCCCCCTCTGCAGCCCTGGCCTCTCCCCAGCTCACACAGGTGCCCCATCCTTGCAGGCACAGACACGGCAGCACTGGCTCAGCAGCCCCTGTTTGCATTGCACACAGCAGCGGGAGCACCCCCATGCTGTTGGTGTGGGCACATGAACCTGAGGGAGCACAAATGCCATCAGCCCCTGGGGCCAGCAAGGGCTGGGGAACACCAGGGAAACCACTCAGCTTTGTCCTGGCCTCTGCAGTCAGCCAGAAAGTTTGTTCCCATCAGCTGGGAGTTTCCTGTCCCACTGCAGACGCTGTTGCTCAGAGCCAGGGCTGCCTAGCAGCCACCCCCAAACTGCCCTCAGCATTTCCTCTGCTTCACCTTTGCTTTCTTTATTCTTCCTGATACAAATTTCTTCTAATTGCCCTCCTCAGGGGACCCAGAACTGGACACAGCACTCGAGGTGCTGCCCAAGCAGTACTGAGCACAGGGGAACAATCCCTGCCCTGCTCCTGCTGGCCACACCATTCCTGAGCCAGGCCAGGAGCCATTGGCCTTCTTGGTCACCTGGGCACACTGCTGCCTCATGCCCAGCCTGCTGTCCATCAGTCCCTGCAGGTCCTTTTCTGTCTGGCTGCTCTCCAGCCGCTCTGTCCCCAGGCTGTATTGCTGCAGGGGTTGTTGTGGCCAAAGTGCAGGACCCGGCACTTGGACTTGTTCAACCTCACCTTGTTGGATTTGGGTCCTGGATCCAGCCTGTCCAGGGCCCTGTGCAGAGCCTTCCTACCTCCATCCTCCATCAGATCCACACTCACACCCAGTTTGGTGTCATCTGCAGATTTGCTGATGTTGGAGACAATCCCGTCATCCAGACCATTCCATGCAGACATTGAAATCCACGCTGGCTGGCTCTGACCCCTCAGCCATCCTGTGGGTGCCCTGGGATGGCACTCAAGGTGATCTGTTCCATAACTTTGCTGAGCACCCAGGTCAGGCTGACCGGCCTGGAGTTCCCCAGCTCCTCCTTCCAGCCCTTCTTGAGGATGGGCTCACACTGGCACCTCTAGTGCTCTGGGACCTCCCTGCTGAGCCAGCACTGATGGTAAATGATGGAGAGCAGCTTGGGGAGCTCATCCACCAGCTCCCTCATCCCCCTGAGATGGATCCCATCCAATCCCATTCACCTGTGAGCATCTGAGTGGCTCAACAGGTCACCAGCTGCTTCCTCCTGGATTCCAGGGGGGCTGTTCTGCTCCCTGTGCCCATCTACCAGCTCAGGAGAGCACTTGTCCTGAGGACAGCCTGTCCTAATATTGAAAATTGAGAGAAACAAGGATGTTAAGTAGCTCTGCCTTCTCCTTATCTTTAGTTACTATATTCCCCACTGCATCCAATAAAGAGTAGAGGTTCTCCTTATCCCATGTTTTGCTATTAATTTAATTGTGGAAACATTGTCTATTTTTTTTCACAGAAGTGGTCAGGTTAAACTCTAATTGAGTTTTCACCTCTTGACTTTTTTTCTGCACGACTTTACAACATCCTTAAACATTTCCTAAGCTGCTTGACCTTCTGTCCAAAGTTGATGCACCTCTTGTTACCCTTGAGTTCCCACAAAATCTCCACGACCAGCCAGGCCAGTCATTTTCCTCACTAGCTCATCTTTTGCCACACTGGGACAGGCTGCTCCTTCCCCCTTAAGATTACTTTCTTGAAACGTGTCCATCCTTCCTGGACCCCTTTGTTTGTAAGGGATATTTTCCTTAAAAAGAAATCAGTGCCTGATTCATTACTCCCCAAATCTGCATCCTAAATAAGCCAAAGTCTGCCCTTCATAATTGTTAATAAATTGTTTCCTGTTCAACTGTGGTCTGTTGGCCATGAAGGGAAAATTTCTGTGCCTCTGAGTCTCACCAGTTCCTGACCCCCAAAGGACACAAACCCGATGAGTTGTGTTTCCCACTCCAGTGGCTGCACTTGCACTTCCCTCCATAGCCAGAGCAGAGCTCCCTTGTCCCAGAAAGTTCTTGGCAATGCAGGGATGAAGGAAACAGGACAGGCTCTGGGGATCAGGGGCAGGGCACAGCCAGGGATTTGGAGGCTGTTGTGAGCCGAGGGCAGGACTCAGACCTTGGCCTTGGTGAACCTCATCCAATTGTCCTGGGCCCATGGCTCCAGCCTGGCCAGATCCCTCTGCAGAGCTTCCTGCCCCCCCAGCACAGCCACACTCCCACCCAGCTTGGGCTCACCTGGGAACTGACTGAGGGTACCCTCAATGGCCTCATCCAGATCAGCAATAAAGAGATTTCACTGACCTGGCCCCAATTCTGAGCCCTGGGGACACCCCTGGATGTGACCCCATTCCTCAGCTGCTCTGACTGCCAGGGGTTGGATGAGAGAAATGGTGGTGTTGGGGTAGGAACAAAGTGTGATTGACTGTCAGCCATGAAGGGTCTTGATTTTCATATCTGCTCAAACTGCATTAGGAGGTGCTGGGGATCAATATCAACTGGGGATTGCTGATATCAATCTATAAAGAAGAAAATAAAACAGGACAAAAGAGTTCTCTCTGCATTGTTTTCAATATGGTATATTCACTTTGAATAGCCTTCTGAAATCTGTCTAATTAACCACAGAAGATCTGAAGACTTAGATTATTCCCATGGGATTTTCTTGTTTTGGGTGTTTTGAACAAATGTTTATGAGCTTTTCTTACTTAATTCCTGAAGTCAAGAGGTGCTGGGGATCCATATCAACTGGATACCAATCTATAAACAAGATACCAATCTATAAACAAGAAAAGAAAACTCGACAAAACCAGTTCTCTCTGTTTAGTTTTCAATATACCATATTCACTTTAAATACACCTCTGAAATCTGACTAATTAACCACAGAACAATTGAAAACTTCAATATTTCCCACGGGGTTTTCTTGTTGAAATGTTTTAAACAAATGTTTAATAGCCTTTTTCACTGAATTCCTCAACTGAGTAGCTCAAGAAAGAAGAGGCCTCTGGAGTAGTAAAATTCATCAGCACCCTCCAAGTGGCTGAGGATCCATCTCCATCAGAGCAGCAATGAACAGAAATGGGCACAGCTTTGTGGCTGCCCCAGCTTTGGCGTGGGCCCTGGGCCTGGAGCAAGAGCAGCTCTTGAGGTCCCCAAGGCCGGGGCTCTTGTGCTGCCCTGGGTAGATGGGATGGCAGCAGGGGCTGCAGAGCTCTCAGCACCTCAGGCCGAGGGGAGCAGGGCAGCCAGGGAGCCTCCTTTGGCCTTGGCCAAGCACCTTCCCTCATGGCTGGAGCCGAGTCCTGTGGCTGCTGCTGTGCCCTTGCCAGGGGCTGAGGCCGTGGGGCAGTGCCCAGAGCAGCCTGGCTTGAGCAGAGCTGTGGGGCCAGAGCCAGCTGGGCTGGGCTGGGGAGAGGCCCTTGGTGCTGCCCAGAGCTCAGGGCAGCTGGCAGAGCTTGCAGGGAGCTGGGCTGGGCTCAGACAGCCTGGCCTAGAAAACATCAGTGTCCATCTCAGCCTGACTGAGCGTGCAGGGGCAGAACTCAGGCCAGGCCTTGTGAGGTAGGGCCAGAGCCTGTGCAAGGCATTGCAAACAGGCAAGTGGCCCAGAGAGGAGGCTGCTCTGTGCCCTTGATGGCAGGGATGGAGGAGGGAGGGGGTCCAGAACATTTGTCAGTGCCAGCCTCTGTGCCCAGGCCTTTGCAGCCCTGGCTGCTGAGCCCAGCTTTGGCCTGGGCTGAGTTTGGCTGTGGCCCAGCTCCATCCTCCTGTGGGGCTCAGGGCCTGTTCCCAGTCATGGCCAGCCCTGGCTGCCTCTCTGCTGGCCCAGAGGCCGGCAGAGCCCGGGGCAGGGCTGTCTGTGCAGTCCCACAGGTGCCACGGCTCTGCAGGAGCTGGCAGAGGCTGCCCAGCAGGGAGGCCATGGGGCACAGCGCCCCAAGGCTGCTGTGGGCACCACGGCACAGGGGCCGTTCCCAGTCGCAATGCTCCTGGCCTGGGCTGGGCCTGCACAGGGGCTGGGCCACCATGGCTGGGCCAGCACAGGCCCAGCCGCTGCTGGGGCTGACAGCAAGGCCAGGCTCACACAAGACATTGCTGAGCATGGCCTGTGCTGACCAGACCTGACTGTGCCAAAGGCAGAGCTCAGCTGCCCTTGGGGGCTGCAGCAACAGTCCAGAGCCCAAAGAGCCTCCATGGCTGTGCTGGAGACCAAGGCTGCAGGAGGGAAATGCAGGGCTGCTGCAGGATGGGGAGGGCATTGAATTCCAGCACACACCTCAGCTCTCTGATGATCCCAGCACCATGCTGGGCCCTGTTTCAGACTGGAGCAGAGCAGATGTTGATGGGCCAGGAGCCCTGTGGGGCTGTCGGGGGGACCTGCAGCTTGCAAGGTGCTCTGCTCTCCCTCAGGTGCTTTCGGAGAGATCCAATCCTAGCTGGGCACCTCAGGGCACAAGTGGCACTGCCTGGTCCCGCCCCCCCCCCCCCCCCCGGCAGTCTTGCCTGGCGGGGGAGGGAGGGAGGAGTGAGTGGGGCTGGGGCACTTTCGCTTTTGGCTTGCTGGCCTGCTTGCTTGCCTGCTTGCTTGCTTGCTTCTGCCTTAGCCCTAGCTGATAGCTGCCTTTTTTTTTTCCCCTTTGCTGCTTTCTGCGCTGTTTTTTTTCTTTTCTTTCGTCCTCTCTTTCTTACCCGCCCCTGAAGATACTGGACCGGCTCCGGACCTGACCTGGGACGTCCGGCGGGATCTCCGGAGTCAGCGAGAGAAGCTCAGAGTCCTCCACAACACTGACTGGTTTCTTTTCTTTTCTTGTGTTGGGGAGTGTTCTTTTGTTACTTGTCAATAAAGAGGTTTTCTTTTCCACTTTGCTCCTCCGAGAAATTCCTTCCCGAACCCGGTATTGGGGGAGGGGTGGTCGGAGGTTTGCCTTTTGGGGGGGCTCCCTTTTGGAGATTTCCCCTAATTTGTCCTAACCAGGACAATCTTTTTGGTGCGTTGGCCAGGAAACAGAGGCCAAAGACAGTGGAAAAAAACCTATAACAATAATATTTTGGTTTTGGTTGTTTTGTGGGCATATTGGTAATTCATAATGTCATTTGGGGTGAAAGCTTGCCGGTATTTCTGGTCCCTTGGGGTTTTTGAAGCTTTAATACCTTTGTGGTCCCTAGGGTTATTTCCTTACCCAGAAATAGCTCTGGTGTTGTCCCTAATAAGTAACCTTTGTAAGCGGGGGGCACTAACCAGAATAGTCATTGGGCTGGTCGTATGTTTGCTGATTTGTCGGAGGTTTATGAAAGACTTTGTTTCAGGAATGTATGGATTGCTGTCATGGCTGTGTACTCAGTTTGTTTGGGGAGAAGAAGGGGAAGGGGCTTCTCAGCTTTTGTCTTCCTTCTTCTCCTCCAAATTGTTGACATCTCTATTAGAAAATATTGAATTTCCCCTGAGTTTAAAAGAAACCATCTTTCTGGCATTTAATTTATTAAGCCTTTTCTATACTGTCTGGAGTGTATATAAAATGAAAGCCAAGATTTCTAGAGGGGTTAGAGAGACTCCTGATTCAAGAGTAAAACAAAGCAGGAAAAATCTTGACTGGAGTGGGAAATGGGAGGATATGGGCCAGACTTTAAAGGAATTTTCTGATCCTATAGACTGGGACTTTCCATCTGATCAAATTCAGAACCCAGTCGAGGTGGCAAAGTATTTGAGGGAGAAGTGCCATGGTAATACTAAGGAGGAAAGGATTACTGCAGCGAGCTGGGTCTTGGCGCTTGTTTACCGTACTCTGCTAGATACTGTGGAGCAGCAGATAGCAGAAAGGGAACAGGGAGATAAGTTAGTTACTATCCCAGTGACCCAGGCTGCAGCTAACATCCCAGGCTCCAGGCTAGCAGCTGAATCAGACAATAGGCCTCAACCCATGGCTGTCGCAGCTAATACAAGAGGTGGAAAGTGTAAAGGCAAGACCGATCGAAAGGTGGAAGATGATGATGATGATGCAGGAGAAGGACCCTCACCAAAATCAGAGGCCACATCAAAGGGCACAGATTCTGGAGCTAATATTGACTCCTTTTCTCTGAAGGACCTCAGAGGCCTAAGAAAGGATTACAGACGACAACCTGACGAATCTATAATTAGTTGGTTAGTCCGCCTTTGGGATGCTGCAGGGGAGGTTACGATTTTGGATGGTATTGAAGCGAGGCATTTGGGATCCCTGTCACATGATCCTGTCATCGATCAAGGTATGATGAGCAGGGCTAGCCCTCACAGCCTCTGGGAACGGGTCCTGGATAGTGTAGCACAAAGATACTTATGTGCAGATGATCTCTATATACAGCAGACACGGTGGAAGACCATAGAACAGGGGATCCAACGCCTGAGAGAGATGGCGGTGGCAGAGCTCATTTTCTCAGATGACATAACAACTAGGAATCCGGACCTGGTACCATGCACACCCGTAATGTGGAGGAAACTTGTGCGACTTGGGCCACCTGAATACGCTTCTGTCCTAGTAATAATGAAGCGGGATGATACATATGAGACTGTGCTCGATATGGCGAAGAAGCTTTGAGTGTATGCAGATGCTGTGCATGGACCAACTCATGCCAGAATTGCAGCAGTGGAAACCCGACTGCAGAAACTAGAGGACAAAATAGAGGAGAATCATAAGAAACTCCGGGAAGAGATTAAGGAGGACCTTATTCAAATCTCGGCTGTACAAATTAGAGGCCCTGGTATCCAACGCTGGCGCTCCTTTGATGGGGAGAGAAGGTACACCCCATGGGCTGAGTTATGGGTCTTTCTGCGTGAGTCTGGAGAAGACATGAGGAGATGGGATGGAAAACCCACCGCTGCTTTGGCACAACGGGTGCGTGATTTGAAGAAAAGAGGAAGTATCACCAAAAAGAGAGCAGCTCTGGTTGCTCGTAGCTGAGATGTTGAGTATGACGATGACATGTCCGATCCCCTTGAAGGAACTTCTAAGGCATACGCCCAAGGAAAGAAGGACAATCTGGCTTAGAGGGGCCCTGCCTCTAGCCAGGAAGAGGCACGGGAAAACTGGGTTTTTTGGAAGGTGTGGATCAGATGGCCTGGCACATCAGAGCCACAAGACTATGAAGCATTGGTTGACACTGGATCACAGTGTACCTTAATGCCATCGGAACACGTGGGGACAGAACCTGTTTCCATTGCTGGAGTGATGGGGGGATCACAACAGTTGACTTTATTGGAAGCTGAGGTGAGCTTGACTGGGAAGGAGTGGCAGGAACATCCGATTGTGACTGGTCCAGAGGCTCCGTGTATTTTGGGCATAGACTTCCTCCGGAATGGCTATTACAAAGATCCTAAGGGATTCAGGTGGGATTTTGGAATAGCTGCAGTGGAGATAGAGGGTATTAAACAATTGAATACCTTGTCTGGACTATCAGAGAACCCATCTGCAGTAGGACTCTTGAAGGTAGAGGAGCAGCGAGTACCAATTGCCACCTCAACAGTGCACCACAGGCAATACTGGACGAATCGAGATGTCGTGATCCCCATCCACAAGATGATCCGAGAGCTGGAGAGCCAAGGGGTGGTCAGTAAAACCCACTCACCATTTAACAGCCCTATCTGGCTCGTGCGAAAATCTGACGGAGAATGGAGATTGACTGTGGACTATCGTGCCTTGAATGAAGTGACTCCACCACTGAGTGCGGCTGTACCGGACATACTGGAACATGGCATCGAGTGGGTATACCATATCCCCTATCATGCACCAGCTGCAGGGAAAGTGGAAAGGTATAATGGATTGTTAAAAACCACCTTAAAAGCATTGAGTGGAGGGTCTTTAAAAAACTGGGAGCAGCATTTGGCAAAGGCTACCTGGTTAGTTAACACTCGAGGTTCCACCAACCGAGCGGGTCCTGCTCAGTCTGAGCTCCTTAATATAGTAGATGGGGATAAAGCCCCAGTGGCCCATGTCAGAGGTTTGTTGGGAAAGACAGTATGGATCAACCCTGCCTCGAGTACAGACAAACCCATCCGTGGGATTGTTTTTCCTCAAGGACCAGGTTATACATGGTGGATAATGCAGAAAGATGGAACAACATGGTGTGTACCTCAGGGAGACCTGATTGTGGGATGAGACTCATATATGAATGTCATTGTTTGTTGAATGTGAGACAGAAGGAAACTGTAAGTGTCAAAGGTCTGAGCAAGTAAGATGAGAGGAATGCGTAAGTGTCAAAGGTGTGAGTAAGTGAAATGAAAGTTTTTTATTGTATGTTCACGATATGGGATAAGGGGTGGAGTGTCATGGGGTGACAGCCTTTATCCCAGTATTGTGTGTTGAGTCTGGCAGCTGTGTTTTTTCTCTCTCTCTCTCTCTCTCTCCCCCCCACCCCCCGGCCGTCTTGCCGTGGTGGGGCGGGGAGGGAGGAGTGAGGGGGACTGGGGCACTTTCGCTTTCGGCAGTTTGGCTTTGCTTGCTGCTTGCTTGCTGGCTGGCCTGCTTGCTTGGCTTGCCGCTTTGCTTGCTTGCTTGCTACTGCCTTAGCCCTAGCTGATAGCTGCCTTTTTTCCCTTTGCTGCTTTCTGCTTTCTGCGCTGTTTTTTTTCCTTTTCTTTCGTCCTCTCTTTCTTACCCTCCCCTGAAGATACTGGACCGGCTCCGGACCTGACCTGGGACGTCCGGGATCCCCGGAGTCTGCGAGAGAAGCTCGGCGCCCTCCACAACACTGACTGGTCTCTCTTCTTTTCTTGTGTTGGGGAGTGTTCTTTTGTTATTTGTCAATAAATAGGTTTTGTTTTCCACTTTGCTCCTCCAAGAAATTCCTTCCCGAACACGGTATTGGGGGGAGGGGTGGTTGGAGGTTTGTCTTTTTGGGGGGGGGGACTCCCTTTTGGAGATTTCCCCTAATTTGTCCTAAACCAGGACAAGCACATAATTCCTGCCTCTTCCTGAGATTTCATTGCTGGATGAGGAGCTCAGCAGTGCTGAAAGCTGAGGCCTGTCCTTTGTGATCCCTTTGGGATGGCAGTGGAAGTGCCCTGAGTGCACATTGAGAGGCACCTTCATGGCTTCGCATGCCACGACACCAAAAATAAATGTGCAAGGTGACTTCCTAGAATGACATGTAGTCCTTTGAAATATCTGCAGGCAGTGGTCTGAAACTGCTTTGTGAGCCTGCTCCTTGGGATCAGCTGTGAGGGGCTAAAGGCTGGCCTGAGCCCGGTGCTGTGTCCCAGTGGGAGCAGCCCCACAGCCTCACGTGCAGAGCAGGGACTGCCAGAGGCCCTGGAGATCTCACCTACCCTGCATCCACCATTGTCAAGGTGCTGTAAGCATCAGCTGGTGCTGACTTTCCTCTTGGACCCCTTGGTTTAGTCACTATGGGGTATTTTTTACTGAAGCCCGTGGGATTTGCCCCTAGCCGTTGTGATGGGGATGCTTGGGGAGTGTGGGGCTTTGGGGGAATGCTGCCCGGGCAGGGGCTGAGCTTGGGGCCCTGTTGGGCCCATGGCTCCCAGAAGCAGCAGCAGCAGCAGCAGCCCCAGGGCCCAAAGCCCCGTGCCCCCTGCCCAGCCCCGGCTGCCCTGTACCCAAGTGGGGCCCAGGGCCCAGTGGCCACTGGCAGCAGCAGGAATGCGGGCAGGGTGAGGATGCCCTGGCTTGGCTTTTGTCTCTGGAACAATGCGGGCTCAGGGCAGTGCAGAGCAGGCTGGGAAGCAGAGCCCAGGGCCTTTGGAGGCTGCAAGGCTTAAAGATCAGCCCCTGCAGCAGCCCAGATGCAGGTGGCCCAGTTGCCAAGGCTGTGGTGGCCTTGAGAGCGTGCAGGTGGATTTTGGATGGCTGTGGCCTGCTGGCGGCTCTGGGCCCAGGAGTCCCTGTGGCTGCAGCAGGAAGGGTGGCTGAAGGTTTGCTGCCTGCTTTGGTGGCATGGCTGCAGAGGCCAGTGCTGTGAGAGCCCCCTGTGTGAGAGCTGGTGAGAGCTGAGCTCTTGGGGACAGCGCTGTGCCCCAGGCCAGGAAGAGCAGCAGTGCCCAGTGCCAGGAGTGGTGTCAGTGGGAGCCCCTGTGCACAGGGACCCCCAGCCCCGGGGTGGCTGTGCCAGCACCCCCAGGGACCTCCAGCCTGGGGAACGCGGAACAAGTGGAACCCACAATGGCTCAAAGGCTGCCTGTTCCCAAAGGAATGGCCAAGAGAAGTCAGGTTTTAAAATGAAACAGTATTTATTTGCCGAAGATTGGCAAATCTAGGATTTACAGAACATGTGTCATTATACAATTGTTATAACAACAACAACAACAATGTACAGAACATATTTACATGGGATCTGAGGGGCTAACAATCTTCAAAACGTATTTACAGGAAACTTCTAACGTAGTCAACATATTTACAGGAACTTCACAACTTTCAAACGTATTTACAAATGCGTGGCATCTGTGCCATCATGGGCATGAGTCCTGGAAGAAAGGAAGCAGCAGAGCTGGACTCAGCTGGCAGCACAGGGCCCAGCAGGGCTGGGAGCTGGGCCCCAGGGGCTGGGCCGGGGCTGGCTGGGCTGGCGTGGCCCCAGGCAAGCGCAGGGCAGGCCGGGGCTGGTGCTTGTGGCAGCACAACCCAGGCCCCCTGCGGGCACCGTGTCCCTGAGCGGGGCCATCCAGCCCAGCCCCAGCCTGGCGTCAGAGGACCCAGTGTGTGTGTGGACAGGGCGTGAGAAGCATCTGCCTGTCTTACTTGTGGGGCTCCATCTTCATCCAAGGACCATGGGCTCCTCCTCATCCTCCTCCTCAACTTCCATGTTCTCAGTGTCATCCTCCTCATCTACGTCCATCGCCTCGATGGTCTCCTCCTCGTCTACTTCCATGTCCTCCACAGTGGAGGACATGGAAGTAGAGGAGGAGTCCACCTCCATCATTTCTTCATCATCTAGCCCCTGGTCCACATCCATCTCCTCCACAATGTCTCTGCCAATCTGCAAGGGACAGCACAATCTCCCAGCGGGCTTCCTGTCCCACACCATCCATTCCCACATGGCTGCAGCCTGCCCAGGCCGGGTGGCCCCTGCCTGGAATTGCACTGTACCTCCATTGGCACAGCAGAGCACATCCGGCTGGGATTGGCGCTCCAAATTTGGCAGCAGTAATAGCCCAGGCAGCAGCAGCAGCTCTGTGCTGAGGGTCAGAGCACAGGGTGAGCAGCAACTGACCCTTGGCAGCCGGTGAAGTGTCTGCTGTGCTCGTTTCCAGGTCCTGGACGTTCCACCTGGAACCCTCTGGGAGCTGTGATGTCACTGAAGTTTCAGGGCTACACCACCGTGGGAGATGGGGATGGCAGAATGATCAAATCCGTGAATGGTTTGGCTTGGAAGGTACCCTGAAGATGATCTGGTTCCAAGCTGAGCAATGTCTCAGGTTGCTGCGGCCCCTGTCCCACCTGGCCTTGGATGTTGCTGGGGATGGAGCATCCACAGCCTCTGTGTTCTGGTCACTGTGTCAGGGACAAGCACCCTGAGAGTAAAAAACTTCCCATCATTAAATCTGATCCACTTCCTTCAGTTTGATCCCATTCCTCCGTTTCCTCCCCCTGCATATCCTGACCAAGAGTCCTCTCCCACTTCCCTGTGGGTCAGGTTGTTCCTGCAGGGTTACGCATGTAGCTTAACTTGCAGACAGGAGAGAGAGAAGCCACGTACCCAGTCAGAGAAAATGGGGAAAGTGGCTTGAGAACTGAGCGAAGACAGAAAAAGTAGAGACATGCAAGCATTGGTTTGGGTTGCGTGGGATGTGGGATTCATGCCTTTCATTAGAGGCCACATTGCCTCGTGCACTCAGTTCTTGTGTTGCAGCCTGTCCACAGCCAGCCTGTGTGAGGGACCTGCACTCCAAGAGCTGGGAGCACGCTTGTTTAACTGCTTGTTAACGAGGTGAGTGTGGGATTTTTGTGGAACTCTAACCAATGTGGATTGCAATTAGGAGGGTCCAGGGAGGGAGACCAAAATGGGGCTGGGCACACAATATGGGGGTGAACAGTGCAGGATCATTACAGTAAGCCAGGAGCAAAACGGTAAAAGAGAGTTGGAACAGTCTAGGGGAACACATATATGGAAAATACAGCAGTTGAACTGGGTGATATGGAGAAAACGTGCTGCATCCCCATGAACCTGCAAATGCCCATGGGCAACACCATTGCATTCAGAGTGGTGACTTTTTTTACCTTGGTCACTTTGCCCTGAGGTATTACAGTTCCAATGATAGGCCCCTGGGCCACCACAACTCCGCCCTTTGTGTTATCTAGAAAGAAGATTTCTGCCATAGAGTTTTGCAGGCATTTAGCAAAAATGGATAAAATAACCAACACAATGAATACAATAAACCAAGTCCACAAAACGGTCTTAACTAAAGATGGAAGCCAGCCTTTCATCCCCCAATATTTGAAAAGTCCAGTGAACTAGTCGTTGTTGCCTTCCATCTGGATCTTGTTTCCTTGATCTTTTAGCAGCTGGATGCCCTGGTATACTGACTCCCTATATGATAACAGGTAGAAGAAACACATGCCATCAAAAGCCTGACAGGCATGGCCATGGACAAGAAATTGTGGCTTGTCTGTGCAAGCAACCAGTTGAAAGCATGCGGCTCAGTGAGGAGCATCCAGATTCCTGCTGCAGCAGCAACCAATGGCAGCATCTTCTGACTTTGATAATTTCTTATCTGGAGGCTTTGGTGGCCTAAAAGTAAACAGATAAAGTGAGTAGAAAGTGAAACGTAAGTTGTGTTCCCACTAAACTTTCTCTTCTGTAAGGCAAGGGTGTGAACACAGCTTATTAGAAGAATCATGTATCAATGCTAAAATATAATTTTTACAAATGTTAAGACATAGATCCTGGTTAGTGGTGTCTGAGCTATCTTGGTCTTGGTGTGTGTGGTCAACGCTGCTTAGGAGATCTTCTTCTGTCCTTCTCCTTGTTCTTTTCCAGGGTGCTCCAATCTCTCTTAGGCTTTCATTCTGTTCTTCTGATGGTGACTTTGGTGTTTGCCTCACCGTTCCCAGAAACAGTTTTTATGTATTTTGCTGGGATCGATCTTAGGAATGTTGCTGTAGAGACAAGGGCATCTTCTCTTTCCCAAGTAATTAATGGGAAGGTGCCGACAATTTGTTTAGATTCAGGGTGTTTGCTCAACACAGGTGGTTGATGTTGGAATTGGGCTGCAGTTGAATTAGTAAAATTCCTGACGACTGGGGGAGTTGGCTCCATAAATGGGTTGTCGAAAAAGTTGAATACATAAAAGGCCTCGGCCAGTCTCTCAATGGAAGATAATATCTGGACTCCCCGGCTCAGTTGATCAAGGATCCTTTTGATGGATCAGTGGGCCCTCTCGGCTATGGATTGTCCTGTGGCGGAGTGTGGTATGCCTGTGACATGTTTTATACACCAGTGGTCAGAAGCTTGTTGGAATCAGTGCAAGGTATAAGCAAGAGCATTAGCAGTTTTAATTTCCTGTGGGATTGCTAAGGTGGAAAAAACTAAAAAGTAATGTTTTATAGCATCTTCTGATTTTTCAACAGCACGTGCAGAGGCGAAAACTACGCAGTAAAAGGTGTCGAATGAGACCTGGATGTACTTTAGTCTGCTGAAAGGGGCTTAGTGTGTGGTGTCTGATTGCCAGATGTAGAGACTGTCTTGTCCTCTTGGACTGACTCCTGCTCTGACAGAAGCAAGGCCATGTTCCTGACAATTGGGCAGGTGGCTACAATGGACCTTGCCTGGTCTCAGGTAATTTTGAACATCCTGAGCAGCGCAGGAATATTTTTTGTGGTAGAATTGATGGCTGTTCCTAATATGTGTAAAAATGATCTAAGGCGTATTGCAGTGGTTCTGATGTTTGAAGTAGGCAATTAAGGTGCTCTTGAGTGCGAAGTAAGTAAATATTCACAAGGTCTATTCCTGCAAGGGAGCACAGACGCTCTCTAGGTTTCCGGCAATAGTTCTGCAATAACTTTCTGTTGGCTTGTTATTGTTTTAGCAGGTTGGTGTACTCTGAAACGCATTCAATTTCTATGTGGGGATCTGAGAAAGCTGAATCCCACTGAAACAATAATGCATGGAACTTTGGACATACACCAAGGATTGCCAGGGAGAAAGGAAAATTAGGTTGGTATCTGTGTGCCTGTTTAGTTTGAATCACCCAGGATACCTTTTGTACGGCTGCTTCGGCCTCCGGTGTCAGTGATTGCACGGAATCGAGTCCTTCACTGCCTTTAAGGAGGAGCAGGAACAGTGGCATGAGATCTTCTCTGGTGATTCCCAGCTGTGAATGTACCAAACTGATGCTTCCACAATTCTGGTGGAGTTCTTTCTGAGTCTTTGGGTTGTCCTTGATGTACAGTGTTTAGGGTGTGATGATTCTCTCTGTGCTTTCAGGCCAAGATCCTTCCAGAGGACTGTATTTAGGACATTATCTGCTGCAATCTTAAAACCTTTCTCCTGTACCGCAGTGATGACATCTTGTATGGCAACATCCAAAATGAATTGAGCTTCTGCACAAACGTCTGTATCGTCCATGTAATGAAAAATTATAGCATTAGGCTGTCTTTACCAGCTGAGCAAGAGAATTTGGGCTCCAAGGCATTGAGAAGTAGTTGGGTTCTTCCTCATTCTTTGAGGCAATACGGCCCACTGGTACCTCTGTAAAAGGTGCTTGTCAATTTACGGATGGAAAAGGCGAGCAAGGGGCTTTCATTGGGGTGCAAGGAGATGTCAAAAAAGCAGTCATTTAGATGTATAACAACCAACTGCAAAACTCGAGGTAAATTGGAGGCTGAGGGCAGGCCGGACAGAAGGGCACCCATGTCCTCAATGAACTTGTTGATTTTCCTGAGGTCCTGCAGTAGCCACTTCCTTGTCTTTGCCAAGCTTTTGTATGTGGAACACAGGTGGATTGCAGGGGCTAGTAGATGGTACAATGTGTCCCACAGACAGCTGCTCCTGCACGAGGGACTGCAGGGCCTTTAACTTTCTGCCTGGGAGGGGCCACTGATCCAACCATATGGGGTCATTGGTCTTCCAGGTTGACTGAAGTGTGGCACGCTGCTCAGTGGCCCCGTCTAGAAATCCTGAGGTGTTGATATGATCTCTAGCCTTGTCCCCCTTTGGGACAAGAGGTCTTTTCCTCAAATTGTAATTGGTGCCCAGGTGATGAATGATCTTACTGTACCGCTGTGGCCTCAGGACCTTCCATGCAGATGGTACCTTGACTCCAGAAGATGGTAGTGGCTCTCCCGATGCCAAAAATCACTTCAGCCGCTGAAACCAGGGGCCATTCTTTAAACCAGTCGGAGAGGGAAATTATGGTGATGTCAGCTCCTGTATCTAATAGTCCTGAATGACATCTCTTTCTCCCTTTACATGACAAAGCACACTTAAGAATGGGTCTGTTTCTGCCTGTAATCTGTGCCCACTTCACCATTGGATGAGCTGGTGTGGTGTTCATGTCCCGTGGGAGGTAGGCTCTGGCTATACCTGTTCCTTTTTGGAATGAAAATGGGGGGGAATAAGCATAGAGCCTGGACAGTTATCTCATGCAAAGATGTCAAGGCAAGTATCTCAGCTAGTAGAGTGAGTGTCTCCATCCCTTCCCTGGTGTTGGTTAAAATCAAAATGTCTCTGGGCCATTCTTCAGGCCTGTATTTGCCTGTTGGAATATGGTGAACATAAATATCGTGGATTGGATTTGAAAAGGCTCTTACCAGCTGCCTTTGGGTTCCAGGGCAGAGCTGTCTTCTGTCGAGTTTTCTGCAGTGATCAAGCTGTCCTGATGGATCTGAGAAGGTCGCTGTGCTGGTTCTCCATGGTGTTGGGGAGAGTAGGGCGGAACGGCCTCGCGTTTGGTGTCATTGTGCGAGGCCTTTCTGCGTCTGTCTGTGGTTTCCCACAGGCTACTGATTTTGCTGGTCTTGGAAAGCGTGTAGATGAGGGGGGCAGTGAAGACAGTGGTTGTGACACCTAGAAGGTCCCTGCTAACAGCCTGTAGTTTTACGATTCTGTCAAAAATGCCTCATCTCCCCATCTCCCCAGATTTAAAGCAAGGTCCTTTTTCATGTGTATGTCAGGGAATAACTTGGGAGGCTACTAGCACCTCTACTACACCCTGACTCGTAGTCTTATGTAGGCTGGCATCATGGTGTACGGTTGCCCTAAGGGAGCATGCTTTGACCATTTTTGCAATGGTAGGTTTTGGGGTGAGGGGTGGAGAGGGTAATATGTCGTTTCAGGTGTTGGTAAGATTTGTTTCAGCAAGGGTAGGAAGTAGTACCTTCCTGACTTTTGGATGTTCAACTTGCTTCTCTATTGCTTGTGTAAGGAGGTCACTAAATTTTATAAGGTATTCCCAGGTCCCTGCAGATTGTCTGTGAAATCTAGAGTAGGTGTTGCTCCATTGGGTGTCTACATGAGAGCTGTCTTTGCAGCACTTTTATCTCTTCTAACACAGCACAGGAAGGTGTCTTGTGTGATTCTCAGGTTTATTGAAATCTTCCTCCCTGGCTAGATGGACTAGTGTTAGGTGTGCCCGCCTCCCTTCCCTAGCATAGTCTTTCATAAGTTGTTGTATTAGATTTTTCCCCATTCCTTCTAACAGAAAAAATTCAGTGGAGAGAGTAGGATGTGCATAAAATGGCGCAGATCGTGAGCCTCATTACATGTGCAGCAAAGCCGCAATTTAAGAAATTATTAAAATACAGTGTGTACTTCCCATGGTCTTTTGCTGCTTTATAAAGGTCTTTCATCTCCCGTGTGGGACAGCTTCCCATCAGGGGCTTGCCCCCCTCTGGTACTGCACCGGAGCTGCTTGTATTTTACCTGCCAATTCCCAGTCCCCCTCTTCAGCCGCCAGCTTCTCCATCCTCTGCCAAGAATCCTCAGGCTCATCCTCAAGGTGGGATGAACCTTCCATCTCCTCTCCAGAAGAGGGAACTTGTTCTTTGGCAGAGGAGCGGGGCCTTGGTGTGACTGGCCAGGCCCGGTGTTGTGGGCCTTTGGTAGCCAAGATGGCGGCCTTCTGGTTACCGCCCTCACACTTCCGGCTCTGACAGTGTGGGATCCGCAAGGGGCTGAGTTGGAGGGGCTAGGGCAGCGGGAGTAGGCAAGGAAGCGCTGGATCCCAATGCATAGGTGGTACCTGACGCAGGGGTAGGACCCAACGCAGGGGCATGACACGATGAGAGAGCTGGGGTGGGAAGGAGTTTGACATTGACAAACCCCTCCAGAGGAGGGACTCCATTTTGTGAGCTATCTGAGGGGGATCCAGGGAGGAGAGGTACTGGAGAATGGGTTAGGGTAGAATCCAGGCCCGAGTGATCAGTACAGACCTGGGCATGGGGTAGAGAAGGAGGGGAGATGTCAGACAGCAGGTGGCTTGTCTGTGCTTTACAGCAGTTTCCGTCTCTCATCCTTATCTTGGTATCAGTGGGGTCAGGAATGCCAGGGGCAGAACAGAAAGTCTGGGTTGAATATTAAAACTTGGAACCCTTCAGAAAACTCTCTAAATCATATTAAAAAGGTGGGAAAAATTTTGCAACTCTTCTCACTCCCTGAGTTTTCTAAAAATAGAGACTTTCCCTAACTCAATCCCAGAATGCTATAAGATGAACAGAATACACAAAAATGACTGGGAACTCTTTAAAGAGCCAATGAACAAACGACTTCCCACTTCCCTTAGCAAAAGTCTTCCCCTCTAAAAGGAGAACCTCCATAACTCGAAATTATGTATCCCTCTCATCTTGGGATAATTTGTTACCCAGCGCTACCCCTGATGTAAAGGGTGACCCAACCAGAGGACTACAAAATCACCCAAGGATCTTGCACTGCAGGCGGCTGTCTCCCCAGTCATTGCTCTGGTGGCTCTGGATGCAGATGTTTCAAGATGTCCCCTGAGCTTCAGCAGCTGAGCCAGCCCTCATCCCTCATGCTGCTGGAGGGTGCTGATGCTGCATTTAGCAAGCTTTGATAAAACTGATAAAACATTGGTTTTTAAAGGCTGCCTCACTTTATTTTGTCATTTTTGTCATGAGGTATTATAGTTCCAGTAAATAGGCCCCTGGGCCTGTACAACCCTGCGTCCTCCTGAGATTTCACGGCCAGTAAGGAGCTCAGCAGTGCTGAAAGCTGAGGCCTGTCCTTTGTGTTACCTTTAGAATGGCAGTGGAAGTGCCCTGAGTGCTTATTGAGAAGAACCTTCATGGCTTCTCATGCCACGACACCAAAACTAAATGTGCACGGTGGCTTCCTAGAATGACATGTAGTCCTTTGAAATATCTGCAGGCAGTGGTCTGAAACTGCTTTGTGAGCCTGCTCCTTGGCATCATCAGTGCGGGGCTCAGGGCTGGCCTGAGCCCGGTGCTGTGTCCCAGTGGGAGCAGCCCCACAGCCTCATGTGCAGAGCAGGCACTGCCAGAGGCCCTGGAGATCTCACCTGCCCTGCAGCCACCATTGTAAAGGTGCGGTAAACATCAGCTGGTGCTGACTTTCTCCTTGGTTTAGTCCCCTTGGTTTAGTCACTATGGGGAATTTCGTTTCTGAAGCCCGTGGTATTTGCCCCTGGCAGGTGTGATGGGGATGCTTGGGGAGTGTGGGGCTTTGGGGGCAGCTGGCCGGGCAGGGGCTGAGCTCGGGGCCCTGTTGGGCCCATGGCCCCCAGCAGCAGCAGCAGCAGCAGCAGCAGCCCCAGGGCCCAAAGCCCCGTGCCCCCTGCCCAGCCCCGGCTGCCCTGTCCCCGAGCGGGGCCCAGGGGCCAGTGGCTGCTGCCAGCAGCAGGAATGCGGGCAGGGTGAGGATGCCCTGGCCTGGCTTTTTTCTCTGGAACAAAGCGGGCTCAGGGCAGTGCAGAGCAGGTTGGGAAGCAGAGCCCAAGGCCTTTGGAGGCTGCAAGGCTTAAAGATCAGCCCCTGCAGTAGCCTAGATGTAGCTGGCCCAGTTGCCAAGGCTGTGGTGGCCTTGAGAGCGTGCAGGTGAATTTTGCATGGCTGTGGCCTGCTGGCGGCTCTGGGCCCAGGAGTGCCTGTGGCTGCAGCAGGAAGGGTGGCTGAAGGTTTGCTGCCTGCTTTGGGGGCCTGGCTGCAGAGGCCAATGCTGTGAGAGCCCCCTGTGTGAGAGCTGGTGAGAGCTGAGCTCTTGGGGACAGCGCTGTGCCCCAGGCCAGGAAGAGCAGCAGTGCCCAGTGCCAGGAGTGGTGTCAGTGGGAGCCCCTTTGCACAGGGACCCCCAGCCCCTGGGTGGCTGTGCCAGCACCCCCAGGGACCTCCAGCCCCGGGAACGTGGAACAAGTGGAACTCACAATGGTGCAAAGGCTGCCTGTTCCCAAAGGAATGGCCAAGAGAAGTCAGGTTTTAAAATGAAACAGTATTTATTTGCCGAAGATTGGCAAATCTAGGATTTACAGAACATGTGTCATTATACAATTGTTATAACAACAACAACAACAATGTACAGAACATATTTACATGGGATCCGAGGGGCTAACAATCTTCAAAACGTAATTACAGAAAACTTCTAACGTAGTCAACATATTTACAGGAACTTCACAACTTTCAAACGTATTTACAAAGGTATCAGATCTGCGCCATCATGTGCATGAGTCCTGGAAGAAAGGAAGCAGCAGAGCTGGACTCAGCTGGCAGCACAGGGCCCAGCAGGGCTGGGAGCTGGGCCCCAGGGGCTGTGCCAGGGCTGGCAGGGCTGGCGTGGCCCCAGGCAAGCGCAGGGAAGGCCGGGGCTGGTGCTTGTGGCAGCACAAGCCAGGCCCCCTGCGGGCACTGTGTCCCTGAGCGGGGCCATCCAGCCCAGCCCCAGCCTGGCGTCAGGGCACCCAGTGTGTGTGTGGGTAGGGCGTGGGAAGCATCTGCCTGTCTTACCTGTGGGGCTGCATCTTCATCCAAGGACCATGGGCTCCTCCTAATCTTTCTCATCAACTTCCATATCCTCGATGTTGTCCTCCTCATCCACCTCCATCTCTTCAATGTTCTCCTCCTCGTCTACTTCCATGTCTTCAACAGGGGAGGACATGGAAGTAGAGGAGGAGTCCACCTCCATCATCTCTTCCTCCTCCAGCCCCTGGTCCACTTCCGTGTCCTCCCCAGTGTCTGTGTCAGTCTTCAAGGGACAGCACAATCTCCCAGTGGGCTTCCTGTCCCACACCATCCATTTCCACATGGCTGCAGCCTGCCCAAACCGGGTGGCCCCTGCCTGGAATTGCACTGTACCTCCATGGGCACAGCAGAGCACATCCTGCTGGGATTGGCGCTCCAGAGCAGGCGGCAGGAAAAGCCCAGGCAGCAGCAGCAGCCCTGTGCTGAGGGTCAGAGCACAGGGTGAGCAGCAACTGACCCTTGGCAGCCGCTGAAGTGTCTGCTGTGGTCGTTTCCAGGTCCTAGACATTCCACCTGGAACCCTCTGGGAGCTATGATGTCACTGAAATTTCAGGGCCACTCCGCCGTGGGAGATGGGGATGGCAGAATGATCAAATCTGTGAATAGTTTGGCTTGGAAGGGACACTAAAGATGATCTGGTTCCAAGCTGATCAACCTCCCAGCACACCAGATGGATGTGGCCCCTGTCCCACCTGGCTTTGGATGTTGCTGGGGATGGGGCATCCACAGCCTCTCTGCACTGGTCCCTGTTTCAGGGACAAGCACCCTGAGAGTAAAGAACTTCTTCCCATCATCAAATATCTTCCACCTCTTGCAGTTTGATCCCATTTTTCCTTATCCTGTCTCTAAATTTCCTGACGAATTCTGCTCCTCCACTTCCCTTTGGGTCAGGCTCTTCCTGAAGGGTCATACCTGTGGCTGGACCTGCAGACAGGAGAGAGAGAAGCCAAGTTCCGAGTCAGAAAAAATGCGGAATGTGGCTTCAGAACTGAGAGAAAAAGGAAAAAGAAAAGACATGCAAGGCTTTTTGTTGCATGGGCTGTGGAATTCCTGCCTTTTATTAGAGGGCCGTTCCCTGGTGCACTCAGTTCCTGTGTTGCAGCCTGCCCACAGCAACCTCTGTGAGGGACCTGCTGTAGCAGAGGTGGGAGCCGGCTTGCTTGGATGGCTGATGGATGAGGCAAGAGAGGGATCATTGTGTGGAAATCCAAATAGTGTGGATTGCGCTGAAGAGTGTCCAGGAATGGAGACAAAATGGAGCTGGGCACACAATATGGGGGTGAACAGCACAGGATCATTACAGTAAGCCAGGACCAAATTGATACAAGAGAGTTGGAACATTCCGAGGGAGTACATATAAGAAAAATGCAGCAGTTGAACTGGGTGATGCCATCAAAATGTGCTGCATCACCATGAGCCTTCAAATGCCCATGGGCGACACCATTGCATTCAGAGCGGTGACTTTTTTTACCTTGGTCACTTTGCCCTGAGGTATTACAATTCCAGTGGAAGGCACCTGGGCCCTCACATCTCCCCCTTTTGGTTATCTATAAAGAAGGCTTCTGCCATAGACTTTTGGAGATATTTAGCAAAAAAGGATAAAATAACCAACACAATGAATACAAAAAGCAAAGCCCACTAAACCGTCTTAACTAAAGATGAAAGCCATCCTCGCAAACCCCTGTGTTTGGAAAGTCCAGTGAACCAGTCGTTGTTGCCTTCCATCTGGATCTTGTTTCCTTGATATTTTAGCAGCTGGATGCCCTGGTATACTGACTCGCTATGTGACAACAGGTAGAAAAAACACATGCCTTCAAATGCCTGAGAGGCATGGTCATGGACAAGAAATTGTGGCTTGTCTGTGCAAGCAACCAGTTGAAAGCATGCGGCTCAGTGAGGAGCATCCAGATTCCTGCTGCAGCAGCAACCAATGGCAGCATCTTCTGACTTTGATAATTTCTTATCTGGAGGCTTTGGTGGCCTAAAAGTAAACAGATAAAGCGAGTAGAAAGTCAAACGTAAGTTGTGTTCCCACTAAACTTTCTCTTCTGTAAGGCAAGGGTGTGAACACAGCTTATTAGAAGAATCATGTATCAATGCTAAAATATAATTTTTACAAATGTTAAGACATAGATCCTGGTTAGTGGTGTCTGAGCTATCTTGGTCTTGGTGTGTGTGGTCAACGCTGCTTAGGAGATCTTCTGTCCTTCTCCTTCTTCTTTTCCAGCCTGCTGCTGTCTCTCTTAGGCTTTCATTCTGTTCTTCTGATGGTGGCTCTGGTGTTTGCCTCACAGTTCCCAGAAAGAGTTTTTATGTATTTTGCTGGGATTCATCTTAGGAATCTTGCTGTAGAGACAAGGGCATCTTTTCTTTCCCAAGTAATTAATGGAAAAGGGCCCATAAATTGTTTAGATTCAAGGTGTTTGCTCAACACAGGTGGCTGATGTTGTAATTGGGCTGCAGTTGAATTAGTAAACTGCCTGATGACTGGGGGAGTTGTCTGTGTGGAGGATTTTATTAAGAGTTGGTTAGTTGAGAAAGGCCATACTGACTTAATGCCGCTGGTTAAGCTTGAAAGGGAGGTCAGCAGTCTCTGATTCAGTGACTGCTGACAGGCAAGAATGCCGGATGGCCTTGCTGCAACATGAGGAAAGGGAGGTGAGATTAGTCCTGAATATCTGCAGAATGTAACAGAAGAATAAGCACAAGAATGTAGAAGTAGGTGTAGTTGCTGATATGTAACTAACCAATCCTGAGCTCAACTTTTGCAATATGTATGAAGCTTATTAAGAACCATATTTAACCCGCCGTATTCGATCAATAAATTGGACTTGGATGAACCAATTGGTGTCTGGGTCTCCTTCCTCCGACAAATGGTGGAGAATGCGGGCAAAGGCAGCATTCTGAACGTTCGCTCTCTTGGATTATAAATTCGCCACGGTCGAGGAAGTTGGGTGAGAGTCCTTGCAGCCGGGACGGTGCCGGATTTTAATAGCACCCTTGAGGATTACAACGGTATCTCAAGTCTCTACATGTCGCCGGGAGCCTGGAAGAGCTGCAACAGCGCGCGCTGATATATAGGTATGGATAGGCAAGCGACATACGACCTATTCTCCTCATATTTAGAAAAGCGAGGAGTAAAAGGGGTAGATTTAAAAAAGGAGTTACCAGGGTTATTAGCTTATGGTCATTCTAAAGGAATTTTAGCTAATTCACATACAGTTCATGAGATAGCAGAGTGGAAAAAGTTTGGGGATATCCTGTGGGATGCAGTGTTAGATGATGATAAGTCAGCAAAGAAATTTGGCAAGTTATGGCGGGTGGTGTATAATACGTTGCTTCAGCAGGTTTCTGAGAGAAAGGCAGCAGAAAGGGCAACAGAAGCTTATAAGAAGAATATAGGGTATGGTCGTGAGGATGATCCCCTGGCACCTTCTGTAACTCAGATACTTATGCCTAAGAGTCCCCAGCAGAGTGGTGTGCAGGATTTTCCTATAAATAGTGTGGAACCGTCTGCACCTTTACTGTTGGGGGAGGAGGGCAGGCTGGATGGTGGAGGTAAGAGCTCGCCTCCGCCGCCAGCTTCAGGCAGGTTGGATGGTGGGGGTGGGAGCAAGCCAGCTTCACCTCCGTCTCCAGCTTTGCCTCTGCCGCTTCCCCCGCGAGAGTCGGCTTCGGTGGGGGGGGGGCCGCTTCCCCCGCGCGAGCCGGCTCCGGTTTCACCCTCGGCTTCGGTGGGGGGGGGGCCGCTTCCCCCGCGCGAGCCGGCTCCGGTTTCACCCTCCGCTTCCGTAGCGGGGGGGCCGCTTCCCCCGCGCGAGCCGGCTCCGGCTTCACCGGCTTTGCCTCCGCCGCTTCCCCAGTATGAGTCAGCTCCGGCGGGGGGGCTGAATCCCCCGCCGGAAACCTCGGTCTCGGTACCGAAATGCCAGCAGCATAGCACCCTTAAAGAGTCAGATCCTATCCCGGGGGCACACAGTGACCTATGGGGGGAGATGGCTAAGCAGAGAAGGGAAGCTTGGGCTGCTGTGGCAAAAGAAGTAATGCAAATGGGGGATGGCGAGGCGATGGAAGTAGTCTCTAGTCTTGCATGTCTGGTTACATATACACCACAATATGATGCACAGGGGAACCTTACGCATAATATAGCAGCCTATGAGCCCTTAGACTGGAAGCTGCTAGCTCAGTTACGTTCTACAGTTAGTCAGTTTGGAGTAAAAAGTGAACCTGTTAAGCAAATGTTAGATTATCTTTTTAATACTCAGATTTTATGCCCAAATGATTTAAGAGGAATAGTTCGGTTGATATTTACTCAGCATCAGCAGTTACTGTTTAATGCACATTGGCACGCTTTGGTAAATGAGTCAGTTGCTGTACAGCGAGCTCAAGGAGATCCATTACATGGAGTGACAGTAGATGAGCTTATGGGCTTAGGGGCATTTTTGCGTACAGAGGCACAGATGATATCGGGAGCAGATAAGCTTAGAGAGTCTATGCGGTTAGTGCGTGCTGCAATAGATATGGTTAAAGAACCAGGAGGGTTACCGGCTTATATGGGCATTAAACAAGGTAGAGAAGAATCATTTGGGAATTTTATAGACAGGGCAGCTACTGCTATAGATCGGGCTGGTGTCGCAGACTACATAAAGGGGGCGCTATTGAAGCAGTCTGCTCTTCAAAATAGCAATCCAGCAACACAAAGAGTGTTAGCTACTTTGGGGGCAAATTGGACCATTGAGGAAGCATTAGAGCAAATGGCATTAATGCCAACAGCTTCACAGGCATTTATAGTAGATGCAATAAAGGAGCTAGGGTTAGGATTACAAAAGCAAGCAGAGTCTACTCAAAGTCAGGTGTTAGCTGCTCTTGCTCCTCTCCGAAATGGCTCACTGGCGGTCACGCAGAGCTCGAGACCATTCCTCAAGTGCTACAGATGCGGCAGTGAGGGACACACGCGACGAACATGTCGAGCAACCGGGATATGGTGTCACAACTGCCGATCCAGTTCCCACAACTCTACAGCTTGTAGGCGCCGGTCGGGAAACTATCCCAGGAGCGCGCAGCAAGCGAGCCGCGCCCAGACACAAGTAGCCGCCGTGACATCGGAGACACCAGCTGCCGACGCAACATCGCTGCCACCCCCTGTCTGCAACCAGCCACAGAAGGCAGCCTCGGCTTGGACTTATCAGCAGCAGTAGACGTCACATTAATGACGAATCGGCCTGAGAGGATACCAACTGGAGTAAAGGGTCCTCTCATTTTGAATGAACAAAAATGTGGAGCATTGTTATTAGGACGTTCTTCAATAACTATGCTGGGATTATTTGTATTGCCTGGTGTTATCGATGCGGATTATACAGGGGAAATACAAATTATGGTTTACACCCTTTATCCTCCTATTAAAATAACAAAAGGACAACGCATTGCACAATTAATACCACTATCACAAATGACATCTGGTATACCATCATTTACTGGACAAACGCGGGATGAAAAGGGTTTTGGCTCTACTGGTGTTACACTTTTAACTGTGGATTTACAAAATAGACCAAAACAAAAAGTGGAAATTACCCATGGACATCAAAGCATAACCCTTTATGGATTATTGGATACAGGAGCAGATACCAGCATTATCTCTCCAGAAGCATGGCCACAACATTGGCCTCTGTTCCCATCATCAAATATGCTCACCGGAGTAGGAGGATTTACATTAGCAAGTAGATCACCACTTTTGTTAGTGTGTATTGATGATCAACAAGTATCTGCTGTGTTTTCAGTTGTTCAATTACCACCTACAGTTTCTTGTTTAATTGGAAGGGATATTTTAACACAATTGGGAGTGGTGTTAACTAATCATCACCCTTTGGGGTAATTGCCATTGCTTGGACTTTCCCCATTCCACTCACCTGGAAAACGGATACACCGGTGATGGTTAAGCAATGGCCATTAAAAGGGGAGAGTCTTATGCATGCCCATGAATTGGTAAAGGAACAATATTCACAGGGACACTTACGACTTTCTACGAGCCCTTGGAATACACCTATTTTTGTTATCAAGAAGAAATCAGGGAAATATCGTTTGATACATGATTTACGGGCTGTAAATGAACAGATGGAACCAATGGGGGCCTTACAGCCTGGCCTTCCAAATCCAGCTATGATCCCAGAACACTGGCCACTTTTAATTATTGATCTAAAGGATTGTTTTTTCACTATTGGGCTGCATCCTGATGATATGAAGAGATTTGCTTTTACTTTACCGGCAATAAATCGTGGAGAGCCAGATAAAAGATTTGAATGGACGACTCTTCCGCAAGGCATGCGTAATTCCCCGATGTTGTGTCAGCTTTATGTTGATGCTGCATTACAGCCACTACGTCGTAAGTGGCCAGCAACTATAATATATCATTACATGGACGACATTTTGTTTGCACAGCAACAACCATTCTCCTCTCTGCAGATTGACAGTATTAGAGATACTCTTTCAGCATATTCGCTTGTTATTGCTGCTGAGAAAATTCAGACCACCACACCATGGAAATATCTGGGATGGACTTTAACGGATCAAAAAGTAATACCTCAAAAATTGGAATTACAATTGGACATTAAAACTTTGCATGATGCACAGAAGTTGCTGGGAGATTTACAGTGGTTAAAACCTATTGTGGGAATACCAAATCATTTATTAGAAACCCTGCGGCCTTTGTTAAAGGGTATTGATCCTACTACTCCTGTACACCTGACAAAGGAGCACTATCTTGCCTTGTAACAAATTAGTAATTGTGTACAACAGGGATATGTGTCTCGTCGACAACTCGACTGCCCTATTGACCTTACTATTTGGAATAGTCCTTGCCATTTGCTTGGTGCTCTCTCTCAACAACAGGAGAAAACGGGGGAGATACGAGTTCTGGAATGGTTGTCACCATCACTACAACATAAGAGAACAATATTCTCAAAAATTGAACAATTGGCTGTGTTAGTCAAAAAAGGGCGTCTCAGAATTATTGAAGTGGATGGTCGAGAACCTGCTACCATTAGATTGCCTATGGAGAAAGAGACTTTAGACTGGTACTTGATTAATTCAAAGAACTTGCAGGAAGCATTATTAGCATCACCTGCTAAAGTAGAAACCAGCAAATTAGTGCCTAAAGTTTTGCAATGGATGACAGAATGGAACTAGATTACTCGACCATTGAGGGAAGAACGCCCTATAGAAGGAGCTATTACAGCTTTTACAGATGCAGGAAAGAAATCAAGGCGTGCTGCTGTCACCTGGCAAGAAAAAGGACAATGGAAGCATCAACTTCTTACAGCAGATCCTGCAGATAGTTTACAAACTTTGGAATTGTTGGCAGTAGTATGGGCAGTGTCTAATTTACAGGAGCCTTTAAATGTGGTCACAGACTCTATGTATGTTGCCGGAGTAGCCAGACGAATAGAGGAAGCAGCAATTAAGGAAGTGAATAATAAACGATTGTATGAACTATTGATACAATTAAGGAAAGCTTTATGAGAAAGAAGTGCAGCGTATTCTGTGATTCATATTAGGAGCCATAAATGGTCTGAAGGTTTAGGAGAAGGGAATGAACGTGCAGACAAATTGGTTACTTTACCCATTGATAACTCTTGTCCTATTGACAAGCATACATTGGCCAGAGAAGCACATAGCAGATATCATCAAAATGCAAGAGGGCTTGCAAAACATTTTGAACTGAGTTTATCAGAAGCTAAAGCCATTGTTAGAGCATGTCCAATATGTAGTTATCATAATGAAGGAATAGGTTTAGGCGTGGGAGTTAATCCTCGAGGTTTGGAAATAAATGAAAAATGGCAAATGGATGTTACACAGGTACCTAGATTTGGTAAAGTTAAGTACGTGCATGTCACTGTAGATACATATAGTCACTACATATGGGCTACGGCTCAGGCAGGACAAAAAGCTACACATGTTATTAGACACCTGTTAAGTTGCTTTGCTGTTATGGGAGTTCCAAGAAGCATCAAAACAGATAATGGTCGAGCTTATGTGTGTGCTAGGGTCCAGAAATTCTTAAATCGGTGGTCCATTAAGCATGTGACAGGTATTCCACACTCTTCTACTGGACAGGCAATAGTGGAAAGAGCAAACGGTACCCTTAAACGGTATATTGAGAAGCATCAAGACTTAACAGACCCACAATCATGTTTGGCTAAGGTTGTGTATGTGATCAATGTATGTATTTTTGGAGATGATGATACCCCTCCTGCGATTAAACATCATCCAAGGTCAGGTCAGAAAAATACTGAGGAGACAGAGGTCTGGGTTAGGTATAAGAACCCGAGTACAGGATTATGGGAAAAACCTGCGAAAGTATTATATTGGGGTCGGGGGTATCTTTGTGTTTCTTCACCTACAGGACCTTTGTGGGTGCCTGCTAAGTGGACTAAACCTGTTTTTGATGCAGCCTCTAGTGGATCGCCTCACAGAGGAGGACAGGGAGCGACTGAGGGAGAAACTGCCTCTAGTCCTACAACCGCTGCTGCTACAGCTGAAGGGACACTCGAAAGTGTTGGACAGAGCACTGACATGTCACTATCGGACGGCCCAGGAGTTGATTGGTTTTATTGACTCATTATCAACTTTTCGTTTAACAAATCCAGCAAAGGAACATTGCCTTGACTGTTATGATCCACATTGTGCTGCCTGGATAGCTCTACGTTGTGGGGGCTGTGATAATACTTTTTGGATAGAACAATCATTATTATGGGATTTATGGTGTCATACTTGCGAGCACGAGCACACGTGGGGTAAAAACTGGCAAGATGAATTAAGGAGACAAACGGGACTAAATGCGTATGTCGCTTTAAATCTTTATGAGTCTCCTGAACAAAAAATTCTTGCTTATTATCGTTGGGAAGTACAATGTGTTGTAAGTAGAATTAAGGTTCAAAGTAAATCACGTATAATCTCTGTAAGGTGTAGAAAATTAGTACCTTTAACACAACGTTCTATTGTAGGGCCCTTCAGGGGGAATCCTGAAAGAGCATTAGATCATTGCATTGAAAAATTACAAAAATTAAGTTTGAAAGTGACGGGACCAGTGAAATTAGGAGCAGCAAAACTGAAAACTGATAAGAAAAAGAAGGCTAGAAAGGGAACAACCTCTTCTAAATAAGGCTAATTAGTTTTCTATGATTAGGACAATTTTACAGTTGTGGGACCCTCGGGAGGATACAGTTATTGAAGAAGATAACGAGCAGGAACAACGATTACGAAATAAAATACGCCTTGCGCTAAAGAAAGAGCTTGAACTATTAGCCTTATATAGTAAGAAAGGTGAAGAGGCTTTGCAATCACCACCATTAAATTGGTTGCATTGGGTTGAAGAGACAGATTTTTACACTGGTCCCTACTTACATTCACTTCCTTGTTATGTTTGCAAAAGGGATGCTGATAAGTGCTATGCATGGATAGCTTTGCTTTGTGCAGGTTGTAATAAGATTTATTGGTACTCACAAAAGACAATAGCAAATTTATGGTGTGGACCTTGTTTCGGGAAGTGGATTCAAGATTTTGTCTGGGTTAGAGCTCTTGAACAAAATACTGGCCTGCCAGGAAGGGCAGGATTGGAGCTTTTTGAGAGTGCAGAACAAGTGGTTATAGCATATATTAGATGGAAGTTGCAGCAAGCACTTAGAGAGCTTGAAGTTACTAGTGCCTCACGCATTATAGCAGCTCGCTGTAAAGCTGATTTGCCTTTAAACTTGCCATATGCTATACCTGTAAGCAAGGATGCTGATTTGGAGTTAGATCAGTGTATTCAAAGACTGACTCAGGTCCATTTTAATCAGCCTAACAAGTCAGGTAAAAGACAGCGGAGGAAGAAAAAACAGGCAAAAAGGAAAGAAAAATGAAGTTTGTTTTTATTATACTGCTTAATGCTGTAACAGTTAAAGCAGTAGGAATAACACATTTCAGTCAGCCAAGAGAAAATCTATGGGTAACACTTGCTAATCAAACTAATCAATCATCACTTTGTCTTAGTCTTGGAGGGGTTACTAATCCATTTCGAACATGCTTGGTAGGACTTCCAGTGTGGTCTCCTGGAGAATTTTGCAGTTTAATAAATAATCGAACCTTATGCATGCGTAACATGTCTAACATCACATTGCCAGCACAGCAAGGATATACTGCAGGTCAGAGTGATGGCTATCGCCAATGTTTACTTTTCCAATCACTTAACACTTCCTTGCGTTCTCCTCCTGAAGAATTAGATCTTTTTGGAAGTGCAAATGCCAGTATGTCTAACACCACAGCTGGCGGATGGTTTAGTTTCAAACCCTTGGATGTTCAAAATTTAAATCAACCTAAAGACACATGGGCCACTGTTGGAGACGAAGGGAGAATCGACCATAGTTATGCATCGAAACTCAACTTTATTGATCAATCAATCACCTTATATAACAATACTAACGAACTTCATGAATATTCTGTAATCCAACTCCATGATAGGCTAACAGAGAAAACTGTAACCACACCTTTTGTTTTAGAATACCTACAATTGTTTATCATAAGCAGAAACCAAAACAGAAACCCGAAACTACAACAGAAACTAGTGTTCCCAAAACCTCTGCATCTGTTCCCAGGATAACAGGCCTTCCCAAGGACGGTGTTCTGCTTGCCATGGGAAGACAAGCTGAGAACTCCATTGTTTATAGAATGATGCCTGAGAGAGTCTAATTGTTTACACAAATCAGAAGGCTGAGAGCTGTTAGAAACTGCTTTTACTTTTACCTCTTAATTGTATGTTTCATGGCCTTTTTCTTTAAGCCATTCTTGAACTAACCTCTCCACATCTCCCCCGGTTTTTTCTTCGAGAGAAAAGAGGTTAGTTTGCCAGGTCTTCTCAATAGTTCTACTGATCATATTTTGGATACAGCTGCAGAAGCAAGGCAAGATAAATAAAAGCAATAGAAGTACACCTAATATCCCTATAGCATATACTACAAGGTTTCTTAACCATGGTCCCAATCCTAAACTCTTAAGCCATTCATCAATTCCCAATCCTTCTTCTTCCTTAAGGCTGTTAAGCCCTAGTCGTAGCTCCTTTAACTTAGCATGAATAGATACAGAATGATCAGATAAGTTCATGCAACACATCCCTTCAAACTCTTCACAACCATGGCCTTGTGCTAGCAGTAAAAAATCTATAGCAGCTCTATTTTGTAAAACAGCGTGATTAACACTTTGTACATCTGCAGTTAGCATATCTAATGTCTGTGATGTCTTATTTAATTCACCCTTAGTCCAACACCCTATTTGTTTTGCTAAAGTCATTGCTTTGCTTGCAGCACCCCATGGTAGGAGAGCTGAAACCATCACTTGTTTACATTTACTCCAGAACAATGGATCTCCTATTTGACTACAGTCTAAGTTATGTAAGCTGTGCCTTTCCCTGCTTGTCTTATGACTTAGCTGCATTAGCACAGATATGTTAGGGTGGAATAATGATAACTTGCCTAAATAACAAGATCTAACCTTTTTTTAAAAAAGTGTTCTGGAAGATATAAACTTAGAAAGCAGCAATAAATTAATGCTCTAAGAACTTTAGAATATATGAAAGTAATTTACAGAATTAGCTGCTTTGAGGAAATTATGCCTAAAATAAATATACTAAACAGAATTATTAAAATAAATTTAATTTCAGTTACTCATTCATCCTCTGTGAAGCCTAACAAGACTAATTATAGCAGACTTATTTGCAAAACATGTAAAATCACTTAAATCTAATTCAAATTTATCTATAACAAAATTTACCTGACTTTAAATTCTACACACCTCAACCCAATATAATCCAAACAGAATCTAGCTTTACCCAGACTTAATAACACTCAAACTAAACAGAAACCAATTTCAACAGAACTTAACTGGCTTCAAATCCCACACAACTTAAATCTATATATAATTTAAGCTTTAGCAGACCTCGAACTTGACCAAAAATAAACTTAACAATTTTAACTTTAATAATATTTAACTTTTAACGGCACTTAATTCAAACTTAACAGAATCTATCACTTACTTAACAGGAGATAATTAACAAAACTAAACCTTAACAGTATTTAACATTTAATGGCACTTGATAGATAACTTAACTCAAACTACTTAATAACAGATAAAACTTACTATAGAAATAATATATAGCATTTACTATAACTTACTTACAGGCCTGATTCTAAAATATTAAGCTAAAATAACTTTTCTTCACGTATTTGCTATAGCATTTTTATACTTAAATACACTTAAACAGAAGTTTATTCAAGGTATACCTGTGAAAAAATTCCTTTGAATTCAGTGCTTGCTTTTACCTCTATCACATTTAAACAAAGCTTAAAGAATACAAAAACACAGTCATTACATCTCACTCATACAATCATTCTAACACATCTTAACATCTTTAACATTTTCAAAACACAGCTTTAGAGTCTGACGTTTCATCAACCCAGCCATCCAGACTTCTGATGTTCAAAGTCTCTGGTAATACAGGTGTTTCCAAGACAGCATAACTAATGCCTGAGTCAAACCGGCCGAAATCTGACTCTTGCATCCATTTACGCTGATTTCTGTTTTACAGTCTGTGCTGGGCTTTTGTTTCACAGCGTGTGCTAGGGAGAACAAAAGATCTTCCTAACTTAGGTGAAGAACATCCTGACAGCAATAGTCCTTGGTGTTGTTTGTTTAGTTTCGCTGGTCTTTCAATTGCAATAGGAATCTTTTCTTTTGCTGACAAAAGTTCACAATTATTACGACTGTTAAGTCTTAAACTGTAGCTTTTGTCGGCTGCAGGGCGGAGGGAGAAACGCTCCCGCTTGAAAAAGTGCTCCGGTCCTGCGGCGCTCGTGTCGGAGCGGGCGAAAACTCCCCCCCCGCGCTGGGCTCTTTGTTTACTCACTGTTTGCCGGCTGACTGCTGCAGGCACCGCTGCACGCGTGGCTCCCCCCGCGGTGGCGCGGCTCCTTCGCTCCCCCCGCGGCGCTCGGCTCCCGTGGCGCCGGCTTCTTCGGTCGCTCCCCCCGCGGCGCGCTTCGGTCGCTCCCGGCGCGGCGGCTCCTGCGGCGGCGGCTTTTGATCTTCCCGCCGCTGCCTCCGGTGCGCCCATGCCGAGTTTGGAGTAGCACAGCACCGCAATTCTACCATAAATCACCGAATTCACACATTTCCGTTAATCCGTAAACCATATGGAAAATCCCTTTACCGTAACCATAAGTCCAAAGTCCTGTTAAGTCCTTTTGCCAATTCATCTCTGCTTTGCGCTGCGGGTTACTCCCTTCGCGGCCGTTCAGCTTCACCCGCGGTGGCTCCCTGTGGTGTCGGGTTAGGGGCAGGAAAGAGCACCGATGATGCAGCGATGGCTTCTGAAGGTGCTTGGCATTCCCGGCGCAAGTGGTCCTCTTTATTTGATGCTGTAAGTGCAGCCGATGTTTGAAGGGGTGCAAGAGCGGCCAACACCTGATTCTGAGCGGATTTTGCCTGTTCTTGTAAACCTACTCCTAACTGTTTTATGGCATCTACTACAAGAGCCTGTTGTTCAGTTGGTATAAGTGCCATTCTTTCTAATGCCTCCTCTATAGTCCAATTTGCACCTAAGGTATTAAGTACATTTCTAGTAGCCGAATTGCAATTTTGAATTGAACACTGTTTGAGAAGAGCCCCGCGCATAAATTCTGCGACACCTGCTCTCTCAATCGCGGCAGCAACTCTATCTATGAAAGCACCAAATGATTCGTCTCTACCTTGCTTAATTCCCATATATACAGGTATGCCTCCTGGTTCCTTTACTCTATCTATTGCGAGTCTGACTAACCTCATTGCTTCCCGGCACTTCTCTTGGCCAATTAAAGCTTGTGCCTCAGTTCGAAGAAAAGGTCCCAGACCCATAAGTTCATTTACAGTGACACCATGCAAAGGGTCACCTGGCTGTCTTTGAACAGCTACGCACTCATTTACGAGTCCTTGCCAGTGGGCATTAAATAACAATTGTTGATGTTGGGTAAAAATTAATTTTACTATACCACGGCAATCATTAACAAGGAGAATGCTAGTGTCAAAAATATAGTCTAGCATTTGCCTAGCTGGCTCACTCTTAAAACCAAACTGGCTGACAGTCGCTCGTAACTGAGATAACATTTTCCAGTCCAGAGCACTGATCGTCGCCTGAAGGCCCCCCCCCGCCTGGGGGGTAAAGACAACTGGACAAGCCAACTCGTTAGCCATGCTCATTAACTCCCGGTCTCCCTTGTCCATGGCATCTTTGGCCAAGGCTGCCCATGCATCTCTTCTATCCCGAGCAATCGTCACCGCCAAGTCGTTTTCCGACCCAGGGACCGACTGATTGCTTTTTGGGAACGGAGTATGCATTTGTGGCCCCGGCTGCTGTGATATAGCAGACACAGGAGAGGCAGAGGCGCTCTGTGTAGCCTGCGGCAACGCGGGCAATAAAGCACCCTGCTGAGCAGCCTGCTGAGCTTGGCTCGTTAAGGGTAATAAAGCGTTTTGCGAAGCTTGACTTATTGGGGGAGGCTGACTTGTTAAAGGAGGCGGCGAAACAGATAATACAGCGCTCTGCAAAGCGTGACTCACCGGAGCCTGGCCCGAAACCTGGCTCGCAGCTTGGCTCGCAGAAGGAGGCGGCGAGGCTGGTAATAAAACCGTCCTCGATGCAGGGCCAAGAGGAGTGCGGGAGTCCTTATCAAACTCCCTATCTCGATCATACTGCTTATTACGATCATGAGCTGCAGAAGCCTGGTGCGCAGCCCTTTTCTCAGCTTGAAACTGTAAGAGCTCGGTGTTAACAACCCGCCATAATTTACCCAACCTCCTGGCAGTTTTATCATCATCTAAACTAGCCTGCCACAATAAATCACCAAATTTACGCCACTCAGACAATACGTGAACTATATGAGGATTAACAAAGATTCCCCTCTCTACACCATAAACTAAAAAACCCTGTAATTCATTCTGTAAATCAATTCCCTTAATCTGCCTCTTTTGCAGAAAAGTTATAAAAAGATCATATGCGGCTTGTCGGTCCATCTCTAAATAAAATTGAGCGCTCTTTGCAGCACCTCCCGACCTCGGCCACACGTACCAAGCTAGGACCCGTCTTTACGGTCGCCTAGGGCCGGCACGAATCGACAGACTCTGTCCGCTCCGTCGGCAGACTCCGTCCGTTTTTTTATCGTGCTTATTGCCGTTCCGCTGCTGCACCTCGGAACCTGGACACCTTCCTCACCTCCCGTGGTATTCCGTTATCCCCAAGAGCGCTCCTCGCAATTCGGCACGTCCGAATTCGACTATCACGTCCGGGGTCGACCATTTGTTGGAGACGAAGGGAGAATCGACCATAGTTATGCATCGAAACTCAACTTTATTGATCAATCAATCACCTTATATAACAATACTAACGAACTTCATGAATATTCTGTAATCCAACTCCATGATAGGCTAACAGAGAAAACTGTAACCACACCTTTTGTTTTAGAATACCTACAATTGTTTATCATAAGCAGAAACCATAAAAGAAACCGGAAACTACAACAGAAACTAGTGTTCCCAAAACCTCTGCATCTGTTCCCAGGATAACAGGCCTTCCCAAGGACGGTGTTCTGCTTGCCATGGGAAGACAAGCTGAGAACTCCATTGTTTATAGAATGATGCCTGAGAGAGTCTAATTGTTTACACAAATCAGAAGGCTGAGAGCTGTTAGAAACTGCTTTTACTTTTACCTCTTAATTGTATGTTTCATGGCCTTTTTCTTTAAGCCATTCTTGAACTAACCTCTCCACAGGCCACCTTGGATTCATCCCTGAATTTGAGTGAATTCTCTCCACAGCATTACAGTCAATGTAACGGCACAAACATCACGGCACCAATGAAATTACCTACAGGAATATTTCTAATTTGTGGAGACAGGGCGTGGAATGGTGTACCAGCTAAGCCACAGGGTGGACCCTGTTATTTGGGAAAATTGTCCTTGTTTCACCCTAATGTATCCTTGCTAATGCAGCTCAGTCAAACATCAAACAGGAAAAGGCGTAGTATACATGACTTGGACTGCAGCCAGATTGGAGATCCAAAGTTTTGGGGTACATTCAGACAAGTAGTAGTTTCAACTATCTTACCAGGAGGATCTGCCAATAAGGCTATGAATTTAGCAAAACAATTAGGGTGCTGGACAAGAAATGAGCTGAACCAGACATCCCAAATTCTGGACATGATGACTGCAGATGTGCAAAGTGTTAACCATGCTGTTTTACAAAATAGAGCTGCTGTAGATTTTTTGCTCTTAGCACAAGGGCATGGATGTGAAGAATTTGAGGGAATGTGTTGTATGAATTTGTCTGATCATTCGGTGTCCATTCATACTAAGATAAAAGAACTACAACAGGGACTTCACAATCTCAAAGAAGAAGAAGGTTTAGGAATTGACGAATGGCTTAAAGGCTTAGGGCTTGGACCATGGCTAAGGAACATTGTGACATATGCTATCGGCTTACTGGGTGTGATCTTAATGTTTTTGCTTATTTTGCCTTGTATTTTTACTTGTATTCAAAACATGGTTAGCCGTATGATAGCAAAAACCTGGCAAACTAATCTCCTTGCTCAAGAAGAAAGCGGGGGAAATGTGGAGGATTTTATTAAGAGTTGGTTAGTTGAGAAAGGCCATACTGACTTAATGCCGCTGGTTAAGCTTGAAAGGGAGGTCAGCAGTCTCTGATTCAGTGACTGCTGACAGGCAAGAATGCCGGATGGCCTTGCTGCAACATGAGGAAAGGGAGGTGAGATTAGTCCTGAATATCTGCAGAATGTAACAGAAGAATAAGCACAAGAATGTAGAAGTAGGTGTAGTTGCTGATATGTAACTAACCAATCCTGAGCTCAACTTTTGCAATATGTATGAAGCTTATTAAGAACCATATTTAACCCGCCGTATTCGATCAATAAATTGGACTTGGATGAACCAATTGGTGTCTGGGTCTCCTTCCTCCGACATGTCTGCATAAATGGGTTGTTCAAAAAGTTGAATACATTAAAGGCCTTGGCCAATCTGTCAGTGGAAGATAATATCAGGATTACCCGTCTCAGTTGATCAAGGATCCTTTTGATTGATCAGTGGGCCCTCTCCGCTGTGGACTTTCCAGTGGTGGAGTGTGGTATGCCAGTGATATGTTTTATACCCCAATGGTCAGCAACTTGTTGGAATCAGTGCAAGGTATAAGCAAGAGCATTAGCAGTTTTAATTTCCTGTAGAACTGCGAAGGTGGAAAAAAACTAAAAAGTAATGTTTTGTAGCATCTTCTGATTTTTCACCAGCATGGGCAGAGATGAAAATCGCACTGTAAAAGGTGCTGATTGAGACGTGGATGTACTTTAGTCTGCCAAAAGGGGCTTAGTGTGTGATGTCTGATTGCCAGATGTGGAGACTCTCTAGTCCTCTTGGATTGACTCCAACTCTGACAGAAGCAAGGCCATGTTCCTGACAATTGGGGCAGGTGGCTACAAGGGATCTTGACGGGTCTTGGGTGTTTTTGAACATCCTGAGCAGCACAGGAATATTTTGGTGGTAGAATTTTTGGCTGATCCTAACCTGTGTAAAAATGATCTAAGGCGTATTGCAGTGGTTCAGATGCTTGAAGTAGGCAATTGAGGTGCTCTTGAGTGAGAAGTAAATATATATTCACAAGGTCTTTACCTGCAAGGGAGAACAGACGCTCTCTAGCTTTCCTGATTAGTTGTGCAATAACTTTCTGTTGGGTTGTTATCATTTTACTAGGTTGGTGTTCTCTGATAACGCATTCAATTTCTTTGAGGGGATCTGAGATAGTTGAGTCCCCCTGAAAGAATAATGCATGGAATTTTGGACTTCGACAAAAGATTGCCAGGGAGAAAGGAAAAGTAGTGTGGTATCTGAGTGCCTGTTTAGTTTGAATCACCCAGGATTCCTTATGTACAGTTGCTTAAGCCTCCGGTGTCAGTGATCACTGGAATCGAGTCCTTCACTGCCTTTAAGGAGCAGGAGCAGCGGCGTGAGGTCTTCTGTGGTGATTCCCAGCAGTGAATGTACCTAACTGATGCTTCCACAGAGCATTTGGGGTTCTGGCAGAGTCTTTGGGTTGTCCTTGATGTGCAGTGCTTGTAGTGTGATGGTTGTCTCTGCAGTTTTTAGGCCGAGACACTTCGAAGGGGCTGTCCTTCGAACTTTATCTGCTGCAATCTTAAAACCTTTCTCCTGTACCACCGTGATGACATCTTGTACTGCAACATCCAAAATGATTTGAGCTCCTGCACAAACGACTGTGTCGTCCATGTAATGAAAAATGATAGCATTAGGATGTTCATTTAATGGTCCATATAATGAAAAGCGATTACCATTAGGACGAGAGAATTTGGACATCAAGCAATTGACAAATATTTGGTCTACTCTTCAGTTGTTGAGGCAATACAGTCCACTGGTACCAATGTAAAGGTGCTTGTCGATTTAGTGACGGAAAAGGCAACCCAGGAGGGTGTCATTGGGCTGCATGGGGGTGTCAAAAAAGTAGTCATTAAGATCTATATCAACCATCTGCCAATAACAGTGTAATCATAGGTACAATTGGATTAAACCTCCCTGAACTAGCCTTCCTTCAGATCTTACCCATGCAATCTTCAAAGCAATGCTCTTCCTATGCTCAGGCTCCATCAATCACAGCCTAAATGTCGAACAAGATATCCGAAAAATAGGAGGACTACAAAAACTGCTACCCACAACTACAGCATGGTGCACCATCGGCAATCTCAAGGTAACATGGAGGCTGAGGGCAGGCTGGACTGGAGGGAACCACTGTCCTCGATGACCTCATTGATTTTCCTGAGATCCTGCAGGAGCCGCCTCTTGTCCTTGCCAGGCTTTCATATGATAATGACAGGCACATTGCAGGGGCTAGTAGATGGTACAATGTGGCCCACAGTCAGCTGCTCCTGCAAGAGGGACTGCAGGGCCTTTAACTTTCTGCCTGGGAGGGGCCACTTATCCACCCATATGGGGTCGTTGGTCTTCCAGGTTGACTGAAGGGTGGCATGCTGCTGGGGGGCCCTGTCTAGAAATCCTGAGATGTTGATAGGATCTCTAGCCTTGTCCCCTTTTGGGACAAGAGGTCTCTTTTTCTCAAATTGTTATTGGTGCCCGGGTGACAAAAGATCTTACCGTAGAAACTGTGCCCTCAGGACCTTCCCTGCAGATGTTACTGTGACTCCAGAAGCTGGTAGTGGCTCCCTGGTAGCTAATAATTACCCCAGCAGCTGGAACCAGGAGCCATTGTTTTAGCCTATCAGACCAGGAAATTATGGTGACATCAGCTCTTGTACCTAATAGTCCTGAAAGACACCTCTTTCTCCCATTACATGATAAAGCACACTTTAGAATGGGTCTGTTTCTGCCTGTTGTCTGTGCCCACATCACGATTGGATCAGCTGGTGTGGTGATCATGTCCCGTAGGAGGATGGCTCTGACTGTAACTGTTCCTTTTGAAATGAAAAGGGGAGGGTCTAAGCATAGAGCCTGGACAGTTATCTCCTGCAAAGACATCAAGGCGAGTACCTCAGGTAGTAGAGTGAGTGTCTCCATCCCTTCCCTGGTGTTGGTTAAATCAAAATGTCTCTGGAATGTTCTTCAGGCCTGTATTTGCCTGTTGGAATATGGTGAACATAAATATCGTGGATTGGAATTGAAAAGGCTCTTACCAGCTGCCTTTGGGTTCCAGGGCAGAGCTGTCTTCTGTCGAGTTTTCCGCAGTGATCGAGCTGTCCCACTGGATCTGAGGAGGTTGCTGTGCTGGTTCTCCACGATGTTGGGGAGAGTGGGGTGGAACGGCCACGCGTTTGGTGTCGTTGCGCAGGGCCTTTCTGTGTCTGCTTAGGGTTTCCCGCAGGCCACCGGTTTTGCTGGTGTTGGAAAGCATGTAGACGAGGGGGGCAGTGAGGACAGTGGCTGTGACAGCTAGAAGGTCCCTGGTAATAGCCTTTATTTATAAATTTTGTTGAAAATGCCCCATCTCTCTACACTTAAAGCCAGGTCCTTTTTCATGTGTATGTCAGCGAATAACTTGGGAGGGTACTAGCACCTCAACTATAGCCTGACTGGTAGCCTTAGCTAGGCTGGCATCACAGTGTAAGGATGCCCTAAGTGTGCATGCCTCGACCATTTGTGCAGTGGTAGGCTTTGGGTTAAGGGGTAGAGAAGGTAAAATATCTTTACAGGTGTTATTAGCATTTGTTTCAGCAAGTTTAGTAAGAAGCACCTTCCTGGCTTTTGGATGTTCACCTTGCTTCTCTATTGCTTGTGGAAGGTGGTCAATACATTTTAGAAAGGATTGCCCAGGTCCCTGCAGAATGTCTGTGAAATCTAGAGTAAGTGTTGTTCCATTGGCTGTCTGCTTGAGAGCTGTGTTTGCAGCACTTCTATCTCTTCTAACAGAGCTCTGGGAAGGTCTATTGAATGAGGTTTTGTGAAATCTTCCTCCCAGGCTAGATGGACTAGTGTTAGGCGTGCCCACCTGTCTTCCCTAGCATAGTCTTTTAATAGTTGTTCTGTTAGTTTTTTCCCCATTTCTTCCCACAGAATAATTTCAGTGGGAGAAAGTAGGATGTTCATAAAATGGACCAGAGTGTGACGCACCATAACATGTGCAGTGAAGGTGGCATTTAACAAATAATTAAAATACAGTGACCCCCTCCCCATGGTCTTTCGCTTCTTTACAAGGGTCTTTCATCTCCCGTGTGTGACAGCTTCCCATTGGGGGTTAGCCCCACTCTGGTACTGCACCGGTGCTGCTTGTATTTTAGCTACCAATTCCCAGTCCCCCTCCTCAGCCGCCAGCTTCTCCATCCTCTGCCAAGAATCCTCAGGCTCATGCTGAACGTCAGATGAACCTTCCCTCTCCTCTCCGGAAGAGGGAACTTGTTCTTTGGCAGAGGAGCGGGGCCTTGGGGTGACTGGCCAGGCCCGGTGTTGTGGGCCTTTGGTAGCCAAGATGGCGGCCTTCCAGTTACCACCCCTCACACTTCCAGCTACGACAGTGTGTGATCCGCAAGGGGCTGAGTTGGAGGGGGTAGGCCAATGGGAGTAGGCAAGGAAGTGCTGGATCCCAATGCAGAGGTGGTTCCTGATGCAGGGGTAGGACCCAACATGGGGAAGACCCGATGAGAGAGCTGGGGGTGGGAGGGAGTTTGACATGGACGACCCCTTCCAGAGGAGGGACTCCATTTTATGGGCTATCTGAGGGGGATCCAGGGAGGAGAGGTACTGGAGAATGGGTTAGGGTAGAATCCAGGCCTGTGTGACCTGGGCAGGGGGTAGAGAAGGAGGGGATATGTCAGACAGCAGGTGGCTTGTCTGTGCTTTACAGCAGTTCCTGTCTCTCACCCTTATCTTGGTATCAGTGGGTTCAGGAATGCCAGGGGCAGAACTCAAAATATGATTTGAGTATTAGAACATTGAACTTGAGAAAACTGTATAAATCATGTGAAAAATTAGGTAAAATTTTGCGACTCTTATCCCTCCCTGAGTTTTCAAAAGAAAGAGCCTTTCCCGAACTTAGTCCCAAAAAACTACATGACTAATTGAATCAACAGGAATATCTGGGAACTCCTTTAAAAGCCAATGAACAAATGACTTCCAAGTTCCCTTAATAAAACTCTTGCCCCATGAAAGGAGAACCTCCCTAACTGGAACATATATGTCCCTCTCAACTTTGGATAATTTGTTACCCAGAGCTGCCCCTGATGTAAAGGGTGGCCCACTCACAGGACTAAAAAAATCACCCAAGGATCCTGAAGTGCAGGCTGCTGTCCCCCAGCTCACTGCTCTGGTTGCTCTGGATGCAGGTGTTAAAAATGTCCCCTGGGCTTCAGCAGCTGAGCCAGCCCTCATCCCTCATGCTGCCGTAGCGTGCCGACGCTGCAATCAGCAAGCCCTGATAAAACTGATAAAATATTGCATTCAAAGTGATGCCTCACTTTAATTTATCATTTTTGTCATGAGGTATTATAGTCCCCGTAAGAGGCCCCTGGGCCTGAAAAACCCTGCGTCCTCCTGAGATATCATTGCTAATGAGGAGCTAAGCAGTGCTGAAAGCTGAGGCTGGTCCTTTGTGATCCCTGTGTTGGGATGGCAGTGGAAGTGCCCTGAGTGCACATTCAGAGGCGCCTTCATGGCTTCTCATGCCACGACACCAAAACTAAATGTGCACGGTGGCTTCCTAGAATGACATGTAGTCCTTTGAAATATCTGCAGGCAGTGGTCTGAAACTGCTTTGTGAGCCTGCTCCTTGGCATCATCAGTGCGGGGCTCAGGGCTGGCCTGAGCCCGGTGCTGTGTCCCAGTGGGAGCAGCCCCACAGCCTCATGTGCAGAGCAGGCACTGCCAGAGGCCCTGGAGATCTCACCTGCCCTGCAGCCACCATTGTAAAGGAGCTGTAAACCTAAGATGGTGCTGACTTTCCCCTTGGACCCCTTGGTTTAGTCACTATGGGGAATTTCTTTCCTGAAGCCTGTGGTATTTGCCCCTGGCAGGTGTGATGGGGATGCTTGGGGAGTGTGGGGCTTTGGGGGCAGCTGGCCGGGCAGGGGCTGAGCTTGGGGCCCTGTTGGGCCCATGGCCCCCAGCAGCAGCAGCAGCAGCAGCAGCCCCAGGGCCCAAAGCCCTGTGGCCCCTGCCCAGCACAGGCTGCCCTGTCCCTGCAGCTGTCACCCAAGTGGGGCCCTGGGGCCAGTGGCCGCTGGAAGCAGCAGGAATGCGGGCAGGGTGAGGATGCCCTGGCTTGGCTTTTGGTTCTGGAACAAAGCGGGCTCAGGGCAGTGCAGAGCAGGCTGGGAAGCAGAGCCCAGGGCCTTTGGAGGCTGCAAGGCTTAAAGATCAGCCCCTGCAGCAGCCCAGATGTAGCTGGCCCAGTTGCCAAGGCTGTGGTTTTCTTGAGAGTGTGCAGGTGGATTTTGCATGGCTGTGGCCTGCTGGCGGCTCTGGGCCCAGGAGTCCCTGTGGCTGCAGCAGGAAGGGTGGCTGAAGGTTTGCTGCCTGCTTTGGTGGCCTGGCTGCCGGGGCCAGTGCTGGGAGAGCCCCCTGTGTGAGAGCTGAGCTCTTGGGGACAGCGCTGTGCCCCAGGCCAGGAAGAGCAGCAGTGCCCAGTGCCAGGAGTGGTGTCAGTGGGAGCCCCTGTGCACAGGGACCCCCAGCCCCGGGGTGGCCGTGTCAGCACCCCCAGGGACCCCCAGCCCCGAGAACGTGGAACACATGGAACCCACAAGTGTGCAAAGGCTGCCTTTGCCCAAAGGAATGGCCAAGAAAAGTCAGGTTTTAAACAGTAACAGGATATATTTGCCAAAGATTGGCAAATCTAGGATTTACAGAACATGTGTCATTATAACAATTGTTATAACAACAAAAACAACAATGTACAGAACATATTTACATGGGATCCGATGGGCTAACAATCTTCAAAATATATTTACAGAGAACTTCAAAAGTAGTGAACGTATTTACAGAAATCTTCTAAAGTTTCAAACATATTTACAGAAATCTTCAAAACTTTCAAATGTATTTACAAAGGCGTGGCATCAGTGCCATCATGTACATGAGTCCTGGAAGAAAGGAAGAAGCAGAGCTGGACTCAGCTGGCAGCACTGGGCCCAGCAGGGCTGGGAGCTGGGCCCCAGGGGCTGGGCCGGGGCTGGCTGGGCTGGCGTGGCCCCAGGCAAGCGCAGGGCAGGCCGGGGCTGGTGCTTGTGGCAGCACAATCCAGGCCCCCTGCGGGCACCGTGTCCCTGAGCGGGGCCATCCAGCCCAGCCCCAGCCTGGCGTCAGGGCACCCAGTGTGTGTGTGGACAGGGTGTGGGAAGCATCTGCCTGTCTTACCTATGGGGCTCCATCTTCATCCAAGGACCATGGGCTCCTCCTCATCCTTTACGTCAACTTCCATCTCCTCGGTGTTATCCTCCTCATCCACCTCCATCTCTTCGATGTTGTCCTCCTCGTCTACTTCCACGTCCTCCACAGTGGAGGACATGGAAGTAGAGGAGGAGTCCACCTCCATCATTTCTTCCTCATCCAGGCCCAGGTCAACTTCTATGTCCTCCACTGTTTCTCTGTCAGTCTGCAAGGGGCAGCACAATCTCCCAGTGGGCTTCCTGTCCCACACCATCCATTCCCACATGGCTGCAGCCTGCCCAAGCTGGGTGCCCCCTGCCTGGCATGGCACTGTACCTCCATTGGCACAGCAGAGCACATTGTGCTGGGATTGGTGCTCCAGAGCAGGCGGCAGGAAAAGCCCAGGCAGCAGCAGCACCTCAGCGCTGAGGGTCAGAGCGCAGAGTGAGCAGCAACTGACCCTTGGCAGCCGGTGAAGTGTCTGCTGTGCTCGTTTCCAGGTCCTGGACGTTCCACCTGGAACCCTCTGGGAGCTGTGATGTCACTGAAGTTTCAGGGCTGCTGTGCAGTGGGAGATGTGGATGGCAGAATGATAAAATCCTTGAATGCTTTGGCTTGGAAGGGACCCTGAAGATGATCTGGTTCCAAGCTGAGCAAGCTCCCAGCACAGCAGGTTGCTGCGGCCCCTGTCCCACCTGGCCTTGGATGTTGCTGGGGATGGGGCATCCACAGCCTCTCTGCACTGGTCCCTGTGTCAGGGACAAGCACCCTGAGAGTAAAGAACTTCTTCCCATCATCAAATCTCTTCCGCCTCTTGCAGTTTGATCCCATTCTCCCTTGTCCTGTCTCTACAGTTCTTGACCAAGAGTCCTCTCCCACTCCCCTTTGGGTCAGGCTGTTCCTGCAGGGTCACACGTGTGGCCTAACCTGTAGACAGGAGAGAGAGAAGCCAATTCCCAGTAAGAGAAAATGGGGAAAGTGACACGAGAGATGAGAGAAGACGGAAAATGTAGAGACATGCAAGGCATTGGTTTGGATGGGCTGTTGGATTCATGCCTTTTATTAGAGGCCAGGTTCCCCGGTGCACTCAGTTCCTGCCTGTCCTGAGACTTTATTGCTAGTGAGGAGCTCTGCAGTCCTGAAAGCTGAGGCCTGTCCTTTGTGTTCCCTGTGTTGGGATGGCAGTGGAAGTGCCCTAAGAGCACATTGATAGGCACTTTCATGGCTTCTCATGCCACGACACCAAAAATAAATGTGCACGGTGGCTTCCTAGAATGACATGTAGTCCTTTGAAATATCTGCAGGCAGTGGTCTGAAACTGCTTTGTGAGCCTGCTCCTTGGCATCATCAGTGCGGGGCTCAGGGCTGGCCTGAGCCCGGTGCTGTGTCCCAGTGGGAGCAGCCCCACAGCCTCATGTGCAGAGCAGGCACTGCCAGAGGCCCTGGAGATCTCACCTGCCCTGCAGCCACCATTGTAAAGGAGCTGTAAACCTAAGATGGTGCTGACTTTCCCCTTGGACCCCTTGGTTTAGTCACTATGGGGAATTTCTTTCCTGAAGCCTGTGGTATTTGCCCCTGGCAGGTGTGATGGGGATGCTTGGGGAGTGTGGGGCTTTGGGGGCAGCTGGCCGGGCAGGGGCTGAGCTTGGGGCCCTGTTGGGCCCATGGCCCCCAGCAGCAGCAGCAGCAGCAGCCGCCCCAGGGCCCAAAGCCCTGTGGCCCCTGCCCAGCACAGGCTGCCCTGTCCCTGCAGCTGTCACCCAAGTGGGGCCCTGGGGCCAGTGGCCGCTGGAAGCAGCAGGAATGCGGGCAGGGTGAGGATGCCCTGGCTTGGCTTTTGGTTCTGGAACAAAGCGGGCTCAGGGCAGTGCAGAGCAGGCTGGGAAGCAGAGCCCAGGGCCTTTGGAGGCTGCAAGGCTTAAAGATCAGCCCCTGCAGCAGCCCAGATGTAGCTGGCCCAGTTGCCAAGGCTGTGGTGGCCTTGAGAGTGTGCAGGTGGATTTTGGATGGCTGTGGCCTGCTGGCGGCTCTGGGCCCAGGAGTCCCTGTGGCTGCAGCAGGAAGGGTGGCTGAAGGTTTGCTGCCTGCTTTGGTGGCATGGCTGCAGAGGCCAATGCTGTGAGAGCCCCCTGTGTGAGAGCTGGTGAGAGCTGAGCTCTTGGGGACAGCGCTGTGCCCCAGGCCAGGAAGAGCAGCAGTGCCCAGTGCCAGGAGTGGTGTCAGTGGGAGCCCCTGTGCACAGGGACCCCCAGCCCCGGGGTGGCCGGGCCAGCATCCCCAGGCACCCCCTGCGCCTGGAACGCGGAACAAGTGGAACCTGCAAGTGCGCAAAGGCTGCCTGTGCCCAAAGGAATGGCCAAGAGAAGTGAGGTTTTAAAAAGAAAGAGTATTAATTATCTGAAGATCAGCAAATCTAGGATTTACAGAACATGTGTCAGAACAAGTGTTATAACAACAACAATGACAATGTACAGAACATATTTAAGTGGGATCCGAGGGGCTAACAATCTTCAAAACATATTTACAGAAAACTTCAAACGAAGGGAACGTATTTACAGGAAACTTCTAAGCTCTCAAACGTATTTACAAATGCATCCTATCTTTGCCTTGATGTTCATGAGTCCTGGAAGAAAGGAAGAAGCAGAGCTGGACTCAGCTGGCAGCAGTGGGCCCAGCAGGGCTGGGAGCTGGGCCCCAGGGGCTGGGCTGGGAGCTGGCAGGGCTGGCGTGGCCCCAGGCAAGCGCAGGGCAGGCCGGGGCTGGTGCTTGTGGCAGCACAAGCCAGGCCCCCTGCGGGCACCGTGTCCCTGAGCGGGGCCATCCAGTCCAGCCCCAGCCTGGCATCAGGGGACCCAGCGTGTGTGTGGGCAGGGCGTGGGAAGCATCTGCCTGTCTTACTTGTGGGGCTGCATCTTCATCCAAGGACCATGGGCTCCTCCTAATCCTTTACGTCAACTTCCATGTCCTCGGTGTCATCCTCCTCATCTACGTCCATCCCCTCAATGGTCTCCTCCTCGTCTACTTCCATGTCCTCCACAGTGGAGGACATGGAAGTAGAGGAGGAGTCCACCTCCATCATTTCTTCATCATCCAGCCCCTGGTCCACATCCATCTCCTCCACAGTGTCTCTGTCAGTCTGCAAGGGGCAGCACAATCTCCCAGCGGGCTTCCTTTCCCACACCATCCATTCCCACATGGCTGCAGCCTGCCCAGGCCGGGTGCCCTCTGCCTGGAATGGCACTGTACCTCCATTGGCACAGCAGAGCACATCCGGCTGGGATTGGCGCTCCAGATCTGGCAGCAGGAAAAGCCCAGGCAGCAGCAGCAGCTCTGTGCTGAGGGTCAGAGCACAGGGTGAGCAGCAACTGACCCTTGGCAGCCGGTGAAGTGTCTGCTGTGCTCGTTTCCAGGTCCTGGATGTTCCACCTGGAACCCTCTGGGTGCTGTGATGTCACTGAAGTTTCAGGGCCACACCACCGTGGGAGATGGGGATGGCAGAATGATCAAATCCGTGAATGGTTTGGCTTGGAAGGGACCCTGAAGATGATCTGGTTCCAAGCTGAGCAACGTCTCAGGTTGCTGCGGCCCCTGTCCCACCTGGCCTTGGATGTTGCTGGGGATGGGGCATCCACAGCCTCTGTGTTCTGGTCGCTGTGTCAGGGACAAGCACCCTGCGAGTAAAGAACTTCCCATCATTAAATCTGATCCACTTCCTTCAGTTTGATCCCATTCCTCTGTTTCCTCCCCCTGCATATCCTGACCAAGAGTCCTCTCCCACTTCCCTGTGGGTCAGGTTGTTCCTGCAGGGTTACGCATGTAGCTTAACTTGCAGACAGGAGAGAGAAAAGCCACGTACCCCGTCAGAGAAAATGGGGAAAGTGGCTTGAGATCTGAGCGAAGACGGAAAAAGTAGAGACATGCAAGCATTGGTTTGGGTTGCGTGGGATGTGGGATTCATGCCTTTCATTAGAGGCCACGTTGCCTCGTGCACTCAGTTCTTGTGTTGCAGCCTGTCCACAGCCAGCCTGTGTGAGGGACCTGCACTCCAAGAGCTGGGAGCACGCTTGTTTAACTGCTTGTTAACGAGGTGAGTGTGGGATTTTTGTGGAACTCTAACCAATGTGGATTGCAATTAGGAGGGTCCAGGGAGGGAGACCAAAATGGGGCTGGGCACACAATATGGGGGTGAACAGCGCAGGATCATTACAGTAAGCCAGGAGCAAAACGGTAAAGAGAGTTGGAACAGTGTAGGGGAACACATATATGGAAAATACAGCAGTTGAACTGGGTGATATGGAGAAAACGTGCTGCATCAACATGAACCTGCAAATGCCCATGGGCAACACCATTGTATTCAGAGCGGTGTCTCTCTTTTACCATGGTCACTTTGCCCTGAGGTATTACAGCTCCAATGGTAGGCCACGGGGCCCTAACAACTCCCCCCTTTTTGTTGTCTATAAACAAGTCTTCTGCCATAGAATTTTGCAGGCATTTAGCAAAAATGGATAAAATAACCAACACAATGAATACAATAAACCAAGTCCACAAAATGGTCTTAACTAAAGATGGAAGCCAGCCTTTCATCCCCCAATATTTTAAAAGTCAGGTGAACCAGTTGTTGTTGCCTTCCATCTGGATCTTGTTTCCTTGATCTTTTAGCAGCTGGATGCCCTGGTATACTGACTCCCTATATGATAGCAGGTAGAAAAAACACATGCCATCAAAAGCCTGACAGGCATGGCCATGGACAAGAAATTGCAGCTTGTCTGTGCAAGCAACCAGCTGAAAGCATGCGGCTCAGTGAAGAGCATCCAGATTCCTGCTGCAGCAGCAACCAATGCCAGCATCCTCTGACTTTGATAATTTCTTATCTGGAGGCATTGATGGCCTAAAAGTAAACAGATAAAGCGAGTAGAAAGTGAAACGTAAGTTGTGTTCCCACTAAACTTTCTCTTCTGTAAGGCAAGGGTGTGAACACAGCTTATTAGAAGAATCATGTATCAATGCTAAAATATAGTTTTTACAAATGTTAAGACATATATCCTGGTTAGTGGTGTCTGAGCTATCTTGGTCTTGGTGTGTGTGGTCAACGCTGCTTAGGAGATCTTCTTCTGTCCTTCTCCTTCTCTTCCACACTGCTGCTGTCTCTCTCAGGCTTTCATTCTGTTCTTCTGATGGTAGCCTTGGTGTTTGCCTCACCGTTCCCCGAAAGAGTTTTTATATATTTTGCTGGGATCCATTTTAAGAGTGTTACTGTAGAGACAAGGGCATCTTTGCTTCCCCAAGTAATTAATGGAAAAGGGCCCATAAATTGTTTAGATTCAGGGTCTTTGCTCAGCACAGGTTGCTGGTGTTGTAATTGGGCTGCAGTTGAATTAGTAAACTGCCTGATGACTGGGGGAGTTGGCTCCATAAATGGGTTGTTCAAAAAGTTGAATACGTAAAAGGCCTTGGCCAGTCTCTCAATGGAAGATAATATCTGGACTCCCCAGCTCAGCTGATCAAGGATCCTTTTGATGGATCAGTGGACCCTCTCGGCTATGGACTGTCCTGTGGCAGAGTGTGGTATGTCTGTGACATGTTTTATACCCCACTGGTCAGAAGCTTGTTGGAATCAGTGCAAGGTATAAGCAAGAGCATTAGCAGTTTTAATTTCCTGTGGGATTGCTAAGGTGGAAAAAACTAAAAAGTAATGTTTTATAGCATCTTCTGATTTTTCAACAGCATGGGCAGAGGCGAAAACTACACAGTAAAAGGTGTCGAATGAGACGTGGATGTATTTTAGTGTGCCCAAAGTGGCTTAGTGTGTGATGTCTGATTGCCAGATGTGGAGACTCTCTAATCCTCTTGGACTGACTCCTGCTCTGACAGAAGCAAGGCCATGTTCCTGACAATTTGGGCAGGTGGCTACAATGGACCTTGCCTGGTCTCAGGTAATTTTGAACATCCTGAGCAGCGCAGGAATATTTTTTGTGGTAGAATTGGTGGCTGATCCTAGTCTGTGTAAATTTGATTTGAGGCGTATTGCAGTGGTTCAGATGTTTGAAGTAGGCAATTGAGGTGCTCTGGAGTGAGAAGTAAGTAAATATTCACAAGGTCTATTCCTGCAAGAGAGCACAGACGCACTCTAGGTTTCCTGCAACAGTTCTGCAATAACTTTCTGTTGGGTTGTAATCGTTTTAGTAGGTTGGTGTGCTCTGAAAACGCATTCAAATATTATCAGGATCTGAGATAGTATAGGCCCACTGAAACAATAATGCATGGAATTTTGGACATACACCAAGGATTGCCAGGGAGAAAGGAAAATTAGGGTGGTATCTGTGTACCTGTTTAGTTTGAATCACCCAGGATACCTTTTGTACAGTTGCTTCGGCCTCCGGTGTCAGTGATCACAGGAATCGAGTCCTTCATGGCCTTTAAGGAGAAGCAGGAATAGTGGCGTGAGATCTTCTCTGGTGATTCCCAGCAGTGAACGTACACAACTGATGCTTCCACAGAGCTGGTGGAGTCTCTGCAGAGTCTTTGGCTTGTCCTTGATGTGCAGTGTTTGGGGTGTGATGGTTTTCTCTGTGCTTTTTAGGCCTTGCTACTTCCAGGGCGCTGTCTTTGGACTTTATCTGCTGTAATCTTAAAACCTTTCTCCTGTACCACCGTGATGACATCTTGTACTGCAACATCCAAAACTATTTGAGCTTCTGCACAAATAACTGTATTGTCCATGTAATGAAAAAATTATAGCATTAGACTGTCTTTTCCAGTGGGGCAAGAGAATTTAGGCTCCAAGGTATTGATCAGTATTTGTGTTCTTCTTCATTCTTTGAGGCAATACGGTCTACTCGTACCTCTGTGAAAGGTGCTTGTCCACTTATGGATTAAAAAGCGAGCAAGAGGCTTTCATTGGGGTGCACGGGGGTGTCAAAAAAGCAGTAATTTAGATGTATAACAACCATCTGCCAAACTCGATGTAACATGGAGGCTGAGGGCTGGCTGGACTGGAGGGCACCAATGACCTCAATGACCTCGTTGATTTTCCTGAGGACCTCAGGAGCTGCCACTTTTCTTTGCCAGGCTTTCGTATTTCAAGCAAAGGCGCATTGCAGGGGCTAGTAGATGGTACAATGTGTCCCACAGACAGCTGCTCCTGCACGAGGGATTGCAGGGCCTTTAACTTTCTGCCTGGGATGGGCCACTGATCCACCCATATGGGGTCGTTGGTCTACCAGGTTGACTGAAGTGTGGCACGCTGCTGGGTGGCCCTGTCTAGAAATCCTGAGGTGTTGATAGGATCTCTAGCCTTGTCCCCCTTTGGGACAAGAGGTCTTTTCCTCAAATTGTTATTGGTGCCTGGGTGACGAATGATCTTCCTGTACCACTGTGCCCTCAGGACCTTCCATGCAGATGGTACCTTGACTCCAGAAGCTGGTAGTGGCTCCCCTGGTAGCTAATAACTACCCCAGCAGCTGGGTCCAGGGGCCATTGTTTTAGCCAATCAGAGTGGGAAATTATGGTGATGTCATCTCCTGTATCTAATAGTCCTGAAAGACATCTCTTTCTCACTTTAAATGACCAAGCACACTTTAGAACAGGTCTATTTCTGCATGTTGTCTGTGCCCACATCGCCATTGGATCAGCTGGTGTGGTGATCATGTCCCTTAGGAGGTAGGCTCTGACTGTAACTGTTCCTTTTTGGAATGAAAAGGGGAGAGTCTAAGCATAGAGCCTGGACAGTTATCTCATGCAAAGATGTCAAGGCGAGTACCTCAGGTACTGAGTGTCTCCATCCCTTCCCTGGTGTTGGTTAAATCAAAATGTCTCTGGCCTGTTCTTCAGGCCTGTATTTGCCTGTTGGAATTTGGTGAACATAAATATCGTGGATTGGAATTGAAAAGGCTCTTACCAGCTGCCTTTGGGTTCCAGGGCAGAGCTGTCTTCTGTCGAGTTTTCTGCAGCGATCGAGCTGTCCCGCTGCATCTGAGAAGGTCACTCTGCTGGTTTTCCAAGATGTTGGGGAGAGTAGGGCGGAACAGCCTCGCGTTTGGTGTCATTGCGCAGGGCCTTTCTGTGTCTGCTTAGGGTTTCCCGCAGGCCACCGGTTTTGCTGGTGTTGGAAAGCATGTGGATGAGGGGGGCAGTGAGGACAGTGGCTGCAACAGCTAGAAGGTCCCTGGTAATAGGCTTTATGTTCACAATTCTGTTGAAAATGCCTCATCTCCCTACACTTAAAGCCAGGTCCTTTTTCATGTGTATGTCAGAGAATAACTTGGGAGGCTACTAGCACCTATACTACACCCTGACTGGTAGCCTTAGCTAGGCTGGCATCACAGTGTAAGGATGCCCTAAGCGTGCATGCCTCTACCATTTGTGCAATGGTAGGCTTTGTGGTGACTGGTAGAGAAGGTAAAATGTCTTTACAGGTGTTATTAGCATTTGTTTCAGCAAGTTTAATATGGAGTACCTTCCTGGCTTTTGGATGTTCACCTTGCTTCTCTATTGCTTGTGGAAGGTGGTCAATACATTTTAGAAAGGATTGCCCAGGTCCCTGCAGAATGTCTGTGAAATCTAGAGTAGGTGTTTCTCCATTGGCTGTCTGCTTGAGAGCTGCGTTTGCAGCACTTCTATCTCTTCTAACAGAGCTCTGGGAAGGTCTATTGAATGAGGTTTTGTGAAGTCTTCCTTACTGGCTAGATGGACTAGTGTTAGGTGTGTCCACCTGTCTTCCCTAGTATAGTCTTTTAATAATTGTTTTATTGGTTTTTTCCCCATTTCTTCCCCATGAATAATTTCAGTGGGAGAAAGTAGGATGTTCATAAATGGAGCAGATCGTGAGGCACCATAACATGTGCAGTGAAGATGGCATTTAACGAATTATTGATATACGGTGAGCCCCTCCCATGGTCTTTCGCTGCTTTAGAAAGATCTTTCATCTCCCGTGTGTGACAGCTTCCCATTGGGGGTTAGCCCCACTCTGGTACTGCACCGGTGCTGCTTGTATTTTAGCTACCAATTCCCAGTCCCCCTCTTCAGCCGCCAGCTTCTGCATCCTCTGCTAAGAATCCTCAGGCTCATGCTGAACGTCAGATGAACCTTCCCTCTCCTCTCCAGAAGAGGGAACTTGTTCTTTGGCAGAGGAGCGGGGCCTTGGGGTGACTGGCCAGGCCCGGTGTTGTGGGCCTTTGGTAGCCAAGATGGCGGCCTTCCAGTTACCGCCCCTCACACTTCCGGCTCCGACAGTGTGTGATCCGCAAGGGGCTGAGTTGGAGGGGGTAGGCCAATGGGAGTAGGCAAGGAAGCGCTGGATCCCAATGCAGGGGTGGTTCCTGATGCAGGGGTAGGACCCAACACGGGGAAGACCCGATGAGAGAGCTGGGGGTGGGAAGGAGTTTGACATTGACAACCCCCTCCAGAGGAGGGACTCCATTTTGTGAGCTATCTGAGGGGGATCCAGTGAGAAGAGGTACTGGAGAATAGGTTAGGGTAGAATCCAGGCCTGTGTGATCAGTACAGACGTGGGCAGGGGGTAGAGAAGGAGGGGAGATGTCAGACAGCAGTTGCTTGTCTGTGCTTTACAGCAGTTTCTGTCTCTCATCCTATTGGTGTCAGACGGTTCCGGAATGCGGGGGCAGAACTCAAAGACTGGATTGAATATTAGAACTTTGAACCCTTGAGAAAATTCCATAAATCATATGAAAAATTGGGTAAAATGTTGCCACTCTTATCACTCTCTGAGTTTGCAAATGATAGAGTCTTTCCCTTACTCAGTCCGAAAATGCTACATGACAAACTGAATCAACAGAAATGTCTGGGAACTCCTTTAAAAGCCAATGAACAAATGACTTTCAACTGCCCTTAGTAAAAGTCTTCCACTCTGAAAAGAGAGACTACCTAACTGGAAGATATTTATCTCTCTAAGGATTGGATAATTTGTTACCCAGAGCTGCCCCTGATGTAAAGGGTGGCCCACCCACAGGACTAAAATATCTCCCAAGGATCCTGCACTGCAGGTGGCTGTCCCCCAGCTCACTGCTCTGGTTCCTCTGGATGCAGATGTTTCAAAATGTCCCCTGGGCTTCACCAGCTGAGCTGGCCCTGTTGCTGCTGCAGGGTTCCAATGCTTCCTTCAGCAAGCCCTGATAAAACTCAGGTCCCACTCCAAGGCGGTGGCTGACCCGAGGCGTCTTCTGTCCCATGACGGTGGAAGAGCTGGATTCTCACTGGAGTGGCTCTCAGGAATTCTCAAAGAAGGCCCCTATTTGGGCAGCCCTTGTGGCATGTCCACAGCCAGACACTGTGAGAGACCTGCACTCCCAGATCTAGGAGCAGACTTGCTGGAATGCATGATGGATGAGGCAAGAGAGGGATCTATGTGTGGAACTGCAAATACTGTGGATTGCACTGGAGAGGGTCCAGGGAAGGAGAAAAAGTAGGGGTGGGCAGACAAGGATTTCCATGGGGGAAAAAAGGACCTTATACGCAGTAATTCAGGACTAACAGGGGTTAGGAGAGGGGAGAACATCCTAGGGGAGTATATATAAGGAAAGGAAGTTCATGATAACAAGGAAATGTGCGGAATCTGCATGATCCCACAAAAGACAATGAGCAAGATCATAGTATTCAGAGGGGTTATTCACCTTACTTTAATTCAATATAATTGTCATCAGGTATTACTATTCCAGTGGTAGGCCCCCCGGCCTGCAGAACATTGCCTCTGCCTCAGACTTCATTGCTGTGTGAGGAGCTCAGCAGTGCTGAAAGCTGAGGCCTGTCCTTTGTGATCCATTTGGGATGGCATGGGAGCTGCCCTGAGTGCACATTAACAGGAACCTTCATGGCTTCTCATGCCACAACACTAAAAAAAAATTGGCAGTTTGGGTTTTTGAATGACATTTAGTCCTTTGAAATATCTGCAGGAAGTGGTCTGAAACTGCTTTGTGAGCCTGCTCCTTGGGATCAGCTGGGAAGGGCAGAGGGCTGGCCAGAGCCTAGTGCTGTGTCCCACTGGAAGGAGCCCTACAGGCTCATGTGCAGAGCAAGCACTGCCAAAGGCACTGGAGAGTTCACCTGCCCTGCAGCCACCATTGTCAAGGTGCTGTAAACATCAGCTGGTGCTGACTTTCCCCATGGAGAATTTCTTGGTTTAGTTCCTATGGGGAATTTTGTTCCTGAAGCCCATGGTATTTGCCCCTGGCAGATGTGATGGGGATGCTTGGGGAGTGTGGGGCTTTGGGGGCAGCTGGCCGGGTCGGGGCTGAGCTCGGGGCCCTGTTGTGCCCATGGCCCCCAGCAGCAGCAGCAGCAGCAGCAGCCGCCCCAGGGCCCAAAGCCCCGTGCCCCCTGCCCAGCACAGGCTGCCCTGTCCCTGCAGCTGTCACCCAAGTGGGGCCCTGGGGCCAGTGGCCGCTGGAAGCAGCAGGAATGCAGGCAGGGTGAGGATGCCCTGGCTTGGCTTTTGTCTCTGGAACAATGCATGCTCAGGGCAGTGCAGAGCAGGCTGGGAAGCAGAGCCCAGGGCCTTTGGAGGCTGCAAGGCTTAAAGATCAGCCCCTGCAGTAGCCCAGATGTAGCTGGCCCAGTTGCCAAGGCTGTGGTTTTCTTGAGAGTGTGCAGGTGAATTTTGCATGGCTGTGGCCTGCTGGCGGCTCTGGGCCCAGGAGTGCCTGTGGCTGCAGCAGGAAGGGTGGCTGAAGGTTTGCTGGCTGCTTTGGTGGCCTGGCTGCCGGGGCCAGTGCTGGGAGAGCCCCCTGTGTGAGAGCTGGTGAGAGCTGAGCTCTTGGGGACAGCGCTGTGCCCCAGGCCAGGAAGAGCAGCAGTGCCCAGTGCCAGGAGTGGTGTCAGTGGGAGCCCCTTTGCACAGGGACCCCCAGCCCCGGGGTGGCCGTGCCAGCACCCCCAGGGAACTCCAGCCGCAGGAACATGGAAGAAGTGGAACCCACAAGTGTGCAAAGGCTGCTTGTGCCCAAAGGAATGACCGAGAAAAGTCAGGTTTTAAACAGTAACAGGATATATTTGCCAAAGATTGGCAAATCTAGGATTTACAGAATATGTGTCATTATAAGAATTGTTATAACAACAACAAGAACAACAATGTACAGAACATATTTACATGGGATCCGATGGGCTAACAATCTTCAAAACGTATTTACAGAGAACTTCAAAAGTAGTGAACGTATTTACAGAAATCTTCTAAACTTTCAAACATGTTTACAGAAATCTTCAAAACTTTAAAATGTATTTACAAAGGCGTTGCATCTGTGCCATAATGTGCATGAGTCCTGGAAGAAAGGAAGCAGCAGAGGTGGACTCAGCTGGCAGCACTGGGCCCAGCAGGGCTGGGAGCTGGGCCCCAGGGGCTGGGCCGGGGCTGGCTGGGCTGGCGTGGCCCCAGGCAAGCGCAGGGCAGGCCGGGGCTGGTGCTTGTGGCAGCACAATCCAGGCCCCCTGCGGGCACCGTGTCCCTGAGCGGGGCCATCCAGCCCAGCCCCAGCCTGGCGTCAGGGCACCCAGTGTGTGTGTGGACAGGGTGTGGGAAGCATCTGCCTGTCTTACCTGTGGGGCTGCATCTTCATCCAAGGACCATGGGCTCGTTTTCATCCTCCTCATCTACTTCCATGTCCTTGATGTTATCCTCCTCATCGACCTCCATCTTGTCAATGTTGTCGTCCTCCTCTACTTCCATGTCCTCAACCAGGTTGGACATGGAAGTAGAGGAGGAGTCCACCTCCATCATTTCTTCCTTATCCAGCCCCTGGTCCACTTCCATTTCCTTCACAGTGTCTCTGTCATTCTGCAAGGGGCAGCACAATCTCCCAATGGGCTTCCTGTCCCACACCATCCATTCCCACATGGCTGCAGCCTGCCCAAGCTGGGTGCCCCCTGCCTGGCATGGCACTGTACCTCCACGGGCACAGCAGAGCACATCCTGCTGGGATTAGCGCTCCAGAGAAGGTGGCAGGAAAAGCCCAGGCAGCAGCAGCACCTCAGCACTGAGGGTCAGAGCGCAGGGCGGGCAGCAACTGACCCTTGGCAGCCGGTGAAGTGTCTGCAGTGCTCGTTTCCAGGTCCTGGACGTTCCACCTGGAACCCTCTGGGAGCTGTGATGTCACTGAAGTTTCAGGGCTGCTGTGCAGTGGGAGATGGGGATGTCAGATTGATCAAATCTTTGAATGGTTTGGCTTTGAAGGGACCCTGAAGATGATCTGGTTCCAAGCTGAGCAAGCTCCCAGCACAGCAGGTTGCTGCGGCCCCTGTCACACCTGGCCTCGGATGTTGCTGGGGATGGGGCATCCACAGCCTCTCTGCACTGGTCCCTGTGTCGGGGGCAATCACCCTGAGAGTAAAGAACTTCTTCCCATCATCAAATCTCTTCCACCTCTTGCAGTTTGATCCCATTCCCCCTTATCCTGTCTCAACAGTTCCTGACCAAGAGTCCTCTTCCACTTCCCTGTGGGTCAGGCTGTTCCTGCAGGGTCACACGTGTGGCCTAACCTGCAGACAGGACAGGGAAGCCAAGTTCCCAGTCAGAGAAAATGGGGAAAGTGACACGAGAGATGAGAGAAGACGGAAAATATAGGAAAACGTAAGGCATTGTTTTGGGTGGGCAACGGGATTCATGCCTTTTATTAGAGGCCAGGTTCTCTGGTGAACTTTGTTCCTGCATCTTCCTGAGATTTCTTTGCTGGGTGAGGAACTCATCAGTGCTGAAAGCACAGGCCTGTCCTTTGTGATCCGTTTGGGATGGCAGTAGAAATGCCCTGAGTGCACATTTAGACGCACCTTCATGGCTTCTCATGCCACGACACCAAAAATAAATCGGCATTTTGGGTTTTTGAATGACATTTAGTCCTTTGAAATATCTGCAGGAAGTGGTCTGAAACTGCTTTGTGAGCCTGCTCCTTGGCATCATCAGTGTGGGGCTCAGGGCTGGCCGGAGCCCGGTGCTGTGTCCCAGTGGGAGCAGCCCCACAGCCTCATGTGCAGAGCAGGCACTGCCAGAGGCCCTGGAGATCTCACCTGCCCTGCAGCCACCATTGTCAAGGTGCTGTAAACATCAGCTGGTGCTGACTTTCCCCAAGGAGAATTTCTTGGTTTAGTTCCTATGGGGAATTTTGTTCCTGAAGCCCATGGTATTTGCCCCTGGCAGATGTGATGGGGATGCTTGGGGAGTGTGGGGCTTTGGGGGCAGCAGCCCAGGAAGGGGTTGAGCTCGGGGCCCTCTTGGGCCCATGGCCCCCAGCAGCAGCAGCAGCAGCAGCAGCAGCATCCCCTTGGCCCAAAGCTCCATTCCCCCTGCCCAGCAAAGGCTGCTTTGTCCCTGCAGCTGTCACCCGAGTGGGGCCCAGGGGCCAGTGGCCGCTGGAAGCAGCAGGAATGCGGGCAGGGTGAGGATGCCCTTCCTTGGCTTTTGGTTCTGGAACAAAGCGGGCTCAGGGCAGTGCAGAGCAGGCTGGGAAGCAGAGTCCAAAGCCTTTGGAGGTTTCAAAGCCTAAAGATCAGTCGCTGCAGCAGCCCAAATGCAGGCGGCCCAGTTGCCAAGGCTGTGGTGGCCTTGAGAGCGTGCAGGTGGATTTTGCATGGCTGTGGCCTACTGGCGTCTCTGGGCCCAGGAGTCCCTGTGGCTGCAGCAGGAAGGGTGGCTGAAGGTTTGCTGCCTGCTTTGGTGGCCTGGCTGCAGGGGCCAGTGCTGGGAGAGCCCCCTGTGTAAGAGCTGGTGAGAGCTGAGCTCTTGGGGACAGCGCTGTGCCCCAGGCTAGGAAGAGCAGCAGTGCCCAGTGCCAGGAGTGGTGTCAGTGGGAGCCCCTGTGCACACGGACCCCAAGCCCCGGCGTCGCCGTGCCAGCACCCCTGTTGCCTGATTGATAAAAGACACAAAACTTGAATAAGTTTTGTGGGTGCTTTATTAAGGGCCCGGGGAGCTGGGGGGACTCACATCCCAAAAAAGCCCCGAGCCCCCGATTTCACATATGGGTGCTTCCCTCTTATACATGCGATTCATAACAAAGTCTCCAAGAAATAGTTCCCCTTGCCTAGTCATGGTCCTCTTGTAATACATTCCTTAGTTCACAAGCAAGATCATAAATCTTCTGCTTATCTTATTCTAAGAGCATTGTATGCTGCCTCCAGACAGGTTAGCATTCTTACTTTCCTGCACTAGTTTTATTATTTATTAAATTCCTATGACTACCTGCTAGGTTACGCACAAACCCCACACACACACTATCAATGGCTACAAAACTGCAAAACTGCTTTTAACAAACCAATTCACACACAACTCATAACTAAACTATAATTACACATTTTACTAAATTTCATTTCTTTTCCAACACCCCCAGGGACCTCCAGCCCCGGGAAGGCGGAACAAGTGGAACCTACAAGTGTGCAAAGGCTGCCTGTGCCCAAAGGAATGGCCCAGAGAAGTGAGGTTTTAAGAAGAAACAGTATTTATTTGCCGAAGATCGGCAAACCTAGGATTTACAGAACACGTGTCATTATAACAATTGTTATAACAACAACCACAAAAACATACAGAACATATTGACATGGGTTCTGATGGGCTAACAATCTTCAAAATGTATTTACAAAAAACTTCCAACGTAGTAAACATATTTACAAGGAACTTCTAAACTGACCTTGGATGTTGCTGGGGATGGGGCATCCACAGCCTCTCTGCACTGGTCCCTGTGTCGGGGACAAGCACTCTGAGAGTAAAGAACTTCTTCCCATCATCAAATGTCTTCCAACTCTTGCAGTTTGATCCCATTCCTCATTGTCCCGTCACTAAAGTTCCTGACCAAGAGTCCTCTCCCACTTCTCTGTAGTCCCTTCCCTCACTGGAAAGGTGCTGATGTCTCCTGTGACTCTCTGTACAATGTTCATAAGCTGAAATCTGCAAGTTGAAGCTTTTAGGCCCTCTGCAGTTATATAGTGGCGCTGGTGTGGTTCCTCAATGGCAACACGAAATTCTGAGTTATCAATTCATCAGCTGTTTTTATTGTGGTGGGATCTGAGAATTTGGGTCAGCAGAGCCCTATATTGTCAGGGGGTGGTGTCTGTGAGCCTGACACAGAATCCAGCATTCAGACTAATCTTTTCTTGAGTATGGTAGGTTTTTTCATTCCTTTCCTCCTGCCCTTAGCCATTGCTAGAATGTCACAGTGAAAATAGAATTGAGGCCGTTTATCACTCATTACATGTTCTTGTTTTTTTTGTTTCTTCTGCAAGGCTGGGCAAGGTTGATCTCGATGCAAATTCATTCACATCTGAGGAGCTTAAAAAGGCCTTGGCTAAAATGAAGGAAAGTGAGAAGTCAGAAAGGAAGGTGAGTTTCCCATTTCTAAAGCAATGCACATTGCAGGGATCTGAAAACACCCTGTTACACTCTGCTGAAACACAATGGTTAAAATGATTGCTTGGAAAACACTATGCAAACTAATTTTGTAGTGAATATGGACCTAAAATACCTTTATTACCCTGTTAGTGATATTGTTCCCTGACTTTTCTGTATGACTCGAAGATTCTGTGAGTGGTTTGGGTTGGATACGACCTTAAAGGTGATCCAGTCCCACCCCTGCCATGGGCAGGGACACCTTCCACTATCTCAGGTTGCTCCAAGCCCCATTCAAGCTGGCCTTCGACATTTCCAGGGATCCAGGGGCAGCCACAGCTGCTCTGAACAATGTAATTTATCTGTTTCACTGCAGCTCAATTCACAAAAATGTCTGCAGACCCCAAAGGGAACTGGATTGCAGCTGATGGTATTTACAGAGGGTATTTCCCTTTACTCTCCTTGCTTTGGATTTCCAACCTTGTGCTCTGGATAGCAAAACCCAAGTGGCCATGGGGAAGCAGGGGCTGACATTTCCTTACACAAGCTCCAAGTTGTCCATTTAGTTACAAAACAACCCACAACCCAAAGTAAATAGGTGGGAAGATGTGTGACTCATCAGGTACATCAGAGCCTCTTTCCCTTCTCCCCCTCAGCAGTATTTCTTTAACCCTCTCTCCTCCTGCTGCCTTGGTCTTGGCTCACTCAAACAAAAACTGAAAGAGGAGTCAAGGCTCTAAAGTTCTGGTGTCACAGAAAGGCTTTTTCTTCCCTTATGTGGCAGCACGGCATGATTACATTTGCTGGAGATTATTTCCATAGTAGCATTGCTGATTGATTGCAGGGCTGCTGAAAAGGGCTGCTGGAAATGAGGATCATTGAAATGCAAAAATTAGTGATACTCTATTAGGTGAAAATAAGCCATATTTTAAAACCCCCTGTTAGAATAGCTTTTGTCCCAGCAACTAGGCTAAAAGCAGCTACATCTAATGAACCTAAAGTATTCCATTTGCAGTCACTCCTGCAGAGAGCAAATCCATCCCTGAAGGCTCAGTGTCAGAGGAAATGGAGTTACACTGAGCCCCTCTGTGCTCCGGCAGAGGCAGCTCGGGGAGGGATGGGTTTGGTGTGGTACCTCTGGTAATTTATCATTCCATTGACACAGCTTTCACCTCCATTGCTCACTTGTTCTTCCTCCAGCCCTCTCTGATCCCTCATGGGGAGCAGGACAGTGCAAACCCTCCAGCTGAGGCTCACTCTGCATACAAACACATCTTGGCATTTGTGACAAATGCCTTCCAAAAGGGGCTTTCTGCCTTTCTCCTGTCCTTGGGGCAGCCCAGCTCCAGCATGGCCTCTCTGCTGCTTCTGTCCCCTGCAGCAGCAGGGTCTGTCCCCAGTGCCACCAGTGCTGATGTTCCTGCACCTCTGGGGCTCTCTGAGATCTCTGACAGAGCCTTTCCTCCTCACCACATGTTTTGTGTCAGCTCTCTGTTCAGGGCAGCCCTTGGGGTGCTGTTACTGCGAGGGAGATGAGCTCAGGACAGGCTGTGTGCTGGCCAAGCCCCATGGCACAGCACGTCAGCTGCCCCCAGCTTATCACTGCTCCTTCTGCCTCCCTTTCTGACAGCTTCTGTCCTCACACCTCTCCCTAGGAGATAGACCCTTCCAGGAATTTGCTCAACGCTTGGAAAGGCAAAAGCATCTTTGTCTGTGTCTGAGAACTCGTTGGAGTCACTGGGCACTTTGGGCTGGATGGGACCTCTGGAGCTCTCCAGCCTCATGTCCAGTTCCAGAGAGGTTCAGCTGTAAGATCAGGGAGGTGCCTCAGGGCTTTTTGCAGCCAGGTTTTGAGAAGATCCACTTGCAGGCAAGCAGAGAACAGCAGTACTGCTGCCTGTGGGCTTGATGTTGAATTGGATGGAAATGGGATGTAGAAATAGTGCACAAATGCTGTAGAGATGTAGAAGTGGTGCACAGAGCTCTACTCTTCTCTCATATTGTGGGTATATCACAGCTAACTGGGTTCCTGGGCTTCTCAGAAGGACCCTGCCCCTGCACCTCTGATGTAGAGCAATAAATCCATTGGCACAGACAGCCAGGTACCCTTTGTGAATGTTGGGGCTGGCATTCCTTTCTGTGTCTGTCTTGTCTCTCTTCATCTCCTATCTTGTTATCTCACATCTGGTTTTTCCTCCTTTTGTTTCCAAGGCCCGAGAGGAAGAGGTGAGGAAGAAGTTCCGGCCCATAGAGCAGCTGAAGGAGGAGTTTGAAAAGCTGAACATGAAGATAGAAACAGATTATGAAATTATGGTTAAATTAATCAGCAAATTCAACAGCTCTGCCTCCACGCTGGATAAGAAAGTCGCGGCGCTTTATGATCTCGAATATTATGTTCACCAGGTAGCAAGAATGCCTCAGTAACTACCGTGTAAAATCCAGGGGATACGGTGTCATAAACGGGGCTTTATTTTTTCTTATCAGTATCAGGTAATACAAATTGCTTAATTACCATAATCCTGGGACAATAACAGACAGCAGAGGACTAGTGCAGGCTTATTTTATATCCAGGTTGGAATTAATCATCGCTTGGGCCAGGAGCCAGCAGTATCCTGGTGGTTGCCTGATTTGTTGTCTGTTCTCAGGCTGGTTTTCTTATCCTCTCTTTTTCCTTTTTTATCTCCTTAATGTTTCAAAATGGGGTTTTAGCTGCCATTTTTGGGTAAGTAGAGTGGTGGTTGCTCAGAAAATAATTATTTTCTCTCTGCTTCCATGGAAAGCTGCCGTGGTTGATGGTAGGTGCCTTTATATCAGTTCACAGAGAACGTCTTTGTACCAGGAAAGGTGACAGCCACCCAAAACCCCCTATTTTGTATTGGTGTGAGTAAGCAGTGGCAAGCAGAGCCTCGCTGTGCTAATTAGCTCTGTGTGAGGGTGAACATATTTCCTGGCATCTCGCTTCCTGGGGTTTGTGCTCACACTTTTCCCCCCTCTCTCTGATCTCTCTTGCTCTGCTTTCAGCTCACACATTCCTACCTCCCCTTGGATGCAGCTGCAGGCATAGAGCTCTGCTCCCCTGGGCTTGGTGCCTGCCTTGGTGCCACCCCTGGGAGGGTGTCTGGGCATCCAGCCTCTGCTCTGCTGTGTGGGAAGGGACTTGGCTTCTCCCTCCCCAGTGACTGGGGAGAGTCTGGAGTGCACTGGGAGAGTTTCCAATGGCACTTTGTCATTTCAGAGGGTGAATAGGACAACTCTTGGGAGGTGCCAGTGCAAGCCCTTTCACTGGAACAGCACTTGTTGAACCAAATGTGGTATTTGGAGGCAGGCAGCTGAAGTGTTGCTGCTGTGAGAGAGAGAGTCCATGTGCCAGCTGATACAAGTGTTATTTCCAGGGCTCTTTGTCTTGAATTTCCACTCTGAATTGTCATTGTGGGCATGCAGAGGCTTCCTTGCTGTTTGTTCTCCCTGCTTTTGTGTCACTGATGGCATCTGTGTGACTCAGAGAATAACTGTGAACAATGGGCACCCAAAGAGCTTCATATTTGTACTCAGGGCTAATCTTGCCTGATTAAGGGTGCCAGAGCATCAGGCCATTGTGCTAAAAAGCAACCCCCAAATGCCCTGGCATGCCTTGAATTCCAGCATAGCAATCTGGACTATTCCAGCAGAAAATCCCTGCAGCACAGGATGGGGCAAAAAATTTCAGAATGGCAGAGGAGCAGGGACTGGAGCATCAAAGGGAAGCACATGCAGCATCAAAGGGGTCAGAGAGGGGGAATGGCAGGAGGCTGGCAGGAGCACAGGGGCTCCTTTGTGCGCCGATCACAGCGCTGCTCTGTGCCCGCGCTGTCGGGGCAGATGGCTGGGCAGCACCTTCTCGTCAGGCAGGAAGCTGATAAGAAATATGACTTGTCTCTAAGCCAGCATGGCTTTTCCTCCTCTTTCTTCTTCCAGTCAGTTGAATGCGTCCAGAGCATTATCTCTGCTTGGGACTGACTTTAGCAGCAGTGGCTTAATGTAATTACTGAACAGCAGCCAAAGGACGCTGGTGCTGCATACCTCTGGAAGGGCTGAACTGCCAGGACTCCTCTGCAGCGAGTCACAGCCCTGCTGTGGTAGCAGGGGATCCTTGCAGATGTGGGTGGCCAAGGACTTGTGTAGGGCCACATTGCAAGTCCCACCTTCCCCAGCCTCCATCAGAGCAGTACCATGCCGTGCTGTGGCTTTTCCAAACTGTTCAGCTCCCGGCCATCCTGCTGCTGTCTCCGGGACACAGGATGCCCTGTGGAGTGGCAAATGCCATGCCCTGGAGGGCGTGCAAGCAAAGGCTGCTCCCTGCTCTGTGCCATGGTCACCCTGGAGCAGTGGTGCGGGGCAGCTCGTGCCTCGGAGCGTGCCGTGGGAGCCATGGCTGGTGCCCAGCCCGGGGAGATGCTCTCTCCTGCCTTTGAAGAGTCAGCCCAAGGGCTCTGACTTTGCTCAGCTTTTGGTTGCCAGCTCTAGTTTGCTTCTCCTCGCCCACGATTCAGCTTGGCATGTTCGGGAGCCCGTCTTGGAGAAGGAGTAGGAAGGTTTGGCTTGCTGGGTTATCTGTAATGCATAAAACCCAAATGCAAATGTGAAGAGGGAAGAGCGTAACTCATAAACAGCATTCACGGTGCTTGCACAGCAGTGTGTGGAGCCAAGGCCCGTTCTCAGGCATTGCAGGCTCTTCCTCTCAATTATTTACTCTGCTTATCTTCCCCTCTCCTCTGCTCTGACATGCTACACCATCTCTCTCTGCTAATTTCCTCTCCATCGTGTGCAGTTGACATGTTGCTTTCCCTCGCTCTTCTTTTCTAACATTTTCTCTCTCACCTTCCCTCCCTATTTTCTTCCTCCTCCAATTCAAACCTGCTCCCTGAATAACTGCTGTCATATTTGCTCTTCTCCCATCCCTCCCCTCGCCTGCTTCGGCTGTGCACTTTACTCAAGAGCTCTTTTGATCTTTGGTTTTTCTTCTGTGCTGATTTCAGTGGACTGAAGTGAGGTAGAAGCTGCTGCCTTGCAGCATCCACTGCTCCCCAGAGAGGTTACTACCTTCAAGTTGTTAAGTTTGGGGATTTTGTTAGTTTTAGAACTGGAGCTCTCACAACAGACTCTGGTTAAAAAAGATAAACACATCTTCAGAATAAGCTTTACAGCACAACAGCACAATTTACATTCTGCTGTTGTGGTGTCTCACTGATGCTTGGGCAGTACAAAGGACTCTGGTGCTGCTGAGGTTACAGCAGGGGATGGTTTTACCACTCCAGCTGCTGGATGCAAATTCCTGCCTGTCCATATATTCCCTCTCATGCAGAAGTCAATGTCTGATTCCAGCACTAAACCAGTTTTTACAGAGGCTGAGTAATAAAAGGACCCACTAGCAGCTGAAATTGCCTTGCTGCATAGATTTCTTTGTAGATAAAGATGGGTCTGCAGAAAAGTGAGAGCTCTGGCAGGCCTGGTTTATAGGGACAGTTAAAAGAACAGCATCTGAAAGGATACAAAAGCTGCTGCAAATCCTGAATCAGCCTCAGCAGACCTGCAGAGAGCAGCTTTGCAGAGGGACAGGTGGGTATTGTCCCACTGGGGAGCAGAGATGAGCTGGAGCTCCCCAGGTCCTGCTTTGGTTGGTAACGACAGACCTGTAGGACACAAAGCTTCTTCTTCTCCTGGGTACCTGAAATATCTGACTTAGGGCCAATTTTGATGAAGGTACATGGTTGAGATACATATAACACTGAGCATGAAGTCATTGACTAGAAGAGGGTCCCACATGCCCTGCATGGCTTGTGGTCCTGTTCCACCTCATCAGGGGGTCGGCTTGCCCTGCTGATAACTCATTTTTATATTCTGTTTCCATCAGCCAACGATTGCTGTTGTGTCCCTGTCTTTCAGAGAGATATGTTGAATTTCTAAACCTGATTTTTCTGTGCAGGCAGAAACTGATTTTTCTGTGCAGGCAGTTCTGAGCATTCATCAGATCCTCTTTTAAACTGAAAAAAAAAATCATTGAATACCAAAATGCATTGAATTTGACTTTGGACTGAATTTTGTACTTGAAGTAGTTTGTGCTGTTTCTCTAAATTTTGTCTATGAGCATCCAGAGCCTTTTCTGGTCTCCTCTCCAAGAGCAGATGCCCGCTGGGACTGTGCCTGGCTAGCCCCTGATCCACTTAGAGCCAGAGGCTGATGAATTCCCACTAATGTGCAAACTTTTCCCTACTGGCAGTTAATCCATTATTGTTTGCTTAGAAAAGTCATTGTGGGGCTGCTCCCTGGGGAAGCTCCTGGATGACCCCTCCAAGCTGGGACTGGCTTTTTCCTTCCTTGTCCATGGGAAGTTGTTGATGGAACTCATGGAGAACTCCCAGAACTGCCCATGCTACTCGCTCCCATGCCCCCTTTGCACCCTGTTGGTGCTGACAGGCTCCTAAACATCTCTGACTCCTGGTGCTACAATTACAGCATCAATTAATTAACTTCATTTGCAAAACATGCAATTCCCTGGATCCCTAGTAAAGGCTTGCTCAGGGGAGAGCAAAGAGCTGGAGTTTTTTGACATCAGCAGATATATTGAGTTTTTGACACCACCTGAATTGCCAAATACATGTCAAGAGCAGCTTTGATAGCTATAATCAAAGTATTTGAGTTTCCAGTGATGCCTTCTGAGTGTGACAATGTCCTCACACAAGGACACTGTGCCTGGGCAGCTGTGACATCTCGGCTCATGGGCAGGGCTGTGCTAAGCTCAGCCACAGCCATTCCCTCGGAATTTTTAATCCCTTATAAAACTCCCTGCTGGTCAAAGCAGGAGGGAAGGGATGCTGTGGATGTGAAGGGAGGTGCTCTCCAGGGGCTGGGGCTTTGTGCTGATGGAAGCTGCTCTCTCCCAGGTGGACAATGCCAAGGATTTCCTGTCCATGGGTGGGCTCCGGCTGGTGATCGAGGGGTTGAACAGCAGCGAGGCCTCGCTGAAGGAACACACTGCCTTTGTCCTGGGAGCTGCCCTGTCCAGGTGAGACCTGCCCTCACCTGGGCTCTGTGCTTCTCTCCACCTCCCTTGGTTTATTTCTGATAGCAGAGACCAAAAGCTGTGTTGTGACACACCACAAAACTGTCTTGTCCCCTTCCTCGCCCTTGCAACATCTGTTTCCCCTTCTCCTCAGTGTGTCCTTATCTTGCTCATTGGACACATCCAGAAGTAATGTGGTGTCAAATCTATGATTGTTTCTTGGTTTCCCTGGGCTCCCTGTTTCTACAAAGTCCAAGGAAGGAATAATTCTCCTTCTGTCCCACTGACAGCTCTCTCTGGGGGAAGATGTAACAGAGGGTACAGTTACAAGCACCCCAGTGAGCACCTTTGTCCTTCCTCATCCTTGCTCCTGGGCTGCCTTAGGATGGCAAGGTGCTGATTTGAGCAGCTCCCGTGGTCTTTAGAGAGAGATTTGGGCCCCATGAACACGTGCCTCTGACATCAAAGGCGTGTTGATTAGATGTGGGGTCAGGAATAAGGGTCAGCAGCCAGAATCCAGAGGAGACTGACCTGCAGAATATTTGAGGTTCAGGGGAAGGAGCCTGCTCTTCCTTATGCTGGGGCATCCTGTGTAGTGCTGGCTACAGGAGGTATCCTGTGGGCTCCATGGGTTTTCCTGGTGCCCCTTTTTTGATTTATGGGTTTTGGGGCTTTGCAGGGGATGTGTTGCTCATTCAGAGGTGCAGAGGCTTTAGAAATTCATTGGATAGACTCAAATTCAGGATCAGAAGTGCAGAGTGAAAATTGAATGTCAGGACTGTTTTATCTGCATATTTCTACACCTAAAAATACAGTCACCTTCTCCAGCATCATAAATTATTTATGGCCTAGTCTAACACATGGTGCATGCACAGACCTGAATTTACTTAGCAATCTCATATGCAATGCAGTTGGCCCTCAGCGTGTGTGGAGTGATGGGCCTCGTGGACAGGAGCAGGTACCCAGGTTTATACGAGGGAAGGATCCAGCTTCTAGTCTGAAACAGAGCCTGATTTAGGGATGACAGGAAGATACATGAGAAACAAAACCTGCTCTTCATATTCTGGTGTATCTTTGTCTCTGAAACAATACCAGAGTGGTTTGCTCAGGTTCTTTATGTAGACTCTTTCTGCATACAGAGAAGATCATGCAGAGGATCTGGAAACATTTGCAGGTAACTTATGAAATGACAGGGGCTGCTAAAGAGCTTCTTTCCAGATGTACCTGCCATGACATGGCCAGGACTCCAAAAATTCATTGTCTCATGGTACCTGACAGTGTAGCAGTGGCCACGAGAGTCACACTTTTGTGTAGTGTTTCTTACTCAAGTGCAAAAATCTTCTTTGGAGAGAGCCTCTCATCTGATAGGACAACATTAAACTGCTGCTTTGCAAACTTGTGGACCTTTTTTCTTTGAAGGACATTCTGGCAGATGGTAATTTGGAGTGGTTTGGATGATACATGGTCTGAGAGCTCTGCTCCAAAATGTGAGGGATATTATGCCTTGGTTTGAGTTTGCTTTTTCTCCCCTTGCTGTGCTTAAGCTTTCTCAGTAGACACCTACATGCCAACTTGTCTGCTGTGTGCTCACTTGTTTAATTCGTTTGTTCATACATTTTCTCAGCTTACTCCATGCTCTAGTTAAACTGTTGGGGGCATTTCAGGTACTTCACACAGCATTTTGTGTTTTTCTGAGGGCTTGTTTTTTATTTCCTTCCCTCATGGTTGTTCCTGAGAGCCTTAGAGAGGTGGTAGGGCTTTCCAGTAAATTCCCAGAGGTGTCACAGCTCGCTGGGCTGCAGGGACACGATCTGCTCTGTGCGTGTGTGCCTGGGGCTGGTGTCAGATCCTCTGCTGGATGCTGAGCCTGGGAAGAGGCAATGGTCTGCTGCTCACCAAATGGATCTGTGGCCACCTCCCAGGTCTCTTCAGCCAGGCTGGCTCAGGACAGTGGTTTCAAGCCAGGCAAACATTCCCAGAGGGAAATCTGGGCATGATGAGAGCAGCTCCAGAGCCTGGCACAGGAGGTCAGTAACTCCTGGCACAGCTCAGTCTGGAAGAGGGAGTTTGGCCTTGACTGTAGACAAGTGTTTAACACAGGAGGAAACCACTGGAGACAGAGTGATTCCAGACATGCCTGGGACACATCCAGAACTTTTCAGCTCTCAGAAATACCCAGATCTTCTCCAGATTTGCACTGTCCTTAAATCTGCTCAGGTAGTCAAGCAGGTAAGGGATGGAACAAACAGCTGCAGCCCCCAGGTCCTGCCTGCACATGGCCCTGCCAGGACCTGGCTCAGAGCTCTGGCTGTGTTGGAAGCCCATTGGAACAAAAAGGTTTTCCAGGGGATCAGCATCTTGAGCCAACAGGCCAGGGGGCTGGCCAAGACTTGGATCAGCAAAGGCAGCAGGAGGAGAAGGCACAACAGGGCCAGCTCAGAATTTCCCCTTCCTGATATTATCGCTCCTATTTATTTGGCTTAAAGCAGATTTGAAAAGCAGCCATAGCACAGCATGACTGGGACATGAACATGCACTGCATGTGCAGCCAGGGTTGTCCTGCAGAGCAGCTCCTGCAGCCCTAAGGGCTCTTGGCCAGCCCAGGGCATGTGCCACCTGCCAGGGGCAGCTCTCAGCCTGCCTGGCAGCTGCCCATGGACGCTGCTGGGGAGAAGTTGGAGGTGGAAGGAGCCACCCCCATCAGAGCAGATTCCTCCTGCTCTGGAGATGGTGCTGCATGGCCAGGGCTGCTCTCAGCTTTCTCCTGAAGGGAAGGGAAAGGGGCTGTCAGCTTTGGCTGTGTCACTGAGACTCCTGCACTGTCAGCCTGGGCATCAGCAGATGGGCCCCAGATCTCCCTCAGAAAGCCTCCTTAGCCTCCTCTCCCTACAGAGAGCAGCAGCAGCACCTTGGATTGCAGCATCTCTGTCTGGCCTGCCCTTAAGGCCCTGCTGCCATGGAGATGCCCCTGGGAAGTGCCCTGTGCTGGGAGGTGTCTGCAGGGCACAGCTGAGCCCCCAGGGCTTGGCTGGGCTCTGGCAGCACTGGCAGGGACAAGGCTTGGATAGAGAGGAACAGTTCCTAGTAGGCAAAGTTACAGGCAGCAGAGAGCCAGACCCATCCTTGGTATCCCTTTCTGTTCAGGTGCACTGGGAAAGAGAGACGGGCTTAGAGAAATTGACTTTGAAACTGGAGTCTTTAGAAACTCCACTTTTGTTTTTAAACATGTTTAAAATTTCATCACCCTGAAATAAGAGGAGATGTAATAGGCATAGGGCACCTTTGTGGGAACAGCAGGTCTGACTGTTCTGGGGCACAGGGAGCCCTGTTTTCCCTTTTGGGCTTCCCTGGGGTTCAGGCTGAGAGCAATGCTGAAGATGAGGAAGGGACTCAAAAGCATAAACCCAATCAAAAATAAAAAAAGCTTAGTGAAATTCCCCCACAGATAGAAAAGTAGTTTTGAGGGAATTCCTAAAATAACCTCATAGGATTGACTCAAAGAGCTTGTCAATGTCTTCTTTCAACAGTCCACCATGGCCAGAGTGAAAAAATGTCCAACAGCAGCTCCATCAGGCACTTCCTCCTGCTGGCATTGGCAGACACGCGGCAGCTGCAGCTCCTGCACTTCTGCCTCTTGCGGGGCACCTCCCTGGCTGCCCTCCTGGGCAACGGCCTCATCATCAGCACCGTAGCCTGCAGCCACCACCTGCACACGCCCATGTTCTTCTTCCTGCTCAACCTGGCCCTCAGCGACCTGGGCTCCATCTGCACCACTGTCCCCAAAGCCATGCACAATTCCCTCTGGAACACCAGCACCATCTCCTACTCAGGATGTGCTGCACAGCTCTTTTTCATAATGTTCTTCCTCTCAGCACAGTATTTCCTCCTGACCATCATGTGCTACGACCGCTACGTGTCCATCTGCAAACCCCTGCACTACGGTGTGGGATCTCAGTCTCTCAGAACTGGGGCGCAGGGTGAACAAGACCCCCCCTGGGGGGCTCGGGAGTCCTGGAATGCTGCCAGAGATGTCTGGTGGCTGGACTTTGATCCCACATGGGAGATGACATCAGTATGAGGATGGGAGGATTTCACTGGGGTGAATGGTGAAGGGACAAGTTAATTGGAGTGTGAGATACAGGGTTTAAGATCCCTGTACAGGGGGGTCTAGAGAGGCAAGATGGAGGGATTGGGGCGTGCCCTTCTCCTTCTTCTTCTTCCTCTGAGCCTCCATCTTCTGTGGTGATGTTGGCACTCCGGGATTGGACCTTACTAGGGGAACACTGGTTAATAAGGGTAGAGGGTATTGGAGAAAAATGATAAATATTGTATACGTAACTCCGGGTATAAAGATAGGTGACCGCCCCAGGGGCTTTCAGTGTGTGCCCATGGCTGACTGCTGAGCAGAACTCTGTCAGGCCAAGAGAAAATCTTTTAGATAAGCAATTAATAAACACCAAGACCAAGAACAAATCCGAAGCTTCCTCTCGTCCTTTCGATCCCGGGGGCCCAAGGCCATCTTTGGGCTTTTCCCCAGACCATCTGAACAGCTGAGAAATCCCACAATTGGCGTCCGCTGTGCGGGCTATCTCCCACCAAACCTTTCGGGGGGGGGAAAGCCCTGAAGAGCTGAAGAGCCAAGAGAACAGCACTGATAACTCCAGAGGAGGGAAGCCTGAAGAAAGAAAGAAGAAAAAGAAAAAACCAGCCGGGAGAAGCTGCAAAAATCAGCAGTCACTGAGAAATCCCATCTCTCAGCTTCTGCTGAAGACAGCTCGTAGCAGAGCGGCCTGGACTGGGACCAGAAAGGCGCCTCTGATCCATCCCTCGTAATCTGCTGGACGGAGAACAAGGGCCTCCAGACCACGCTGGCGACAGATTCGGTAAGAAGGCCAAAATAATACTATGGGGGCAACACTCTCCCAAGAACAACGGGAAATCTTATCCACCTTACAAAGTGTAGCAGAATTATATACAGAAGGGATCCCAAAGAAAGAATTAAAACAGCTGTTATTATGGGCAAGGCTCAATTACCCACTTGCAGAAACATATCTTTTGTTCGAAGTAGGGTTTTGGCAAGAGATTAATAGGCATTTATATATTTTAGCAACAAAAAAAGATGAGACAGCGTTAAAGCTACTCTCGCCGGCAAGAATCATGTTACAAGGTATTTTAGTGCAGTCTAAAAAACTGGAGAAGCAGCGAGAAGCTGCGGCACCCTCAGAGGAGGGGGCGGAGCGGCAGAGCTCCGGGAAAAAAATTGCTCTGGCTTTGAAAGGCCAGGGGGAAAGGGCTCTCGAAAAAAGAGAGCGGGAAAAAATATTAAAACCCCCGATCAAAAAATGCAACAAACCCCAAGGGCGTCCTGAAACTCCAGAGAGTGTGGAGGAGTCAGGAGCAGAAGGGGGGGAGCAGGAAGATAAGGGATCGGGGGGGGGGGCCTGCTCGCGGCGAAAGCGGCGACCCGGCGGCGGCGGCGGGCGCGAGCAGCGCCGGTGAGGATGAGGACACGCCCGCGGAGGGCGAAACTCGCAAAAACCGGGGGATAGACTCACATACCAGCGCGGGGGCGGCGAGCGCGCAAGGCGGGCTGAGGGAAAACGCGCAGCCCCGGAGGGCCGCCGCGGCGGGACGCAGGAGGCGCGCGGGTGTGACGTCAGAGCCGGTGCGACGGTCAGCTCGAATCGCGGGTAGAGCCGGGGTGCCGGCGGGGGAGGCGAACACAACATCAGAGGAGGAGGGGTCGGATTCCGGGACAGACCGAGGGGCGGGAACCTCGGAGGTGAAACAGGGGGGAGACGATGATGACGTTACCTTGGGGGACACCGGAAGTAGCTCAGAGAGCACGCACGCGCAGAGAGTAAGACGCGGGCGGGCCCGAGCCCGGTCCCCTGTGACGTCGCGGGTGAGGAGGGGCCGTGTTAGGGATTCTACGTCCCGCGGCTCCACACCGTCTCCAGATCTGGTGCCTTTGGTCTCGAGCCTCGGAGTTTCAGTTCCTTCCCTTCATGGGAGACGCCGAGCCGGAAGAGGAAGTAGGGTAGTCGAGATTGCTTCGTCATCCGAGCCAGGGGGGCCGGTGACAACGCCACCTAGTGGCAGGAGGGAAGAAGTGCACGACATGCCGGGTCGGCTCGGCGGAGCCACAGCGCCATCTCGTGGCGAGACTGCAACAATGCAGCAATTTTTTCCAACAATATATAAAAAGAAAAGCGCCTCGAAGAAAACAATGCTAACACGACAAAGGGATTATCCATCTGATCCACCGATCGTGAGACATTTTCTAAACAACACACAGGCAAAGCTAAGGGAAAATCCTTTGGTTTTGGTCAGAAACCCAGAAACAGGTCAAATAGAGGGTCCTTTCAGACTAATCACTTGGGGAAAGGGTTTCGCTTGTATCTCCACAGATCGAGGTCTGAAGTGGGTGTCGGCACGGCACGTGAAGCCATTCCGAACGCGAGAACACGAGAATGCTGATCCAAGAAACAAAGAGACGAGTACTCAGACAGAAGTCGAGACTCGGGCTGCGAAAAACGACCAAGAAGAGAAATGAAGAGAAACTGAGGACTTTGGGGGGTTTTCACATAAAAGCAAAAAAAAGGTCTTTTGGTGCAAACAGAAGGGGGAGATGTGGGATCTCAGTCTCTCAGAACTGGGGCGCAGGGTGAACAAGACCCCCCCTGGGGGGCTCGGGAGTCCTGGAATGCTGCCAGAGATGTCTGGTGGCTGGACTTTGATCCCACATGGGAGATGACATCAGTATGAGGATGGGAGGATTTCACTGGGGTGAATGGTGAAGGGACAAGTTAATTGGAGTGTGAGATACAGGGTTTAAGATCCCTGTACAGGGGGGTCTAGAGAGGCAAGATGGAGGGATTGGGGCGTGCCCTTCTCCTTCTTCTTCTTCCTCTGAGCCTCCATCTTCTGTGGTGATGTTGGCACTCCGGGATTGGACCTTACTAGGGGAACACTGGTTAATAAGGGTAGAGGGTATTGGAGAAAAATGATAAATATTGTATACGTAACTCCGGGTATAAAGATAGGTGACCGCCCCAGGGGCTTTCAGTGTGTGCCCATGGCTGACTGCTGAGCAGAACTCTGTCAGGCCAAGAGAAAATCTTTTAGATAAGCAATTAATAAACACCAAGACCAAGAACAAATCCGAAGCTTCCTCTCGTCCTTTCGATCCCGGGGGCCCAAGGCCATCTTTGGGCTTTTCCCCAGACCATCTGAACAGCTGAGAAATCCCACACTACGGGACCCTCCTGGGCAGCAGAGCTTGTGCCCACATGGCAGCAGGTGCCTGGGCCAGTGCCTTTCTCAGTGCTGTCATGCACACAGCCAATACATTTTCCCTGCCCCTGTGCCATGGCAATGCCCTGGGCCAGTTCTTCTGTGAAATGCCTCAGATCCTCAAGCTCTCCTTCTCCAAATCCTACCTCAGGGAAATTGAGGTTTCTCTTTTCTCTATCTCTATAGCTTTTGGTTGTTTTGTTTTCATTGCTTTCTCCTATGTGCAGATCTTCAGGGCTGTGCTGAGGATCCCCTCTGAGCAGGGACGGCACAAAGCCTTTTCCACCTGCCTCCCTCACCTGGCTGTGGTCTCCCTGTTCATCAGCACTGGCTTTTTTGCCTACTTGAAGCCCCCCTCCATGTCCTCCCCATCCCTGGATCTGGTGGTTTCAGTTCTGTACTTGGTGGTTCCTCCAGTTTTGAACCCCCTCATCTACAGCCTGAGGAACCAGGAGCTCAAGGCTACAGTGTGGAGACTGACAACTGGATGGTTTCAGAAACATTAAACGGCTGGCCAGTTTCTGCAAATAATCTATAATAAAAGTCATCTTGGATAGTTCTGTTGATTTGGGGTTTTTTCCCCTCTGTTTTAGTTTGTATTATTGTCTCTAAATCTAGGCTTTTCTTTATTCCATTTCTCATTTTCTTTCTCTTAAATTGTCCTGTGGCCCCAGACTTGTCAAGGAGGAGCTGTGCTTTTAGTGGCTGTAAATGAACTAAAGACTCTCCCAGCAAAGTTTTAACTACAGATTCCCCTTCTGTTGCCTTGTCTGGAGGTGCAGCAGCAATGTCTGTGTGCAGAGCTGGGGGCAGATCAGTGCTGGCCCAGCAGCTGTGCCCAGCAGCAGCAGCACTTGGTGTTGCCAGTGCTGCTGCCATGGCCCTGCCCCGCTGCCCTGGTGGCCCTGGTGTTGCTGCAGGGTCTGAGTGCTCTCGGGGCCAGGCACAGCCCTGGGTGTGGCAGTGCCGGGGCAGCAGCAGGGACAGGCCATGGGCACTGCTGGGGCAGCGCTGACGCCTCAGGCCAGGCCCTGGGGGCTCCAGGCTCCTTGCCCAGGCTCTCTCAAGAACACGGCCAGGCCAATGCTCAGCACAGAAAACCCCGTGAGCAGCCCCAGGCTGGCCGTGGGCAGGCTGGGGGCAAACAGCATGGCTGGGGCTCTGCAAGGACCCTGGGGCAGATGGGAAGGAGCAGCAGAGCAGGGGCTGATCCATCCCCAGTGCGCTGCACAGCCCAGGGCAGCGTCCCAGAGCATCCTCATGGAGCTGCCAACAACATCCCCCCTCTGCAGCCCTGGCCTCTCCCCCAGCTCACACAGGTGCCCCATCCTTGCAGGCACAGACACGGCAGCACTGGCTCAGCAGCCCCTGTTTGCATTGCACACAACAGGCAGGAGCACCCCCATGCTCTTGGTGTGGGGACATGAACGTGAGGGAGCACAAATGCCATCAGCCCCTGGGGCCAGCAAGGGTTGAGGGACACCAGGGAAACCACTCAGCTTTGTCCTGGCCTCTGCAGTCAGCCAGAAAGTTTGTTCCCATCAGCTGGGAGTTTCATGTCCCACTGCAGACGCTGTTGCTCAGAGCCAGGGCTGCCTGGCAGCCACCCCCAAACTGCCCTGAGCATTTCCTTGGCTTCACCTTTGCTTTCTTTACTCTTCCTGCTGCAAATTTCTTCCTATTGCCCACCCCTCTTCCCTCCCCTGCAAACAGCCCATCCCTTTTTCCCCTTTTCTCTCTGGCCCCACTCCCCATTGCAGTTCCTGACTTGGCCCCATAGGAACGTCCCTTGGGGAGCAGGATCATCCTACAAGTGCTGCAGGAATTGTCTGCAGGCTCCTGCAGTGCCTGGTGCTGCTCCCTTGCCAGAGGCACCCCAGGCCAGAGAGGCACATCTGGGCTGCTGTGTCTGGCTCTGGGGCTCCCTGTTCTGGGCAGTGGAGGAGGAGCTGCAGAGGCTCTGCAGGACTGACAGGATGGGCTTTGGGGCTGGCAGGAGAAGCTGAGGGACCTGGGCTGCTGGAGCTCCTGAAGAGGAGGCCCAGGGCTCATCCTGCAACTGCTCCAAGGGTGGTTCCAGAGAATCCCAGAATCAGCAAGGCTGGAACAGGCCATGGAGAACATGAAAACCACCCTGTGCCCTGACACCGCCTTGTCTGCCCTGAGCCTCCACTTCTCCAGGATAAACAACCCCAGCTACCTCAGCTGCTCCTCACAGGACTTGTGCTCCCTCCCCAGCCTTGCTACCCTTCTCTGGACATGCTCCAGCCCCTCCATGTTCTTCCTAAATATGGGGGACCCAGAACTGCAAACAGCACTTGAGGTTCTGCCCAAGCAGTGCTGAGCACAGGGGAAGAATCCCTGCCCTGCTCCTGCTGGCCACACCATTCCTGATCCAGGCCAGGAGCCATTGGCCTTCTTGGCCACTTGGGCACACTGCTGCCTCATGCCCAGCCAGCTCTCCATCAGTCCCTGCAGGTCCCTTTCTGCCTGACTGCTCTCCAGCCACTCTGTCCCCAGCTTGTAGTGCTGCAGGGGTTGTTGTGGCCAAAGTGCAGGACCCGGTACTTGGACTTGTGAAACATCACCTTCTTGGATCTGGGCCCTGGATCCAGCCTGTCCAGGGCCCTGTGCAGAGCCCTCCTACCCTGCAGCAGATCAACATTCCCAGACAACTTGGTGTCACCAGAGTTCCATGAGGCCCCCGAGTGTCCCAATGCTCTCCATGATTCCATGAGGCCACCCAGTGTCACAATGTCCCTTTGGTTTCAAGGGACCCCTTGATGTCACAAAGTCACTTGGATCCTTGCGCCCTGCAGTGTCACAATGGATCCTTGGCCCCCAAGGCCTTCCGTGTCACAGTGTATCCTTGGTTCCATGAGGTCTGGCAGTGCAGCAATGCTCTCCTTGGTTCCACAGTGTCACAATGGTCTCTTGGTCCCAAGGGCCACCACCTTGTCAAACATGTTTCCTTTATTCCAGGAGTACCTGAGGTGTGGTGGTTTTCACAGGGGTCACAGAACAAAGGAAGAGACAAGAAACTTGAATCCATGTTTCAGAAAGCTGATTTATAAATTTATGATATATATTATATATATTAAAATAAAATTATATACTAAAACTATCGTAAAAGAATAGAAGAAGGGATTTCATCAGAAGGCTAGCAAGCAATAGAAAAGAATGGAATGATAATAAAATCTTGTGACTGACCAGAGAGTCCGAGAAAGCCAAACTGTGATTGGACATTAAAAACCACCACATGAGACCAATCAAGGTCCCCCTTTGCATTCCAAAGCAGCAGATAATTATTGCTTACATTTCATTTCTGAGGCGTCTCTGCTTCTCAGGAGAAAAATACCTAGCAAAAGGATTTTTCATAAAATATGTCCACATAAAATATGTGACACTGAGGAGCAGCACTGTCCCCTTGGTTCCATGGGGCCCTGCAGTGTCACAATGGCCCCATCATGACACCAGGTCCTGCTCTGTCACAATGCCCTGCATGGTTCCACAAGGCCCTGCAGGGTCACAGTGGCCTCTTGGTTCCCTGAGGCCTCAGAGGGCCACCATGAATTCCTTGGTGCTGCAGTGTCACAATGGAGCCCTGGTGACACAAGATCCTGCAGTGTCACCAGGGACCCTTGGTTCCATGGGGCACCACAGGGTCACAATTGTTCCCTCAGTTCCCAGAGTCCTTGCAATGGAGCAATGGCCCCTTGATTCCATTGTACCCATGCTCTCCCAACGGTCTCCTTGGTTCTGCAATGGCACAATGGCCCCTTGGTTCCACAAGGCCCTGCAGTGTCACAGTGACCTCTGTGGTTCCACCAGGACCCAGACTGTTACAATGGACCCCTTGCTTCCATTCAGTCCCACAGTGTCACAATGGCCTCTTGGCTCTGTGCTGCCATGTCGTACACAATGTCACCATGGTCCTCTTAGTGCCACCAGGCCCCGCAGTGTCACAATGGCCCCTTGCTTCCCCAGGGCCCTGCAGTGTCACAATCATCAGAGAATCAACCAGGCTGGAAAAGACCTTGGAGAGCATCAGGTCCAACCTGGAACCCAACACCACCTTGTCACCCAGACCATGCACTGAGTGCCACATCCAGTCTTTCCATAAACATTTCCAGGGACAGTGACTCACCCACTGCCCTGGGCAGCCAGTTCCTGTGACCTAACAGTGTGCTGCCCAACCAGTACTGAGCACAGGGGAAGAATCACTGCCCTGCTCCTGCTGGGCACACAATTCCTGATCCATAGGAGTGCCAGGGGTTGGATAAGGGAAATGGTGGGGAGAAATTGTGATTGATTGATTGATTGTCAGCCATAAAGGGTCTTGATTTTCATATGTATTCATGCTGCATTAAGAGCTGCTGGGGGTCAATATCAACTGGACACTGCATTGCTGATATCAATCAATAAACAGGAAAAAAATAGGACAAAACAGTTCTCTCTTCATTTTTTTGAGTACAGTATATTCACTTTGAATACATTTCTGAAATGTAGGTAATTAATCACAGAAGAACTGAAAACTTATATTATTCCCAAGGGCTTGTCTTGTTTGGGTGATTTGAAGAAATGTTTAACAGCCTTTTCCAGTGAATTCCTGAACTGAAGAGCTCAAGAAAGAAGAGGCCTCTGGAGTAGTAAAATTCATCAGCAACCTCCAAGTGCCAGCAGATCCATCCCCATCAGAGCAGCAATGAACAGAAATGGGCACAGCTTTGTGGCTGCCCCAGCTCTGGCATGGGCCCTGGGCCTGGAGCAGGAGCAGCTCTTGAGGTCCCCAAGGCCGGGGCTCTTGTGCTGCCCTGGGCAGATGGGATGGCAGCAGGGGCTGCAGAGCTCTCAGCACCTCAGTCCAAGGGGAGCAGGGAAGCCAGGGAGCCTCCTTTGGCCTTGGCCAAGCACCTTCCCCCCATGGCTGGGGCTGAGTCCTGTGGCAGCTGCAGCTGCTGCTGTGCCCTTGCCAGGGGCTGAGGCCGTGGGGCAGTGCCCAGAGCAGCCTGGCTTGAGCAGAGCTGTGGGGCCAGAGCCGGCTGGGCTGGGCTGGGGAGAGGCCCTTGGTGCTGCCCAGAGCTCAGGGCAGCTGGCAGAGCTTGCAGGGAGCTGGGCTGGGCTCAGACAGCCTGGTCCGGAAACCATCAGTGTCCACCTCAGCCTGGCTGAGCGTGCAGGGACAGGACTCAGGCCAGGCCTTGTGGGGAAGGGCCAGCGCCTGTGCAAGGCATTGCAAACAGGCATGTGGCCCAGAGAGGAGGCTGCTCTGTGCCCTTGGTGGCATGGACAGAGCAGGGAGGGGGCCCAGGACATTTGTCAGTGCCAGCCTCTGTGCCCGTGTGTTGGCAGCCCTGGCTGCTGAGCCCAGCTTTGGCCTGGGCTGAGTTTGGCTGTGGCCCAGCTCCATCCTCCTGCGGGGCTCAGGGCCTATTCACAGCCATGGCCAGCCCTGGCTGCCTCTCTGCTGGCCCAGAGGCTGGCAGAGCCCGGGGCAGGGCTCTCTGTGCAGCCTCACAGGTGCCAGGGGCTCTGCAGGAGCTGGCAGAGGCTGCCCAGCAGGGAGGCCATGGGGCACAGAGCCCCAAGGCTGCTGTGGGCACCACGGCACAGGGGCTGTTCCCAGTCGCAATGCTCCTGACCTGGGCTGGGCCTGCACAGGGGCTGGGCCACCATGGCTGGGCCGGCACAGGGCCACAAAGGGGCCACGCAGCCGCTGCCGGGGCTGACAGCAAGGCCAGGCACACACAAGCAATTGCTGAGCAGGGCCTGCACTGGCCAGGCCTGACTGTGCCAAAGGCAGAGCTCAGCTGCCCTTGGGGCTGCAGGAACAGTCCAGAGCCCAAAGAGCCTCCATGGCTGTGCTGGAGGCCAAGGCTGCAGCAGGGAAATGCAGGGCTGCTGAGGGATGGGGAGGGCATTGAATTCCAGCACACACCTCAGCTCTCTGATGATCCTGGCACCATGCTGGGCCCTGTTTCAGACTGGAGCAGAGCAGATGTTGATGGGCCAGGAGCCCTGTGGGGCTGTCAGGGACCTGCAGCTTGCAAGGTGCCCTACTCTCTCTCAGGTGCTCTCAGAGAGATCCAATCCCAGCTGGGCACCTCAGGGCACAAGTGGCACTGCCTGTTCATGGGCACACAACTGATGTCTGCCTGGATAGGGGCACAGGTTTAAATACTTGTTAGTTTCTAATATACAAACAAATCTTTATTATCTGGGTAATCTGAGTACTTTGAAGTTATAGCAAAGTTTTCCCATCAAAAACAGGGATTTCCTGGAAGCATATTGATGGCAGAAGGAGAAAAAATACTGATCTTCCCCTCTGCTTGTGTCCGCAATATTCATTCTATGATTTAATCTTTCTTTTCCATCAGGTGTTTCCAGCCCTCCTGGTTAAATGGCCATGTCTAAGGACATCTCTTCTTTTAAAGCAGGTGGATCTATGTACTTCCTGCTGCCCCCAGATTTACTCCTCTAGGTCCTCTCTGGTCATTGAAGTACCTCTCAAAGGACTGATTTCATACTTTGATCTGCAAGAATTTGCCCAATATTTCTGAAGTTCAAATAAATATATAATTAAACATCATCTCATTTCTGTTTATATTTATCACAGTATTGTGTTTTCTTATGTCCTTTTTTTAGAATTCTTCCTGTACAGAAATCCCTTGGGGATTGGGGGTATGTCAGATGCTTCTGGGACATCCCAGAGAGCTGAGGGAAGAGCTGTGATGGTTCTTAAACTGTTCAAATGTTCAACTTGTGTTTGTTGGCAAGAAACCTTTCTGTGCCTCTAGATGCCACCAGTCCCTGACCACAAAGGACACAAACCTGATGAGTTGTGGTTCCCACTGCAGGGGCTGCACTTGGACCTTGGCTCTGCACAGGAGAGCTCTTCATCCCCTTTCCCTATGTTCCTCCCTCTGGTCATGGAGGGAGCTCCTGACTTCAGTGTATGACTGCTGTGTGCAAAGAGCAAATCTGGGCAGAATCAGAGTATGGAGGGTTTGCACGGGAGGATCTGTTGAGATCTGTGCTGTGCACAGAAGGTGTTTTCCATTGCTCTGAGACTGTCTGCTGTGGAAAGTGGATTCAATATCCAGCAGAGGAATGACTTTTGCATTTGATGGAGCTGTGCCTTCCCTTGGCTTTGTTGGCTGACAAGAAATGAACATCCCTCTGTGTCTCAGGCAGCTCCTTCTCCGAGAAAAGCAGGTGGGAGTTGGAGCCAAGGAGCTGAAAGCTGCAGGTGCAGCCTGGGCTGGAGGGAGCTCAGATTTGCACAAGGCTGCTCTGAGTGCCAGGGCTTGGATGGGGGAAATGGTGGGGTGGGGGTAGTGACAGAGTCTGATTGATTGTCAGCCATGAAGGGTCTTGATTTTCATGTCTATTCAAATTGCATGAGGAGGTACTTGGATTCAATGTCAATTGGAGACTGCACAGACTGATTTATGAACAGGAAAAAACTGAAGAAGGACCTAAAAAAAGTTTTCTCATTATCTTTGTAAATAGAATATATTCCATTTGAACACACTACTGAAATCGGTCAAGTTAACCACAGATGATTTGAAAACTGAAATCAAATTATTCCCAGAGGCTTGGCTTGTTAAGGTGTTCTGAATGTTAATGAGCCCTGGGCCACTGAATTCCTGAACTGAAGAGCTGAAGGCTGAACAAGTGATTTGGACAATTAAATTAAATTATTCCCTGAGGCTTGGCTTGTTAAGGTGTTCTCAATGTCAATGAGCCCTGGGACACTGAATTCCTGCACTGAAGAGCTGAAGGCTGAACAAGCCTCTGGAACAGGAAAATTCAGCAGCAGCCTCCAAGTTGCTGAGGATGTCAGCAGCCCCCACTGAGGCCATCCCTGCCCAGAGACCGTGGGGGAATGGGCAGACAAGGAGAGCGTCCCTGGGGCTGGGGCAGCACAACTCAGAGGCACCAGGGGCTCCAGCTGGGAAATGGAGTGTGGAACGTGGCTGGGAAAGCCCTGCCTGGGCTGTGCCAAGCAGGACAGACAAGCCCTGACTCCCATCCACTAAAAAACTTTCTCAATGAGAGATTTAAAAGAAATTACAATTGTTTGTTTCCTCTGAGTTGGACGCAGTGCAGAAATTCTGACAAGAGATCATCAGGAGCTCGAAAGAACAAGACAGCTTTTACTAGTTATATTAGAAAATTATGGAAACTTGGCAAATGGTTTAATATGACATTCAATGAAATAAAAAACCCCACTTATCAAAGCTTTAAATTGGACCACTCACCTTCACAAACTCTAAGCCTGTGCAGTTTTAAGTTACTCAAGATTTGCAAGAGAAGAGAAATGGAAGAAATATACACAGAAAGAGAAAAACAAAAAACATGTACAGAAGCACCCACACAGCTACCAAGTCCTGGATTCCAGGAGTGTTCAGATGGAAATTCCAAGTGGAGGTAGGGTCAAGATGTGTGCTTGCCTTGTGGTCAGCTTGGTTTCCCTGGGCCCTTCCCCCAGGTGGGACTTGGGCTCATTTGGTCCCTCAGGAGCTGGGTTGGGGGCTGCAGAGGTGGCTGTGGAGCATTGCCTGTGCTGTGCCAGGGACTGGCAGACACTGCTGGGCTGGGAGAGAGGCTCTGGGGCGATTGGGGTTCCAGGGCACAGCAGCATTGGAGTTCCAGGGCAGGGCAAGGCTGGACCTGCCCCTTCCTCCCCTGTGCAAAAATGTTTTGAGCCAACAATCTCCTCCAGTCTCTCACAACAGGGAATGTTGGAGGTGAAATCCCAATTCTGTCCATGGGTGCCTGGAGGAGAAGGACAGTTCTATTCCACAGGAAGGAAAACACAGGGCTCCAGTGTTTGGAAGGCAGCTGAGAGCCTCACAAGGCCAAGGCCTGGCAGACTTGTCAATAAGGGCAGATTTTGTCTGGGAGCATTTTTGAACTGAAGGAATTTTGGAGGTGGAAGGCCAGTCTTGGCCATGGGCACCTGGAAAAGCAGGACAGTTCTTTCCACAGGAAGGAAAGCATGGAGCCTTCCCCAGTATTTTGGGGACAGATGGGAAGTGACCCTCATGAAACCACTGGCAACTAGACTTGTCCTGGCAATATTCCTACTGGAACAATCTCTGGATATAGGGAAATTTGGAGGTGAAATCCTAATTCTGGCCATGGGTGCCTGGCGGAAAAGAACAGTTCTTTTCCATTGGGAAGGAAAGCACAGAGGACCAGTGTTTCAGAAGCAGATGACAAGAGAGTCTTAATGTTCCAAGGTCAGCTAGACCAGTTAGGTGGCCCCTGGGAGGCCAAACCAGCAAGACCTGTTCCATCTTCCCTTGGTTTTGTGGGGCCCCATAGTGTCACAATGGTGCCTTGGATCCATAAGGCCCCACAGTGCCATAATGGTGTTACATGGCTTTGCAAGGGTTCCTCAGGGGTAAAGAGATAGATGAGAATCTTGGCTTCATGATCAGAAGGCTGGATTTATTAATTCATTATATATAATACATTATGACTATACTAAAAGGAATAGAGAGAAAACTTCAGAAGCTGCTAAGCTAAGAAAAGAATAGGAATAGCAATAAACAAGAGAGCTCTCTGTGAACCTGTCCCAGAGAGCTTGGTCCTGATTGGCCCTTAATTGTAAACATGGAACATGGGCCAATCATAGGTGCACCTGCTACATTCCACAGCAGCAGATAACAATTGTTTACATTCTTCTTCTGGGGCCTCAGCTTCCCAGAAGAGGAAAAATCCCAAAGAAAGGATTTTTATGAAAAAATATCAGTGACATATTGGTGTCTTGTTTCCATGGGGTCCAGCAGTGTCACAATGTCCCCTCGGCTCCACAAGGCCCTGAAGTCTCACAATGGTCCCACTGATTCCATGAGGCCTTGCAGTGTCACAGTGGTCTCCATGGTTCCCCAGGCCCCACAATGTCACGTGACTCCTCTGTTCCACGAGGTCTGCAATGTCACAATGGACCTTAGGACCCTGAGGGTTTGCCGTGCCACAATGGTCTCCTTTGGCTCCACAGTGTCACAATGGACCATTGATGACATGAGGGCCTGCAATGTCACACTGGACCTTTGGTTCCAGGCAGCCCTGCAATGTCACAAAGGCCTCTTGGTTTCACGAGGCCTTACAGTATCACAATGGTCCTCTTGGTTTCTGTGGGGACCTCCAGGGTCCCAGTGGTCTCACTGGTTCCATGAGGCCTCACAGTGACATAATGCTTTGGTTATTCCATGGGGCCTCGTAATGTCACAATGGTCTCCATGATTCCATGGTGCCCCTCAGTGTCACAATGGTCTCCTTCATTCCATGAGGCTGTGAAGTGTCCTAATGGTCTCTCCACGGTTCGATGAGGCCCTGCAATGTCACAGTTTGGACCCTTGGCTCCATGGAGTCTTGCAGTGTCACAATGGCCCCTTGGTTCCATGACTCCCCAAAGTGTCATAATGGTCTCCACAGTTTGAGGACTCCCGGCAGTGTCACAATGCACCCTTGGTTTGATGGCGCCTCTCAGTGTCACAATGATCCCTACATTTCATGGAGCCACACACTGTCAGGACAGTCCCCTTGGTTCCATGAGGCTCAGCAATGTCACAGTGGTCTCCATGATTGCATGAGGTCCCACAGTGTCACAGTGGTCCCTTGGTCTCACAAGGCCCCACAGTGTCACAGTTGTCCCTTGGTTCCATGGGCCCTGTACTGCTGCATTCCCCCCTCCCCTTCTCAGGCCGCCCTGCCAGCTGAGAAATGCTCCTTGGGCCTGGGCCTTGGCCAACAGCCCCTGGGCTCAGCTCCTCTGCAGCTCATCACAAACACTGTCTGCTCCAGGCACTGCTGCTGCCCAGCCAGCTCCTGGTTCCTGTAGGAGCAGCCCTGGGAACTGTTTTTGTTCCCTCAGCGACACAACATCCCTGTTCTCACACTGCCAAAGAAAGCTGTTGATGCCAAGTGTGGCCAGGATGAACCATTGCTGGGACTGAAGCCCCTCTCTTGGGGCCCTACAAACAGTGCTACAAAAGGAGCCCTTGGAGCTCTCCTGAGCCAGCAACTCCCTCTGAGTGGGGCCTCTCCCAGCCGGGAACTCTCCCGTTTGCTGCACTCGGGGATCCCCAACAACGACGGAGCCTGGGCCGATCCCCCCACTCCTCCAGGCTCAACCCTTCACCCACTGGGGAGGTGCCAAAGGATCCACAGGGAGCATTTCCTGCCCTCAGGGGAATTTCTCACAGGTGCCTTGCACTGACTCTTGGTGTCTGTGTGCACACAGGAGTGCCTGTGCTGGGGAAATGTGGCAGAAATGCTACTCTCTGAGGGGCTGGAGTGCTTGGGATAGCTGAGTCAGTCAGGCCTGTAGGGAAGGTTAAATCACAAGGCCTAAATGAAGTTAAATGCTGCTGAGAGGTTTTCTTTTGCTAAGCGGTTACCTTTAATATAAGTTATATGTTAAGTTCAGTATTGTTAAGTGTTATTCCTCTGTTAAATTGCGTAGTCATAGGTTTAAGTTAGGTTACATGCTGTTATACTCTGCTCTTTTGCTAAACTGTGAGGTTGAAAGTATCAGTTAAGGTTAATGGATTAGTAAAGTCCTGTTAAGTTTGAGCTCTGTTAAGCTTTCAGGCCATGTTCCTTTTATCCTTGCCCTTGCTGTCCTTGTGTCACACACACACACAGAGGGACAGTTCTAGGTTCATTTCTGGTTTTATTGCCTGGATTCTGTTTGGTTTTGTTGTTGCTTTGTTTCCTTGGTGTGCCTGAAGTGCCCAGTCAAGAGCAAAGTGACTCTTGCCAAGGAACTTTGTGCTGCTGTCCCTTAATATTCAATCTGGTTTTTGCCGATCCCTTACTGGAGAGCACTTTTCAGTGCTCTCAAGCCCTCGTTCGTAACAGGGTGAAGGAGCCCTGGCCCAGGCTCTGGCCCTAGGGGACACGGGGATGCTGCCAGGGGGTCCCTGTCCCCCTGTGCCACCCCCAGGGCCCAGTCCCCCGTCCCCATGTCAAGCTCTGGGGTCGATCTCGTGGAACATCCTCTGGGGGAGGCTGCGGGGCCGGGGGCGGGGGGACCTGGGGGGACAGGGGACCCTGCTGTGCACGAGCAGGGTTGGACTGCTCTGGGGGGAGCTGTGAGGGGGGCCGGGGTAGAGTGACCTCCCCAGTGACCTCACACAGCCCCCGTGATGTCACACAGCCACCTGTGATGTCACTCAGCCCCTCTAAAGTCACACTGACCCTGTGATATCACACTGACCCTGTGATGTCACAGAGCCAACTCTATGTCACCCTGTGATTTCATAGAGCAGTGCTGTGACATCGCAGAAGACTGATGTCACAAAGTCACCCTGTGATGTCACAATCTGGTCTGTGATGTCACAGCCTCCTCTATGATGTTACACAGCCACCAGGTGATGTCACAACCCACTCTCTGATGCCTCAGAGCCAACCTCTATGATGGCAGACACTGCTCTATGGCCTCACACCCTGCTCTGTGATGTCACGGCCAGCTCTGTGATGTCACAGAACCCTTAAGAACTCAGTTCTATTGAAACACTGAAGTTTCTTGTACTTTGAAGAGATCCCACTGAGGGACATGACTGAGAAAGTGTTCCCCAGGCCCCAGGCAGAGCAGAGAACTGCAGGCACTGATGGCAGCTGCGGACAATGAGAAGCCAGTTCTTGGTGCCCTGGAGCACAGCAGGGTCTGTGCCACCAAGGGCTGTGAGGAGACACCTTATCCTGAGGCCCTGGGGCCTCCTGGCACAGCCCCAGCCAGGCTGGTCACTGTCAGCCCCTTGTCCTGCCCTCAGCATCCCCCCCTAGCCCACATCCCAGTGGCCTCAAGGATCTGCTGGAAGGAGTCCCTGGGGAGCCTTGCTCAGCAATGGCCCTGGGGGCTCCTGAATGCTCCCTGCAGGGACTGCAGGTGTTTCAAAGGACTTTGGGTTTTGCTTTTGCCTTGGCGTCTCTGAGAGCTTTTTGCAGTCATGGCCTCCAATTATGTGTTGTAATTAGTCCCTGCAGAGGCTTTCTCAGTAACACCACTCAGTGGGGCACATTAATGCTTCAAGGTACTTCAGTTCTTTTAAGGTACTTGGTGTTTCCCTTTGGATACAGACTCTGGGAGAGGTTTGTGAAATCATGGCCCCAATTATCTGTGTTAATTAGTCCCTGGAGAGCTTTGTACTGACACGAAATGGGGCTCATTATTGCTTTGAGACTCAAGGTGTTGAAGGTACTTTGGATTTTCCTTCCCACACTGAGTGTCTGAGAGGTTTCTGTGCCATCCTGGCCACCAATTCTCTCCTGCAAGGAGTGCATGAGGAGCCTGTGTTGGAGAGGGACCTCAGTGGGAGCCATGAATGCCTGGAGACACTTGGGGTGTTTCCTCTGCCTTTGACTCCTGGCAAGGTTTGTGCAATCTCCTCCCAGGCCCTGAGGTTCAAGGGCTCAGCTCCAAATGCACAGTGAGGCTCATGAGGATCAAGCAAGTCCTGACAAACCCTGGCTCTGCCTTGATTTCCCTCTGCTCCAGTGTAGTTCATTAGGAGGTTTTCCTTTGACAGTTATGGAGAAATAGTTCCAAGACCTTCCAGGAAATATGTAGTCCTATTTTAAAGGGTGTCTTTTATTGCTGTTCCTATTACACAAGAGATGATTGCAGCGTTCAGTGACTGATATTGATCCAGGGACTCTCCTAAGGAGCCCTGGCCTGCTCAGAGAAGCTGTGCCTTGAGCTCTGAGCCAGTGTAGACAACCTTGCTCCACATTCCCCAAGCCCATCGTGTCTCTCCTCACTCACCTGGAACCTGCTTTGCTTGGAGAAGTGGCTGCACACAGCCAAAGAGGGATTTTCCTTCTTTGATTTTTGAAGCAATCTAAAACTCCTGAGTTTCCCCATTGCAAACAGACATCCTCCTCAAGTGTGTGCCAAGCCCAAGCTGCCACCAGGAGGACTCCAGACCTGCCCTGGGCCAGCTGTGAGGGTGGATCATCATCCCAACATGCAGTGGTGGCATTGCAAGGGACTGTTGCCATGGACACTGCAATGACCCCACTGCTGGGTTTGGGTGCCATGGCAACCCCCATCAGTTCAGGGTTCCTTGGAAACCAGCCCAAGGAGCCATTTCTGCAGCCACGTTCCATGGCCACTTGCCTGCAGAGCTGTTGCTGTCCTCGGTTGCCATGGCAACCCTGGGACAAAGCGGTGCCAGGGCTGTTCAAGGTACAATTGCAGTGACACTTGTTGGTGCCACCAGGTGCCATGGCAACGGCCACGGGGACCCGTTCCTTGGTTTGGTGCTGTAGCAGCCGATGCCTGGAGCCGTTGTGATGTTGGTGGCCATGGAAAGCTGCCCTGACCCCTTGCTCAGGGCTGGTGTCAGTGCCCAGAGCCAGAGGGGATCCCTTGCTGGGGGCTGTGCCATGGCCACCTGCCCTGTGCCGACGGCACTGCCAGGGACAAAGGCCAGCTCAGCCAGACAGAAAGGGGCAGGGCTGGGCACTGTTGCCATGGCAACTGGCACTGGGGGGGACACCTGGGTCACCTGGCCTGGCAGTTGCCATGGAAACCCCTGGCAGGGACTGAGGGCACAGCCCCTGGCACTGAGACACTGCTGGGCCGGGTGCTGAGCACAGGGCTGAGCACGCAGAGATGGTTTTGTTCTTGCTGAGCTGCAGCACAGCCAAGGCCTGTCCTGCCCCTCGTCCAGCCACGCTGGGGAGGGGCTGGGGCTGTGGGGGAGCTGGGCAGGGGACACAGCCAGGACAGGGGAGCCCAACTGACCCCGGGGTACCCAGACCAGAGCACATCATGCTCAGGGTATGAAGGGGGGAACAGGGAGGAAGGGGGGAATTTTGGAGTGAGGGCTTTTGCCTTCCCAGGGAACACAGGCAAGAGGGAGCCCTGTTTCACCAGTGGGCAGGGTCACGACCAAAGACACAGACACCAACTGAAGGAATTGTGTCATTTATATCATCCACAGATGCAAAGATTTACAAAAGGATAAGCTCAACAAAGCACATCATCATTAGCAAAGAATTACAAAAGAAGCTCAGCAATCCATCATAAGCCATCATTACATTTTGATGACTGACCTCTTGGTGAAACACTAGAGGTGTTTGTGGCAGACAAAGATTCTGGCTGACTATCAAGGTACACCTTACAGACTTCAGTAGTACTTTAGTGAAACCATTCTTCATTCTTTTTTCTCAATCTCATTCGAGTTAGGAACAAGAATTCTGTTGTCCATGGAGCTGGCACCTTTTTAATTCCAGAATAATGCCCCCAGGCCCTTTGCTGTTCAGCTTTACCATGCTGTAAAAGTGGCTAACAAGGCCTGGGGGGCCCTTTCCCCTCTGGCTGGAAGGGGCTGGGTCCCAGTGCCTGAGGGGCATCCAGGCTCCTGGATGGAATTCCTGTGCAAGTCCCTCAGTGTCACAGCAGCCTTCACAGGGAGCCCCATGGATCAGAGCATTTCCCAAAGGGTCCCTTGGGGCAAACAGGTAGATCTGGTTTGGCAGGATGTGTAAAACAATATCCTGGCAGATCTCCTTGTTCTCACACAGAATCCTTGGCTGCAGGGACACATTCCCATTGTTCCTGCCCAGGGTTCAGGACTCAGAGTTGTCTTTCCTAGGAGCTGCTCCTTCAGCTGCCTCGGGAGGGCCATTTGGCCTCCGACCCACACTCTGGCTCCATTATTAGGGCTGCTGGATCCAAACCCTTTATCTCCACAAATGGTGGTGACTGGAGCTGGATCTCCTTTTTTCACAATTGTTCTTAAAACTGCAATATCGATAATCGTGCTACCCTGTCATGGGGTTGAATAATCCAATCCTGGTAACTATTGTTTAACACAATTACTGTAATTTCTCCTTGATATTCTGCATCATTTCCTCCTGCCATGACAGGAACACTTTGCAAGGCCAAGCTCCAAGGGAGCAGTTACAAAAGCAAAGTGTCCTGGAGGAATCTGAATTCCTGTTTCAGTACTGATAGCTCTCATTTGCTTTGAATTTATCCTCATTAATTCCAATGCATGAAGGCCCAGCCCTGCAGCCTCTGGGCTGGCCCTGCCAGGGGCCATCACAGCCAGAACAATTTCCCAGGCAGCCCAAGTCTCACTGCCCATGGCTGGATTTGCAAATTGGGGGCAGCCGTGCACAGCCAGGGGGTTTCCATTTCCCCCGTGGGCCATTGTGAAGGGCATGGAGCACATCTGGCAGATGGGTTCTCCATGGTTCCCATCTCCTCATTTTTTCAACTGCTCTTTTAACAACCCCTTCACCCATGCAACCAATCCTGCAGCTTGTGCATAGTCTGGTACATGAAAAACCCTGCAGGCAAAATCACAGTATTTTTCACAGCAACAGACAAAGCACTCTGCATCACAGTATCAGCACACCCTGTAAAAATCACCAATTTCCTCCCTTCCTCCTTTTTCCATTGTATACAATCTCACAAAGTTGACCACTGACTTTAAGGTCATGGCCAGTCCTCTTCTGTAGGGTATTTAGTGTTACATCCCTGAGCAGCCAAAGCTACCAAATTGGCATTGTCAGAACTATTTCACATTATTATTGTTTTATATGTACATATTGATATAGAAATATAGATATAGATATGTAGATATAGCCATATATATAAATATATAAACATATATTAAGGTCTTATCATACTATAAATCTGTATATAGTTATTTATTATATTGATATTTCACTTGCTCAAGTCCATCTGAGCATAAGATTAAAACCTTCTTCTGTTGCTCCATGTGGGAGCATTCCAACAATCATTGTTCCTTCTGAAGGTGCTGTTTCCTGTGTACTCTCAACAAATTCACCCTCGTCTTCCCAAATCCACATGGTCTTTTCCTTTTTCATGTGCAATTTTTGGATGCATTTGAAGACATCCAGGGGTTCAACCTCTTTTACCCGACTGCCCCACTGCTCCCACGGGGCTCTGACCTCAGCCCACTCCAGAGCCAGAGAACTCCAGGGAAGGGCTTCCCAGCTGGGAATTTCTGATGGGACTGATTCCTCACATTAATATTGAACAAGTAACATTTTGTCATCTGGCCAGACTGTGCCAGTTTTGTTTTACCAGTGGGCAGGGTCAGCACCAAAGACACAGACTCCAATTGAAGGAATCAGTGTCATTCCCTGCAGTTCAGAGCAGCAAAGAATCACAAAAGGAGCAGCTCAGCAATGCACCCAACCATCCTCACCAAAGATTGCCTGCAGTGATTAAGAAAGATCCAGCAGCATTTACCCTCAGCCTTTACCATCCCCCAGACCCACACAGCAGCTGGGGAAGCTGTCACAGCCAAGGGCTGCAGAGCCACTCCTGGGCACTGGGCATTCCTGCAGGTGCCTCCAGCCCCAGGTGAGGCTCCAACCCCGCTGGGAGAGGGCCCAGCTCTGACAGTGCTGAATGAACAAACTGACAGCACTGTTAGTGTGGCAACATCTGCTTTCATCCTCCTCTTGGGTCCCTCCCAAAGCCTGGCCAGAGCTCGAGGAGGAACCAAGGGAGGTGACATTGATCCTTCAGCCCCAAACAAGGCCAGATGTCAGATTTCATGGCCTTGTCTGGCTTCTAAATACACAAAGGTCAATACATGTTTCACTAATGAGTGGCTACATCTATCTCAGTGCTAATGATCATGCACATTTCATTAGGGAGCAGATACAAAGATAACGTTTGGTTGGAAGGTTCATCCAGAGGCCACCTTTGGCTCAGGGCCTGCTGTCCAGGCCTCACTCAGGGCTGGTGTCCAGGCCTTGGCACTACAGGGACATGTTTTAGTGCTGGGCTTGGCACTGCCCGGTGAGCAGCTGCACTGGGTGAGCTCAGAGGGCTTTTCCAACAGAAAGGATTCTGTGATTCCATGATTCTATCCATTGCATTGAGCTGGGGCTATTTTAGCAGCATTACTTGGCTCCAAAAGTTCCCTCTTGCCCAGCTCCTGTGGCCTGAGGCTTCAGCTCCTTCAGCTCCTGGTGCTGAGCTGCTCATGCTGAACAAGACAAATCAGAGAGAAGAACACAGTCCATGCAATTCCTTCTGGGACATGGAGAGGGGAGGCTGTGCAAACAGGAGCATTGTTTGGTGTGGCCTCCTCTCTGCCCTTCACGCCTTTCAGCGCTTTGAACCAGCCAAGAGCTTTCTCCAAGAGTGCAATGGAGCAGCTGTTCCTGCTCCGAGGCCTGGCTCTCTCCAGTCTCTGCCCTTGCCTGGTTCTGTCCCTCTTGCTGTGCCCTCTGTTTCCCCAGTGCTCGCTGGCTGCTGCCCAGGACTGTGGCACTGGAACAGATCCAGTGCTCCAGAGCCTCCTTTCTGTGCCCTTGGAGCTGCCTGGGCACAGGAGCCTTTTCCATCTGGAAGCTCCCCATGGACAGGGAGTGCCCAGCTCCGTTCCTTGCACAGCCTCCAGGAGCCCAGGACTGCCATCTCCAGTCCCTGCTGGCACTGGGGGCTCCCAGGTGCCTCAGGCTGCTGTGACACCGCTGCACACGGGAGGGAAGAGGGGCAGGGGCTGTGCTCAAAGTCAGCTCCATCTGCTGCTGCTGCTGCTGTGGGGTCATTTCTGCAGCCCTGGCCCAGAGTCAGGGATCAGATCCTGCCAGTCTCTTCCAGCCCTGGCTGCTCAGAGTTTGGGCCTTGGAGCCTCAGGTGGCCAAAGGCAGCTGCTGCTGATCCCTCTGTGTGCCCGTGTTCAGAAATGCTGCTCCATCAGTCTGTGCCCAGCAACGGGGAAAAGCCTCAGCCCTGCAGGGCCAGGAGCTGCCGGGCTCTGCCTGCGCAGCTCAGCCAGCAGGAAGGGAGCTGCTCCACACGGGAATCAGGAGCAAAGGACATTCCTTTGATAGGACATGTTTTCTATTTAAAGGAAAAAAAAGGAAAAAGGAAAAAAAATAGGTAAATTGTAAAAGATAGGAATAAAATCCAGGTGTTAGTGAAAAACCAAAACATAAAGGCAAAGTTAAATTCTTTGCATTAAGAGGTAAATGATCTTTTTAAAAAGAGAACTCAGGTATTTACATTGTAAATGTGCTGATGGCATGCATCCATTTTACTGACCTCAGCAGCCTTTTAAAAGATTTTGGGCTTTGTTTCCAAACATTTGAAATTTGTATTTTAAATTGTGCTCGAAGCAAGAAGAAATTGCTTTGTGCCCTTCCAGCTCCAAGCAGGACTGGGAATGGAAACTCTGTCAAACCCCAAATCCTTCAGAAGATGACCTTCCTTCTCAGCCTGAAAATGAGCTGCACATTCCTTTTGAAACTGTCAGGGATTTCTTAGAGACACAAAGTCTCACTTACGGCTTTTTGCTCTGGTTTGGAAGTGCAGAAGGGCAATTCTCCATCCACCAGCTCCAGACTGCACTGCCTCAGGAGCACGGCCCACTTGCCAGCTTTGGCCCACTTGTGGCACTTCTAGAGGAGGAAGAAAGTGCAATTGCACAATTCCAGCCAATCAAGAAGGAAGAATGGGACAGACAAAACACCCTGTGCAGATCCAGGCGTTCAGCTGGGACTGTGGAGAGTTTGGGTCCTTGCCAGTTGGATGTGTGTCCCCAGCTGCAATCTCTGGGCCTGCAGCAGAGTCTCACTCACCTGCCAAAGCAGAAAGCTCAGGCACTGTGCTCGCAACGGGCTCGTCTGATGCAGAGCTGTGAGAGCAATGTGAGGGCAGAGCCAGCCCAGCTGGGCCCAGGGCTGAGCCCAGCAGAGCCCTGGCAGAGCCCAGAGCAGCCTCAGCACCCGCAGAGCCCGGCTGCAAGGAGAGAAAGCAGAAACCACCCATCAGCTGAGGGCTCCTGTGCCCTTGTGCCAAGGCCTGCGGTGCCCAGGCCATGCTGGCTGTGCCCAGAGCTGTGCCCAGAGCTGTGCCCATCCCTGCTGCCTTTGGCAGCAGAGCAGGAGGGCAGCACATGTGCCCAGCCTGCAGCCAGCCACGGCACATCCAGCCCTCAGCAGCTGCCCAGAGCAGGATGCTCCTGTGCTCGCTGCCATCTCCCAAAAGCTCTGATCCCACCCTGCCAAGCACACAGGGACCCACCTCACACCAGCCACGGCTGCAAGAAAAGCTGCTCCCAAACCACGGCCTCAGCCTTCTCCAAGGGCATGGCCCATCCACACCACAGCTGCTTCCCAAGCACTTCCCCATCCACACTGGACCACCTTGAATGCTTCCTCTGGAAAAATAAACAACACATTCTTGAAAAGATATTAGATGCAAAAAGGGAAAACAAGAAAAACGGTAAAAACTCTTATCTGTGTCAGGGCCTTGAGGAAGGCCCAACCCCCACATGCCAGGGAAAAACCCAGCCATGGGTGAGGGAAGCCCACACTTTCTCTCTTCCCCCCTGCACTGCCGCCAAAAATCACAGTGACCCCAAAGCAAACAAGGTCAGTGAAGCAGCCCAAGCCCTTCCTTGCCTGCACAGCAAAGCAGCTGTGCTCAGGTTCTGGAGTCCCACCTCTGCTCCCACCATAGGGGTTTGTTTGTGTTGGCCTGGCTGCCCCAGCCCCAGCCCCAGCCCGGGGCACGGTGGGTGCTGGGGGCTTTTGGGAGGGCCAGGAGCCCACTCCCATTTCATACCCACCCCAGCCCATGCCCCAGCCCTGCCAAAAGCAGCTGGGCAGCCACTGAAGAATGAGTTGCATCTGCCCCAGCAAAGGGGGAACCTTTGGTTCCCAGCCAGGCTGGGCAATGCCCAAATCTGAGAGCATCCCCCTGCATGTGGACTCATCTGCAAATTCACTGTGGAGCCTGGCTTTGAAGAAGGTGCCAGAATCAAAGTCCATCATCTTCAGCTGGCCAGGCTGAGGAAGAGCTTGTCATCCTTGGTGTCCTCCTCACTCTCTCCAGCAGCAGCAGCCCCACCCGGTACAGCTTCTCCAGGGGCTTCTTCTCCTTCCCTGGGGGGAGACCAGGCTCCCAGGGCTCTGCCCAGGGCCCCAGCTGTCAGGGAACCAGGACAAGCAAAACCAGCTTGGATGGCGGCCACCAGTGCTGGGCAGAGTAGCTCAGCTCCAGCCCAAGGGCTGCGTGTTCCCATCCCATGACCCCGGTGCAGTGACACTGGCAGCACAAAAAGGGCTGGGTTCCTTTGCTTCTCATTGCCAAGGCATGTGTGGAGCTGGAACTTACCAGGGCCCTGGATCAAAGTGTGCCTGTGGCTCTCTCCCTTCTTCTAGGGCAGATGAATATCCTGCATCCAAGGATGACAGAACAGCTCTTCTAATGAGGGCCTTTCCAAGTCCAGCATGGATAAACACCGCCTGATCAGATCTTGGCACTCTGGGCAGAGAAACCAGAAACCACCACTTAGTTGGAGAAGGCTCCTATTGGCTTTGCCCCACCATTCCCATGCACAGGCCATGCTGGATGTGCTCAAAGCTGGGCCTAAACTTTCCCATCCATTCCCTGTTTTGGAGGAGAGCAGGACATTTGCCACCTCCTCAGCAGCTGCCAGTGCAGGATGCCCACGAGCCTGCTGCTGTCTCCCAGCACTGGGATTCCCCCCGTGCCCAGAGATGAGGATCCACCTTGAGAGAGCCGTTCTGGCAGCGAGAGCTGATGGTCCCAGCTGATGTTCTGGCACCTCCTGAAAGGGTGCTCCCCACAGACCATCTGGTGCAGCAGGATGCCCAGGGACCAGATGGTAGCTGGCTTGCCATAGTACCAGCCAAAGTGGGTCCATTCCGGGGGGCTGTATGACCGTGTTCCTATGGAATGCAGATGGAGTTCATCAGGGGGATGAGGCTGTTCCCAGAGCCTGGCCCCAGCATCCCTAGGCATGTGGGGGCTGCCCCAGTGGCACACAGGGTGAGCATTGCCCTCTCACCAGCACCTGGGACTTGTGTACAGACTTGGGGTTGGAAAAGAAGCCACTGGTGTTTCAAGAGGGCAGTGGAAGCCCTGGCAAGGCCTGACCATAACAAGGAAGAACCTACCCAGTGCTGGGAAAAACCATGCTCTCATCCTCCCTGCCTGCATTGCCCCAAAAAACATTATGAACCCCAACAGACCAGGTGAGTGGAGCAGTCCAAGCCCTTTCTCACCTGCACACCAAACCGGCTGGGCACAGGTTCTGGTTCTCCCTCTCTGCTACCCCCACCCACGGGTATTTTTGTTGGGCTGGCTGCCCCAGCACCAGTTCTGGGCAGAGTGGGGGGCAAAGTCTGCCAGCAGGGCTGGAAGATGGCTACCCACTCAGCCCTGAGTTTCAAAAGAAACTCGCTGAAGACTCAGTGACATGAAGGGCCACAAAAGAGAGAATCCCTGCTGCCACAGTCAGCTTGGGCTGGGAGATGTTGGGTCATGAGATGCTGGGCCCAGGAGCCCTGCGTGGGCTCACCTGCAAAGTGCGTGTAGGCTGTGTCCTGCAGGTAGGTGCCACAGCCAAAGTCAATCACTTTGGCCTGCCCGGTGGCCAGATCAACCAGGATGTTCTCTGGTTTGATGTCACGGTGCAGGACCCCGCAGCTGGTGCAGTGCCGCACGGCCTCCAGCACCTGGCGGAACAGCTCCCGTGCCTCCTCCTCGGGCAGGAACCGCCGTGCCCGAATGAAACGATGCAGGTCCTGACACCGCTCTGGCCGCTCCAGCACCATCAAGATGTCCTTGGGGAGCTCAAGCCACTCCAGCAGCTGGACCACACCGGGGAAGCCAGTGGACACCTTGGCCAGCAGCACAATCTCCAGGGGTGCGCTGGTGCCATCGGGCTGCGGGAGGAGCACGATGCCGTCAGTGGAGCCGATGCCGTGCCGGGGCTCGTGAAGCCCTCAGCCAGCCCGGGATGCTCTGCGCCCTGCGCTGGCCCCACGCCCGCTCTCCCTCGGGGCGCCCTGGCGGCTCCCACCGTGCCGGGCCTCGGCTCATTCCCGCCCGGCACGGTCCGGCTGCTGCCGCTGGCCCTGCTCACTCACCAGCTTGCCCCAGTGCAGGACGCGGTTCCGTGGCACCCTTTTGATGGCCACCTGCAAGTCAAGGGGAGCAGAGGGCTCAGCTCACCGCCTTCCCTGCCCAGCCCCATTCTCTGCCCTCCTCCTCCTCCTCCTCCGCCCCCTCCCCTCGTCCGCCGCTCACCGGGGCGCCGTCCGAGAGCCGCGTGGCCGCGAAGACGCTGCCGAAGCCGCCGCGCCCCAGCAGCGAACCCAGCCTGTACTGCTCCTGCAGGCCCTGCTGAGTCTGCCCTGCGGGCGGGACGCGGCGGTCAGCGCTCGGCCCGGGGCCAGCAACGGCCCCCGAGCGCCTCTCAAGCGCCCCGGGCCGGCCATGCCCAGGCGTTCGCTCCCGGGAACGCGGCACGGGAGGCTCGGGGCTGGCGGCCGCGCTGCCGAGAGGCGGAGCTCGGGCCGGGGAAGCCGCAGCGGAAGCGGCGGGAGCGGCCGCGCCGCGTGTGTCCTCCGCGGGTCCCGGGAGGAGCCGGGGCCGGGGCCGGGGCCGGGGTCGGGACTGGACCCTGCCTCGGGGCCGGGGCCGGGCTCGGGCCAGGCGGAGCCGAAGGGCGGCGATGCCGCCCCCGCCCCAGGCACTGATGCCCGCCCAGCAGCGCCACCGCCAGTACGGCCAGAGCCAGGCGGAGGCGAGACCGCGGCGGGACGGCCGGGGCCGGGCACGGGGCAGCCCCGCCCGGGGCCGGGGGCGGGCCGGGGGCATGGCCCAGCCCGGCAGGGGACAGGGAGGCGGGGAGAGGAGAGGGACGCCGGGCAAGGGACCCCGAGAGAAGGGCGCCCGACAGCGGGAGAGGGAGAGAAGAATGAGAATGAGAGTGAGAATGAGAATGAGAATGAGAATGAGAATGAGAATGAGAATGAGAATGAGAATGAGCAGTGTTTAGGGTCTGTGGTCTTTTTTCTGCCGACGCTGTTGCTGCTGCTGCCGCTGCTGCCGCCGCTGCCGCCGCTGCAACTGAGGCACCGGGGCCGTTCGTCCCCGTGTCCGTTCCCCGCTCGCCCCACGAGCCCCACGTTCGAGCCCCGCGCGCCCCGGGGACAGCCCCTCCGTCTGCCTAAACACGGGAACCTTCCAGCGCTGAGCCCAGATGCAGAGCCCTGACTCCTGCGCACTGGCACAGCGATCCCCTCGCTTGCTGCTGTGCATTGTCCTTGCTGAGGGTCAAACACTGTCGGGCCACCTTCCCTTGGGGTAGGATTCCTACCTGAGCCCAGCACTGCACTTACATGTCCAGTGTTGCTTTCCAGTAAAAAGAGGAGAAGGAAAACTGTGTGTGGCTCATGGTATTTTAGAACGCCTAAAAATCCCTAAGTCACTGATCTTAGAGGTGAGGTACATCTGGAATTACTGGGATGCAGCATGGAAAAGGGGAGCATAGAAATAAATAGAGGAAAACATCTTGGATTGTTTCTTCCATTTTCATTTCACTTTTGGAAAGCTGTTTCAGTTTTCCAGGAATCTTCTCCTGTCTGCTCTTCCCAAGAATTTCTCATGGAGAACAAGATCAAGCTTCTGTCACAAGATTTGCCACCAGGAAATTATGCCACTGGTGAAGTTTTCATTGTGACTGTTTGTGCTGGCTTAGGGCAAATTTTGGGAGGAAATCTCCAAAAGGAATACATCTAGAAAGAAAGTTCAAGCAGCCCCTACCCCTACTAGTTCAGGAAAAGACTTCCCTGGAGAAAAGTGAAAAAAACCTCAGTTTATTAAACAAGTAAAGTATTCACAAGCATGAAAAATGAATAATATTAAATAAAACCTTGGACAGTGCTGAAGAGATGGAAAATTCAGAAAGTCCTTGTTGTGGGTTGTAGTTGGCTCACTCGGTCTCTTCTAAGTCCCTCTGGTGCTGGAATGCAGCGTCCCAGAGCTCGGGGGGCCACAGGTGTGAGCTGCAGGTGTTTGTCTGGGTTTTCAGTCCAGAGCAGGTTTAAACAGTTCCAAGAAAAAGGAAAGTCACAGTCCGATGAACTTCTCTTCCTAAGCTAGCTAAAACCAAATTGCTAGACCTGGGCTGTGAAGGCATCGGGAAATTTCCAAATCTGTGCACTGGCAGTCTAGGCAAACACTAGATCTGGATGGTGCTGGAGTCAGAACCTTGAAATTTCCAAATTTTAGATTTCTGTGCCAGCAAATCACTGGACTTGGGCTGTGCGGGCACCAGGAAATTTCCAAATCTGGGTACTGGGGCAGCAAACACAAGATATGGGAGGTGCCAGACCCAGTAGCAGGAAGTTGCCGGGTTTTGGATTTCTGTGCCAGCAAATTGCTGCACTTGAGCTGTGCCAGAATAGGGAAATTTTCAGGTCAAGGCACTGGCAGTTCCAGCAAACCCCACATTTCAGGAAGGATTGGATCTGGACCCTTCCCTTCCCTTCCCTTCCCTTCCCTTCCCTTCCCTTCCCTTCCCCTCCACAAGGTTCCAGAGGGGCTGGACAGCAGCCAGGCAGAAAGGGACCTGCAGGGACTGATGGACAGCAGGCTGGGCATGAGGCAGCAGTGTGCCCAGCTGGCCAAGAAGGCCAATGGCTCCTGGCCTGGCTCAGGAATGGTGTGGCCAGCAGGAGCAGGGCAGGGATTCTTCCCCTGTGCTCAGTGTTATAAATGGACTCAAAAAGGAGCAATATTTCCAATTTGAATTTATTAATCCATTGCATACAGCATAAGCAAAAGATTCAGCGCTGGGCGACAGGGGAGTCCCCGCTCCACCAACTGCCGCATTCAGTGCTTCTCAAGTTCCCCTTTTATACTAATCCACTTCCGTAGATGTGTTCCTTTTCTTGGCGCATGCTCCAGTTGTTGCTAGGGGGTCGTCTTCTACCCTCTGGTGGTCGTTGGATGAAGGCTTGAAGTCTTCCTCGGGCCTGTACTCTTGACCCCGTAGCTCTCATTCTCCTTATATGGGGAATATTTGGCTGGTTCCTATTACTTGGTTAGTTCTCCTTTTTGCCTTTCGCATGGTTAGTACTTGCGCAATACATGATTGGATTATAGCAAGCAATGGTAATTTGATATATATTATTTTTAGGTTATGTGGTTACCTATTTCTTAATCATATGGTGGACCATGCATTTCTGAATCACAATCATATGGTTAACCAACTATTTATTTCCCAATCACATGGTGGTCTATTGCGTAACGAACAAGAGGTTCTATCCATCTCAATCCCCCCTTTTTCTTTTATCCTCTTGTTCGTCAAATCTTACTAGCTCAAATCGACTTAGTTCCAAGTATTCCCCTCCGTCAGCCCCCCGTAAGGCTTCATAATCTGAGCGCATCACCATTAGGTGAGCTGCTTCTAGTCTTCCCTTGACAATATTCGTTATTTTGTTAAAAATGCAAGGTCCAAACATAAGTCCCATCATTAAGAGCATTGCTGGTCCCGCAATAGTTGACAGCAGGGTGGTAAGCCAGGGGGAGTAATTGAACCAAGTTTCATACCAGCTCTGTTGAGCTTCCCTTTCCTTCTTCCTCTGTTCTAACCCCTCTCTAAGTTTTGCCATAGAGTCTCTGATGACCCCACTCTTGTTAACATAGGAACAACATTCCTCTCGTAAGGCTGTACATAGTCCTCCTTGTTGTAACAATAGAAGGTTTAGTCCTCGTCTGTTTTGTAAAGCCACTTCTGCCAGAGAATCTAATGATTCTGTGAGATCTCTTATGGATTCTTCAATTCTCCTTAAATCTTCATCTACAGACATTCTGAGTTCCTGGAATCCTTTATGATGTTGTACTAGCGAGGCCACCCCTGTTCCTGTCCCTATTGCTCCCATGCTTAGTAACATAGCTACCGTGAAAGTGGTGAAAATTTCCCTTCTGACCAAATGATGTTCTGGAATCTGGTATTGATCATAAACGTACTCAGAGGAGTGGTAAAGTATCCTGGGCACAATTAATACTTGAACACAGAATTCACTTGCCCCGTTAAATTCTTCTATATTTATACAAGGGGTAACTCCCAGAGTATTGCAAACCCATTTTGTGTTCATTGCTGGAAGTAGCCATTGTGCGGGTTTCGTCTGATCTCTAAGTCTCCCATACTCAGCACACAGGTGGCGTTTTTCTGGGGGGGGACTTGTCCTATACATCTTCCCTTCCCTGTGACTCTTGCTAGAGTTATTCCCGAGTATCCTTTTCTTTTCTCCACAAGCATCTCGCGGGGTTGGTGCCATTTACTCTTTTGGCTTTTGCAGTAATTCCTATTGCCTCATAGAAAGGGGGTTTTAGGGTATAACATAGCCAACAGTCTGATGTTAAATTTGGATGGGTTTCATTCAAGATTTTAAACGTAGCTTGTAAGATATTCCATAAATTGTCATCCCCTGTTTCAGTCAAGCTGAGTGTGGAGGTTGGAAGTGTGGCATTTACACCCATACTAGAATCATTCTCCTGTTTCTCGACTGTCTCTTCTATCATTACCAGGTTAGGTCCTACAGGCTCTGGGTCATTTGGTAGAGGACTCTTCTTTATCAGAAAATGTCCTCCTCTGTCTGTTCCTGGTTCGAACAGTCTAGCTCCCCACATTTTTCCCAGTAACCACGCAGAGTCATCGGGGTTAGTTATGTTGATATAGATATGATCACAGTTACCCCCATGAACTCCTCCGGCCTGTGTATGTGACTCTGGTTGTTTACATCCAAAAGGTCCCCATCCAGTGGTGATAAACTTGTCATTACTTCCCCATCCTGAAGAAATAGTTTCACATCCCCAGTAAGCACAATAATAATGCCCAGGATAATTACAGTAACTCTTTCCAGGATTTGAACTTGGGCAGAAGTAATATTGATATTGATTCAGACATGGTGCCACAGGGATTAGGTCACACAATGTACACAAAAAGCTAGGTTTTCCCGAAGTGACCTGTGTTCTCAAAATCTTTTGGTCCTCCCATCTAATTCAGGACCACATAAAAGGTTCATGTGTCTGAGCATAAGACATCCTAACCGTTATACACATCAATATCACTAGTTTTGTCCAAACCGGGTGGTTCACATGGTTGGAATAGGACTCATAATTTGAATTTTGTTGCCTTTGTTTTTCTCTCCCCTGCTCCCTTCCCTTTAGTGGTGGCTCACCAGTCCTGCGGCAGGGCTGCCAGCATTTCTTGGACTTTCCATAGCGGGGTCGAGACTTCCGATCGTCTCCACGGTCTATTATCCCTCTGCCTCGCTCGACGACTCGGTTGCAGCGAGTCTCGAGGATGACCATCTTCTCGGCAGCAGGGGTATTCTTCAGGAGTCGGGTTATTGTCTCGCTTCCACTTTCTCGTGTTTACAGCCCAATTATTGGCTTTTATTTGTGGAATATCACACCGTAAGGTGTGAACTCTCTTTCTGCACGCCACTTCAAGAATATCGAGAAGGAAAGGGGCCGGTTCGTTTGAGTGATAGCAGAACCGGTCGGGATTTATTCCCTTTGAGAAAATCTCCCACCACTGGTCTGATCCAAGTTTTATTTCCCCTGAATTTACTTTGTGGTCAAGGATCATAGAAGTTAATTTCCTTTCTTTATCATAACATGGGCCGCAAATGCCCCTAGGAACCCGTCCCTTCCGACAATGAGTCCACCACGGTTCGTTACATAGCCTACAAGAAAAACATACAAATGGGTAACGATCACAGTCCAACCAACTGCATTTTAGTCTTATATCTTGGCATAAGGCTTCCTCCCCTTCCCAGGTATGTCCTTTATGTTCAAGGCGAGGAGACTTAAAGAAAGGCTTGCCCAATTCGTCCTCCAGTGTCTTACAATATCGTGGTGTTTCCCTATCTCCTATTAACAGTTTTTGAAGATATTGATTATCTTCCACCCATATTATTGTCCAAATCATGAAGTTTGTTTTAATTTAATTGTGGTTTCTCCAGGGACACTGCAAACCTTCCAGCTGTCCGGGGGTTTCACGGGTCCCTTGATGCGACTAGCGTGAGTCTACCCTTTCTCGGCAGTTCGGACTGCAGCATCTGTTGTAATAATTACTTGGTAAGGTCCTTCCCATTTTGGTACCAAGGGGTTTTCTTTCCAGTTTCGGATTAATACCCAATCCCCAGGTTGTGCTTTATGTATGGTAAAATCTAAAGGAGGTTTTTGTGCCAACATCCCCTTTTCCCATAGAGCCTTTTTGAACTTAATTAGTTCAACTAAGTATTTGCTCATACATTGATCACTAATAACTGGATGCTCCTGAGGTCCCTCAAGGCTGTATGGCATTCCGTACAACATTTCAAAACGGGATATCCCCATATCTGCCCTAGGTCTGGTCCGTATATTCAATAGGGCTAAAGGAACACATTTTACCCAGGACATTTTTGTTTCCGCTACTAATTTAGTTAATTGTTTTTTTATCTCTCCGTTCATTCTTTCTACTCGCCCTGAACTTTGAGGATGCCATGGGGTATGTTGTTCCCACTTGATTCCGAGAGCCATTGCTAAATTTTGAGTTATTTGGGAAGTGAAATGTGGCCCTCGATCTGAGTCTATGATATCAGGAACCCCATATCGAGGGATTATTTCCTCTAGTAATACTTTTGCAACTACCTTAGCAGTTTCCCTCGAGGTTGGGAATGCTTCTACAAAATGAGTGAGATGGTCTACTAAAACTAATAGATATCTTACTCTTCCTACCTTTGGGAGTTCAGTAAAGTCGACTTGAATATGTGAAAAAGGTCTCTTTGCCAGAGGTCGTCCTCCCTCTGGCAATTTCCTTAGGTTTTTCTTATTTGTTTGTAGGCACAGGAGGCAACCCCTAGTTATTTGCTTGGCCATGTCCCAAATGCCCATACTCATGTATTTGGTGGCAAAATAATCTACTAATCCTTGTGACCCCCAATGGGTCTTCTGATGGACCTTCGTCAATAACCTATAGGCCATAACTTTGGGTAAAATTTCTCTCCCATCCGGTAGGAACCACCTTCCTTCAGGATTTTCAGTTGCCCCAATTTCTAGCAGCTTCTTCTTTTCCTCCTCCTTAAATGTGATAATTGGGTTCTGGCCCTCTAAGTTAATATTGTTTCTGTCCTCCTTCAGCGTCAGGATTCGTAATGCTGCTCGCTTCGCTTCTTGATCTGCTGCATTATTTCCTCTACTCTGCAAATCTAATCCTCGTTGGTGCCCCTTTAAATGAACTACCGCTAACCTTCGGGGTTTCCTTAATGCTTTTAATACTTCTGCGATAAGATTTTTGTGAATCAAATCCTTTCCTTGAGAATTCATCAACCCCCTTTCTTCCCATAATTTTCCGAATGTATGTATTACTCCATAGCAATATTTGGAGTCCGTAAAGATAGTTCCCTCCTTTCCTTCTAGGAATTTTAAGGCTCGCAATACTGAGTATAGTTCGCACGCCTGGGCTGACCAAGATTTATCTAATGGTCCTGATTCTAATATTTGCAACTCAGGTCCCCTAATGATTGCATATCCTGATTTCCTTGTTCCTTCTACAACCCTTGAGGAACCATCTACAAATAGTTTTTCTCCGGTATCTAATTCCTCCTCCTCCAGATCTGGCCTTATTTTTACTTGTTCTTCTATGGTAACTATACAATCATGCTCGAATGGTTCCGTACCCCATTCTCCATATAGGAATTCAGCGGGGTTTTGCAGGGCTGTAGTTTCAATAGTTAGGTTTGGGGCTTCTATTAAAATTCCTTCGTACTTAAGAAGTCGGGCATCAGATTAATATACTGTTGAAGGTAATCTTTCGAGCTTCCTCCACTAGCAAGGCACATCCCACTACTGCTTGTAAGCATGTGGGCCAACCCTTACTCACAGGATCTAGAAGTTTTGATAAATACCCAATAGGTTTCTTTTTCCCTGCCCAATCTTGGGTTAGTACCCCAAACGCAATTCCTCCATTTACATTTATGAAAAGGAAAAAGGGTCTGTTTGTGTCTGGAAGACTAAGTACTGGTGCGTGCACCAGACTTTCTTTTAGGATCTGAAGTTTCTCCGTATCTTCCTGATTCCATTTTAGAATTCCCTCCTGGGTTAACTTTTGGTATAAAAAGGCAGCCTTAGCGCTGTAATTGTCAATCCATTGTCGGCAATATCCCGTTAAGCCCAAAATTTGCCGAATTTGCCTCTTATTTTTGGGGATGGGTAATGCCAGGATTGCCTGAATTCTTTCCGGGTCAATCCTTTTCTCCCCTTTCCTCAAATAATGTCCTAAATACTTAACTTCCTCTTCTACAAATTGTAGTTTTGCCTTTGAAACCTTTAACCCTTTTAATCCCAGAAAATTTAACAATTTGATGCTTTCTTTTCTGACCTCCTCTTCTTGTTTCCCCGCCAAGAGTAAATCATCTACATACTGTACTAATGTGATCCCTTCCTCTGTCTGGTAATCTTGTAAAATTGGCTCTAAAGCTTGCCCAAACAAATTAGGGGATTCTGTGAATCCCTGTGGTAACACAGTCCACCTCAATTGTTGTCTTCGGCCTGTATCTAGATCTTCCCATTCAAAGGTAAAATAGTCCCGACTGTTTTCTGCTAGAGGACATGCCCAAAAGGCATCCTTCAGGTCTACTACACTATACCATAAATTGTCTGGTCCCACTTTACTTAAAAGAGTGTATGGGTTAGCCACTACTGGAAATCGGGCTACGGTGCGTTTGTTTATTTCTCTTAAATCATGTACCAGACGATAGGTACCATTTGGTTTCTTAACAGGAAGAATGGGCGTATTAAAAGGAGACATGCAGGGTTCTAGTAGTCCGTTGTCCAGTAATCTATCAATTTCAGGTTTCAACCCCTTTCGCCCTTCCGGTGACAGAGGATATTGTTTTACCCTAATGGGGATATCTGGATTCTTAATAGTCACCGTAAAAGGAGGAATTTGTAATTGCCCAACACTCTCAGGAGTGTACCATACTTCGGGGTTTATCTTTTCCTCGTCCTCCACTCGCAGAGGACAAAGTTTTATTCTAAGTTCTCTATCTTCTACGTCGATGTTGATTCCTAGTTTAATAATCATGTCCCGTCCCAATAAATTATATTCTGATTCGGGAACTAACAAAAAATCCCCCATTACTAATTTGGAATTTGTCTCTATTACTACGTCCTTAATAATTTTAACCTCAAATGGTTCCCCCTTTGCCCCAATAACAGTAGTAACTTCTTTAGATAAACTACATTCCTTTGGTAAAAATTGAATGGTTGATCTCTCAGCCCCAGTGTCTACCAGGAAAAGTATTTCCTGGTGTTGGGGACCCACCTTAAGTTTTATCAAGGGCTCATTATGTTGTTTCCGGGTCCCCATTAGATAGAGCCCCTGACCCCTCTAATCCATTTGGAATACTTCCTCATCCCTGATCCTAGTCCTACAATCCTTCTTAAAATGTCCTTTCCTGCCACAATAGAAACAGGTCTTGACTCTTTGGTCCACTGTTCCCTTAGGTTCTTCCTTTCTGGGTTCCCCAACTCTTTCCCCTTCTCTCCGATATTCCCTATTCCTTCTGGTTGCTGTGTTTGCTGCTACCATCAGCCTAACTTGCTTCCGATGACTCTCGTCCTCTCTCCTGACATATACTTTCTGTGCTTCCCTTAAAAGTTCATCCAACCCTAGATCTTGCCAATCTTCAATCTTTTGTATTTTTCTTTTTATATCTTCCCATGATTTTGAAACGAAATGAACCTTTAGAAGATTTATTCCGGGTGGTCTATTAGGGTCCATACCGGAATATAACTGAAAGTTCCGTCTTAATCTTTCTAACCAATCTGTGGGTGATTCATCCTTCCTTTGCCTGTCGTTAAATGCTTTATCTATATTCTGGCCCCTCGGGACTGCTTCCCTAATACCTTGAATTATAATCGTTCTTAGATCTTGCATATGCGTTCGATGAGCTAGATTTTGATGGTCCCACCGCGGATTTTGCAGGGGCCACTTAGTATCTGCGGCGGGTCCCTGGGCGTGTTGCGCATCCCAGATACGCATTCCCTCCCTCCTAATCATGTTTCTTTCTTCAGCCGAAAATAAGATGGTTAAGATCGACTGAAGTTCCTCCCATGTATACATATTTGGGCCCAGAAATTGATCCACTCTTTCAGCTACCCCTAGAGGATCTTCCAGTAAATGTCCCATTTCCTTTTTAAACTCCCGGACATCAATTGAACTCAGGGGAACTGAAATAAACCCTATTCCTGCCTGTGGTCCCCCCATCGGCATTTCCCTCAGAGGAAATAGCCCCATCTGCTGTTTTCTAGCTCTACTTCTGGTGACCGGACCCAGATATCCTGATTGATCAGAGTCACTGTCATTTTCTTGAGATGGGGGTGCCGGTGCATTGGGCGCTGGAGGGGGTGGGACATATGGAGGGGGTGCTATTATAATCTCATCTGTCTTATTTTCCTTCTTGTCCTTCTTCCTTTCTAGTTCCTTATTTTCTTCAGTTAACTTAAAAATGTATACTTCTGGTCTAAAAACCCAGATCTTTGCATACTCGCTTTCTTCTGGCGAGACGGGTTCTTTAGAGTTTACCCAAACATTTAATGCCTGTCGTACCCAATCTTCTGATGACCCAAAGATGGGCCAATATACATTCTTAGAAATCTCCTTCCCACCCCAAACTTCTACACAATAGTGTATCATTTTAGCCCTGTCCTTACTTTCGGTTCCTGGGTAGTGTTTCCAATTACTAAGCACATATCCCAGGGGGCTATCTCTCGGAATGGGGGGGAGCCTGACTTGTGCAAGGGGCTTACTCTCCCCCTGTCCCATCCTTTTAGGATTGCCTCTCACACACACAGAACACCACTCGCTTCCCCTGGTTCATGGCCCACGTCCTCGCGGACTAATGGGAACCGCACTACTGAGGGTCCACACTCACTTGGGGAATCCGACTGTCGGTTCCCCTCTCATGCACACCTCATTTACTCGCACTCAAGGATCTTTCGCCCTCCAAGGGCTCATCTGGAGCATACAGGAGGCTTCTCCTCCTGTTTCATCCCTTTGGAGTGCCCCTTTGCACTCTAGGATCCTTGCTCCAGGATCTCAACCCCAACCGGACGGATTCCGTCTCTTTCGGAGTGCCTTTGCACTCCGAGACCCTTTACGGCTTACGTGACTTACGTGTCCTGCGTCTTCGTCCGGACCCTGTGCACAGAAGATTAAGGGGTTCACCGGTATCTCCCTTTTGCTTATGAGTATAATTTTAGGTTCGTCGGTGGTCGTGAGGTAGGAAGGTCGGATGCTGGGCCACCCAGAGATGGGGTGGGGCGCCTCCCAGACACCGTTGCCTCCTCACCTATGACCATCCGAGTCACGGCACCAAATTGTTATAAATGGACTCAAAAAGGAGCAATATTTCCAATTTGAATTTATTAATCCATTGCATACAGCATAAGCAAAAGATTCAGCGCTGGGCGACAGGGGAGTCCCCGCTCCACCAACTGCCGCATTCAGTGCTTCTCAAGTTCCCCTTTTATACTAATCCACTTCCGTAGATGTGTTCCTTTTCTTGGCGCATGCTCCAGTTGTTGCTAGGGGGTCGTCTTCTACCCTCTGGTGGTCGTTGGATGAAGGCTTGAAGTCTTCCTCGGGCCTGTACTCTTGACCCCGTAGCTCTCATTCTCCTTATATGGGGAATATTTGGCTGGTTCCTATTACTTGGTTAGTTCTCCTTTTTGCCTTTCGCATGGTTAGTACTTGCGCAATACATGATTGGATTATAGCAAGCAATGGTAACTTGATATATATTATTTTTAGGTTATGTGGTTACCTATTTCTTAATCATATGGTGGACCATGCATTTCTGAATCACAATCATATGGTTAACCAACTATTTATTTCCCAATCACATGGTGGTCTATTGCGTAACGAACAAGAGGTTCTATCCATCTCACTCAGCAATGCTTGGGCAGCACCTCAAGTGCTGTTTGCAGTTCTGGTGCCCCCAATTTAGGAAGGACATGGAGGGGCTGGAGCGTGTCCAGAGAAGGGCAACAAGGCTGGGGAGGGGTCAGGAGCACAAGTGCTGTAAGGAGTTGCTGAGGAAGCTGAGGTTCTTTATCCTGGAGAAGAGGAGGCTCAGGGGAGACAAGGCAGTGTCAGGGCACAGGCTGGACTTGATGATCTCCATGGCCTGTTCCAGCCTTGCTGATTCTGGGATTCTCTGGAACCACCCTTGGAGCAGTTGCAGGATGAGCCCTGGGCCCCCTCTTGAGAAGCTGCAGCAGCCCAGGTCCCTCAGCTTCTCCTGCCAGCCCCAAAGCCCATCCTGTCAGTCCTGCAGAGCCTCTGCAGCTCCTCCTCACTGCCCAGAACAGGGAGCCCCAGAGGCAGACACAGCAGCCCAGATGTGCCCCCCTGGCCTGGGGTGCCTCTGGCAAGGGAGCAGCACCAGGCACTGCAGGAGCCTGCAGACAATTCCTGCAGCACTTGTAGGATGATCCTGCTGCCCAAAGGGACGTTTATGGGGCCAAGTCAGGAACTGCAATAGGGAGTGGGGCCAGAGTGGGAAGGGCAAAAAGGGATGGGCTGTTTGCAGGGGAGGGAAGAGGGGTGGGCAATAGGAAGAAATTTGCAGCAGGAAGAGGAAAGAAAGCAAAGGTGAAGCCAAGGAAATGCTCAGGGCAGTTTGGGGGTGGCTGCCAGGCAGCCCTGGCTCTGAGCAACAGCGTCTGCAGTGGGACAGGGAACTCCCAGGTGATGGGAACAAACTTTCTGGCTGACTGCAGAGGCCAGGACAAAGCCGAGTGGTTTCCCTGTTGTCCCCCAACCCTTGCTGGCCCCAGGGGCTGATGGCATTTGTGCTCCCTCACGTTCATGTCCCCACACCAAGAGCATGGGGGTGCTCCCGCCTGCTGTGTGCAATGCAAACAGGGGCTGCTGAGCCAGTGCTGCCGTGTCTGTGCCTGCAAGGATGGGGCACCTGTGTGAGCTGGGGGAGAGGCCAGGGCTGCAGAGGGGGGATGTTGTTGGCAGCTCCATGAGGATGCTCTGGGACGCTGCCCTGGGCTGTGCAGCGCACTGGGGATGGATCAGCCCCTGCTCTGCTGCTCCTTCCCATCTCCCCCAGGGCCCTTGCAGAGCCCCAGCCATGCTGTTTGCTCCCAGCCTGCCCACGGCCAGCCTGGGGCTGCTCACGGGGTTTTCTGTGCTGAGCATTGGCCTGGCCGTGTTCTTGAGAGAGCCTGGGCAAGGAGCCTGGAGCCCCCAGGGCCTGGCCTGAGGCGTCAGCACCGCCCCAGCAGTGCCCATGGCCTGTCCCTGCTGCAGCCGCGGCACTGCCACCCCCAGGACTGTGCCCGGCCCCAAGAGCACTCAGGCCCTGCAGCAACATCAGGGCCACCAGGGCAGCCAAGGGAATCTAGATAGCCCTGGCAGCTTTTGTTTGGGAGGTACCATTGGAAAACTGTATAAGGAATTTTGGAGGTGGATTCTCAGTTTTGGCCATGGATGTCTGGACTTGAAAGTGTTTTTTTCAATGAGAAGAAAAGAACGGGCCCCCAGTGTTTTGAAGGCAGATGAGGAGTGGCCCCCAAGAGGCCAAGGCCAGCCAGAGCAGTCTGTCCTGGCAGGTTTCATATGGGAATAATTCTTGGATATAATCAAATTTGGAGGTGGAATCCCAATTTCAGCGTTGAACCCCTGGAGAGGGACAGTTCTTTCCCACAGGAAGGAATGCACAGAATTCCAGGGTTTCAGGGGTTGATAAGAAGCAACTCTCAACATGCCAAGGCCAGCTGGACCAGTCAAGCAGCCCCCAGGAGGCCCAGCCACCCAGACCTGTTCCATGTTCTTGGATCCTTGGGGCCCTGCAGCATCAAAATTGCCCCTTGGTTCCATAAGGCCCTGTAGGATCACCACAGATCTTTGTTTCCATGAGGCCCAGTGATATAACAATGGTCTCCTTGGCTCTGCAGTGGCACAATGGCCCCTTGCTTTCCAAGTGGCCTTGCAGTGTCCAAATGGTTTCCTTCTTGCCATGGGACTGCACAATGCCACAATGGCCCCTTGCTTCCATGAGGTCACAGAGTCTCCAAATGGCCCCTTGGTTCTATTGGGTTCCCCAGGATCACAGTGGCCCCTTGGTTCCAGCAGACCTGGATGTGTTACACTGGCCCCTTGCTTCCATGGGGACCCAGAGTGTCCCAATGGCCCCCTGCTCCCACGAGGCCCTGGGATGTCACAATGGTCTCATCGCTTCCACAAGGCCCTGCTGTTCCACAATGCCCTTGAAGTGTCACAATAGTCCCAGTGGATTCCCCTGCTGGTTCACAGTGGCCTCCTTTGTTCTGTAGTGTAACAACGGTATCCTTGGTTCCATGGTCAGAATGGCCCCGTGGTCTCATGGAGCCCCCACAGCCCCTTATGGAGCTCCACAGCCCCTTATGGAGCTCCAAAGCCCCTTATGGAGCCCCACAGTGTCACTTTGATCCCCTTGAGTCCATAAGGCCCTGCCATGCTACAAGGACCCCTTGGTTATACAAGGCCCTGCAGTGTCACAATGGCCCCTTGGTACCAGTGGTCCTGAAGTGTCCTAATGGTCTCCATGATTCCATGACACCCCAAAATGTCACAATGGACTTTTGGTTCCATGAGCTTTCCTACTGCCAACAACAGTCTCCTTGGTTCCACAGTGTCACAATGGACCCTTTGCTCCATGAGGTTCAGTAGTGTAACAGGGATGCCTTGATTCCATGAGGTTGTGCAGTGTCACAATGATCTCCTTGGTTCTGCGGCCCTGCTGTGGCTGCTGTGTAACAATGGATCTGTAGTACCATGAGGTTCCATAGTGTCACCATGGTGCCTTTGGTTCCACAAGGCCTTGTTGGGCCACAAAGGCCCCTTGGTTCCATGAGGCTCTGTACTGTCAACAATGATTTCCTTGGTTCCGCAGTCACAATGGATCCTTGGTTCCATGAGGGGCCTGGCCTCCCACAGCCCCTCACAGACCCTTATGGCCCCTCATGCCCCCTCACAGCCTCCCACAGCTCATGGCCCCTCACAGTTCCCCAAGATCCCTCACAGCCTCTCACTGTGGATGCCCTGGAAGAGAGAGAGAGAAACAGCAAGTGTTTCTCACAGCAGCATGTGAGAAATTTTAGGGTATGGTAGGGATGTGATAACTTGTTAAGTATAAACAATCTGCAGGTGGTGTTGCTCTACTTCGTCTTTCTGTTTCTCTATAAAAACCGCACAGTTCTCTTGAATAAAACCTTCTTTCACTCTCTCTACACAACTGCCTCCTACCTGTTCCTGTGACATTCTCGACTCAAGAGTGACACCTCACAGCCCCTCATGGCCCCTCAAAACCCCTTCACAGTTCCCCATGGCCCCTCACAGCCCCTCATGGCCCCTCACAACCCCTCACAGTTCCCCTTGGCCCCTCGCGGCCCCTCACGGCCCCTCACAGCCCCTCACAGTCCCTCATGGCCCCTCACAGCCCCAGACGCGGGGCTCCTCCCAAAGGAGAAGGTGTTGGGCTCTGATTGCTGTTCTTTCATTTCAGTCCTTTCACAGCCATGAGTGCAGAAAGGCTGAAATGGGGTTTCCCTTGGGGTTAATTGCGGGCTGAAGCTCTGTGCTGGCGCTGGCCCCAGCGCCACCGTCCCTGCAGCCACCAGGCCTTTGCTGTCCCCCCGTGTCCGTTCCCTGTCCCCGAGTCCCGCCCGGCTCTGGCAGCAGCAGCAGCCGCAGTGCAGGGGGCGCCGGCCCGGTCCAGCCGGGGCTCCCGGCCAGGAGCAGCAGCAGTGCCGGCCCCTTCCCGCCTGCTCCTTCCTCTGCTCCCAACGGATTTTTCCAGCTCAATTCTGGAGCAGAGCAGCAATCACCCACACACAGCCCTGACTGCTCAGGGCTCGCCTGTGCTGCCCTGAGCCAGCCCTCAGAGCAAGAAAGGATTGGGTTCCAGCACTGTTTCCAGCTCTGACTCACCCTGAGGTGACAGGAGGAGGCTGCTGGTGCCTCTGCCTTGGGAATTGCAGATCATGGCTGCTCTTGGCCCTCTTCTTCTTGCAACCTGAATTTTATCCATAAAAATGCAAGTGCCTCTTTCAGTTGGTGCTACCCACGGTGCTTTCATGACAGTGAAGTCAGTATTTTTGTCACAGACATAAAGATCAGCAGATACTGGAATGCTCACCAGCCCCTGAACACTAAGATGAGGGGAATTAAAGCTTCACAGGCCACATTTGCAGGGCTCAAACAGAGCCCTGTTGCTGGCAGTGTTGAAATAGAATAAGCTGACAGTGGCTGCCACAGAATTTGCCTCCGCAGTGTGGAGTTAAATTAAAAAATCAACCAGGAGAAGCAGAAACCAGAACTTCTAAACTCGCTTCATTGTTCCTTCCCAGCAGCAGGAAACACAGATGCCCAGAGGTGTTTTGCACTGCTGCTGCCCCCAGTTTGAGCCCAGGCTCTGCCCAGGCCCAGCGGGAACCTGAGCCCAGCCCAGGCAGCTCAGTGCACGCGGGGCCAGGCCCAGAGCCCTGGGCACAGCTGCCCATTGCGGGGCAGCAGCGCAGACGGAATGTCCTGTGGCCCAAACCTCCTGCTCCTGCCACACAGCACCAGCGCTCTCCCCCTCCTCCTCCTCTCCCAACACGGCACAAATTCCAGCTCCGAGAAGGCTTCCCCAGACAGCGCTCCGGCTCCTGTTCCAGTTGAATGTCCCTGCAGAGAAACAGGGCATCTTTCAGCCACTTCCACAAGCTCAGGCTTCGCACTTCATGGGGAATCTGGGATGCAAATGGCCTTGTTAAGAAAGCCAAAGGCCAAGGGAATGGATTATAGATTGCTGAAAAAAAAGTCACCCATCTTCCAGGCAAAGTTTACCAAGGCATTTCCTGCATTTCTTCTTTTCAGATTCTTTCAGTTGGCTGATCTGGGAAGTCCAGCTTGTACTGGTGCTTATCATGAACTGTTATGAATTGTGCTCTTGATTTACGCACCAAGACACCAAATGTGGAATCATCTATATGGAACTGTTATGAATGATCAATCAAAAGCCAAATTATAAAAAATCTGAAAAGATTTCTTTATCTTTTTCCGCTACTAAAATATGGTCTTCAAAACCACCACAGCCAAAGAGACAGTGTCGAGCCCGGGGTTGGTGCTGGGTGAACCTGGATCCCACCTCTATTGCATCGGACCCTCCACCATTCAGGAGAGCCGCTTCTTGCAGGGATGCTTTATACAGTTTATTATGCCTGAGCGAAGAAGTCCCCGTTTCTTTTGTAACTCTGCATATTCATAGTTGGTTCTTTCACTGTGCAGAGCTGGACAATCGCCATTTCCTTGTTGATAGCCAGCACTGATCGGATTCAGGGAAGTCACGTATTCACACATATCTTTCTGGCGACTTTGTCTATCTTAATCGATGTTATCAACAGGGCAATGATCACTCTTGGGTGTCTTCCAATGACATGACCACGATGTCTCGGGATAATGGTGATCATCACACTGGGTGTGTCTATTCTTGGGCTAAAGTGCCGATCGTTATCTGGCCACCTTCAGGAATTTTGGAATTTGAATAGACGCCTGCCTCTCAGGCTGCTTGTGGTCAGAGACTTGTTTGGATTTTGCAATCTTTATGAAATACACGCTTTTATAGCATGAATTATTTCCCAACATATATTACAACATCACTACAATCTCACAGAAGAAGGCAATCATACCGGTCAGTGTATAGTCAAATTGCCCCCTAATTCTCATAAAGTCCATCTACTCTGCACACCCTTACTTTGTATTTTTGTTTCTCAGTCTTCACAGAACTGAGAGCTGCAAGAAAAAGAGAAAGACATATGAACAGGTATCCCTTAGGTAAGGGAAATACTGGACTGTCAGGAACTAAAAATAGTTGATAGCATCTGTATCAGGCAATTTTTTTTACCCTCTACCAGTGTCCATTTCAGGCATCCTGTTAACATGACCTAGGATTTTGCAGCTAAATGCAATGGGCTGCAATTTGAGAGGCCTACAAGAAAAAAAACTTATCAGACTTTTTTCCCCCCGACTGACAGGTGCAAATTACAAAATGAAAGGGCCTACAGAAATTTAAAATTTTCTAATTTTAGAAAAATACAGTATTAGCATCAGATTCCAAGGGCATAGAGATATAGGAGCAGCAAGGAAATGCTCCCAGAAATGTTTTCTAGCCTGAAGAGACAAGCTAGCCACAGGAACAAGAGACAGCCACTTCTTTTAAAATGTGTGAATTACTGAATGCAAGAGCCATTGGCCCTTTCAGCTTCTGTTTTTAACAAAAAGTAAGCTATTAACTTGTGTTTATGAAGACTTTAGTTGGACTTCAATGTTTTTGAGACAGCTTCTGAGCAAAATACAAAGAAACTACATTACATATTCGTAAATGCAGCATCTAGAATAACAACTACCTAGTCCTATCTCATAGTTAAATGTTCAGTTTTTCATAAATTGTGATTAAGACCATGAAATGCAGCACCTAATGCAGTTAAATCCCACCTACACCTCAGATTTGCTTGTGTAACTAATATTTTCCACTCCACTCCCTATCCCTTCTCTCACCACAGTCCTCAAGCTCTCAGCCAGGCACAAGCCAACTTCTCAGCTCAACTGCTGCTAGCAATTACCAAGCACCTGTTGGTAATTACCTGAGCACCTGCCCCACCCACAGCAGCTGTAGGTCCCTGGCTGCTGGGAGAGCAGGTCAGAAGTGCAGACCCGAACACCACCACCCCCCACAAAAAAAAAAAAAAAAAAAAAAATTAAAACTTTTCTAAATAATTTGAGACTAGTAAAAGATCAGGACATGGAGGGACTTGTTTATCCCCTTTAGGCCAATCAAGAAAAGGTTTATAGCCTTCTCTGGAAAGGGAAGACTGGGGGGTTTTTGTTGAAGCAGAAGCATGTTTTATCAGCCCAGTTTCCTTCCTCATTTGTTCCTGCTGCCCAGGAGGCCATTCACTAGGCATAGATATAAATATCTCTGTCTGAAAACACATCTACAGGAGTGCATGACTTACACTGGTGTGATTTAAAACATAGTTTTTATTGTACAAAAATGCAAAAATCTGTTCTAGGAGAGGCACATCTTGTGGAGCTGTAAGGACCCTGACAGCACATCTGCTACCAAAGCAACAACTCCTGCTCTGCAGTAGCTTAAGCGGGCTGAGATGGAAGTGTTTCTTCATCAATGCATAAACCACAACAAAGTAGTGGTGACAAGCCTTTTTTCCAAGTCTGACTGAAGGTTTGGGAAGCAGGTCTGCCGGCAGAGGGCACACAGAAGCATGACAGGTTTGCCTACTGTGCGCCTACAATTTCTCCACCATCATATCACTACTCGGTCACTGAGCAAGCTGACAGTGTATGACAGGTTATCCATCCTGCATAGAAAGTCACAGAGAGAAGAAGAGAGGAAGAAAACACGGAAGATGACAATGCAAAAGAAGTTGAAGAAATGTGGCAAGGATTGAGCATTAAGGGACAGAAATAAGAAGAGACCATACCCTTGAACTGTAAAGTCCAGTCAGGAAACTGCAAGTACTTGCATATTTGAGTTCACCACCTGGACTTGCATGCTTCTCCACATTACCATTATTTCAAAAATTTTGCTTCCTGGACAAGCTGCCAGGTCTCCAGTACCAGTCCTAGCTCCCTTCCAGCAGTCTGCATCTGAGCAGGGAGTTGAAAATAGATCAGGGATTACCTTTTACACTGTAAGCATTCAAGACAGCCAAAGAACTTTGAGGGAAAAGGCCATACTGAGTGCCCAGAACAAAGAGATCTTAAGAAACTGGAAGAATGAAGTATTGATTGAGGGTCACAGTTATGTTGAGGTTTAGCCTTTCAAAGGTTTGTTGCTTTTCTACTGAAAACTGCAGGTGAGAAAGCCTAGGCAGAAAAGGGAAGGAGAAGCTGTGTGGACAAACCCATAGCTGTACACAAGGACAGAAGCAGATTTCTTCTTCACCAGGCTGAAGAGAGTGGTTTTATTATTCGAAAAACAAAAGCCAAACTACCCCGAGTCAAATATATATTCTCCCACTACATTTAGATATTACAACAATAAAAATGCACTATAAAACTACTGCAGTAAATTAGTCAGTTAGGAACAATAAACAGGGCACATGTTAATAGTATCCATATCTATCTTTGGAAAGATGAGCAATTACAATCTCATCCCAGCTCATGCTCAGTATTTACTACAATCTCAAGTAACAATAAAGTCAAACACAACAGATGACTGATGTTCCTACCTTCTGCTTTCCAAACAGAGTTTTAAAAGATAGTTTATTGCAAAAGCAGTCTCAAGTATGTTCAAGGCCTTGGGAGCTCTCTAAGTTTAATTAATATCACACATATAGAACCCATTTTAATATTTGTGTAAAGCCAATATTATAATATTATAATTTGTATTTAACCATCTATCTGTAATATTGCTGAAAGAAGGCACACTTTTCTAAATATCTACTGGCTTTGGTAACTGCTAAAGGTAATGTAGATTGGGCTGTACTACTGTTTACTCATCTTTCTGTTGCACAGAAATCTTGGATACTTTAGTGCGTACATCTGTAATTCTGACATTTTCTGAAATTAAAGTGAGAGGAGAAATGGGCTAAATTCAGGTACCTTAAGTTACATATCAACATTTGCAGACATAAATCAAATACATAAGGAAAACTTTTCTATGGGAAGAATGCCAGAGCAAATTAAAATATGTATTGATAAGAATAATCAACACAGTAGAAATTAAGAGCATCTGCACCATAGGAGAGAGTGTATAAAATCACACTCTGCATCAAGAGAACATAATCGGTATTTCTTCACAGCCTTCTGCCTTTGCATGCCCCTCTGCAAAGTGCGAGGGGCCTCAAGGACTGAAGGAAACAAAGGGAGTCAAATGGAGACACTTGCACCTGTCTCACTGGGGGCTCCTGGGGAAGCAGTTTCCTTGGGAATCAAGCCCCTCTCTGCCAAGGGCACTTCCCCAGATGTGTACATTTCATGGGGAAAACCAACACACCCTTAAGTGCATGGTGCGGAGGTTCAGGGGACATCACAACATAACCAATATGATCCAGTGAAGCTAAATTTATTATTCCTAAAAAGACTCTATTTATAATAAATCTTTACTGCCCATGTGTCTCTAGCTAATACATGATTAGTTAATCCTATCTGTTCACACATCTAGATAGAATGCTGATTGGATCATCTAATTTTTTACGCATCTTGCTGGGGTTGTCTGGCCCACCCATGGCTCACTTTCCCAAGCCTGCTGACAAACTAGCTGAGTCCTGATGACTCTTCTTCTTGTGTCTTTTTCAGGGATGTACCAAGCTCATTTCTGAATATGTCCATAAATAATGCTTTGTGAAGGTGTTCATTGTCCATTATTACAAGCAGGCTGGATTGTGCATTGGCTGAATATGGCCATTGTCTAGCAAAAACTCCTCCATTCTGTCTCTGAGCCAGCATTTGAGCCAGTTAAACAAAATCCTCCCTCTCACGCTGTAAAGAATGTGGAATTAGAGTTGGAATGTGACCCTGAAATAGAAGCAGCTCAGAAACTCCAGTAGAAAAAAGTTATTCCAGAAGCTATTGTAGAAGGGACTTTTCTCTCCAATGATGTAGAAGCTTTTCCTGTAGTAACTAATGCTGCAAGTAGAGTTAGAGAACCTTTCAATTGGAAGATTTTAGAAAAATTGAGAGCTGCAATTTCACAATTTAGTTGAAAATCCCAACTTGTACAGTCACTTCTGCAGTATATTTTTCCATCTAACACATTAATTCCAGCTGATATGCGTACCCTAAAAAGACTTATAAGACCACCCTATCAGCAGGAGATGTTTCATAAAAGCTGGGAGGAAAAGTGTGCTCAAGAAGCAGCAAGACCTAGAGTGCAAGGTGATCCTCTGTATGGTTTAACAGCACAACAGTTACTTGGCAAGGGGCCCTGGGCTACTGTCACTGCCCAGGCTAAGAGCATTGATCAAGTCTTACAGATGAGCCAACAACTAACATATAATGCTATTCTTGCACTTCCAGATAAGTTACACACCATGTCTTTTACACAGATTTGTCAAAGAAGAATGAAGACTTTGATAAATTTGTAGACAAATTGCATGAAGCTATCTATAATCATTCTGATTTAAATTCAGACACAAAGATACAATTAGACTTTGGGACCAATTTGGGACAATATGGACTTTGGGATCATTACTCCATTCCAAATGGCTTTCCCTTCAGTCACAAGAGGCTTCCATCTCTTCCAAAAACTGCCTGCTGAAACTCTTCTGCTCCCTTGCAAATCAGTTCACTACTCCAGCATAACCCTTGAAGCACAGACAGACGACTCTTCAACTAATTATAGTAGAAAAGAGGGTATTTATTGCAGCCCTGGTCACATGTGAACTAGTTTCCAAAGACATGTGCAAGGAGTTGCAGACTCCTGCTCTCTCTTTCTACAGAAAAGGTTTTACAATAGGTTTCTAAGGACCCATAATACATAATTATTACCTGCCTGCTTCGGATTTTTATCAGCTGACTATCTACTACAGCTGTGCAATTGTACTCCCTTAACTGGGTCGGTGGGATTTTGAAATGAGGGAGTGGTTTTATGGGAGGAAGAAAGCTGTCTTCCTCATGGTGAACTCTTCTCCCATGGCCAGCTGGCAAGACCTTTGGACCTGCTGCTCACAGTCCAAGCCTCTCCTGACTGTTCAATTATTCTTAAGGCAAGTTATTTCTATGGTTTCTGCTTCTTCACAATTGCTTCCTCTATCCCTGTCACTCCTAGCTTTATGTTCCTAATATATTTGGTACTCTTTAACTAAGGGATGTGATTTCTGCTAGCTGTATTACTAACTTAGCTTCTTACCTCATTTGAAGATCTTAACTAAAATATGCAATCTTCTACTATCCCAATTCGATTCCCAGCTGGCCCCTCAACTCATCTGCACTTTTCAATTATCCTCATTACATTTTCAGCTAACCCCTTGACTCACCTCAGGCACATCCCCGACTGCTTCTCTCCCAGCAGCTCAGAGCTGCATTGCACAGCGCTTGCTGCGCGCCAGAGAGCACAAAGCAGGCTGGCCTGGTGGGCCTGAATATTTCTGCCAAACATTGTGCATCTCACACCTTTGCTCAGGCTCAGTGCAGAACTGCAGGGTTGCAGGCGCTTCCTCCCAGAGCTGCGTGAGGCGCTGGCTCCTGCAGATGTGCCCTGCCAAGCTGTCCCTGCCTCACGCTGGCCTCGCTTCCCCTGGCACAAGTGCCGGGCCTGAAGGAGCTGCCCTGTGCTCCAGCCTGCCGAGCAGCCCGGCTCCCTGCCCCGGTGCCCAGAGTGCTGCACACACTGCTGGCCTTTGCCAGGGGTTGCAGGGCAGCCGACAGAAGAGGAGGAATCCTCAGCCAGCCCAGCGGCCCACGGCTGCCCTTGGCCTTTCCCTGCTCCTGGGCACACACCAGATGGCCAATGCCTCCAGGCCGGGCTGTGCCCGGCACGGATGCGCTTCCCCTCGGCAGCAGCCAGCTGCCACCTGGGCTCTGAGAGCGGAGGATTCACCCGCTCCCAGCAAGAGGCACCCAGGGCCCGGCTGCTGCCTCTTGCTGGGAGCGGGCGAATCCTCCACTCTCAGAGCCGGCAGCTCCAAGGGCCTCCTTCCAGCCTGCCTCTGCCGGGGCTCAGGCTGCTCTGGCCTCTGCCAGGGCTCTGCTGGGGCTCCAGCCCGGGCAAGGCCGGGCCCGCTCTCACCTCACAGGCGCTGACAGCTCTGCACCACAGGAGACCTTCCCGAGCACCCTCTCTGATCTTTCTGCTTTCTCACTTGAGCAAGGCTTTCCTCCAGCCAAAGAGATTATTGCATTTAGGGATACAAATCGAAGTGGCAGGAACCCCAATGCTCTCCAGTCACAGCTGAAGGCCTGCATATGCACAAGATGTTTGGGCTGCCTCATTCTTCCTTTGGTTTTGCCTTCAAATGCCATTGCCCTTTCTGCCTCAACTAGAAATACCACAGCTGCGCCATAACCAGCCAGTGGCTCATATTCCAAAGGCAGTGTGGTCTGGAGAGGATGAATGAAGAAGAACCCTCCTCACTTACGAAAGCATACAAAAGAATCCATATGTGTGACTTAGCACCAATAAAAACCAATTGGTAATTCAGAAGGAAATGTTGAATTTTCTGAAGGGGTCAGAAGGAAGAGAATCTTCCAAATGAGTTGATGTTTCAGAAACTTTATTAATTACAACTCTAATCTATAATTCTATGCTACAAATCTGTTCAGCAACCCTACTCTACAATCCTACTCTAAATTGGTAACAGAGATAACATCTTGACATGATTGCTATGTTCTCGTCTCCTAGGGTTAGGGTTAGGCTAAGGCTTAGGCTTAGGCTTAGGTTTAGGTTTAGGTTTGGGTTTAGGCTTAGGTTTAGGCTTAGGCTTAGGTTTAGGCCTAGGCTTAGACTTAGGGTTGAGGTTAGGGTAAGTTTAGGGATAGGGTAAGGGTTAGAGATAGGGACAGGGTTAGGGTTTGGGTTAGTATTTAAGGTTAGGGTTAGGGTTTAGGGTTAGGGTTTAGGGTTAGGGTTATTCGTCTTCTTCACTGAGTTGATGAGTTGTGCCAAGATGAATGGTGGCTTGGCTGAAGTTACAAATGGATGCTGTCCACCGGAAAAAAAAATACAACAAAGAACAGTGAACCATTACTTTCCAAGCTCATTGCTTCAGGGACTCAATCAGGATACATCAAGTTCCTGGAAAGACCCAGAAAGAGGAGCCATGGGACCATCTGCTCCCCAGTCATCTCCAGTGTGCAAGACCTTGCCATCACAGGCAAACCTGGCCCAGAATCCCACTCATCTGTTTATTGTGATGTCTTCATGATGCTGGGGTTTTTGCCCTGCCAGTGCTCTAGAAATGGCGCTTTCTGTCCCTGGGTTTTCTTCCTTTCAGGAAACTCCAGTGACTCACACAGGCCCCTGCCTTTGAAAGACAGGCACTGTGCTGATTGCCACAGACACAGAAAGCAGTGTCTACTGTTCCATGCCCTGCCCCTCATGTGCTGGATGGCACCTTCCTTCCCAGCAGGGCCAGCCCAGTGGCACTGGGCCCTGCAGTTCCCTCTCTGCCACACAACCTGGCAGTAACCCCGGCGCGGTTCCCGTCTGCTTGAGCGTGCCAGGCAGCAGATGGGGCTGGGACAAGTCCCTCCCAGCTGTCCCTGTTTGCGTGGCAGAAACCTCTGAGGGTGGGCTGGGGGGCACAAACCAGGGTCCCTCAGAGGCTCACAGTGAGCCCCCCACAGCCCCTCCTGCCCAAATCTCTGACCCCTAGGCTGGGACTGGCTTCCTTGGGTTCCTCCACCACCATTTCATATCTCTGTACCCCGCATTGCTCTACTTCAATTCTTTTGCCTTTAGATAAAACTGAACACCCCACCAAATCACAAAAGAGGGCAAAGAAACAGTCAGAGGACAGAGCACCTCTCCTCACAGGAAATGCAGAGGGAGCTGGAGTTATTCAGTTTTGTGAAGGACAGGCCCCGGGGAGACTTTATTGCCACTTTCCAAGACTTCAGAGTGGCTTTGAAGAAAGTGGGGGACATCTTTTTTAACAGGGCCAGTTACAATAGGATATGGACAAATATTTCTAAACACAAAGGGCATCTAATCAGAGTAGGTCTAAGGAAGAACGTGTTTACTCAGAGCATGGTGCAACCCTGGCACAGCTTGCCCCAAGAGCTTGTAGGAGCCCCATCCCTGCAACCATTCCAGCTCCGGTGGCAAAGGGCTCTGAGCAACCTGATCTCTTTAAAGATGTCCCTGCTCATTGCAGGACACTTGCACCACAGGACCTTTACAGGGCCCTGCCAGCCCAGCCCAGTCGAGGATTCCTCACCATTTTCATTTGAAGAGCAGCAAGAGTGGAGGTGAGGAGGAAGGGGGCTCATCTGCTGCCTTGGACTTGAGTGGAAGAGGAGCCCATCCCTCAGAGCCTGTTTCACCTGCAGCCCCTTCACATTTTACCTGCAGGAGCTCCTTGGCAGACCAGCGCTGCTCCTCGTCTGTCTGCAGGCAGCAGCTCAGGAAGTCACGCAGCAAAGCCGAGAGGAGCTTGGGCTGCCGCAGCTGTGGAGTCCCTACTGTGGCTATCAGGTGTGTAGCCTGGAGAAAAAGGAGACACCAGGCTCCACCTCCTGCTTTCACATCTCTAAGGCTCTCCCAGATCCCTTTGTTTAACCTCTGTTCTGCAGTGGCAGTTTCTGCCCTGGCAGAGACCCAGAGATGACTTTCCTTTACCAACCAAAAACCCAAACCCCGATGCAGCCACAGCTTTTCCACCATCCCTCAGATCTTGCCTTGGCAGCTGATTTCATTGACTGACCTAGTTAGTGGGAACTACATCAGCAAAAGGACATTTGCTTCTCTGAGGATTCATGCCAGCTTGAGATGGCTTTTGGAAGAGGGACTTTGCTATACTAACTAATTTCAAGGGTTAGTACATGAAAGGCATCTCTGCAGTGCTTTTTGGTCCTTTAAGTGCACGTGCCCTACAACAAAACTCATCAAGCTTTTTGTACTGTTCTTGAAAACAATGGTAATTGTAAGAAAAGAAAGGAAATCCATCAGTTAATACCCAGGTAGGGAAAAAAACATTTACAATCTCCTCTTCAACACAGACACATTAAGATGCCTGCACAAATGTATTGGGATGAAAATGCCTGCTTGGGCACACAGGAGCCACCTGCAGCTCTGTCTCTCAGCAGTCTGAAAATTTCAGCTTCCCATTTTTGCAGCAAAAGAAAAATTGTCTACGTCAGAAGAAGGAGAGGCTCCATCCGTATGGTCCCCCTCCAGTCATTTGGCTACTCAAGTCAATGCAAAAATGGTTGGCCCATCCCAGAAAGTGCCAGGAATCACTGGGAGGTTTTGGCAGGCTCTCCGCATCACCAGGCTCTGGCTTGGTGACGTGGAGAATGTGCCTTGGGCTAGGAGAGAAACACGGTCACTGAGTGTTTCAGCAGCACTGCACAAGAAGCAAAAGAGACTCTGTGGCCTTTACACCCTCATGCCCATGTTTCCCAGTGAGAAGAAACTGCACACAGGGTTAGGTTCCTCTCTAAAGACCACGGTTTTAGAAACTTTGTTGGGTTTGGGTTTCCTTCCTTCATTTCTGGAAATATAACAACACTTTTAAGATGCTCTTTTCCTGTTATTAAGCCATCTACACAGACAAAAGAACTGGAACCACTAACCCAAATGAAAGTGTTGCCTGAGAACACTTTGTTTGTTTGGAGTTTGTTTGCATGTGGTAAGGCTTGAATTCCCCCACTGATGCAACCAAAAGTACAGTAGATGCTGATGTATTGCAGGGACATTTGTAGGAGGGGACCTTGGTGGAAGTAATTCCAGCAGATGGCAATGGGATTTTGTCCAGTGGCACACAAGACATGGGACAGGTGAGAAAGACAGTGGGATCAGTGAGTATTTGCTCCTTACCGTGCCAGAACTTTCACTCAAGTAAGGAGGTTCTTGTTCTATCATTTCAATTCCCACAATTCCAAAAGACCATATGTCCACTTTGGGGCCATATGGTTGACCTGTCACTACTTCAGGCGCCATCCACCAAGGAGTCCCAGTTACCGAGCACCGTCTGCTCTGCGCAGGGGTGAGCTGAATAGCGAGGCCAAAATCAGCTGAGGAGAAAACAAAATACTGGTTTTATCTGAATTCTGTGCAATTAGGAAAGCAAGCAAAAGAATTCCCCAGTAGAAGTTTGAAATTGTGCTGTTGAATCTCCTGGCATTGGTGACTTTAAAAATCCCCCCATTTTTTACACTGCCTCTAGCAGTGGCTTTTGTTCTTTGGAAACTTTGGACTTGTAACTCCCTCCCTCTGGAAGGGACACACACAGAGCAAGGCCACTCTTGACTGCTTGTGGCTCCTTATACCTCTGTGCACGTTGCAACTTTGCCTTCAGCTCGCAGCAGGGGTCCCTGCACTGCCACCAGCACCATTTTTGGGGAGATGGCAGTCACTCCAAGCAGCCCCACACCCACATCCCTGGAATGCTGAACCTAACCAAGAATATACTGACCCAGTTTGACAGAACCGTCGGTTTTGAGAAGGATGTTGTCACTCTTCACATCTCGATGGATCACATCGTTTGAATGAAGAAAATCCAGTCCTTGCAGGCACTGAGCGAGAAAACAGAAACAGAAGGGCAAAAATGAGTGATGTGATTTCATCACACAAGAAAGGAAACAAAGAATCTGAAAGATTCCCTCTCCAGGGGAATGGGGAGTAATGACAGAACAGTAATGGCCACTGAGAGGAAGAGCTTGCTGCTCCAACACCTGCAGAGCAGGAACTTTCTGAGGAAAGGCACGTCAGCTTTTGAAAGAGCAACAGCACCTGCTGTTGTAGGCTGTCCCCTGCCAACCAGCCAGGATGACTCCTGCTGCAGTGCATGTGCTCAGAAGCAAAGAGCATTCTGGCTGCACTCCTATCCTTTTCAGCTGAGGACTGAGAGAAACGAGTCTCTCTCTTTGTTCTTTGCTGTTTGTTTCAAATCCTGCCACCAGCACCTTTGCTTTTACAGGCAAGGAATGCAGTGAAGACAGACTCCAGGCAAACATTTAGAGAGGCAAAGTGGAGAACAGCAAATACAAATACAAGAGACAGAGCGAGAATACAACAGCAGGAGATAAGAGTACTGGCATTGAGTACAGGGAGTGCAGGGGCACTGGCAGGCCTTTCACTTGAGATGCCTTTACTTGCCCATAGCATACCAGCAACACAGAAACAAAGCTCGGCACAGGAAACTTCTCCTGTTCTGAGCCCCTGTTTCCCAGACAATCCTGCCCAAGCCCTTGGAAACACAGCTGGGATTGCTGACCTCCCAACTGATGGCTGCTGTCTCATCTTCAGACAGGCAGGTCTGGCTGATGATATCGCTCAGGACACCTCCATCCATGTACTCTATAACCAGCAAGAGTTCCTCGCCCAGAAGGTAGCTGAAAGAAGGAAACAAGGGCATGGAGATGAACATGCATGGCTACATTGATTTTTTGCTTCCAGGTTTCTTATTTCCAGATGCCTTTGTGACAAGGACAGAATCAAAGGAATAGATATTCCCTCTTGGCTGTGCATTGTTTGCAATCTGTGCAGTCTCAAAGAGAAAGACACATCTGTGGAAAAGGAGATGTCTTAGATGGGCAGCAAATGAAAAGTGCAGTTTAGAAACAGCCCAGATAAAAAAAAACCTGTCAGGCATGGTGTTTCTGGAAATAGGCACCTAGTCTTCCTGGCCTACATAGCAATGGCAGGGAGGGGCAACAATCCAAGCGAAATCAACTTTAGGATGGTTCATCTGCACTTAAGAAACTTTAAAAAATCAATCCCAAATAAATGTGGAGGCAGTGAACTTTGAGGCTATTGAGTTAGGAAGATACAGCTGATCCAGGTATTGAATATTTTGGAGTAATTATCAAACTAGGTGTGCCAGGGAAGACTCATGCAGACAAGATGCACTCTCTTCTCATCCATTGGAGATGAGTAGAGAAATATGAATAAATAAAAATTAACAGCTTTACTTGCTGCCACGAACCAAAGTGGGTTTTTAACCTCTCATGTTTGCTTTATGTAAACACACATCCATGGGATAAGACCATGACCTCTCACCTGTCTAAATAATTCACAATATTGGGACTCCTATACCTCTTCATGATCATTATTTCATTAAAGGTTAGCTCCTTCCTCCTCACTCCTTGAAGATTTATTTTTTTTATTGCCACCTAAAATGACATTGAAAATCAGTAACTTGGGAGGTTGGTGGCACGAGACCACAAGGCATGTGGAGCGAGTGATTTTGCAATGACACGGCTGAGCTGTCCCAAACTGCCTTGTGATTAGGCACTGCAGTAATTAGGAACTGACATTCCAACAGCCCATTTCTCTCCTCCCTTGGGAGCCAGTTACAGGACACGTGGGGCCACTGACATTTTGCCTTGACCACTTGGTAACAGCAGTGTCTCAGTTATCACCCACAAACCTCTGACCGCACTCTCTGCTGCTTTGTTTGGCACTCAGAAGAAGTAATCCATGCCTTAATACTCTGTGGATACATCTTGGGATATGGGCAAGGCTTAGGGCTTTCAGGGACGCCTTGCAGATCTCTCCCTAGGTGCAGTTTCCAAGTGCAGCACTGCAGGTGGCTAAGGAACTACCAGTAACTTTCAGATGGATTTGCCGGCAGCCAGAAATGAGAATTCAGGACTCTGAAGCTGTAGCCCCAAAGAGCAGTGAGGTGCTCAAAGGCACCACCTTTGTTTTAGCAATGGAGAGCGAGTGAGCGCGTCCTTCTCTGAAAGGAATCGCTGCCCTCCGTGCCTTCCTTCTGGCAGCTGAGGAGGACAAAGTCCCAAATGTGTTCTGTGGGCTGGCACCAGTCTGTGCTTCTTGTGCCTTTTCAGCACAGCTCTGCCCAAAGCTCCAGCCACAGCTCACACCAGAGGGGAAAGCCCTCGAGTGCAGCAGAGCCTGCAGGGCCTGTTGACATTTACCTCTCCTCCTGTGGCAGTGTTGAGTGCTCTGTAAACATCTCCATACCCCCTAGAAACAAAACAGAAGCAGAGAAAGGAGAAGCTGTTTAGATCTTGCAGTGAAAGCCAGCCCACACAGGAAATCTCTGCTGGAAGTGTCAAAACCTGCAGGATGCAGGAGGGCTCTGCCAGAAGGCAGATGATGCATTTTCCTCTCAAGTGCATGGGCACTGGGCCTGTTCCTGAAGCACTGGGCTTCAATTTCTAAAGGGAGGTTAGTATTTCCTCTTGGGTTTCACTGTCTAAATGGTGTGGTCCTATCCTGACCACAGAGTGTTTCCTTCCTCAAACCAGGGGAAAGAATTGCTCCTGGGAACTGTTATCTCACAGCTTTGATAGGGCGTAGGTTGCTCTTTCAGGCAAGCAAGTTTCTTCTCTTTTCATTAGTGTGCCAGTATGATTTTGAGACATACAAAAAATGCTAAAGAAATTGACACAGAGCTGTCCCACACTTGAGAGACAAGGAGACCTTCCAGGTCCTGTTCCTTGATGCAGGCAAGACCTCGGTAGCAAGGCATCTCTGACAATGCCTTCTGAGCCCACTCACAAATTCTGAGCAGCATTGAGAGATGGGACAATCTATCCCCAGTGTGTGAACATTTTTGCAGCTGGCCTGACTTCACGCTGGATAGACATTCCACCAGAAAAACACCTGGCCCATGGTTGTACAGGAGTAACTGCTGTTGGACTCACCCGCTGCCAATATAATTCAGATGTGTGTATTTCATCAGGGGATTTTCAGTGGGGTTCACCGTTCTCCCTGAGGGAAACAAAATGCAAGATGCTGACTTTAAAGCAGAGATCCCAGCTTCCAGGAGATAGAAAAGGCAGCCCCAGCGCCTGGAGCTCTGAGCCCTTTGTGGTCAGCAGGGTAACAACGACCACAACCAGGCAGACAGCCATGCAGCACAGGTGGCCAGCACAGAGACTGATTTGTACAGTCTTTTGAAGAGTTCTCTTGACAGGAAACAAAGCACAGGGACCTGCAATCCCAGGAGAGGAGGACATCTTCCCCACCTTTCAGCAATTTGCAAAAGGAATGCCTTCCCATTTGTAAACCAGAGCACCTCAAGCTGTAACTGATTCTGACGGGGCTTTCAGCATCAGGACCCTGACCTGTTTATGAGCAGGCTGAGCTCCAAGATGCCCCTCTCCCAGCTAAGGAAGGCTCCAGCCTCTGCAGTGCCTCCAGCCCTCAGGGACAGGGCAGTTAGCACAACAAGGCTGGCAAAGCCCAAGCATGAGCACTGACAGGCACTGATGGGAAGAAGCCAGAGTGAGCCTGGGCCCCAGACAAGCTGTTGCCCCCACTCAGGACACACCAGGAAGGGCTTTGAGATCAGCCACACCGAGGCGCAGATCAGTGCCCTTTTTGTCCCAGCAGGTGATGGCAGACACAGCATCCACTGGGGTCTGGTCTCAGCCCCACCAGGTCTTATCTGAGAGCACAGCACTGGCAGCTGTTACGGGCAAGAAGCAGATTCATTGGGTTGTGCTGCAGAATCACAAAGGGCTTGATGTGTTTTCCTAGAGCAGGGCCTGGGCCAATGGGTAGGATTCTAACAGTCATGGGAAAGAGTGGGAATCAGGTATGGAAAAGTGCCATGGATCTGAGGAATATACCATGGCTGAGCTGGAGGCTCTCTCCTGAGAAAGGCCTGCAGTACAGTTTTATCTGATCACGCCACTTGGATGTGTGTCCTGGACACATCTTGATAAGCATAAAACTAGAAGATTAAATAAAGGTTGTTATCAAAGTCTCTGTTTTTTCTTTGAGGGCACATAGAAAATACCTCGTGCTCTCTATTTGTCCTGTAACCTGATGTTCTTTCAAAGTAGTTCTTATTGACAAAAAGATAGCATTCTCTTATTGACAAAAATATAGCATTCTCATGAAAATAAACTGCAGATGTAGTAGTGGTAACAGTAACAGTCATAAAAATGACATCAGTAAGACATGGGGTAGAAGGGCTCCTTCAGGATAGAGAAAAACACAACAAAGAACCCCCACCAAAAATGAACAACACAAAAGCAATCCCACCCCCCCTCCCCCCAAAAAAGATTCCCCAACGAAAACGACAAAACTCCAAAGCCAGTCCATTTCTGTGAAGTTTTTTTGCTCTGATGACTGGTTGGAAGTCAGGAGCCTAAGGAGAATTTAGGAAGCTAAAAATTCTGTTCAGTTTGGCCACTAGCACATAGGACTTGCCTAGATCATTTGATAGGTCACAGCCTTCTGCTGATCCAAGAACAATCCCTGCTTCAGCCTTTAGCAGAGAGGGAAGCTCAGGCAAACCCAAGCCAGTCCCAGGTGCCCTCAGAGGCAGCAGGAACACCCAGAGCTCTCTCGCTGCCTCGGAGCACAGCACTTTCCTTGGGAATCCTAAATGGCCCTGTGACACCAAACTCAGGAGGAGCATTTGGTACAGCTCTGCTGACACCCGCACACAATTCACTGTCCCTCAGATAAGAAACACCCCAGACGTACGTACCAAGCAGCTCCAGGTACTCCTCCTCAATCTCCTGTTCCCAGGATCTGCCTGAGCTTGAGTTCCCAGGTTTCACAGAAGGGTTTCCTCGAGGTGATGCTGCTGCGGCAGCAGGTTCAGAGCCCAGGATGTGCTGGACCTGGAGCATTTCTGGTGGGCACTGTTCCTGTGCCTCACTCCTAACTTGGGGTCCTTCATTGCCACACATTCCCTGCAAGTCTTCGCAGGCTGCCCGGTGAGATGTCAACACTTGCACCTCAAGTCAAACAGAACAAAGCAGTCAGACACTACAGCTTGTCCCTTTCAGCCAGGAGTCATCGACTGTGAGGAAAGGCAAAGAACAGATTGACAGGGGATACAATAGCTTGTTTCAATCCTCCATCTGGGTCACCAAGTTCCACTGTAAAAACACCTCAAGAAAAAAGGAGAGCAGGAACAGGCCGTCAGGAATCAATTTGGATGACTGCTGGCCAAAAGGCCAAAGGACAAGTTTCGCTGTCCAGGGCAGCAGCTGAGATTCAGCACACCAGGAAATGTCCTTCAGAGTGACCTGTGATACACACACTACAGCAGGATGGCACTCAGAGGCATGGCCCCACTCCCTGCTGCTCTGCACTGGAAAGGCAAGAAGGGCAGAAACCACCAGACTGGTGACTGCAGTGGCTGCATCCCTCTTTCACTCACTAGGTTTTGCAGAGACTGATGGAAGCGATTAAGTTTCTCTCTGATGATTTTCATTTCTTCCTCCAGCTGCTTGTGCCTTGCCTTGGTCATACTGTGAGCTATCTGAAGCTCTGCATCCAGCTGTTCCTTCATGTTCTCTAACAAACAAAAGAGAGGACATTTCATGAGTGGAGTGGCTGCCACTCTTTCATTCACCTGGTTTTGTTGATCGCCCCTCTGCTGATGGAGATTCTCCTGTTGAATTCTTCCCATGTCTTCCTTGTTCTTTCTCTTCACTGCCATGATGTCACTCTGAGCTTCGGGCAGCTCTGCTTGTGGCTCTGCATTGATGTTCTGTACACACAAAAGCAGAGCAATAACTGGGAGCTGCCGTAAGGCTCAGCTTTTTTCCTCTTTTAGCCTCAAAATCACATTTATTCAGCCATTTCTTTCTGCTTCCCTCCCCACATCACCCTCCATGGCAAACCTCCTGTCCCAGGGCTAATCTCTGCAGGTTGCAAGGCTCTGTCCTTCCAGTGCCTGTGGGACTCCTGGCCTCCTCAGTCCCAAGAGCTCTGGTTTATGCCCCTCTTCTTGGCCTTCCCTCTGTCCCCTGGCCAGTCAGGCTCACCTGGCCATTCTCCTGTGGCTCTTCCACCTGCTGCCTGTGCTGCTCTTCCTGCCCTCGGGCAGGGAACAGCTCTCCCTGAGTCTGGCATGGCATCTCAGATAAGGCAGTGTGCTCCTGCTCTTTCTCTAGAAGCACCTGCACAGAAAGCAAGACAAGATGGGTTTCAACTTCCCATACGCCCTTTGTGGGCCAAGACTCAAAGGCTGCTGGGCTCACACGTTCCCAAAGCACTGTACTGCTTCTCTCCTGGGTCGTTCTCTGCCCGAGGGGAGGCACAGATTCCAAAGTGACCCTGGCCCTACAATCAGGGGCCATCTGGGACTGAAGCTCCAACAACCTCTCAGCCAGCTGACAGGGAAGGGGTGGCATTTCTCAAGGGTCTGGTGAGGGCCTCCCTCTGCTTCTGCCATGTCCTGTTTGTCTTTCAGTAGTGACTGACACCCCGCCCTGTCCCACAGCTCCATCCTGGCTCTGCAGGGGCTTCCTGGGTGAGCTCACTCCTTGTGAGAGACACTTCTGGAGTTCACCTTCTCTTCAGGCCTGCACCAGCTTTGTGACTTCCTGACATCCACATTCTTGTTAGAAAACTGGGTCATTCAGGAGATGAGGATGCGTGCAAAGATCTCTGATGGAAGTCAGAGAACCTCTATGGCCACCTCAGTATATGGAGGAGGACCAAGGTGTTTCTTCTCCCTCTATTGTCAACTGAGAATTCTGACCAGCAGTAACAGAGTTTCTCATAAGGCCCCATTAACGAATGCACTTACACAGCCCTGGGGATGCCAGTGAAGGAAACCATGTGTCATGTATGGCATGTATGAGCAAAGTCACCAGACCCCAGCTACAGCATGGGATAGTTCCACTCCCTTAGGACATGCAAAAATTTAAAGGATAAAAAGAAGGCTTCAGGGCACAAGAGGCTGGAGTAGAAAAACAGGAGGGGAAAAAACAACCATCTCTGGAGGGGGAAACATCTCTGCCTGCTCAGGATCAGTCAATGGAACTTGTCTCTACCCCTCTCCTGAAGGGATGCCTTTAGGTGAGCTTTGCATCTTCCACTGCTTTGGAGCAGAACCAGGAAGATTCAAATAGATAGATAGATAGATAGATATCACTTTTATAATCTCTCTTTACTGTGCTGTGGTATTTACATTCTTTGAACACAGAGAGATATAATTCCCCCTCTGTCGGATTTTGGTGCTGTCTAGATGGTCTGGGAAAAGCCCAAAGATGGCCTTGGGCCCCCGGGGTTCGAAAGGATGAGAGGAAGCTCCAGATTTGTTCTCGGTCTCGGTGTTTATTAATTGCTTATCTAAAAGATTTTCTCTTGGCCTGACAGAGTTCTGCTCAGCAGTCAGCCATGGGCACACACTGAGAGCCCCTGGGGTGGCCACCTATCTTTATACCCGGAGTTACGTATACAATATTTATCATTTTTCTCCAATACCCTCTACCCTTATTAACCAGTGTTCCCCTAGTAAGGTCCAATCCTGGAGTGCCAACTCCACCACAGAAGATGGAGGCCTAGAGGAAGAAGAAGAAGGAGAAGGGCACGCCCCAATTCCTCCATCTTACCTCTCCAGACCCCCCTGTACAGGGATCTTAAACCCTGTATCTCACACTCCAATTAACTTGTCCCTTCACCATTCACCCCAGTGAAATCCTCCTGTCCTCATACTGATGTCATCTCCCCTGTGGGATCAAAGTCCAGCCACCAGACATTTCTGGCAACATTCCAGGACTCCCGAGCCCCCCAGTTCTGAGAGACTGAGATCCCACACCTCTCCTAGGTTTTTTTTAAGGGAAGGTAGTGACAAACTTAGAGAAGAAGAGAAAACAATTATTATCTCTACTGGCTGTTCTTGTTGTTTAGTACATGTAGAATGTGTTATAGTGATTGTTTACTGAAAGTGATTTGTTAATTGGATTTTAGCGATAGTTGTTTAGCTTGACTAGCTAATTAGATAAAAGCTGTGTCATGACTTTCTGGAGACAGTCACGAGTTTTTCTTTAGTAGCTTTATAGTATAGTATCTCTTTAGTATAGTTTTAATACAGTACTAGTGTAATACAACATAGCTTAAAAAAGCATTTGTTTAACATTTTAAATCATAGAGTCAAAGCACATTATTCACCACATGGGGGTCATCCTGAATCAACACTGTCCTTTCTGTCACTACACACATCAACACTCGGTAGCAGTGCCCCGATCAGCAGCCATCCTGAACTTGCTCTCCTGTTGCTTCAGTAACCCACACACTTGGGGAATCTGGAGCATATGGGTCCTTATGAAATGCAATCAGACCCAGAGCACTGCACTGGGAACTGCACTCTTCGTGCATCTGTGCTCGGGCAAGTTCTTCTCTTGCCCTTGGCCACAGTGATGGTGCTGAAGTGGCTGGAATCAGAAATACAGCCCAGCCCATCCCAGCTCCTCTAATCTCTGAGCACCAGCTGGAATGCAAGGGCATTGATTTCCTGCTCAATTCCCAAACACAACACACACTGATGCCCTGGGCTGCCAAAAGACATGGGAGCCGTTACCGTGAAAGTGATGTGTTTCTGCCAGTGCTGGAAAAGGGCAGGAAAGATTGAGAAAAAGCTCCCTGGAGAAGGAGAAATAACACAAGGCTTCTCCTTCTAGCAAACAAACAAACAAAAAACCAAACAAAATATGAAAGTGTTACCCACTCCAGTGTCTAAAGCACTTGGATGCAGTGAAGGGATGTTTGGCAGGGAAACAGCCCTTGTGCTGAGCATTGGCTCTATGGATCTAAGGCAGGGATCTATGGAAGTCTGCCTGAAGGTCCCTCAGGAGCCCCCATTGTCCAGGCTAAAGCTCCCTCAGCACCTCCTCCCTGGCCTTGTGCTGCACCCCCTTGCCCAGCTCCCCTGTCCTTCTGTGCACACGCTGCAGCCCCTCCATGACTTTCTGCTTCCCAGGGCCCACAGCTGCACACAGCACTCCAGCTGTGGCCGCAGCGCTGCCCAGCACAGGCCACGCTCCCTGCCCTGCTCCTGATGCCCCACTGCTGCTGGCACAGCCACCGTGCCCTTGGCCTTCTTGGCCCCCTGGCCCCACGCTGCCTCATCTGCAGCTGCTCAGGGCTGCCAGTCCTGCATCCTTTTGGGCCACGCAGCTCCCCAGCCACAAAGGTGCCCATTGCACTTCAGATACAGCAGGCACCATTGCAAGATGGCCTTCCTTTTCTACCACCTCATGTTCCAAGTAGATATCATAAAATTTGATAAGAATAGGATTCTAAGTCACTCTGTTTAAATTAAAATTATCTAATTCAACTGTACAGCAAAACGGTCTTAATTAAATTTTTCCTATCTGCTGTCTGCAAGCATTGTTCTTTTTGAAAACTAGGTTTTAGTTCTTCAAACTCTGAGAAGGAAATTTAAAAATATCTATAGCTGCCTTTGTTACTTTTGTTTCAGGCATGGAAATGGATTTCTTTCAGCCTTCCTAGCTGGCCCTCTACACTCTACTGCTACTGGCCAAGCTCCCAGCTTGCTCTACAATTCCTAAACACCAGGAACATGAAATGTTCCTTTCTCACTCACCTCAGGATCTTTAGCACTGCTGAATACACGCTTCAGGTGACCTGTAGTGGGAAGGGAAAATGAACCAGCTGCTGTCAGAAAACTGCCTGGCCCTCTGAATCCAACAGAACAAGTCAACCCAAACAGGTACGATTTCCCGTTTCACAACATCCCTCCAGGACACACATTCCATTCACACAGCCAGCAAGGGATCAGGACAATATTCTTGGCTGTTCCTACACTTCAGCCTGTTTAGCCAGTAAATGAATTGAAATATGATCAAGAAAATGCAAAGTGTTTTTCTTTAACACTCAATGCTCCTGTTCTACCAAACACATAAAACAGCTTCTGAAATCCTCTCCTTCAGGTACTCTTTTTTTTTTCCAATCAGATACATGCACTAATTCTCAATAACTTGCAGGAAACAGTTGCCCAGAAAAGCTTCCCAAAATTCCCCTGAGCTGTGGCAGTTCTGTTGTGGAAGAGCACAGCAGTACCTCTAGGGTTCAGGAGCAGACACTCACTGCTTTAGAGTTTGCACTTCCTTTCAAAGGGAATAACTATTTTTGCACTCATTAAAAGGTTATTAAGTTAGACAGTCAAATCCTTTCATGACAAAATTTAAAAAGAAATAAGCTTTCTCCGAATTCTGGGAACAACTGCAGAGTTTTTAGAAGGCCTTCCCTGAAGCTCTGCCAGTCTGCATTTTCAAAGCTGTCTTGCTTGTCCCAGCAACCTGAGTAAATGACAGACTCTGCTGCCACAGACTCCCCTGCGGAGGGAACGGATGCCCTGCAGGTTCCCCTGTAAATGCTGCTCCTGTGGCTACAGACACCCCCTTTTTAGCTGAACCTCTTGACGGGAGCTTTACCAAACCACTGGCACTCTAATGCTCTTTCTCTTTCAAAATCAGAAACTCAGCCACCAAGAAAGAGCAGGAAGACATCCAAAAGCCAGGTTAGGATACACCCTTATCGAAGTAGAATGGAAAACTCTACTTACGTGCAAGGTGTGCACCGTAATATGCGGAAAAACAAACACCATAGGCCAGATGGTGGATCATTGTCCCAGTGCTGCGCAACTTTTCTCCAACACTAGAAAAACAAGTGCCCTGTCAGAGTGCAGCTGCCCACTGACCAATGCTCAAACCAGGAGGGTTCTCCTGATGCGAGCAAGGCCTAGGGCTGCTCTGACACTCAGGCCTTCCGTGCACCAAGACAACCTTCTGATGCCACTATGACGATGTGGCAACCATGCCCTGACATCACAAAGCAAACGCTCCATGTTGGTCTGTGAATTTATGAAAAGCAATAACCAACCTTTCCTACAGCAAACACAAAAGAGCCTGGGAAGTTCTCATCTGTCACCAAGCAGCACAAAATCCCCTCATGGGCCAAACCTTGTTGTTCAGGGGATCCAAGAGGAACTCCAGGAGTGCCCCAAGCACCTACAGCCTGTACCCCAGCTGAGCACTCAGATGGGACACAAGCAAAGGAAACCAGACTAAGAAAATGGCCCACAGCATTGCACATGTGAGAAATGACTCTCACTTTTAACATTTTAGAGGTTTAGTAAACCATAACAAATGACTGAATAAGGAAAATTGCAGCATTGGGAGTCTCTGTGACTAGCAGCCATGTGCTTATCTACAAAAAGGACGCTCTGCCTTTTATACCCTTAGCCCCTCTAAAAATTTTGTCAGTCAACTCTTTCTCTGCTGCCCATTGGTGGAGATTACTTTCTTGCATCCTGACTGGAGGTCAGGTGTTGTTACACCCTGCCTGCTGGTCACGAGCCAGCCCTCCCCAAATGCCCTGACTACCAAGGCTGTTACAAGGGGGATGGGAAAGAGGACTATGGGAGGATATATTACAATACCATCACTACACATTTGAACATCCACATAACATCTACTTCTTAATTGTCAGAGCCAACCATTGCATTACTCGTCCAGAACACACAGAACCAGGAGAGAAGCCACTGTTGGCATCACAGCTGAAATCCTTCCTAACAAATCTCCCCACAAATTTACACCTTAGTTGGACATGCCCAGGGCTCCGGTGTGTGTACATCTCTGCCTTTCTTCCCCTTTGGCAGCAGTTGAACTGGCAGCATCTGCCCGCCAGCAGCAGGTGCTCCAAGCTGGGAACGCCACTGGCGGTGCTGATTTCCAGAGGGTTCTGTGTGCCAGGGGAAGCCAAGGCAGGAGCGGGATGAACGGTGCTGGCGCTGCTGCTGCTCTGTGCCAGAGAGCCCCGGCTGGGCAGGGCACGGTGCCCACTGCGCTGCGGGCTCCTTCTCCTGCCACAGCTGGGCACACCTGGCAACAAGGCATGACAACTTGTGGGCAAGCCAAGGGGTTTCTGGGGCTGCACTGCTCTGCACACACCCAGCACACCTGCAGCACAGAATTTTAACCCTCAAACAGGTAAACCAGAGGGAAACAGGTGGAAAAGATTTCATTTCAACCATTCTTTATGCTTCAATAGGAATGACCAAAATGAAAGTTACCAAGCAGGGCCGATCCACACTGCCAGCTCAGTGTGAGAAAAGAGGCATTACTTTATTTCAGTGCTGGGTGCGTGGGAATCACTTTCCTGAAACATGCACACCCACGTGTTAGTATCCATGGAATTAAGACATTACTTTCATTACTTTTATTCATTACTTTGCTCAAACTCACAGGCTAAACATTCTCAGAAAGTATTTGACATGTTTAAATCCCTTCCCCAAAATTACTTACATTTAGAGTAGGGGTCTCTTGAGGGTCTCTGGGGGTCATATGGTGAATATCCCATTCCTCAAATTCTACTTCCATGGTTAAGAGCCTTCTTCTCCTTGAATGCATTGCAGCTACCTCCTCAGTAGGCCCACTGTCTTTATTCTCAAGGCTAAGACATCCACTTGCACACATTAACCACTGCTGTGAGAGAAGGTACGACTAAGCACTGCCTGTAAAAGCTTAACAAATTCACAATTTGTTGCACATCAACACTTCCCCAACATCTCTCGTTCCTTCTCTGGGAATCAAACACAAGCATTTTGTGGTCACTGAGCCCAAGGCCGCCTCCAGCCCTCCTGTCACCCAGCAGCCCCTCTCTCCTCACAAACAGCAGGCCCAGCAGTGCCTTCCCTCACTGGCTCAGTCACCAGCTGTGTCAGGAGTTCTCTGTCACACACTCCAGGAACATCCTGGACTGTTTGCTCTCCGCTGCACTCTGTTGCCAGCAGACATCCCCACTCTGTTCCATGCCCCTTGCAGAACCCTGCACCTGCTGTCCATGGGCACCTGGCAAGGTGAGGCACTCACGGCAGAGATGCACCAGCTGCCCTGGGCAGGAACCAAAACCCTCTGGCGGCACAGCTGCTGGCCTGTGTCTGGCACAGCTCTGCACGCCCCACTCCTCACGGGCTCTGGGCTGGAAATGCAATTGCACTTTCTGCCTCATGGAGAAATACCAGGGCTGCACAAACCACGGCCAGCAGGCCACATCCCAAAGGCACTGCAGCATGGAGTTGAGAAGGAAGAAGACCCTTCCCCAATTCCTAACCATACCAAAACCACCATCATTGGGACTTTTAATCTTCTGAATGTAGAGTTGATTCACAGGGTGACAAGGGAAGCTTCCAATAGAGTTGAAGTTTGGTAGAGTATTTTTTCTGAGTCCTACTCAGACTGTTGATTTGAAAATTTATTTCAAAATATTTTTTTAAAAGGCTGTCCAGTCATATGGTTTTTTTCTAATACTAAAATGGCTAGATGAAATGTACTGGCATTTTAATTACGTCCAAACTGATTAGTCTGTAAAAGCTTTCCTGCAGAATAGCCACTGAACAAGAAATGAAAATCTGTGGACTGTTGACTTTGCAAATTTCTACTAAACTTATCAGACAATGAGGCATTTTTAGTTAGACCATAGAGCAAATAAATTCCTATGGATTACTTGATTTGGATAAACCTGTTAATTTCAAATTAAAACTGCCAGCACATACTAAGTGGAAATCTGAATACTCACTTCTATGAGCTCTGAATTATTAGATAGTCGTTGTTTGCCATGTTAACAAAAATTATCATTCTGGCTATTTTTTTTACTTACAGCCAGCTCTTCAACACTCTTTGTAACATCGGAAAGAGAGTTTGTAGCAATGTGAACCATGGGTTGGTGGAGCATTGCAGAAGGCTCCTATGCCAGCACTAAATGTTCACATTTACCATGGCATCACTTCTTGCCTTTAATTCCAAGCTACAGCTCAGTTCCTGCAGTATAGATTCACACTTGTAGTCTGTATTTGCAGCTGGTTCTTACTTTCCTGTCCAGAAAAAAATCATGCTTGGATCTCAAATCAAAATAAAAGGAGGAGAGAGTCAGGTTCTGGATAGGTATAGCAAGAACTAAGACATTTTTTCGCAAATATGTTGTAAAGTTGTTTGTACATGCTGCAAAAACGGCAGATTAAAGACTTGCACTCTAACTTGCAAGCTGAGCTTTGCCTGTTCTTTCTGGACTGATTTCTTGAGGCCAGACACTGAACCTAATCAGTAAGAAAATCGAAACCACAGGAGTAGTTTGGAGAATATTGTAAATCATTCTGTCATGATGCTTTTTGCCTACAAGTTCTGGCCATCATCCGATTGGAGTAATTAGAGGAGATGGAAGCCATCACACTGTGCCTGTGCACACAATTCCTTCCCAGGAGTAATCCATGAAGCAACGCTGACAAATCCACACCAGCAGCTGCTGCCACACAGTCATGAAGCAGATAATTTGTATTTCTGCCACACTTGGACAGCTGAAGATGCCTCTGCTGAGCGAATTTTAGTGACTGCCCACCACAGATTAGACCTTGTGGTCAGTCTCCAGCAAGTCAGGGCAGGTAATATTCTGCCTAAATGAAGTAAGTCTAGCAATACATAGACCATGGAGCCTGAGGAAAGCCAGCAGCTGTGGGAGATTTAATTTGTTTCCGTATCTTTCTTTTTACTAATTTATTGCAGTCAATTAGTTAAAGAATGGAAACTTTTGGCATACCATTGGCTGGAAGGTTGGTCAGTCTTCCATTCATGACTCCTCTGAAAGCATCACCCCAGTGTTTTTATCAGTAGCTCTTCCATCATCATGGCTCACACAGCATTTCCTGCAGCTCTTCCTGGAGTCAGGGAAAGGCACCAGGAGAAGGGGGAGAAAGCTGTGTGCAGAGGCTGTGTCAGCTGAAGAGACATTTGTTTCCTCTGATTTGGCTGAATGGCTGCAGGAACCTTGCTGGCACTGCTGGCAGGGTGGCCTTTTGCAGGGCTGGGCAGAGTTTGGGGCCCAGGATCCCTCCTCTCGGTGGGACACCAGGGTGAGCAGCCCCTGTCCCAGGCAGGAGCAGAGGTTCTGTGGCTCTGCCCTGGGCACAGGGACCTGCCACTGCCATGAGCTCCTGCCGCGGCTCCTCTGGGGCAGCTCCTGCTCTGCAGTGATGATGGGCGCAGCTGGGGGTGGCTGCAATGGAGGGGGGCTTCCAGTGGGCTCTGCTGGTCTGCCACACTGGAGCCAGCAGAACTTCTGGAAGGAGTCTCCTCTTGTGAGCTGCTGGAGCTGGAGCTGGCACTGGCCACAGAGCCGCTGTGTTCATCCCTGACAGGAGCAGAGCACAGCAGCCTCTGGGCCTCCTTGCTGCACGATGGCAGTGAGGAGACCATGGACCAGAGGTTCAGTATGTGTGACTCAGCTTCCTGATAAACTGTGCTGAGAAAACCCTGCATCCCTCCTGACAGATCTAAGACACTCCAAGAAATCTGTTGGCACATTGGGAACTCAGAATTGTTTCCATTTTGAACAATTGTCTTATGAGTGCTTTTGATTGTTTTTGTCATTTTGTGTTGATTCAGTTGATCCTTCAGAGAAGCTTTCCTAATAATATAAAACATGGGGAAGACCCTGGGGGGACATTGCCTGGTCCATGGAGACACAAGAAACTTCCCTCAAAAAGCTGTTAGACCCCATTGGCTACTTCCCCTGTTCCTGGGTCCGTTCCTGTGTTCCTGAGCCACACCTTCCCTATTCCTGATCAGCCCCCTTATCTTTGTACTGCCCCGAGATCAGGGTCAGCCCCCAGGCCCCTGTGGAGACAAAGTGAGACCCTCTGTGTGTGGGTGCTGGGACCTGAACATCTCCCTGCACAGCTGAATAAAACATCTGTGGAGATTAAGCAAAGGTCCTTTTTGCTTCTTTACCCTGGGCTATGCTAGCAGCAATTCAGACTGCTCCAGAGGAGAAGCTGCAGTACTGGCACCAAGATTTTGGCAACTTGACCATAGGCACAGAGGGCGTGCAGGATGCTGCTCTATGAATTCCTTAACCAGCCATCTCTGGTGCTGGCATATTCCCTCCAGCTTCTGGTGCAGCCAGGGCCACCTTTGGTCCAGCAGATGACATTGTTATTTGAAAAATTCGGCCCACACCTTGGGCAGGAGGCCATGCACAGGCTCTGGTCCTGCAGCCCCCTGCTCAGCTGGGGACAGTGTTTCCTGTGGGGAAGATGGAACAGCCATCAAAGGGTCTTGGGGGCTGTTTTCAGCAAGGCTCTGTCCCTGCTGGACTCTAGCAATTGTTTGGGGGAGCTGATGGCACATTGTGTGTAGTCCTGTTCATCCTACTCAGAAAACATGACAGCTTCTATCATTCTTCTGCAGAGTGGGCACGATGGATTTCTCTTTGCCCACTGCAGGATGCAGCCCAGGCAGAACTGGTGGTGACAGGGCAGAGAAAAATTCACATCCTTCTTAGTGCCCTGGCAGGTGGGGCAGCTCCATTCTGTCCCCATGGCCATGTCTGTCTGTCGCAGCAGGAGGGAAGAGCTGAGGACCATGAGCTGCTCTCATTTGCAATCTTGCTTGGCCAGAGCCCAAGCTCAAGGCAGAGTGGTCCAGGCTCTGTCAGTGCCCAAATAGAAGCAGAAAGGGATGTGGTGTCACAACCCATTCCTTGGTGAAGGAGGTCCATAGCAGCCTCAAGAGGCACCTCAGACACTCAACAGTCAAGGCAGTAACATATGGACAGGACACAGATGGCAGTTCATGGCTGGGAGAGCATTCGTAGATATATCCAAGGACAAATTTCCCAGGAACTCTCCACAGCTCTGGGATCTGCCCATCAGCTCTGTCAGAAGCTGCAGCAGAACAACCAAAGTCCAAAAAAGCAGCTTCCAGACACTTTCCCTACCATCCTGCCTGAGTAGCCGGGTTGCTTGCTGCAAAACACTCCTTTTCTCCTCTTCCCCAATGCCCTGTGGACACTTGCAGCCAAAATGAAAAGCTCCTGGCCCTCTGTGTGATGTGATAGTACAGTTTTTATATTTCCATGCTGGGATGAAAGAAAGCTGTGCTGTGGGTCAGGAGAGGCCAGGACCCACTTGGCCTTCCTGCAGGCTGAGAGGGTCCCAGCAGACATCCTGCTGCTTTTTTGGGGAATGTGTGAGGGGGAGTGGAGGAGGTGACAGAGAGGCCGAGATCATAGAGTGGAAACTCAGCTCCAGAGTGGCAGTGCAGACTCTCCCTGCTGAATGCCTGCTGGGGCTGGCAAAGAAGGAAAAGGCCCCAATAACAGCCTGGTGGCACTGTGTCTCGGGGACAGGTACAGGGAGGTGACAACAAACAGCAGCATGGCCCGGTCTCACAGCTCCTAGGAAGCAGTGACAGAGGGGCCTCATGTGCCAGAGATTTCAGAAAGGCTGTCTTCTCAAAAGGCCACTCTGAAACCCCTCTCTTTGCCTCTTGGGTTTGTGAATGCTTTTGACAGCCACAGCATCCTGGGGCAACGCGTTCCACGATTTCATTAAGCACTCCTTGAAAAGCACCTCCCATTGTTCACTGAGCTGCCAGCCTGGTCATTTCAGAGGGTGCTGCCTTGGTGGAGAGAAAAATCAATCGTCTGCCTTTTAGGGAGCTAAAGGAGAAGGGACTCTTCACCATCCAACACCTGGCTGGGTCCCATTCAGAGGTCCTGCTTTGTAGACTTGGTGAGGTTTGCTTGGCAGTTACCAGCGAGGTGAGAACATTGTTCTGAATTGTCCCCCATACTTCATACATAGTGTGTACAGTAGGTATGTGCTTGCTCATCTCCATGTGTGCTCAGGGTCAGCCTTCATTTCTGGTTTTAGACCTGAGATTTCTAATGTCTGTCAGCTATCTGTAGGATCTGTGGGTACATGCAGCTGTATTTACTGGCAGGTCGGGTATCTGACTCTCATCTTTGAGTGTGGTGCCTTTATAATGCAATGTGCAAATGCAGAAACTGAGACACTAATGACGTTATTTGCCAGAGTCCCAATCTCTGCCCAAGCTGTAATTCAACACTGCAAATTATTCTGTAGACCTGAGCCTGTGTTTTCTGTTTCCTGGCTGAGTGCTTCAACTGCTGGTGTTGCTTTTTTGAACAGGAGCATCTGACTCATTTATCTTTATGACTTGTGCCTTTAGGATTTGAAAGCTGCTCTTGCTTTAATTTTCTAGTAAAAGGGCCTAAAATCAAAGCTGTGGACATTTTAGAAGGGTTAAGTCGAACACTTAATGAAATTTTTATTTTAGGCCTGCAGTGAGCAGGTCTGAGGCCAGAAATTGGTGCCAGAGTAAGTGCCTTTCTGTGCTTGTGCTCTCCTGCTCTTCCTGTACTTGTATGTTCCTCTGGACCCAGTGGGATGTGTTGTCATTTCCTGGGACTTCTGTTGAAGGCAACTGGTTTTCTTTTCAAGGTGATTCCTATGTTTCCCCTCATGGTTTCCCCAGGTGACCAACCTCCGTTCCAAGGTGTCCTGCTCTGCCATTGTCACTCTGGGAGAGGTCTTTGTGACCTTGAAGAAGGACATGGACTCTGAGGTGGATGAGGTTGCTTGCTCTGGTCCTTCTCCAGATGGTGTCCAGCTCCCCAGAATTTGTTCAGAAAGCAGCCAGTCAGAGCCTGGGGATCCTGGTGGAGAATGTGACTCCTGCACGAGCAATGACTGCTCTCATGGACATGGGAGTCAAGTAGGTTCTTCTTCTTTTAGTGATATTCTTCACCTTCGTGTGTGTGGGAGGGAGAAGGGATGAGACGGAGAATGGGAATGGTGGGAGGGAAGGGTCCTGTATCCTGCATCTTCTGTGAACTCAGTGACTTGATTCTGTGACCAGCCTCACTTCTCTCCTCTTGTCACCTATTTCAGCCCATTAGTTCTCAGAATCACAGAAGTGTAGAATATGGGGAGTTGGAAGGGGCCCATCAGGACCATCAAGTCCAGCTCCTGGCCTTGCCCAGAACAGCCCAAGGGTCACACCAAGTGCCTGAGATTGTTGTCCAAATGCTCCTTCAACCCTGTCGGGCTTGGTGCTGTGACCACTGCCCTGGGGAGCCTGTTCCAGTGCCCAACCACCCTCTGGGTGAAAAACCCTTTTTCCTGATGTCCAAACTAAAGCTCCTCTGACTCAGCTTCCTGCTGCTTCCTGGGGTTCTCCCAGCCTGTCAGATTTTCCTAGATGTGGTGATCAGTGGGGAAGGGAAAGTGCCTGCAAAGGCCAAGGATAGAGCCTTGTGCTTTTGTGGGCAGAGGGTCAATTGCAATTGCAGCTGTGAGCAGTGTTTGGTATTTCACAGCGCTAACCACAGAGGCCCTGGGAAAACCATGTCTCCTCATGATGCCATTACCTTAAGAAATGAAGAGGGTCCTTGCTGGGGCGTGGAGCACATGGGGGACAATCTGCTGGGTGTGGCACAGCCTGCACTGCAGGTGCAGCTCCTGCCAAAGGACTCTTGTATGACTGTCCTGGCCTTAGAGCTCTACTTTCTATTCAAACTGATGTTTCATGTTAGCCTTGAGATGATGAATCACTTTACAGGCACCTTCACAGGCTGACTGCCATGGGACAGTTGGAGCAAATGCTGCCTTAAATGTTGGTGCTGGGCCTGATAGTTCCCAAGAGACGCTCTCTAGAGCAGGACAGCCTGGCTAAACTGCCTGCCACCCTTTCCTCAGCTTTGCAATAGGGTAAAACATTCAGATGGATCCATTGCCAAGCCCCACAGAAGAAACAGGCTGCATTGCTGGATATTCTGCAATTTCACAGCCCACAACATGTTTTCCCTGCATTTGTTGTTTTCCAAAGTTCTGCAGATTTGGGGATAAATGGGTGGAAAGAGCCTCAATCCTGCTGCAGCTCTGTGTAGTGAGTGCCCTCTGATGGGTCAGCATCAATTGTCCTTAATTTCTAAATTATTCATATGTCATCTATTTCTTTAATCTTTCTCCAAGTAAATACTGTGAAAGAAACTGAGTATCAGACAGAGCAGGGAGACTGAATTCCCCCCTCTTCCGTGCAGGCAGGCCTTGTGTACAATGCTACCTTTGTGTTTCCCTGAGGCCAGAACCTTGTGCAGGTGCCTGAAGGTGCAGGGAGAGCCCAGGCTCCTTCCCCCAGCAAGGGCAGGGAGCAGCTCTGGCCAAGGCCGGCGCTGCTGCTGCTCCTTGTCCCTGTGCCCAGGGTTTGCTCTCTCCTCCCCAGCAGCCGCCCCGCCCCGATGCGCGAGTGTGCGGCCCAGCTCCTCCTGTCCCTGATGGAGAGAATTGGAGTCACCCAGCTCGCAGGCACAGCCAGGGCTGAGAGGCTGCCACACGTGGCAGGGAAGCTTGCTCAGGACTGCCACAAGGACACAAGGTAATGATCTTCATTTCACCTCCCAAAACGGAAAACCGCTTTGTGTCTGGCTGTAAAGGTGAAACCACACAAGAGTGGAAACTAAAGGGAATATGAAGTTACCTCACGGTGTGAATAAGGGCCATAGAATCATGGAATATGCTGAGTTGGAAGGGCCCATCAGGGTCATCGAGTCCATCCCCTGGCCATGTGCAGGACACCCCAAGAGTCGCTCCATGTGCTTGAGAGCATTGTCCAAACTCTTCTTGAGCTCTTTCAGCCTTGGCACTGTGACCACTGCTCTGGGCTGCTTGGGCAAATGGCTGTACTGGGAAACCTGAAAATGGCCAGCAAAAAGGAACATTGCCAACTTTGCCTGTGGCTTGAAGGATTTTTTACTGAGATCAAAAGAGCTCAGATCAGCCAGTCCAACAGTTCTGATTGGCCTCAGGTGCACAACACAAAGCCAAAGTGTTGGCTAACGTTCATCACTGAAGGATCCCAAACATCCATTTCTCATTAACTTCAGACTTGCCTAGAAATATTTCAGGGGTCTTTAGCCAACATATTCAGTCTTTCTAAACCTGTTCTGCAGATTTCTAGAATGCTGTTATCTGTGGCTCACAGAGTTCCAAACTTCTTCTTGAAGAAAACCTTGGTTTCCTAGTGGCAAAATCAACCTTAAACACCAAAATCCCCTCCCTTTGATGATTAAATTCCCATGAATATCTGCCAGGAACACCAGAGCAACTAGCTGCCCCTCTGCATACACATAGTACAGAATTATCAAGAGGATGCATGAGGTGTTTTGTCCTGGCTTCCCTGCCAGTTAAAGAAAGGCAAATTACTGTGCAATGGCAGCAAGACACTGCTAATAGGCTCTGACAACAAAGCAGATGTGTTTTTCTTGTTCCCTGGGATCCTTTGATGCCACAGAAGCACACCCCCAGTTTCAGAGTGAAATGCTTTTTTTCTGTTGCCCCACATTCTCCTCTTTCCTCTTGTGTTCAGCTGACAGCACTGTGCAGTGTCAAGTGAGGTAAATCTCCCTCTTTGCTGAGTAGGTAATGCCTTCTCTGCAAGGATTGCACCTGATGAGTTTAAGTTATCAGCCTCTTCTGTTAACACTCTTCCTTGGTTTGTTCACCTTGTTTTGTTTCCTTCCTGCCTTCCTTCCTTAGGCATTATGGACAGGAGATGGTGAAGATGTTGCTCAACCATCAACAATTTAAAATGCTTTTGGAACAGTCTCTTTCCCCTTGTGACCATGAAGATATTCTGACAAGAATTAAGAAGAAAGTAAGTGCTTGGCAGGAGAAATGTCTCCTTTGTGTAAGTATTGCCACTGCTAATATGAGAGCAAACATACCTAATCTGTCTTTAGCTCATTCCTCTTCTGCTGAATCATTTTGCTCCTGGGAATGAGCTGTTAATCCTCAGCCTGGTCATCTGCAGACCACAAAGGAACTGATATTATTAGGGGAAAAGTGGGGTTTTGCATATTTTCAATATTGGTCACAAAGAGGAAAGGGAAAGGGGAGAAAATGGGTTTACATTTAAGCGTAAGCCCCCACCATGTTCTCTCTACTCTGCCCCATGTAAAGCAATTAAGTGAGAATTGTGCTTTTGAAGATAACAGAGTCTTTGCAAAGGACACTGGAAGTAGTACTGCCAAGAAAATTCCCAAATTTACAAAAGATGTCCAGGTCAATCCTAGTTACTACAATGACTGTCTGTCTTTTGGGAATACTGCCCTGCTGTCCAGCCCTGTGGAGCTGGAAGAAGCTTGGTGAATTCAGCAGCATCCAGTGGAAAATCCTTTGTTTGTTTGGGGGGGATTTTTTTTTTTTAATCGACATTACAGAAGGGAGCCTGCCTTTGTGCAGGCACAGGGAGAGTGAGTGTTGAACCAAATTGACTTCCAACACAATGGACCAACCCCCAGAGTCCAGTTTGTTCTGCTGCTTCCTTCACAAACACTCATTGCCTGCCAGTTTGCATTATTCCCATTTCTGCTCAAGATTAAGGAATTTGGGATTTTAAACTGCTGCTCAGTCTGGTAGCACCCATAACATGCCTTGGGCTATGGAAAACAAAGACTTGGCATCACTGAATCTCTGGTCTGTTTCCATCTGTAAGTTAGGAAATGTTTCCCTAAGCCTCGGTAGCAGTGATCCTGGTTCTAACTTGTGTTTTCAACAGGGAATTTCCTGGTTTATGTTCTAATGATTGATGGGGTTTCTCTATGTCTTTGTAGGGGATGGAACACCAGAAGTCTGAAGGCCCATCTGTCAAGGAGCCGGTGAAGGAGAGGAACGATGGCTCAGAGGAGCCCCAGGCCACATTGTCTGCTAGCAAAGGGTACTGAGCACTTTTGTCAGATGTGACAAAGCACATGGCAAGCTTTACATGCCTCTTCCTCAGGAAAAACTTTCTGGCAGAGATGACCAATGCCACAGATTGTTTCCTTTCTCTACAAATGCTCTAGGATAAAAAATGTCTACTTGTGCATTGTGCTGAACACAACTTCTCTGGAGGGGTTTCCACAAAAAAGGAGAGACAAACAGACACCCATTGGTTGCAGCTCAGACGATCCAGTGCAGTGGCAAGGGCAGTGTTGTGGAGGCTGGGAGAGGGCCAAGTTTCTGCTGCCTGATTTGGGACAAGTAAATTCAAACAGGGCTTTTCTTTCATCTGAGTGGAGTCTTTTTCAGATGAGTGTTTTGATGAGAAATCTCAGTCTGGAAACAAGATGCCATTCCACAAAGATGCAGTTCTTATCTGTGAGGTTTGGCCTGGCTGAGTCATGGTTTTCTTACCCTCAAACAGTACCAAGTTTGAGTAGCAAGGAGCAAGGCAATTCCTGAACAACTTCAGTCAATGGGTGTCTGAATGTGGACTTTTTGTCTTGATATTCCTGTCCTTCATGTGATTTGCTTGATGGACAGCATGTTTGGTTTATTTCCCCCTGTGGTTAAATGCAATCAGCATTTAAGACAGGAATTGCTCCTTGCTGTCTTTTCATGGCAGTTGCAAAACTACTTGTACCTGTTCTCCTCCGATAGCAGAGGGGATTTATTTAGCTCTGTCCTGCTCAGCAGTGGCAGGAAAGTGACCACATGCCTCAGTAGCACAGTTGGCATCTTCCCGTGCTCATGGAAGAGACAGGTTGATCCAGGAGAATTGTTCCCAGTGGGGTTGTTAAGCTGTGCATTTCATCTCTAGGGAAGCAAATGAAATGTGAGCGTAGTTCTGGGATTTCTGGTTTCTGTTTTTATCTCTGTTCCTGATTTTCTGAATCCTTTAAATATGGCCATGTTCATTTGTTCAGATGCATCTGAGCTACTTTTGCAGATTGTCATGCCTGGTTGTAGAGACACTTCTCCAGAGTGATGAGTTCCCTTATTGTAAGACACACACGTCCCATATGAGAAGGCATTTAAACTTGGCAGTAGTGTCTCTCTTTGTCCACAAAGCAATGTGACCTGTGTGCTCTGGCAACCATCTGAAGATAGATCAGATGCACCTCATCCTTGGTTTTCCTGAGTGAGCACTGGGGAGAATGTCACTTGCAGATTGTCTCCTGTAATGATTGTCATGAGGTCCACATTGTTCTTCAGACCCTCATGATTTTCCAGCTTGAAATGACATAATTAGGAAAGCTGCTCAAGATGTTTTTCTCACAATTAACTGAAGGTATTGTCTGTGGCTGCAGCTCTCTCCACAGAGAAAAGCAGGCACAACTTTGCCAGGCATTGTCCTGGGGAAGGCTGTGAGAAGATCAGAGAAAAGAATCAGAAACAATTCTTACCTGCACTTGCTGCACCTGTTGTTGTGAACATGTGGAATGTGTTATGGACATTTATTTACCAAAGGGTAATTTCTTAATTGGGCACTGGTGATGGTGTTTGGGATTCAATTGACCAATCTGCTCTGTCTGTATCAGACTGTCTGTAAGGGCAATGAGTTTCAGTATAGTATAGTATAGTATAGTACAGTATAGTATAATAAAGTGATTGATCAGCCTTCTGGAATCATGGAGTCAATGCTAATTATTTCCACTATGGGGATGCCATGCTAGGATAATTATCACCACCAGGTCCTCATTTGGTTTTATTTTCCAGGGTGAAATCTCCCTCTGATGGACACCTCCTACCCCGTGCACAAGCCCAGGTCACGTCACCTCCAGCTGTGGAAGAAACGGAGCTGCTCCAGAAGCTTTACCATCTCCTGGAAGCCAAGGGGTTTCAGACAAGGATGGAAGTAGTGGAACTCCTCCTAGACCTGTGTAAAACCAGCCCCCAGCTCATCTCCACTAACATTGCCCAAGTATGTAGGGTATCTTCACTGCTCCTTTCCTTTAGCTCCTTTCCTAAGCCTTTAGCAGCAAAGTTAATTCAGTGTGTCTTGGCACTCCGTCCTGGCTGTCTGGGACACTCTGGTCCCTCTCACCCAGAGAAATTTAATTCAGGTCCAGGTTTCAGGACAAGTTATTTCAGTCCAGCTGTATTTGTCTGGCAGGTGCCTATTGATGCTGTTCATCAGATGATGGCAGAATTTTCTGCTGGTGTAACTGCTGCTCTCTTCTACTCCCAGCTGGGTGAAGTGAAGGGAATCCAGCCCCTGAAAGCATGGCAATTGTGCTCTAGCCCAAAAATGGGTTTGCACAGGGAAGAGAAGTATCAGACTGGGTTGGTTTACACCCAGTTGGTTTTTTGAAGAATACTTCTATATACTCCATCTTGTCACAGCTCTGGCTACTCATTTCCATCCATGTTCCTATTCCTCTTGGTAAAGACAGTGCTCACCCTTCTTGGGGGGGGGTCTTTTTTTCTCTTTGGAAAAGGAGAAAAACAGCTAAGGACTCATCTCTGCCTTCTCCTCCCAGTAGCTTCTTTTTCCCTTTTTCCAGGAAAAGCTGCCTGATAATGTGGCTGTCAAGGGACTGAACTTGCTCTAATGAGAACTGTACAGCACATTACATTTCAGAAGTCCACCTGTTACTTAGAGAAATGGTCTGGATCCTGGAAGAGTTGATCAGAGCCCCACACTTCTCCAGACACTGCCTCTGAGACAAACAAAAGAAAACTTAGATCTCCTCCAGCCATGGTAAAATCATAACTGCCCTCAGTACTTGAGACAGCTGTGTAGAAAACCGGACATTGTAAACATCTGCTTGCATTCAAAGCAAAGGTACTCTTAGCATTAATAAATGGAATTGATTTAATGATTTATAGATGGAGAGAAATACCATAGGAACTATTCAGTCCCCAGCCAAACCTCCTAAAAACAGAAGAAAATCTTTCAACCAGCATGAGGTTGTGCCACCATTCCAGTGAGTTGCCCCCAGGAAAACAGTGAAATTGTGCAAGCGAGTGCTGACCTGATAGAAAGAATCACTTGTATCTTTGACGTTGCTGACTGCTACAGCCACTCTTCAAACAAGGACATTTGAATCCAGCTTTCACGATGCTTGTTCTCCTCACAGATTTTTGATTATTTTGTCCTGAGAATATCTGACAGCCACAAGAAAGTGAAGCAGAGGGCGCTGGATGTGCTGGCTGAAATCACAGGAGCCCTGAAAGATGCCCTGAACCCGGTGATCATTGGTTTGGTGGAGGGAGTAACAAAGAACCTGAACTCAAAGGATCCCAGGGTTCGTGGGGCAGCTGTGAAAGCACTGGAAGAATCCATTGCTCATTTGGGTAAGGCTGAGCCCTGGCAGGGACTCTCCTCAGCTTCGTCTCTGTCTCTCCTGCACAAGAGAGCGCTGAGTGCCTTGACAGCTGCTCTTGTCTGTGGAACACTGCAGCTGACACCCACCAGAGGCTGTGCAGGTGCAGCCCTTATGCACCATCCCCAACAGGCTGGAATGGGATCAGCATTTCCCAACAGTCCCAGGAGCCCTTGGCTCTGTGCTGCTTGTCTGAAGAGCAAGTCCTGGGCTACAGCTTTGCTACAGTTCAGAGGCAAAGGGGGTTCGGAGTTTGCTTGGGCCCCGTCTGACTTCCCAAACAGCTTTGCTATTGGCATTGTTTTGCAGAGAAAAGAAGAAACCTCACAACTTTGTAAAAGTTGTAAAGCTCGGTATGCTTTTATTACGACGCGCGCCGGACGCAAGCCCCCAAAAAGGCAAGCGTGCCTCTGAAGACCTCGGGTCTTCTTTTATCCCCCCTCCAAATGCATATGCATGCAGTTTCACAATAAGTTCATACATATTCATTCCACGTGACATTTAGCACTAGTTCTTCTTTATCAAAGGAATTTCTATGTCTGGGGCAAATTGACCTTGTGGTCATTTCTGTTTTTCTTTCTCTGTCTCCTTGTTGTCTCTGGAATGCGGCTTTTCCTTCAGCTTTGGCCCCACAGACCCCTCACCTCTTCCAGACACTTCACCTAATTCAGAATGGATCCCCACTCCGTCTCATTCCCCCCTTTCCTAGGAAATAAGTAAATTCTTTTACTTAAGGAAAACCTCCACGACAATAAGTGTCTTTTAGTGCTTCACCATGTACGTTTTACAAAGAAGTCAGTACAGCTATTCGTTGTAGCATTCTACAGTTCCAAATTAACAATGTAATAGATAATCTTAAACTTATCCCAACTAATATTAGTAAAACTACAATGGGGTGGCACAACTTATTAAAGATTCCATTCGCAGTTGGTGACCACCCAAAGATCACATCCCACCAGTGATGATCCATATTTTGTTTTTTTCTTTGTAGAAACCTGGTTATCTCCTTTGTATCGTGTTGGACAGTAATTAAGGTTTTCTTTCCACTTTCTTGGATTTCCTTCAGGATTTCCAATAGGTCTTGGGGCTTAATTAATTGTTTCACTAATGTAATGTTCATCCCAATAGGGGTAGGTGGTAGTCTGTGATACATTGTGTAATTAGCTTTAATCAGCTGGTGGGATGTCACTGGGGCCAAGTACGAAAAATCACACCCGATAATCTTAACAAAATTACAAATACAGAAGTTAGAATGATTTTTACTAGACAGAATAACATCATTGCTATCTATTTTTACTGCAGCACAGGCAGTCCTCAGACACACACACCCCTTTCCAGTATATACGAGCACAGTTTTCTGGTCAGTGACTGGATGAATTTCAAAGTGACAAATACTCTGTTCAGTGTCCAAACACACATCCTGAGCATTAATAGTATTGCTTTCACAAATGAATCCCGTCTGTTCTCTAGTAATGCAGGATTCTAAGTTTACTGTCTGCCACTTTCCATTCATCTTTCGTGCCCACAGTCTATGTTCTGAAGGATAGAGTATTGTTTTTTCATGGTTTAATCCTAGGGCAATGATGGGATGGATAACATAAACAGTGGCATAAGGTATGGTAAGCACAAAGGCAGTTGCTACATTAGAAACAGGATCATAGGTGAAATTCACCATAGTCCACCAAGATTGAAACTTCCTTTCAAAATCAATTGCATTATCCCACACAATCTTCCGAATTTCAGCTGGAAAATTACCTTCACTCCCTTCCCGTATGATCAGAGCTGCTGTTGCCTGCACCCAGAACTGTGCTTGTATACAACTGAAAGCTAAAGACACATTATCTTCAACTGTACTAAGTGCTTCTACTATTAGCTTGTGGTCTTGGTCCCCGGCCATTTCCCACTTTGACAGTACTTTTGAAATCTGCCACTGGCTAGTTCCTAATGCCAATAGAGATGACTGTAAGGGTTGCTTCAATTTTGCTAGGCTACATGCTGCAGTGGCTAGTTTATTCATCAGTATTTCTGAATCAATTCCATTTAAAACTCCTAATCCTGTCCCTAATATGCCAGTTTGATCCTTTCTTGTTCTGCTCCTGAGGTATGCCTGTTTTTGTAACCATGTTGTCCAGCCCTCAAAGGAAGTTTTTAGGAAGGAGGAGCAGGCTGGTTGGATTTTTGAGATGTTAATTTGCATTATCAACTCCACACATTTGAGAGACCATTCTGGATTGAGTAATAGTTGTTGCTCACCCACATTTCTTACTACATAGGGGCCTATTCCATACACCTCAGGTTCAAGTCTGGGTTGAGTCTGAACTATTTGAGTCTTGGTGTGGGCTGTATAGGGTCCTGCTGTGGTAAAAGGTGTAGTGTCTATTTTGAATTTAAATGAAAGCCCGATATCTTCCTGTGCCCAAAGGCAAGTTATTTCTACAGGCTGTATTAAGGTGAAATTACACCAGCAGTCTGATTCATTTAGGCTATCACAGATTTCCTGGTGTTCATATACACCAGGAGAGGTTGAGACACTAATTTCATTTGGTCTCTCATTAGCCGTCCCATTTATCATCCGGCACCCTACCTTGATTTCTTCTCCTCTAATCCCTTGAAGCGTCCACAGTTTCTGTTCCTGCCATTCCTGCTCCTCATATACCTGATCTCCATGAATTACCACAGTGGATAGGTTTAAATCCTTTATCTCAGAAGGTTTTCTCATGGATCCAGTATACTGATTAAACGCCTGGGACCAAGGCCATTCAGCATTGCTCTGAATAAAGGTACTCTCAAGTTCTAAAACTTCAGTTATGATTACACACAAAACAATTCTACAAACTAAAATATCAGCTACTCCCGACCGCAATATACTCATTTTGCCCGAGTAAGTTTTAGTCTCAGTTCATTGTCTCCTGGCGTCACTCCTCAAGGGGTTTCTGGGCCTTCTTCACCCGAGAGTGATGAATCCAGGCATTCTGCTCCTTGATTCTGATTGCAGTGAAGGTGGTGAGAAGCACTTGGAATGGTCCCTCCCACTGTGGTTCCAAGGTCTTTTCTGTAAGAGACTTAACATATACATAATCTCCAGGTTGTATGTTATGTACTGGCCCATCTAACTCCCAGCTCCGAGTTCCAGCCACATGTTTCTCAATTTCCTTGAGCTGTTTGTTTAAGGCCACCATGTAGGTGGCTAGTGTTACCTCTCCAATATGGGTGGACACTCCCTTTTGTATTCCATATGGTCTTCCATAGAGTATTTCAAAAGGGCTCAACTTTTCTTTAGCTCGAGGTTTCGTTCGAATTCGCAATAGCTAGTGGAAGAGCTTGGGGCCAGGGTAGATTAGCTTCCTGCCCCAGTCTTATGATTTGCTGTTTAATCAAATGATTCATTTTCTCCACTTGGCCGCTTGATTGGGGGCAGTATGGGATGTGAAGTTCCCAGTCTATGCCCAGGTGGCTACTAATCTGTTGCACTATTTTGGAAATGAAATGTGATCCTCTATCTGAGGATATTGTGGCTGGAACTCCGAAGCGTGGTATTATTTCTTGTAATAATACTCTGGTCACTTCTCTAGCTTTGACAGTTCTGGTGGGGAACGCTTCTGGCCACCCTGAAAATGCATCTGTCAATACCAGCAAATATCGATACCCCCCTTTCCTTGGGAGTTCTGAAAAGTCAATTTGCCACTGTTGTCCAGGCCCATGGCCTCTCCCAGTCTGACCGAGTTTCAGTCTGGGGGTATTTTTGGGGTTAGTCTGGAGGCAAAGATCACACTGTCGGCTCACCTGAGTAATAGTGGCATATAAATTCCTAGCAACAATTCTTTCAATCAGGTATGTGTATAGGGCATTTATTCCCCAGTGCGTTTTCTGGTGTTCTTCCCTTACTAGTGACCACAATAGATGGGAAGGATTTACCAGTTTCTTTTCAATGGTAGCCCACCCTTCTTGGTTATACGTCCCTTTTTGATCTTCAATTAATTTCTTATCTCGCTTGTTGTATTCTGGCTTACCTTCAAGGGAGATTTTTCCATCTGGAATAAGGACTCCTTCAGTGGCTACCTCACCTTTTGCTGCTTCTTTTGCCTCTCTATCTGCCAGCTCATTTCCTTCTTCCAGTTCTGAGCTCACTTTTTGGTGTGCCTTAATGTGCATAATTGCTACCTTTTCAGGCAGCTGAACTGCTTCCAGCAGCTGGATTATCTCTTGTGCATGTTTGATGTTCTTTCCCTGTGAGGTCAGCAGTTCCCTCTCCTTCCAGATGGCCCCATGTGCATGTACAACTCCAAATGCATACCTTGAGTCTGTGTAGATGGTTATTCTCTTCCCTTTTGCCCTTTCCAAGGCACGGGTCAGGGCAATTATCTCAGCCTTCTGCGCGGAGGTACCTGTTGGTAAGGGTCCAGACTCCATTACCTCTCTGTAGGTGGTCACTGCATACCCAGCATGTCGCTTCCCATTGGCAACGTAGCTGCTCCCGTCAGTGAACCAGGTCTCTGCATCATCCAGAGGGGTATCCTATAAGTCTGGGTGGCTGGAGTAGGTAGCTTCAAGGGTCTCCAGGCAATCATGGTGTACTGCTTCTCCTTGATTTCCACTGAGAAAGGAAGCTGGGTTGACAATATTAGTCACCACGATCTCTACATCATCTTGCTCTACCATGATGGCCTGGTATTTCAGAAACCTCTGTGGTGAAAGCCAGTGGACACCCTGTACTTCCAGTACTGCAGATACTGTGTGGGACACTAGCACAGTCAATTTTTGTCCCAGGGTAAACTTGCGTGCCTCTTGAATATTCAGCACAACTGCTGCTACAGCTCTGAGGCAACCTGGCCATCCTTTGGCTGTTGCATCTAGCTGCTTAGAGAGGTAAGCAACTGCCCTCCGATATGGACCCAAGTCCTGAGCCAGTATTCCCAGGGCAATTCCCTGTTTCTCATGGGAAAATAGGAATAATGGTTTACTCACATCTGGAAGCCCCAAAGCTGGAGCTGACATGAGAGCATCCTTTAGCTGGTGAAAGGCCTGTGTTGCTTCTTTTGTCCACTGGAGATCTCTGCTTCCATCGGCAATCAGAGCATAGAGGGGTCTGACGAGCAGTCCATAATTATAAACCCACAGCCGGCACCATCCTGCCATGCCTAAGAAGGTTCGGAGCTCTTTTATTGTCTGGGGTTTTGGGGTTTGGCATATGGCTTCCTTGCAAGCCTGCCCTAACGTCCGTTGCCCAGCACTCACCTCGTACCCCAGGTAGATAACTTTCTGTTTCACTACCTGTGCCTTTTTCTTTGATACTCTGTATCCTTGGAGTCCTAGGAAATTCAAAAGGCTTACCGGCCACTAGAAGGTCATCCACATACTGCAAAAGCCTCCCTCCTTCCTGTGGAGCTTCCCAGGACTCCAGATCCTTTGCAAGTTGCTCCCTGAACAAAGTAGGGGAATTTTTCCAGCCTTGGGGTAGTCTGATCCATGTGAGCTGGGTTTTGCGCCCACTTTTAGGGCTTTCCCATTCGAATGCAAAAATTTTTTGGCTGGCTTCATGGATGGGGAGGCAAAAGAAGGCATCCTTTAAATCTAAAACAGTAAACCAGGTTAGCTCAGGTGTTAGGCAAGTTAATAAAGTGTATGGATTGGCTACCACCAGATACAGATCTTCTGTTATTTTATTGACAGCCCTCAAATCCTGTCCTATTCCGAACTTCCCCACCTGAGTCCTCCTCCTTTTTGGGGAAGTTCCCTTCCTCTTCATCCTCAGTTTCAGCCTCAACCTCCCTAACCCTCCCCCCTTGGGGAGGAGCTGGAGGAGCTTTCACCCACTCAAATGTGTCCCGTTCTTGCTCCTCAGAACGATAGACCTTATCTGATCTCATACACCGTTGTCCTATACTGCATGCTGAACAACAGCGTTTGATTTGCCCTCTCTTTGCCTTGTTATCTTTTTCAAGGGCCAAGACCAGTGGGTCTGAGGGTGATTTTATCCCACAGTCCTTTTGCCACTCTTGGTGATTTCTTAAAACAAAAAACATATCAGCATACGAGACCTCATCCCATTTACCTTCCCCTCTTAAAAACAACATTAACTGCAGTAAAGTATTATAGTCTAGGGTTCCAGTGGGTGGCCACCTTGCTCCGTCCTCTAACCTGTATAAGGGCCACCAGCGTGTACAATACTGGATTAGATCCTTTTTATTCTCAGAGCCCCCCCGGCTAGTGACTTCCTTCCAGTGGGCCAAGATGCACCCTAAGGGGCTGGCCCGTGGAACTTCCATGCTCTGGTTAGTTCCCATTATTTCCTTCTTGCCCTATCTCGCTTCCACCCAAACCTCTTTTCACAGGACTTCACAGTAGCTTCCCAGTCCTCCTCCCACACACTCCAAGTGGCAGGTATCAGATGCGATTTCCCACACACAATTTTTAAGATCTTAGACTCTGAATCAGCTTGATCAGAAACTTCTAATCTACACTTGGGGCACGTGCCTCGTCGCTTGTTAGAACAGCAATACCAGCGTTTCCCACAAACTATGCACTGTAATAATACCCACGCAGCGTGCCAGCCTCTTGATGCACCAAAGGCTACTCGAAATTTCCCACAAAGGCAAGCTATTCCATTTATTACAGGGAGCTATAAATGCTCTACGGCAAGCTGTTCCCAGTCCAGACTTACAAGAGTGCCAGCTGAAGTCCGGTAGAGCCCCTCTAAATGAACTCGTTCGTCTCCCCTATCTATCCAATAATCCACCGGATTCACAAACTCCCAGGGGTTGAGTCCAAACCACTGAGGCAGAGGAACCCCTCGGGTTCGTCTAGCCACGGTGAAAGCATGCACAACCTACACCACAATTTACCACCTTTACTCAATAAACGTCCTCACCCACGCTTTTTCACAGTTTACTCTGTTTTCTCTGTCGGGCGCTCCCCGCCCCCACAGCCTGCCTCGGTCGGTGTTTACTCAGCCTCCCCAGTGGCAGGTAGGACTTCTCCCACCCCCGCGCAGTAGAGCACTATGGATCTACTCTCTTTTATACACCATACACTTTATACACTTGCACAATTACAAATACAGCGCGCTGATCACTCAATGCAACATACAGCAACACAGTGTCCGGACACCACTCACATACACACAAACAAAGAAAACATACGCGGGTTCAGCTCTGTGCTATCAGAACAATGAACCCCAATACACACATACACAGATTCACCCAGCTCACCCCCAGAGCTGCTGGCGGTTCCGCTCTATCAGAACGATGAACTCCGTCTCTAATACAGCTGCTCTATCAGCTGAACCCAGACGTCTCTGGGTAGTATACTCCCTTGCTCTCCTTCCTCCCCCCGGGGGCCCCTCAGTACATACCGTATCTTCCTCCACAGGCCAGTAGGTCCTTGTCTGTCCCAGCAGGAGGCAAGTTGAGACGAGCGGAGCCTCCTCCAGGAAAATCCTGGGGCGCGCCTAGGAGTCCCTCGGTCCCCCCCTGCCCCTGCGGGGACAGAGATGGAGACGGAAAGTATCTCTTTCTCCTGGCTGGCTCGCCAAGAATGTTTTGCGGAGAAAAGAAGAAACCTCACAACTTTGTAAAAGTTGTAAAGCCCGGTATGCTTTTATTACGACGCGCGCCGGACGCAAGCCCCCAAAAAGGTATGCGTGCCTCTGAAGACCTCGGGTCTTCTTTTATCCCCCCTCCAAATGCATATGCATACAGTTTCACAAGAGGTTCATACATATTCATTCCGCGTGACATTTAGCACCAGTTCTTCTTTATCAAAGGAATTTCTATGTCTGGGGTAAATTGACCTTGTGGTCATTTCTGTTTTTCTTTCTCTGTCTCCTTATTGTCTCTGGAATGCGGCTTTTCCTTCAGCTTTGGCCCCACAGACCCCTCACCTCTTCCAGACACTTCACCTAATTCAGAATGGATCCCCACTCCGTCTCAGCATGAAGGGACACTGAACCATCAGAGCTTCTGCAGAGCAGCCACTTGCAAGGCTCTACATTAGAGGCATTAGCTGCCTATTTTCCACTTTTCTTCGTGTTCTTTTTTCAAAGGGGAACAGATGATTCACCAATTCATTTCTTTAGAACAAACAGGTATAAACCCATGTTTTTTTCCTCCTCAGAGCACCCTGGGCTGGGTTTGCAGCCCATCCTTTTGCAGGATTGCTGGAGCTTTTCCTCCCTATTGGGTTCCTGCACCATGGAGCCACTCAAAACAGCCTCTTCCCCGAGGTTCTGCTGCAGGGATTTGTCCTCACTGGTCTCCATGCTCAGCTCCTTGTCTGGGGGAGGAAGGACAAGAAGAGGATGGGATTCACCCCCTTGCCAGAGGGAAGGGGAAGGAAATACCCCCAGTGCATCCCCAGCAGGACGGGGTTGGCAGCGGGGTTGTCCTGCAACTGGGGGCCATGCTGGGCTGGGAGATGGAGCAGGAGAGAGGGGGAAAGGGGCACTGACTTCCTCCTCACCTGCCTGGGTATCCCGGGGCATCTTCCTCTTCCTCAAAGTCTTCTCCTCCTCCCTCTTGCCAAGGTTTGGGAATGGGAAATCCCGGTTTGGGGAAAAAAAAGGTGTGAATGCCTTGGGTTGGGGATTCCTCCCACCCAAGTCCATCACTAGAAGTCATCTGGTGTCCATAAAAACCTTCAAAAATCAAGAGTGAATAAAAAAAGCCACCAGGAGTTTCCCATTTCCAGTCTCATCCCTCTCGGGTTCTGGTGGACCCCCATCTCAGGGCTGGTAGGGATCCCATGGGTCCTGGGGATCCCCCCTCTCCAGGGTCCTGCTTAGGGATTCCAGGGGGATTTGGGGTCCCTCTGTCCAGCCTCCCCCCACTCCAGCCACTTGGGGCTCCCCCCTCTCCCCACTGCCCCGTCCTGGTTTAGGACAAATTTGGGAGAAAATCTCCAAAAGATTTTCCTCTAGGAAGCAGATTCAAGTGGCCCCTCTCCAACCAGATCAAGAAAAGATTTCCATGGAGAAAAGGGGAAAAAAACCTCTTTATTTACCAGGCAAAGTTTTCACCAGCACAAAAAATGAACAATATTAGAAAATAAAACCTTGTGCTGCTCCAAAAGAGATGACAAACTCAGAAAGTCCCTCTGTGGGCTGTAGCTCAGCTCACTCAGTCTCTTATCAGTCTCTTATCCCTCCCTCCAGCACTGGAAATGCCACAGCCCAGGCTTGGCCAGATGGGCCACAGGTGCGAGTCAGGGTGTTCAGTCTAGAGCAGGTTTAAACAGCTCCAAAGAAAAAGAAAAACCACAGTCCAGGGAACTTCTCTGCCTCAGCGAGCTAAAAACTAACTAAAAGCAAAGGAGAGTTCTGTCCTGCTGTCTGTCTGTCCACAGACAACTGATACCTTAGGTTTTAAGTTTTTCTGTTCTGTTTCGATGTGCAGCTTTTAGCTTTATATTAACTGTTACTGGGATCTTTTCACAGGGTGATGAAGACAAAACAATCCTGTTCTAGCTGGAGACTCAAGAACAATCTCTTCAAACTTCAGGCCCAAAGCATAAACAATGTGAAAAGAGGAGGGTGGGCAAGCAAGGAGGATGAAACTTAATAATTTGAAGTTATTAATTGGGCAGTTATGTGCAAATGGACTAAAACTTATAAAAATGTGAGATCTCGTGATCAAGCCCTCTTTTGCTCATCCAGGCAGAGTCACAGCTTTGGCTGCGGTACTGCCAGGGTGTGACCTTTAAAGGCATTTCAGTAAAAATCCACTTTATTCCTCTTAACTCCATGTGGCCTCTGTTCCAGCTCCTTAAGGCATCACAACAGTCCAGGAGCCGGACTGTGGAGGAGTGAGTGCAGTTTCTGAAAACAAACTGCTGCTTCCTCCTCCTCCCCTTCGCTCTCAGACCCAGCCTTAAAGGCACAGAACTCATTTCTGGGCTGAACAGACCGATGGGGTACGAGCATCATGAAGTCACCCCAGGACACGCCCCTGTCAGGGTCAGGGGTCCCGTCCCCGCCTCATCTCCAGGCTGCCGGGGGTCCCCCAGCTCCGGTATCGCCCCTTCCCCTCTCCCCGCCCCGGGGGTCCCCGGTTCCACAGCCCCAGCTCACACGGGGATCCCCAAAACGAAAGTCCCGCCCCGTTGGAACTGGGCCATCCTCACGTGGACCCCCCGGGACCCTCCCGAGGGGCGATCACGGCTCCTCTGCCCCCGAAAAAGCTCCTCTTAGGGAGCCCGGAGATATCCGGGGCTCGAGTCCAGGATCTGCCGGCTCCGAACACTCTCCAAAAAAATCCTCCCGGAGACCCCTGGCTGGAGTTGTTTGGGAATTCAGCTACTTGAGCTGAGCTTCTTCTGGGACTTTCAGCAGCCTTGTGTTCCTCACCTTGGAGTGAATGAGCCTTCTCAGTCTTCCTGGTATCATTTGCTCCCTTTCCTCCAGTGATTTTAACAAACTTTTCAAGGAAGGACAACAGAATATTTTCTTTACACTGGCCACCTACCACAGCCATTTTCCTTATCAGTTTTCCCATAAGTTGCTCAGAGGAAGCTGCATCCAAGTTTCCAAGAGTTCCGCCAGAAAGAGCCACAACCTCCTCAGTGGAGGGAACCGTGCTGTAGTCAAAGGCACTTGGGGTCAGACAACAGTGCCCTGAACTCACTGCGCCAAAATAATGTCTCAATCTGGTTAAGAAAATTACTAGAGAGATGCCTCTGCCCCAATTAAGGCGCTAATGAGACCAAATCCAAGGTGGATTTTATTGAACAGTAAATGTGAGGTAGAGAGAGTTAAAAGAAAGAGGAAAGCGGGGCATGGCAAGGGAGTGACAGGGACAGAGACCTCCTCTGGAGCGGACCAAGTGTGACATCGTCCCCTGTGTGTGTGCCCTTCCCGGGGTGGGGGTTTTACACCTGAGACAGTTTGGGTAAGGGGGGTGGTGTTCACCCCTCGAGCAGGGATTACCCCACTGTTTCAGGTTGCAATGTAAGATGTAACCAAATGCATGTTTTCAATCACCATCTCCATAAACTGCTATAAACAGCTGGGGCAGTGTTCTTTATCTCTTCCATGACTCAGCCCTGATAATGCCCTCCAGGGGAGATATCTCCTGTGAATGGGCCATTGAGTGTCACTGCAGGGCTGATAAAATTCCATTATCCCTTTGTGGGATGCTCCGCCCAGGGGGCGGATCCAATCATTCCTACCTGGATATAAGTTGAGACTCCACACCAGCAGCACCTTGCCTACTGGATTCTCAGAGGACAAGAGCTCCATAACCACCACTGGACCTTCAGAGAAAGGCCAGACACTTCTACAGGATCACTGCTCTGACAGAACCACGTTCACCACTCCCACAGGACTACAGCCACCATTTAATAGGACTGAAGCCACCACCCTGCCCAACAGGGTGTCAGGTTATATCCTGACTCTGCCAGTTTAAGGCAGTTTTTCTGTATCATTGCCTTGATCTTCATTTTCCTCTTAAATTGTGATTCTGGCTTAGATCCTTTCCCAGGTTTGCCTTCAAACCAGTAAAAAAACCAATGTGCTCATCTGTTGTTTTCTGCCGAAAACAGGATTTCCCATTCCCAAACATTTGCCAGATGGAAGAGGAGGCTGCGAGGAAGATGAGGATGCCCCAGGACACCCAGGAGTGAGGAGGAAGTCAGTGCCCCTTTCCCCCTCTCTCCTGCTCCATCTCCCAGCCCAGCATGGCCCCCAGCTGCAGGACAAACCTGCTGCCAACACCATCCTACCGGGAATGCACTGGGGGGATCTCCTTCCCCTTCCCTCTGGCACAGAGGCAAATCCCATCCTCTCCTTGTCCTTCCTCCCCCAGACAAGAAGCTGAGGATGGAGACCAGGGAGAAAAAATCCCCGCGGAATAACCTGGAGGAAGAGGCTGTTATGAGTGACTCCAGGGCACAGGAATCCAATGGGGAGGAAAATCCCCAGAGATCCCACAGGAGGAGGGGCTGCAAACGCAGCCCAGGGTGCTCTGAGGAGGAAAGATCCTCCCTTAGCCAGGAAGGTGGACAGAGCTTCAGCCAGAGCTCAGAGCTGGTGGTCCATGAGCAGCTTCATGATGGGGAGAAGCACTACAAGTACTTGGAGTGTGGGAAGAGCTTCAGGCAGAGCAGCAGCCTGATCAGCCACCAGATGATCCACAGCGGGGAATGGGCCTGTGAGTGTGGGGAATGTGGGAAGGGCTTCAGCTATAGGTCAGAACTCATCAGGCACCAACGCATCCACACTGGGGAGAGGCCCTATGAGTGTCCCCAGTGTCAGAAGAGGTTTCGGACCAGCTCCAGTCTCCTCCAGCATCAGCAGATTCACACAGAGCAGAGGCCCTTCCGCTGCCCCGACTGTTGGAAGGGCTTCAAGCATAACTCCAACCTCATCAGACACCGGCGCATCCACACTGAGGAGAGGCCCTATGAGTGTCCTCAGTGTGGGAAGAGCTTCACCCAGAGCTCTCACTTGACCAGTCACCAATGGAGGCACTGGTAAGGGAAGGCCTCCAATGCCCCAAGTGCAAGCGGATTTTGTGCACTGCCCCAACTCCAATCATTGGAGTATCCATGTTGGGAAGAGCCCTGATGATCCATGTTCCCCATGATCCATGCTGGGAAGACACTCATACCTTTTCCTGTCCCTGCCAATGACATGATGTGGGATGGAAAAACATGAAGGTCTGGCCATGGCCCTGTCATTACATTCACTCCCCCCTCAGGTCATTGCCAGGGGCAGGAAATGGACTCTCTCTCTCCCTGAGGAGAAGGGTGAAATTTCCAGGAAGGGGAAATTGTGGCCAGGAAGACCCAGTGAGTTTTATTGTGTTTTCCCTGTAAACAGTCCCTTCTGTTATCAATATTGTTTCTGTTCTTGTTTGTTCCTTATCTCGTTGCTGTTCTCAATAAATTGTTCTTATCCCAGCCTGGGATCTTTGCCTTCTGTTCTTTCCATGGGAGGCGGGAGGGCAGCGAGGGCAGCGCGGTTTTAGTGGGAGCAGGAAATTCAGGGATCCCGTTCCTGAACCCCAGCCCCTGGAAACCGAGCATCCCAGCTGGTCCCAGTCCTGGTGGCCATGGCAACAGCCTTGGGAGCGGGTCCCTGGCTGGGGCTGTGGGAACCTCTTCCCTCTGGTGCCCAGGGACAGGAGTGGAGGGAACGGCTGCAGCTGAGTCGGGGCAGGCTCAGGTTGGATGTCAGGAAAAGGTTTTTGCCCAGAGGCTGCTGGGGCCCTGCCCAGGCTCCCCAGGGAAGGGTCCCAGCTCCAGGGCTCTCAGAGCTGCAGCAGCGTTTGGACAGCGCTGCCAGGCCCAGGCTGGCATTGTTGGGGTGTCCTGTGCAGGGCCAGCAGTTGGACTGGAGGATCCTGATGGGTCCCTCCCAGCTCAGCCAATTCTGTGGTTCTGGGATCCCATGAGCCTGGGGATGGGGCTGCCAATGGTTGCCATGGCAACAGGCTGTGACTGCAGGCCTGAGCTGGTGTCCATGGCAACCACCCCTGGCATGGGGTCTCTATGGAGCTGCCATAGAAACTGACCATAGCAATAGGGGGATGGTGATGGTTGCCATGGAAACTGACCATAGCAACAGGGGGCTGGTGATGGTTGCTATGGAAACTGACCATAGCAACCGGGTCCTGGCGATGGTTGCCTGCTAAGAATCAGATTTGTCACAGGCCCTCAGAGGGGTTCCATGGGGACTTTCCAAGAGTCTCCAGGCTGTTTCAGAGGTGGAATGTCACAGGCAGAGACAGGGGCTCCATGGAGACCTTCCACGGCTTTCTGGGATGGTAAAGAGCTGTGTGGTCAGAGGTAGTCACAGCCATTCCATGGTGACATCACAGGGGACCTTGTGCTGCAAAGGCACCGATCTGTCACAGGCACTCACGGGGCTCCACGATGACATCCCAGGAGTCCCCAGGTTGCCAAAGAGCCCTGATGTCCCAGACACTCACAGGGGTTCCTGTCATGGGCACAGTGGGAGCATCAGGCAAAAGCTTTATTTCTTTATTGGAGAAACTCCTGCTGAGACCTGAGATGCAGAAAGTACACCCAACAGCCACCATGGATCCTCAAACCCTTGCAGGGCTCCTAGACTGCTAAAATTTCTTCTAAGAGAGGAGACTGGCAACAGCTGGATCCAATCCCAGCCCAAGAATTTGTCAAAGGTTTATGTATAAAAGATTGGACAGGTGGAATTGAACTTTAACCCAATTTGTCCCACAGGATTAATGATGGAATACCAGATATATTTATATAAATACAGCTCTGATTGATTCTGATCATGACCGGACAGAAAGATTTTAACTCAAGGTATTTACTCCACAGTTCAGGAGCTTTATCAATTATTAGAATATAGTGCTCTAGGAAGCAATTTTGAAGTCAACAGATTGGTCTATGACATCAGAGAGTTTGTTGTGGAAGTCACTGAGCAGCTACAGCATCATAGAGGGGATTCTGTGACATCACAGATCAGGCTGTGGCACCATGGCATGGCTGGATGACATCATAGAGCTGGCTGAGAGGTTCAAAGTATGTGCTGTGACATTAAAGAGTGCCAGTATGACATCACAGAAAAGGTCTCGTGGCATCACTGAGGGGTTTGTGACGTCACAAAGCTGTCTGTGACATCATAGTGTGAGGCAATAGAGCAGACTCTGCCATCATCGAGGGTGGCTCTGTGACATCAGAGAGTGGGTTGTGACATCACTGGGTGACTGTGTAACATCATAGAGCTGGTTGTGACATCACAGAGACTTCTGTGACATCACAGAGCAGATGTAGCACATCATAGGGTGACATCTCATAGTTAGCTGTGTGAGATCACAGGGGCTGTGTGACAACCCAGAGTGGGCTGTGACATCACTGGTGGCTGTGTGACATTGCAAAAGAGCTGTGTGGCATCATAGGGGCTGTGACATCACAGGGGCAGTGTGACATCACAGGGGCAGTGTGAGGTCACTGGGGAGGTCACTCTGCCCCAGCCCTCCTCACAGCTCCTCCCAAAGCAGTCCAACCCTGCTCGTGCACAGTGGAGTTCCCTGTCCCCCCATGTCCCCTTGCCCCCGGCCCCGCAGCCTCCCTCAGAGGATGTTCCACGAGATCGATCCCAGAGTCTGACATGGGGATGGGGGCTGGGGCCCTGGGGGTGGCACAGGGGGACAGGGACCCGCCGGCAGCGTCCCCGTGTGCCCCAGGGCCAGAGCCTGGGCCAGGGCTCCTTCATCCTGTTACCAACGAGGGCTTGAGAGCACTGAAAAATTCCTGGCAAGGGAGCAGCAAAAACCAGATTTAATATTAAGGTGCAGCAGCACAAAGTTCCTTGGCAAGAGTCACTCTGCTCCTGACTGGACACTTCAAGCACACCAAAGAAACAAAGCAGCAACAAAACCAAACAGAATCCAGGCAATCAAACAGAAATGAGCTGAGAACTGTCCCAGTGTGTGTGAAACACAAGGACAGTGAGGGCAAGGATAAAATGAATAAAGAAATAAAAGCTTGACAGAGGTCAAACTTAACAGGACTTCACTGATACCTTAACCTTAACTGATACCTTCAACTTCACAATTTAGGAAAAGAACAGAGCTTAACAGCATTTAACCTCACTTACAACCAATGACTTAAGGATTTAATAGTGGAATAACATTAAACAATATTAAACTTAGCTTATAACATAGTAAACTTTGCAAAAAAAGAAATTCTTAATACCCTTTAACTTAACTTATTTGTCATGATGTAACCTTAATTACAGGCCTGACTGACTCAGCTGTCCAAGGCACTCAAGCCCCTCAGAAAGCAGCATTTCTGCCACATTTCTCCAGCACAGGCACTCCTGTGTGCACACAGACACAAAGACTCAGTGCAAGGCACCTGTAAGCAATTCCCCTGAGGGCAGGGAATGCTCCCTGTAGATTTTTTGGCATCTCCCCAGCAAAGGGCAAAGGACTGAGCCTGGAGGAGTGGGGGGATCGGCCCAGGCTCTATCGTTGTTCAGGATCCCCGAGTGCAGCAAACGGGAGAGTTCCCGGCTGGAGAGGCCCCACTCAGAGGGAGTTGCTGGCCCAGGAGAGCTCCAAGGGCTCCTTTTGGAGCGCTGTTTGTAGGGCCCCAAGAGAGGGGCTTCAGTCCCAGCAATGGTTCATCCTGGCTGCACTTGGCACCAACAGCTTTCTTTGGCAGTGCGAGAAGAGGGATGTTGTGCCACTGAGGGAACAAAAACAGTTCCCAGGCTGCTCCTAAAGGAACCAGGAGCTGGCTGGGCAGCAGCAGTGGCTGGAGCAGTGTTTGTGATGAGCTGCAGAGCAGCTGAGCCCAGGGGCTGTTGGCCAAGGCCGAGGCCCAAGGAGCATTTCTCAGCTGGCAGGGCGACCTGAGAATGGGAGGAGGGAATGCAGCAGCACAGGGCCCATGGAACCAAGGGACCATTGTGACACTGTAGGGTCCTGTGACACCAAGGGACCACTGTGACACTGTGGGGCCTCATGGAATCATGGAGAGCACTGTGACATTGCTGGGCCTAATGGAACCAAGGGGATCGTGCTGACTCTATGTGGCTCCATGGAATGTAGGGATCATTCTGATACAGCAAGACCCCATGGAGCCAAAGGTCCATTGTGACATTGCAAGTCCTTATGTAATCATGGAGAGGCCATTGTGACACTTCACAGCCTCATGGAACGCAGGGGCCATTGTGACACTGTGGGGCACCATGGAGCCAAGAAGATCATTGTTACACTGAGGGGACTCATGGAATCATGGTGTGAAGGTCCGCCCGAAATGAACGGGTGACGAATGATTTTTGGGTGCAAAAATAACCAACAAAGGCACAGGGGTTTTGCAGTAACAAATCAACAAGGTGCAATTTTATTGATTATAACCACAGCTAAATATGCATTAGGTTAAGGGATCCGGGGAAGAGAAGGGTAAGACAAGGAAAAAAGGGAGGAAAGAAGGTCAGGGAATGGGGTATAGCTACCAAAACGTGATGTCTTTGGGGTCCTGCCGCCGAAACTCGCTGGTACATGTCTTGGGGAGTACTCAAAGGACAGTCGGACCGAACCCCAATATATATCTTAGTTGGGGGAAGGGTAGCTGAAATTAGGTTTCTATGGAGGGGAGAAGTCCATTGTTTTCATGGCCAAATGCTCACAGGTACGTTAGGTTTTTCCCCCTCCCTGAGTTGGGAGGGGGTACAGTCCCAGTCTCTGGAAGGAGGTTGCCATGGGGGTGCCATGGGGGTGCCATGGGGGTGCCAATAGGGTGCCAGAGGGGTTCTTGGTTCCTTGATGAGGGGATTCGCATCTCTGTTGGTCCGTCATGGTGGTTGAAGACAGGCAAGAGGGGTGTTCTCATGGAGCGGGGGGGGAGCCACCCCAGAGCTCAGTCCAGCCAAGTCAGGAGTTTGGAAGAAAGTCCAGTTCAATTGTCCAGAAAAGGGCAGCATGCCCCCTTCGAGTACAGCATGGTGTGTTCTGCAAACATCACTTGTGAGCACACTAGATAAGTAGGAGACTTTCTTTCCCAACTGGCTCAGCAGTTTTAACCCTTCGGTAGTTCTCATGACAATTGTGAGGCAAAAAATGAAGGATTTTCGGATGGACTTCTACACATGGAGATCATTGTGACACTATGAGGATTCATGGAATACGGAAAGCATTGTGACACTGAGGCCTCATGGAACCAGTGAGACCATTGTGACCCTGGGGGTCACCACAGAATCAAGAGGACTATTGTGATACTGTGGGACCTCGTGAAACCAAGAGGCCTTTGTGACACTGCAGGGCTGCAAGGAGCCAAAGGTCTATTGTGACATTGCAGGGCCTCCTGTCATCAATGGACCATTGTGAGACTGTGGAGCCAAAATGAGACCATTGTGACACTGCAAACCTCCAGGGTCTAAAGGTCCATTGTGACATTGCAGGGCTCATGGAACAGAGGAGTCCTGTGACATTGTGGGGCCTGGGGAACCATGGAGACCATTGTGACACTGCAAGGCCTCTTGGAATCAGTGGGACCATTGTGAAACCTGGGAGCCACTGTGACACTGTGGGATCCGATCGAACAAGGGGTCCATTGTGACATTTCAGGTCTTCTTGTAATCAAGGAGCCATTGTGGCAGTGTAGAGCCCCACAGAACCAAGGCACCATTGTGACACTTCAGGGCCCCATAAAAACAAAGGAATACAGTACAGGTCTGGCTGGTTTGACCTCCCAAGAGGTCAGGCTGACCTTGGCATGTTGAGGGTCTCATCCACTATTGAAACAGTGGTGCTCCGTGCTTTCCTTCCCATGGAAAAGATCTGACATTCTGCTCCAGGTATGGCCAGAATTGGAGTTTCACCTCCAAATTTCCTTATATCCAGGGATTGTTCCCATAGGAATATTGCCAGGACAAGTCTGGCTGGCAGTGGTTTCATGAGGGTCACCTCTCATCTGTTCCCAAAACACTTGGCAAGATTCTGTGCTTTCCTTCCTATGGAAAAGAGCTGTCCTTCTCGGCCAGGTGCCCATGGCCAGAATTGGGATTTCACCTCCAACATTCCCTGTTGTGGCAGAATGGAGGAGATTGTTGGCTCAAAACATTTCATATGTGGGGGAGGAAGGGGCAGGTGCAGCCTTGCCCTGCCCTGGAACCCCAGCCCTGCCCTGCCCTGGAACCCCAATCCCCCCAGAGCCTCTATCCCAGCCCAGCAGTGGCTGCCAGTCCCTGGCACAGCACAGGCAATGCTCCACAGCCACCTTCGCAGCCCCCAGCCCAGCTCCTGAGGGACCAAATGAGCCCAAGGCCCACCTGCGGGAAGGGTCCAGCAAGACCAAGGGGTATTGAAGGCTGACCACAAGGCAAGCACATATCTTGACCCTACCTCCTCTTGGAATTTCCATCTGAACACTGCTGGAATCCAGGAGGAGGTAGCTGTCTGTGTGCTTCTCTGTATCTTTTTGGTCTTTCTCTTTCTATGTCTTCTTCTTCTGTTTCTGTGCTCCTGCAAATTTTGATTAACATTAAGTAAACCAGGCTTAGACTGTGAAGTTGAATGGACCAAGTCAATGTTTTTGAGAAGTGTTTTTTGTTGATCAAATATCTGCCATACTTTGACATAGAAGAGTTTTAAAAAGTAATAAAAGTAAATCCAAAAATAATTAACTGAAACTAAAACCCACCACACTCATCAATACATTAATTAAGAAATCTCAAGATTAAAAAATCTTAAATTAACAAACGAAAAACCACTACAGTGTCATAATAAATCTTTTGGCAAAGCTTGTCTGATTTTCTAAAGTTGCCAGTAAAGGCTGATTTGTTGTTTTGAGCTCCTGAGAATCTCTTGTTGGTATTTCTCTAGAGAGTCCATCTCAGAGTACACAAGCAATTGTAATTTCTTTTAAATATCTCATTGAGAGAGTTTTTTTTAGTGGATGGGAGCAGGGCTTGTCTGTCCTGCTTGGCACAGCCCAGGCAGGGCTTTCCCAGCCACATTCCACACTCCATTACCCAGCTGGGGCCTCTGGCGCCTCTGAGTTGTGCTGCCCCAGCCCCAGGGACGCTCTCCTTGTCTGCCCATTCCCCCACGGTCTCTGGGCAGGGATGGCCTCAGTGGGGGCTGCTGATATCCTCAGCAACTTGGAGGCTGCTGCTGAATTTTCCTGCTCGAGAGGAAAATTCAGCTCTTGTTCAGCCTTCAGCTCTTCAGTGCAGGAATTCAGTGTCCACATTCTACAGCAGACAGCCTGAGAGCAATGGAAAACACCAGCACAGATCCCAAGGTCCCCCCAAACCCTCCCTGCCCCAATTCTGCCCAGATTTGCGCATTGCACACACGAGTCACACACTGAAGTCAGGAGCTCCCTCCATGCCCAGAGGGAGGAAAAGAGAGAAAGGGGACGAAGAGTTCTCCTGTGCAGAGCCAAGGTCCAAGTGCAGCCCCTGCAGTGGGAACCACAACTCATCAGGTTTGTGTCCTTTGGGCTGAGGGACTGGTGACACTCAGAGGCACAGAAAGGTTTCTTGCCAACAAACACAAGTGGAATATTTGAACAGTTTAACAACCATCACAGCTCTTTGATCAGCTCTCTGTGATGTCCCAGTGGCATCTGACATGTCCACCATCCCCAAGGGATTTCTGTACAGGAATAGTTTTAGACAAAGACATAAGGTAATTCTGTGATGGATAAAAACACAATTAAGATTATATTTATTATGTATTTATTTGAACTTCAGAAATATTGGGCAATTTCTTCCAGCTCAAAGCATTAAGCCAGTCAGTTGAGAGGCACTTGAATGACCAGAGAGCATCTAGAGGAGGAAATCAGAGAGCAGTAGAAGTACATAGATCCACCTGCTGTAAAGGAAGAGATGTCCTTAGACATGGCCATTTCAACAGAAGAGCTGAAAACACCTGAAGGAAAATGGAGAGGAAGTAATAAAGAAAATACTGGTCAAACCAGTAGAAGGCAAGATCAGTATTTCTTCTCCTGCCATCTGTACACATCCAGGAAGTTCCTGTTCCTGATGGGAAAACTGTGCCATTTCTTAACAGTACTCAAATGACCCAGATAATAAAGATTTGCTTGTATATTATGTAACTAAAAGGTAATAAAAGCTGTGCCCCTATCCAGGCTGACATCAGTTATGTGCCCATGAACAGCCAGTTCATGGCTTGTGCTATGTGCCACTTGTGCCCTGAGGTGCCCAGCTGGGATTGGATAACTCAGAGAGCACTTGAGGGAGAGCAGAGCACCTTGTAAGCTGCAGGTCCCTGACAGCCCTGCAGGGCCCCTGTCCCATCAACATCTGCTCTGCTCCAGTCTGAAACAGGGCCCAGCATGGTGCCAGGATCATCAGAGAGCTGAGGTGTGTGCTGGAATTCAGTGCCCTCCCCATCCCACAGCGGCCCTGCATTTCCCTCCTGCAGCCTTGGTCTCCAGCACAGCCATGGAGGCTCTTTGGGCTCTGGACTGTTCCTGCAGCCCCAAGGGCAGCTGAGCTCTGCCTTTGGCACAGTCAGGCCTGGCCAGTGCAGGCCCTGCTCAGCAATTGCTTGTGTGTGCCTGGCCTTGCTGTCAGCCCCGGCAGCGGCTGCATGGCCCCTTTGTGGCCCTGTGCTGGCCCGGCCATGGTGGCCCAGCCCCTGTGCAGGCCCAGCCCAGGTCAGGAGCATTGCGGCTGGGAACGGCCCCTGTGCCGTGGTGCCCACAGCAGCCTTGGGGCTCTGTGCCCCATGGCCTCCCTGCTGGGCAGCCTCTGCCAGCTCCTGCAGAGCCCCTGGCACCTGTGGGGCTGCACAGACAGCCCTGCCCCAGGCTCTGCCAGCCTCTGGGCCAGCAGAGAGGCAGCCAGGGCTGGCCATGGCCGGGAACAGGCCCTGAGCCCCACAGGAGGATGGAGCTGGGCCACAGCCAAACTCAGCCCAGGCCAAAGCTGGCCTCAGCAGCCAGGGCTGCCAATGCATAGGCACAGAGGCTGGCACTGACAAATGTCCTGGGACCCCTCCCTGCTCTGTCCATGCCTCCAAGGGCACAGAGCAGCCTCCTCTCTGGGCCACTTGCCTGTTTGCAATGCCTTGCACAGGCGCTGGCCCTGCCCCACAAGGCCTGGCCTGAGTCCTGCCCCTGCACACTCAGCCAGGCTCAGATGGACACTGATGGTTTCTGGGCCAGGCTCTCTGAGCCCAGCCCAGCTCCCTGCAAGCTCTGCCAGCTGCCCTGAGCTCTGGGCAGCACCAAGGGCCTCTCCCCAGCCCAGCCCAGCCGGCTCTGGCCCCACACCTCTGCTCAGGCCAGGCTGCTCTGGGCACTGTCCCACCGCCTCAGCCCCTGGCAAGGGCACAGCAGCAGCTGCAGCTGCCACAGGATTCAGCCCCAGCCATAGGGGAAGATGCTGGGCCAAGGCCAAAGGAGGCTCCCTGGCTGCCCTGCTCCCCTCGGGCTGAGGTGCTGAGGGCTCTGCAGCCCCTGCTGCCATCCCATCTACCCGGGGCAGCACAAGAGCCCCGGCCTTGGGGCCCTCAAGAGCTGCTCCTGCTCCAGGCCCAGGGCCCATCCCAGAGCTGGGGCAGCCACAGAGCTGTGCCCATTTCTGTTCATTGCCGCTCTGATGGGGATGGATCCTCAGCCACTTGGAGGTTGCTGATGAATTTTACTCCTCCAGAGGCCTCTTCTTTCTTGAGCTACTCAGTTGAAGAATTCAGTGAAAAAGGCTATTAAACATTTGTTTAAAACATTTAAACAAGAAAAGCCCGTGAGAAAATTTGAAATTTTCAATTGTTCTGTGGTTAATTAGTCAGATTTCAGAGGTGTATTTAAAGTGAATATGGTATATTGAAAACTAAGCAGAGAGAACTGGTTTTGTCCAGTTTTCTTTTCTTGTTTATAGATTGGTATCAGCAATGTCCAGTTGATATTGATCCCTAACCCCTTCAAATGCAGTCTGAATGGATATGAAAATCAAGACCCTTCATGGCTGACAATCAATCACACTTTGTTCCTACCCCCACCCCGCCATTTCCCTCACTCAACCCCTGGCACTCAGAGCAGCTGAGGAATGGAGTCACATCCAGGGGTGTCCCCAGGGCTCAGAATTGGGGCCAGGTCAGTGAAATCTCTTTATTGCTGATCTGGATGAGGCCATCAAGGGCACCCTCAGTCAGTTCCCAGGTGAGCCCAAGCTGGGTGGGAGTGTGGCTGTGCTGGACGGCAGGAAGCTCTGCAGAGGGATCTGGCCAGGCTGGAGCCATCCATGGGCCCAGGACAATTGGATGAGGTTCACCAAGGCCAGCGGACAAGCCCTGCCCTGGGCTCACAACCAGGCTCCAAATCCCTGGCTGTGCCCTGCTCCGATCCCCACAGCCTGTCCTGTTTCCTTGATCCCTGCATTGCCAGGGACTTGCTGGGACAAGGGAGCTCTGCTCTGAATATGGAGGGAGGTCCAAGTGCCACCATTGGAGTGGGAACCACAACTCATCAGGTTTGTGTCCTTTGAGGGTCAGGAGCTTGTGACACTCAGAGGCACAGGAAGTTTCTCTTCATGGCCAACAGACCATAGATGAACAGGACACAATTTAATAACAATCACGCTCTTCCCTGAGCTGTGTGAAATGTCCCAGCAACGTCTGATGAATCCACCATCCACAGGTGATTTCCATACTAAAATCAATTTTAGACAGGCATGGTTCTGTGATAGATATAAACACAATAAAATTCTTGTATCTGGATGCTCATCCTGGAGTGGGGGCAAAACAGCACAAACAATTCCTGATTTGCAAAGCTGCCAGTGGTGGATGGAGAAGGGAGGTCAGGCTGCTCTTGGTGTTGAAGAAATGCTGAAAGCAGCCCGACTCATTTCATCTCCTCATGCCCTGTCTTCTCTCCCCTCTTTCCCCTTCCACCCATTGGCTTTTGTCTCCCACCAGCCCCCCGGTGAAGAGCCTGGCTCTGTGTTCTCCATCCCCTCCTCACTGGCACTGCCAGGCTGGGATGAGGAGCCCCTCAGCCTTCCCTGCTCCAGGCTGGACCAGCCCAGCTTCCTCAGCCTCTGCTCACAGCCCAAGCGCTCCAGCCCCACCTTGGAGGCCCTTCCCAGACCCTGCTCCAGCTGCCAGACATCTTTCCTGCCCTGGGCAACCCAACCCAGACCACGGTGACCTGGATAATGCACATCCTTGATGTCCTGGTCACACAGCCCTGGCCCCTTGTCCCCTGTCAGGCTCTGGGATGGATCCTGTGGAACATCCTTTGGTGGAGGCTGTGGCTACAGGTGGGCTGGGGGGATCCTGGGGGACAGGGACGATGCTGGGCATGAACAGCATTGGACTTGTTGGGAGAAACTGTGAGGGGGAGCTGGGGCAGAGTGACCAACCCAGTGACCTGACACAGCCCTACTGGGATGTCACACAGCCCCTCTGTGACGTTACAGCCTGCTCTGTGATGTCACAGCCTTTTTTGTGATGTCACAGACCCCTCTCGGATGTCACAGAGCTGCTCTCTGATGTCATACCAGAGTCTGTGATGTCATAGTCTGCACTGTGATGTCAGACTTCTGCCCGGTGATGTCGCAACCTTCTCTGTGATGTCACAGACCATTCTCTAATTTCACACAGCCCCTCTGGGATGTCACAGTCTGCTCTGTGATGTCACAGCCCACTCTGTGACCTCATGTTACCAGATGATCAATTGTCTCCACCAGGTGAGCTGACACCTGGAGCTTGTTCTCCACAACCCCAGGCCTGTGGAAACCACACAATGCCCATTGTGTGAGAAGGGGAACTGGAAGTTCAGCAGCCTCAGTGTCCTGCCAGCTCAGCCAGGCCCACTGGAACATCGGGGTCCACGACCACCAAGCACCACCAGAGAGACCGCCAGGAGAACAGAGGAAGGGAAATACATTAATGATTTGGGGAAAATGATTATCAGATGTATATTTAGTCTGGGACAATTAATGAATATGTATGCAAGGTACAGAATATAAACAGAAACTTTCCTTTACTCAGCCTGCAGGGCTTTGGGAGGAGCTGTCCCCTGTGCATTCCCCTGAATAAATAATGCTGCTTTTTAATGCTGCATTGGGGTTAAGGAGTTTTATATTTTACTGAATTTTTGGTAACACTCCCACTGCCAAGGAAAGCTCTGTCTGCTGCTGTTCACAAACAGAGAAGGGCTGGCGGCAGATGTGGGGCTCGGAGGCTGCCTGGGGCACAGTGACCATGAAATAATCAAGTTTTCAATGTTCTGTGAAAGAAGGAGAGGCAGGACTGGAATTAGGAAGGGCAGACTTTGGCCTATTTAGGATGCAGATTTGGGGAGTAATGAATCAGACACTGATTTTTTTTTAAGGAAAACATCCCTTACAAACAAAGGGGTCCAGGAAGAAAGGACACATTTCATGAAAGTAATTGTAAGGAGGAAGGAGCAGCCTGTCCCAGCATGGCAGAAGATGAGCTAGTGAGGAAAATGACTGGCCTGGCTGCCCATGGAGCTTTTGTGGGAACACAAGGGTAACTCAAGAGGTGCATCAACTTTGGACAGAAGGTCAAGCAGCTTAGGAAATGTTTAAGGATGTTGTAAAGTCATGCACAAAAAAAGTTAAGAGGTGAAAGCTCAATTAGAGTTTAACCTGACCACTTCTGTGAAAAAAAAATAGACAATGTTTCCACTATTAAATTAATAGCAAAACATGGGATAAGGAGAACCTCTACTCTTTATTGGATGCAGTGGAGAATATAGTAACTAAAGATAAGGAGAAGGCAGAGCTACTTAACATATTGTTTCTCTCAATTTTCAATATTAGGACAGGCTGTCCTCAGGACAAGAGTTCTCCTGAGCTGGTAAATGGTCACAGGGAGCAGAACAGCCCCCTGTAATCCAGGAGGAAGCAGTTGGTGACCTGCTGAGCCACTCAGATGCTCACAGGTGTGTGGGAGCAGATGGGATCCATCCCAGGGGGATGAGGGAGCTGTGGATGAGCTCCCCAAGCTGCTCTCCATCATTTACCATCAGTCCTGGCTCAGCAGGGAGGTCCCAGATGACTGGAGGTGCCAATGTGAGCCCATCGCCAAGAAGGGCTGGAAGGAGGAGCTGGGGAACTCCAGGCCTGTCAGCCTGACCTGGGTGCCTGGCAAGGTGTTGGAACAGATCACCCTGAGAGCCATCCCAGGGCACCCACAGGATGGCCGAGGGGTCAGAGCCAGCCAGCGTGGATTTCAATATCTGCAGTGATGATCTGCATGAAGGGACTGAGTCCAGCATCAGCAAATTTGCAGATGACACCAAGATGAGTGTGAGTGTGGGTCTGCTGGAGGGTAGGAGGGCTCTGCAGAGGGACCTGGACAGAGTGGATCCAAGGCCCAAACCCAACAAGGTGAGGTTTAACAAGTCCAAGTGCCGGGCCCTGCATGTTGGCCACAACAACCCCTGCAGCTCTACAGACTGGGGACAGAGTGGCTGGACAGCAGCCAGGCACAAAGGGACCTGCAGGGACTGATGGACAGCAGGCTGGGCATGAGCCAGCAGTGTGCCCAGGTGGGCAAGAAGGCCAATGGCTCCTGGCATGGATCAGGAATGGTGTGGCCAGCAGGAGCAGGGCAGGGATTCTTCCCCTGTGCTCAGCACTGCTTGGGCAGCACCTCGAGTGCTGTGTCCAGTTCTGGGCCCCCAATTTAGGAAGAACATGGAGGGGCTGGAGTGTGTCCAGAGAAGGGCAACAAGGCTGGGGAGGGGTCTGGAACCCAAGTCCTGTGAGGAGTGGCTGAGGGAGCTGGGGTTGTTTATCCTGGAGGAGAGGAGGCCCAGGGGAGACAAGGTGGTGTCAGGGCACAGGGTGGACTTGATGATCTCCATGGCCTGTTCCAGGCTTGCTGATTCTGGGATTCTCTGAAAGTACCCTTGGAGCAGTTGCAGAATGAGCCCTGGACCTCCTCTGCAGAAGCTCCAGCAGTCCAGGTCCCTCAGCTTCTCCTGCCAGCCCCAAAGCCCATCCTGTCAGTCCTGCAGAGCCTCTGCAGCTCCTCCTCACTGCCCAGAACAGGGAGCCCCAGAGCCAGACACAGCAGCCCAGATGTGCCCCCCAGGCCTGGGGTGCCTCTGGCAAGGGAGCAGCACCAGGCACTGCAGGAGCCTGCAGACAATTGATCTGAAGGCCAAAGCTCCTTAGCTCCTTCTGAAAGAGCAGGAACAGTTCCTCATTCCAATGTGGTGGAATGCTGGGCACCACAGCTCCAGGTGAAGACTGGACACAAGTTTGCTCCCACTGAGTGCTGTGATGGGTTCTGCAGGAGCTCTGGGCTCCTGTGCTTGCCAGGCACAATGAGGAGAGAAGGAGCCAAGTGCACTGATGTGGGAAATGGATATCTAGAAAGCTTTTAGGGCGTAATAGAAGGCCCACAAAATATGAATCTGTATATAAATCTTGAGACAAGAAATGCTAACTTAAAAGTGCCATGGAATACGACAGATATTGTTGAGAGAGAAATGGAGCTGGAAAAAAGTTTCAAAAGATGGCCTTGCAAATAAGATTTTGGAAAAACAGAGCTATGAAAGATGCATTGTAGTGGGACCCACAAGCGGTAGTTTTAAATAATTGGCTTTAAGGCATCTACAACATGGCATGGCAAAAAGCTGATAGACCAAGAAATACTGTAATTAGAAAATAGTTGGCTTCTAATTGTGATGGCGTGAATTATAACTTCTGTATTGTCTCACCCTTCTCATGAGACTGAAAATGGAATAAAAGATAAAAGTTTTTAAAACACCTCTCAGTGTCCCCGTCTCTAGGTCAAGAAAAGAGTATTATCCAACACACTGACACACCTTTGCCTCGAGCATAACCCAGCCTGGACCAAACACACTGAAAGGTTTCCCCTTTGGCCCATGTCTCAAAACATCAGGTCTGCTGTTTGACAACTCAGGTTGGGTTGGTGTCAAGGAGTTCCCTCAGAAATACTGGGTTTGTCTTCCTCTGTGCCTTCCCCTCAGCAGCCTTGGGGATGCTCCTGTGTGAAGCCATCTGTCTCTCACAGTTTGAGACAACTTCAAACAGGATATTGTGCAATAAGTCGTCTCCTTTAAAGTGTTCCAACAATCCCTTTCCAGCAATAGGAAATTATTACTAATAGATGAAAGTGAAAACCCCCAACAGTTTATTAACAAACAGAATCCCCCCATGACACGCGTTACAAGAAGGCGCCGGGGTCTCTCTCGGAAGAACAGGAGCTGTCACGGAGCAGTTCCAGCAGCTGATGGAAGCTCGGGGGCTCGTCCGGCGTCGGCTTTCTCCCATGGCAGAGCTCCATGGGGCGGGCAGGGCAGTGAAGCAGCTGGGCTGGAGCCCCTTGCTGCCTTTTCTCCCCGGCGTGGCTCAGCTCACAGACTCGGGCTGGGAGCGGGGCCCCTCCGCTCCTGCCGGCACTGTGTCCCTGGGCTTGGACAAACAGTTTCCTGCCAGGAGAGCCCTGCACACTGCTCCACAGATCTTTCATAAAGGCCCAAACCAACTCCAAACACTCTGTCTGCAGCAGCTTTTCACAAAGGGCTGCAGAAATCCAGGACAGCTGCACGTGAGTGTCGGAAGGCTCATGTCTTGTTCCTGACAGCAAAATTCTTGATGATTTGATGCAGTTTTATTCAGATGTAACATGAGAGCTGAGGTTTTTTGTTAAAATATTTCATGATGAATAACAAGCCTGGGGAGCATGAGGTACGGGACTGACCTGCAAAAGCATGAGCATATCCTCCAATATGGCCAGTTTAATTGTCCATTTTATTACTCTTGTATTTACTCCACACCTATAAGGAAAACCCAGCTTTGCTTGGAGGCAAAACAGGCATGGGATACACTACAGTCCCTCGCAGGCTCAGCAGTGACACAGCAGGCAGTCTGCTTCATTGTGAACCACTACAGAGCTACATCCCAATCTGGTTTAAGTAGCGTGGGATTATTAAGAGCTCCTTTTCTGCATGAGACACAAAAAGGAGATCCCAAATGATCTTCATGCAAGCATGCAGTAAAGAACTGGTCCTGCTGTCCTAACGAAGCGTTTGCTTTGGCAATTACACTCTTCCCATTCATCTCTTGATGCAGACACCTCAGGTTTTCCCCCATACCCCTGCAAGGCTGGCAGTCGCTTTTTCCCATTTCCTGTTCTTCCCTAGAGATGGTGCAGTGGCTGCTTTGAAACAAAAAGCCTTGGGATCTGGACAGCTTGAAGGAGCATGAAATGCTAATTAAGTGCTCATATTGGTAACACCCAGGTCTGCACTGCCCAGTGCTCTGCAGCAGCAGCAGCAGGACCATGCATCATTCCTGTTGGTGGATGTTCATGCTTCTGGTGTTTAAGAGCAATGACTTTGAGGAGGGACAAAAATGCCCCTCTTCAAACAGTGGCTGTGCAAGGAGATGTGATGTTTCACAGCCTTTTCTAGGATATTGCAGAAAGATCTAAGATAATATTGTGGCATGGAGTAGGTCACTAAATTTGTCTCCAGAGGAATCCCCAAAGGGCACATTCACTCTGCTGCTGATGGCAACCCCATAAGCTCACGGACCAGTTTTCCCTGCAACGTGCCACCCTGCCTGGGCTTTACTAGGCTGGGACTAGACCCAGAGCTAAGCAAGCACAGGCAGCCAGGTGACATTGTGTAACATCAGAAGCTGGCGACCATGAGGACTTTGCTGTCAAAAGGTTACAGTTGCACTAGGCCCAGAAGTGTTTTTCCCTAAGGCAAAGCAAATTGAAATGTGAAGTTTAAAAGCTTCAAACGACTATGAAAGGAAACTGCAGAATAATTTCTGGAAGGGCAGCATTGTCAATGATCATGCGGCCCACCAAGAGCTGGAGCTGAATCCAGAATTGCTTCTTCCAGCTGTGCAGGAATTCATTCCACTGGCAAGCACTGGTCCATGGGAACAAATGATCCCCTAGCTCTGGGCTGAATGGCACCCAGGCTGCAGTGCAGATTGGAGGAGACCTTGTCACTTGTTATTGGCCTCCCAGTGCACTCATCCTTCTGCAAACAAGGTGCAAACAACACAGCTGGAGTGCTGTCCCCGGTAAATATATATACAGGTGACTTTGCCAAAGCAGTGCATCATTTCCCAGTGAAATACATGACCTCTTCTTACCTGTGGAATTGTGATTGAAGACACCTGTGAGCCAGATCTGTGGGAGATTGCAAAGGAGCAAAGCTTTGGGGTTTGGGCACACTTCTCTTGGTTTCTTTGCTCAGGCCTTTGGTGAGCACAGAACACACCTAGGTAGAAAACCTTTGACTAGACAGGATCTTTTGGATCCATTGTCCCCCAAACCTGTCAATGTGTGGCCCTGTTACAATGACAAGTTGAAAACAGCAGCACAAATGACACAAAGAAAACATGGCTAAAGAGGAAGAGGAGAGGTCAATGAGGAAAGGATGTGATGAGACACTGGCACATTGACTGAGCTGCGTCCCATAATCTCTAGGCTAGCAGGTCCTGGTCTCACATTCTCCTCTTGGTTTATTTATTTATTTATTGACCATTTTTTTTTTCATCATCAAAATAAAATATATACAATTAAAAATATGTCATAAAATTTTAAAGACAGAATCAAAACACATTAATTCAAAACTACATCTAAAGATCAGAACATATGTACAGCTGTAACTATGAAGCCTAACGCATCAATCCTATTCTTCAAGCACTCTCCATACTGGTGGCAGCTTCTTCCTGAGCTTGGAGGACAGAGAGCTCTTCTGGATGGGAGGCGAGGACTTTGTGGGTGAGGCAACATTGGAAGTGTCCCAAGAAAACTTCTCAGTAAGACTGTAACCAGTCAGATCTGCAAAGCGGAGACACAAAGTTTAACAGAGGCCACCATGCAAACCTAAAGCAGCTGAAGCTCCATATTTCCTGGGACACATTTCCTGGAAATGTCTATACAGCTGCACAGGGAAACATGCTCCTGCTGGCAGACACTTGAGGCAGGCCAGGGCAAAACCCTGAGCCACTTGCCCAGAGCCGGCACAGGCACAGCCTGGCCTCTGGGCTGCCCTGGGACAGCAGGGAGCCCAGAGCCCTGTGCTCTCCAGGAATGGCTCAGCTGCACATGCACCCTCCTGCTCCTCTGCCTGCCCCACAGCTCAGCAGCCCTACAGCTCCAGGGGCACTGGCAGCAGCACAGCTCATTGCAGGGGCACATGCAGGGCACAGCTGTTCCCTGGCAATGTGCACAGCCTCTCTGGGCTGCCACAAGGCCCTTCCTCCCAGCAGAGATTGGCCCAGCTCCCCCCTCACCTCTGTGCGAGGCTGAGCCATGATTGCCTTCACCTTGTCCTCCATCTGGAGCTGCTTCAGGCCCCCCATGCCATGACTAGGAAGGGCAATGGAGAGAGCAGGGGCAGATGCACACCCTTCCTTAGGATTTCATCATTTTTGGCACAGCTAAAAAGGCAAATCCAGAGGTGTCCAACTCAGCGCTTCCTCAGCTCTCTGGAGAACATCTCGCCTTCACCAGCCCAACATTCTGGAGAGGTTTTCCCGCACATGTGGAGGCTTGCTGGCAGCACATTTCTTCAGCTGGGTGCCCATCACCTTGCAGAGGGCAGAGGCGAGCTTGGTGGCCACGGTGCGGACGTTGGCGCTCCGCACAGGCAGCGCCTTGTTCCCCAGGCAGGACCAGAGCACGGGCAGGGCGTCACGCTGGACGACTTCAGGGCTCCTGGCATGAACCCCCTGCACAAGCACTGCCGCAACAGAGACACAGCTCCTTACCCACCAGCCTCACTGCAAACAAGGATCTGCCTCTGCTGCTTCTGCTTCTTGCCAGCCTCTCTGGCCAAGAGCAGCAAAACAGCACCCAGAGCCCCTTGGTCCAGAAACGGGCAAAGCAGCTGAGCATCCTGGAAACAGAACCACCAACCCCTCAGCACGAATTGCTCCAACCAGAGCCTTGGCCCTATGGAAGACTTCCTACCTTTACTAAATTATTTCACAATCTCTGCATGAACAATGCATGAAATGTCCAATTGCCTTTGATTTCCATTAAGAAATTGTCTAAACCCACACTGAAGATATGGAAATGTACCATAGAGAGGAAATGGAGAGATTTCTAATAAAAGGATGATTCCATTTTTGTAACTGATGTCAAGTGCCAAATGTCTAATCTGGCTCTGCCCTTTGCTCAGTGGTACACAGCAAAGGGCAGGATTAGAACACACCTCAAAACTCCAGCCCACCAGAGATGGCTGCTGCCTGACAGCTGGATGAGAAACATCAGTGACCAGCTGGTGTCTTTGGCAGAATGCTTTTGGGGCTTCCAACAAAGAGCTGTTTCAAACCTCAGGGTGTCTTAGAGAATTACCCAGACCCCTGGGGTAATTCTGCCCTGGCATAAGACTGCCCTGGCATTTGAGCAGCTCCACGTTTTAATGCCATTTCCCCTCCCAAACGTAATGGCATTTTTTCTTATATGTCCACTCAAATAGGGGCATAGAGAAAGAAAAATGCTACACAGGGGACTGAAATGTAATCAAAACACGAGTGTTTTCTCATATTGTCTCTGAAATCTCTCTGCCCATTTTCTGAACTGAACTATATCAAACACAGACAAATATTTACTACCAACAGGCTCCTTGCACAGCAGATTTGGCTGAGAGATCAAAACCTGAAATGCTCTGGAGACCATTCTTATTTTCTGATCAGACAAAATGTTATCTAGCAGCCATTTAATATTCTGTGGTGGAAGAGACTTCATTTTCTCTATTCTGTTAATCCATCAGCAGTCATCAACATTGAAAGAGCTCCTGCAAGTACCCAAAACCAATTCTGCTAAGCAGGAAAGGGTTATGGTACCCATTTTAAAATGGGAATTCATTAGAGTTTATATGCCAATAAAGACATCGGTGACTACTGAATGTGAGGAACAGCTGTCTGTTCCTGCTAAATCTCAGAGAGAACATCTGCTTTTTGCAAAGTAGTCCTAATTTATGGTTAATTCCTTTATTTGAAAAAGAGATCAAAAGAAGTGCTAAACTAAATGCCCTAATGCTGGAGATCTACTTTATTCAAATGCTCTTTAAGGACCTTTGACATTCCCAATTGCTGAACATGCCCTTTTGAGATTCCTAATGAAGACACAAAGTGTATTAAACCTTGCATTCAAAGATGTTGGCATAATTAGCAGTGGATTTAGCCCCAGTTGAAGCAAGGCTATCAATTGTCTTCTCTACTATATATTGAGATTATCCTTTTTCCATTCCTTGGCTATTGCTGACACAGCAAGCTCCTCTGAGGAATCAATTATCAGCTGCATTTGCAGCATTTTGGACAGCGCTGACCCAGGCAGACACTGTTTGCACACCCTGAAAGGCTCAGTCCAAGGCCACTCTGGCAGCACAGGCAGGGAGCCTCAGCACTCTGCTTCTGTCCCTGTGCCCCAGAGGCTGCCTTGCACTAAACCTAAATGAGCCTTGCTTGGTCTTATCCTAGGCAAGCTGTTACAGCTCCAGAGCTCAGTCCCGAAGGGGACTGGGTGCTAGAAGCCAGCTCGCTCTCAGACCAAGGCCGCGGGACAGCCCTAGCAAGCAGGGAATATTCAGCTCTTAGTGATTAGGCAGCTCTTATGGTTTCAAGCTCTTTGCTTGCTAGGTAGCTTTTCCCTTGGCCTAAGACTCCAGCAGACGGTAGAGAGAGGAGAAGCAGAAGACGCTGGCTGTTCCACGAGTATGGCTTTATTGGAGGGTCCATGAAGGGTCTCAGCTCTTCTTCTTCCGAGTTAGGAGGGGTACAGTATGCTACTTTTATACCCTTGGCCCGGATCCAATCCTGACCAATGGCAAAGGTGTTAGAGTGACCATAAGTGACCAATAGTAGGGTTAACAACATATTGCCTTACATGGCTATAGGGATAAGGTACAAGGCGGATGTCCCTGGAGACAGGAAACTTCTTTGCCGCTGTGTCAGCATTCTATTCTCCAAGGGGCCCTGGCTAAACCTGAGGGGTTTACTACACACCATCATAGAGGGGTTTACTACACACCATCATAGAGGGGATTCTCTGACATGTCAGTGCAGGCTGTGACATCATGGCATGGCTGTGTGACATCATAGAGCTGGCTGTGAGGTCAAAGTGTGTGCTGTGGCATTACAGAGTGGCAGTATGACATCACAGAGAGGATTTGGTGACATCACTGAGGGCATTGTGACATCACAGAGCTGGCTGTGCGTAGTGGTTTGAGAGGAAGAAGGCTTTCAGGGATATGCTGTGGTCACCAATAGGTGTTCAGATTTTAATACTGGCACCTTGTGTGGCCACTGGGGACAATGCATACACCTCTGCGAACACAGGGGTTAAAAAACAGAGCACTTCCATGGGAAGTTCTCTTGGTTTTCGTCGGGGAAAGAGTTCGGATTTCTCCTCTGTCCAGCTGCTGCTGCTGGGCGGGAGAGGGGCAGCCATATGGCCGGGTGAGGTAGGCTGGGCTTTGGACAGAGATGGGAGGTGAAGAGGCCCCGGCATGGAAGGATGGGAGAAGCACCAGGAAGCATCGGGCAGGCCGCCCCCCCCAACAGAAAGAGAGAGTGCGAGCTTGTGCCACCTTGAAATTTGATATCATGTGCTGGCAGCATAGCCCGGCCCGCAGAGAAGAAGGCGTGCAGCAAGAAGGTGTCTGGTCGGCCGTGTTGTGAGAATCTCCGGGTGGTGGGAGCCCGAGTTTTTAACCCTTTTTTGGACAATGAAAACGTTGCAGAACATTAACTTTTCCTAAAAGAGAGATGGAGATGAAATGGAAGAAGGAAATGTGCAAGTGTGAAGGTCTGGGCAAGTGAAAGATGCAGAAGAGAGAGAGAAAAATCTTAAGTGGGAAGAGATGATGGAGTGGCTTAGCTGAACTCTTCTTGTTATAGCCATAGACAGAACCAAGTTGCTTGTGACACAGAGACTGCATCCAGGGGGAGGCAATGGCTCAGAGCCAAGAGGGTTCAGTTTGGTACCCCTCGGCCCCAGGGGGTGAAATCTGGGGAGGACAGGTGTCCCAAAGGTGAGACTGTGCTCTTTTAGGAGCGAGACAAAGCATCCTTGAAAAGACAACCCTAGATGCAGTTCTAGTCCATGTGCAGTGGTGGGAGCGCTAAGCATAGAAAGAGGAGGTCACGACAGCAGATGTACTCCAAGCGGTGCCACGAGTGACATGGGAACACACGAAGTTTCAACAATGTTTCCAAAAGAAACCTATAGCACAAGAAAGACTCCTCTCCTCTTGATGAATTGAGAATTCATTATCTAAAAAGTGGTGATAGACTAAGAGTTGCTGATCTGGGGGATAGATGTATTGGAATTTAGCGGGGGGAGGAGGAAATGTTTTTAGAAAGTTTTCATTTTTCCTGTGTGTTTCTTGGTTTTTAGAGTTGTAGTTTAGTTAATAAAATTTTCTTTATTTCTAAGTGAGAGCCTGCTTTGCTTATTCCTAGTCACATCTCACAGCAGAAAGGTATTTTCATGACGGCACTGGCATTGCGCCAGTGTCAAACCATGACACTGTGGCATTGATAAGTGCTCTACAAACATCTACAAAACTTCAGCCAAGCCAGCATTCATCCTGGCACCACTCATCAGCTCAGTGAAGAAGAACCCTAACCCTAAACCCTAACACCCTAACCTTAAATACTAACCCAAACCCAAAGCTTAACCCTAACCCTAGGAGACGAGAACATAGCAATCATGTCAAGATGTTATCTCTGTTACCAATTTAGAGTAGGATTGTAGAGTAGGGTTGCTGGAAGAGTTTTGTACCATAGGATTATAGATTAGGGTTGTAATTAAATGAAGTTTCTGAAACATCAACTCATTTGGAAGATTCTCCTCCTTCTGACCCCTTCAGAAAATTCAACATTTCCTTCTGAATTACCAGTTGTTTTTTATTGGTGCTAAGTCCCACCTATGGCTTCTTTTGTATGGTTTCACAAGTGAGGAAGGCTCTTTTTCATTCATCCTCTCCAGATCACACTGCCTTTGGAATACTACCCACTGGCTGGTTTTGGCACAGCTGTGGTATTTGTAGTTGAGGCAGAAAGGACAATGGCATTGCGGGAAAAACCAAAGGAGGAGTGGGGCAGCCAAGACATCCTGTGCAGGTTCAGGCCTTCAGCTGTGACTGGAGAGCATTGGGGTTCCTGCCACTTGGATTTGGATCCCTAAATGCAATAATCTCTTTGGCTGGAGGAGAGCCTTGCTCAAGTGAGAAAGCAGAAAGATCAGAGAGGGTGCTCGGGAAGGTCTCCTGTGGTGCAGAGCTGTCAGCACCTGTGAGGTGAGAGCGGGCCCGGCCTTGCCCGGGCTGGAGCCCCAGCAGAGCCCCGGCAGAGGCCGGAGCAGCCTGAGCTGCTGGGAGAGAGGGAGTCGGGGATATGTCTGAGGGTTTTGCTTGAGGAGTGAGCTGATTTGGAAGAGAGCAGCATAATCTCAGTAGGCAATCTGTGTTTTCTTCATTAATTTCTGAAAGAAAATCACAATGTGTTGCACACAGGTAGGGAGACTAGGAAAGAAAGGTCTTTTAAAATCAGGCCTTGCTCTGCGCTAAATTCCCAGCTGGCCTGTTACGTCTTCTACGTGCAGCCAGCTAACTTCCTATGGGAAAAGTCATAAGAATAAGTGCAGTTAGCACAACAAGCTATTGTGCTAAGAAAACTGTTTGCATCTGTAATAAACAAGAAATCTCTCCCATGAGCGTCCATAAAGGAAAAATGTAATCACCTGAGTAAGAGTGAGTCTTAGCATGTACACACCAAAACACCTTCTAAGCAATGAATTGTTTGGAAAGAAAACTACCAGCCAATTGAACACGAGGTCTGTGAAAACAGTATAAAAATGAGTTATGTGAATAAAGAATTGGCTTTCCCTGCATGAAGAAACTGAGTCCCGGCTGCTTAATTGACACAGCAATGTGGCTTCACTCAGCAAGAGCACTTGCAGGGTGTATTGATGAAACGCTTGTGTTTGATTCCCAGAATAGGAAGGAGAGGCGTGTAACAAACAGGGCTTAGTCTTGTGAATTCCTTTAGCTTTAACAGGAGTGCTGAACCATGTATTCCCCCTCTGCAGTGCTTACTGTGTGCAAGTGGCTATCTTAGCCTTGAGAATAAGGAGAGTGCTCCTGCTAAGAAAGTAGCTGGAATGCATTCAAAGGGAAGAAAGTGTTTTTAGGAGGCTCTTGACCACCAAAGGAGAATTTGATCATTGGGAATATTTCCCAAACAACTGTGTCAGGAACCAGAGTCGTGTCCCAGGCCCAGCTGTATTTGATCCATGTTTGAGCAGGTTGACAAGACAATGAAGAAAAATGTCTTGTTTAACAAGTGGGACCTTGACCTTGCAAAGAGAAACAATGTATAGGTCAATCAGTGGGCAGTCAAGCTTTGAAAAGGGAGCCGTGCATAATGGAGCCCTTGGTGGCAGGGAGTCATGGAGTCATCCTGAGCCATCATCTCACACGCCAGCCATGTGTGAGCTGGTGCTGTAACTGGGAAAATTCCACATCCTTAGCAGGAGATACAAGGCCTGGTTCTGAGCTGGAAGGGTGAGAAGGATGAGATGCACAGCGTTTTGATCCAGGGGATGTCCTGAAAGTGCACTGCCTAACTGCCCCAGCTGCCGAGCACCACGCTCCACCTCCTTCTCCTGCTCAGCACATTTTAAGGAATCCAGGGCTTGGTATGTATGATTTGCTACTGCAACAAATAGAATGAATTTGCTTTGCAATCCCAGTTTTGTCCTGGGTTATTTTTTGCATGGGTCTCCTCCTGAACCTGTGTCAAAGACTGGCAGGGACTAAAGGACACTCCTATTCTCATGTCAGTAAATTCGGAGAAGTGATTTAAGTATCAATAAGTCAATAAGTATCAATCAGTAAATCAAATAATTTGGGGGAATATTTAGCCTGTGAGTTTCAGCAAAGTATTGAATATGTCTTAGATCCATGGATACAAACTAGTAACTGAGATTGCTGGGTGTGCACGTGTTGGGGAAGTGATTCCCCACACACCCAGTGCTGAGATCAAGGATTGCCTCTTTTCTAACCCTGACCTGGCAGCAGGGATTGGGCCCTGCTTGGTAACGTTCATTTTGAAGACTTCTGTTGAGCAGGTAAGAACGGTCAAAATGAAATCTTTTCCAGCTGTTTCCCTTTGGTTTACCTCTTTGAGGGTTAAAATTCTGTGCTGCAGATGACCTGGGTGTGTGCAGAGCAGTGCAGCCCCAGAAACCCCTTGGCTTGCCCACAAGTTGTCATGCCTTGTTGCCAGGTGTGCCCAGCTGTGGCAGGAGAAGGAGCCCGCAGCGCAGTGGGCACCGTGCCCTGCCCAGCCGGGGCTCTCTGGCACAGAGCAGCAGCAGCGCCAGCACCGTTCAACCCGCTCCTGCCTTGGCTTCCCCTGGCACACAGAAGCCTCTGGAAATCAGCACCGCCAGTGGCGTTCCCAGCTTGGAGCAGCTGCTGCTGGCAGGCAGATGCTGCCAGTTCGACTGCTGCCAAAGGGGAAGAAAGGCAGAGATGTACACACACCGGAGCCCTGGGCATGTCCAATGAAGGTGCAAATATGTGGGGAGATTTGTTAGGAAGCATTTCAGCTGTGATGCCAACAGTGGCTTCTCTCCTGGTTCTGTGTGTTCTAGACAAGTAATGCAATGGTTGGCTCTGACAATTAAGAAGTAGATGTTATGTGGATGTTCAAATGTGTAGTGATGGTATTGTAATATATCCTCCCATAGTCCTCTTTCTTGTCTCCCTTGTAATAGCCTTGGTAGTCAGGGCGTTTGGGGAGGGCTGGCTTGCGACCAGCAGGCAGGGTGTAACAACACCTGACCTCCAGTCAAGATGCAGGAAAGTAATCTCCACCAATGGACAGCAGAGAAAGAGTTGACTGACAAAACCTTTGGAGGGGCTAAGGGTATAAAAGGCAGAGCATCCTTTTTGTAGATGAGCATATGGCTGCTAGTCACAGAGACTCCCAATGCTGCAACTTTTCCTTGGTCAGTCCTTTGTTAAGGTTTATTACACCTTTAAAAGTGAGAGTCATTTCTCACATGTGCAATGCTGTGGGCCATTTTCTTGGTCTGGTTTCCTTTGCTTGAGGCCCATCTGAGTGTTCAGCTGGGGAACAGGCTGTAGATGCTTGGGGCATTCTTGGAGTTCCTCTTGGATCCCTGAATAACAGGGTTTGGCCCATGAGGGGATTTTTTGCTGCTTTGTGACAGAGAAGAACTTCCCAGGCTCTTTTGTGTTTGCTGTAGGGAAGGTTGGTTATTGCTCGGCATAAATTCACAGACCAACATGGAGCGTTTGCTTTGTGATGTCAGGGCATGGTTGCCACATCGTCATAGTGGCATCAGAAGGTTGTCTTGGTGCACGGAAGGCCTGAGTGTCAGAGCAGCCCTAGGCCTTGCTCGCATCAGGAGAACCCTCCTGGTTTGAGCATTGGTCAGTGGGCAGCTGTACTCTGACAGGGCACTTGTTTTTCTAGTGTTGGAGAAAACTTGCACAGCACTGGGACAATGATCCACCATCTGGCCACAGCAGCTTTTGCTGCCTATGGTGTTTGTTTTTCCGCATATTACGTTGCACACTTTGCACGTAAGTAGAGTTTTCCATTCTACTTCGGTAAGGGTGTATCCTAACCTGGCTTTTGGATGTCTTCCTGCTCTTTCTTGGTGGCTGAGTTTCTGATTTTGAAAGAGAAAGAGCATTAGAGTGCCAGTGGTTTGGTAAATCTCCTGTCAAGAGGTTCAGCTAAAAAGGGGGTGTCTGTAGCCACAGGAGCAGCATTTACAGGGGAACCTGCAGGGCATCCGTTCTCTCCACGGGAGAGTCTGTGGCAGCAGAGTCTGTCATTTACTCAGGTTGCTGGGACAAGCAAGACAGCTTTGAAAATGTAGACTGGCAGAGCTTCAGGGAAGGCCTTCTAAAAACTCTGCCGTTGTTCCCAGGATTCAGAGAAAGCTTATTTCTTTTTAAATTTTGTCGTGAAAGGATTTGACTGTCTAACTTAATAACCTTTTAATGAGTGCAAAAATAGTTATTCCCTTTGAAAGGAAGTGCAAACTCTAAAGCAGTGAGTGTCTGCTCCTGAACCCTAGAGGTGCTGCTGCTGTGCTCTTCCACAACAGAACTGCCACAGCTCAGGGGAAATTTGGGAAGCTTTTCTGGGCAGCTGTTTCCTGCAAGTTAATGAGAATTAGTGCATGTATCTGATTGGAAAAAAAAAGAGTACCTGAAGGAGAGGATTTCAGAAGCTGTTTTATGTGTTTGGTAGAACAGGAGCATTGAGTGTTAAAGAACAATTTGCATTTTCTTGATCATCTTTGTATTCATTTACTGGCTAAACAGGCTGAAGTGTAGGAACAGCCAAGAATATTGTCCTGATCTCTTGCTCGCTGTGTGAATGGAATGTGTCTCCTGGAGGGATGTTGTGAAATGGGAAATCGTACCTGTTTGGGTTGACTTGTTCTGTTGGATTCAGAGGGCCAGGCAGTTTTCTGACAGCATCTGGTTCATTTTCCCTTCCCACTACAGGTCACCTGAAGCATGTATTCAGCAGTGCTAAAGATCCTGAGGTGAGTGAGAAAGAAACATTTCATGTTCCTGGTGTTTAGGAATTGTAGAGCAAGCTGAGAGCTTGGCCAGTAGCAGTAGAGTGTAGAGGGCCAGCTAGGAAGGCTGAAAGAAATCCATTTCCATGCCTGAAACAAAAGTAACAAAGGCAGCTATAGATATTTTTAAATTTCCTTCTCAGAGTTTGAAGAACTAAAACCTAGTTTTGAAAAGAGAACAATGCTTGGAGAGAGCAGATAGGAAAAATTTAATTAAGACCGTTTTGCTGTACAGTTGAATTAGATAATTTTAATTTAAACAGAGTGACTTAGACTCCTATTCCTATCAAATTTTATGATATCTACTTGGAACATGAGGTGGTAGAAAAGGAAGGCCATCTTGCAATGGTGCCTGCCGTATCTGAAGTGCAATGGGCACCTTTGTGGCTGGGGAGCTGCGTGGCCCAAAAGGATGCAGGACTGGCAGCCCTGAGCAGCTGCAGATGAGGCAGCGTGGGGCCAGGGGGCCAAGAAGGCCAAGGGCACGGTGGCTGTGCCAGCAGCAGTGGGGCAGCAGGAGCAGGGCAGTGAGCGTGGCCTGTGCTGGGCAGCGCTGCGGCCACAGCTGGAGTGCTGTGTGCAGCTGTGGGCCCTGGGAAGCAGAAAGTCATGGAGGGGCTGCAGCGTGTGCACAGAAGGACAGGGGAGCTGGGCAAGGGGGTGCAGCACAAGGCCAGGGAGGAGGTGCTGAGGGAGCTTTAGCCTGGACAATAGGGGCTCATAAGGGACCTTCAGGCAGACTTCCATAGATCCCTGCCTTAGACCCATAGAGCCAATGCTCAGCACAAGGGCTGTTTCCCTGCCAAACATCCCTTCACTGCATCCAAGTGCTTTAGACACTGGAGTGGGTAACACTTTCATATTTTGTTTGGTTTTTTGTTTGTTTGTTTGCTAGAAGGAGAAGCCTTGTGTTATTTCTCCTTCTCCAGGGAGCTTTTTCTCAATCTTTCCTGCCCTTTTCCAGCACTGGCAGAAACACATCACTTTCACGGTAACGGCTCCCATGTCTTTTGGCAGCCCAGGGCATCAGTGTGTGTTGTGTTTGGGAATTGAGCAGGAAATCAATGCCCTTGCATTCCAGCTGGTGCTCAGGGATTAGAGGAGCTGGGATGGGCTGGGCTGTATTTCTGATTCCAGCCACTTCAGCACTATCAGTGTGGTCGAATCCAAGAGAAGAACTTGCCCGAGCACAGATGCACAAAGAGTGCAGTTCCCAGTGCAATGCTCTGGGTCTGGTTGCATTCCATAAGGACCCACACGCTGCAGATTGCCCAAGAGTGTGGCTTACTGAAGCAACAGGAGAGCAAGTTCAGGATGGCTGCTGATCGGGGCACTGCTACCGAGTGTTGATGTGTGTAGCGACAGAAATGACAGTGTTGATTCAGGGTGACCCCCACGTGGTGAATAATGTGCTTTGACTCTATGATTTAGAATGTTAAACAAATGCTTTTTTAAGCTATGTTATATTACACTAGTACTGTATTAAAACTATACTAAAGAGATACTATACTATAAAGCTACTAAAGAAAAACTCGTGACTGTCTCCAGACAGTCACAACACAGCTTTTATCTAATTAGCTAATCAAGCTAAACAACTACCACTAAAATCCAATTAACAAATCACTTTCAGTAAACAATCACTAGAACACATTCTACATGTACTAAACAACAAGAACAGCAAGTAGAGATAATAATTGCTTTCTCTTGTTCTTTAAGTTTCTCACTACCTTCTCTTAAAAAAAAAAACCTAGGAGAGAGAACTATATCTCTTTGTGTACAAAGAATGTAAATACCACAGTACAGTAAAGAGAGATTATAACAGTGAGATCTGTCTATCTGTCTATTTGAATCTTCCTGGCTCTGCTCCAAAGCAGTGGAAGATGCAAATCTCACCTAAAGGCATCCCTTCAGGAGAGGAGTAGAGACAAGTTCCATTGACTGATCCTGAGCAGGCAGAGATGTTTCCCCCTCCAGAGATGGTTGATTTTTCCCCTCCTGTTCTCCTACTCCAGCCTCTTGTGCCCTGAAGCCTTCTTTTTATCCTTTAAATTTTTGCATGTCCTAAGGGAGTGGAACTATCCCATGCTGTAGCTGGGGTCTGGTGACTTTGCTCATACATGCCATACATGACACATGGTTTCCTTCACTGGCATCCCCAGGGTTGTGTAAGTGCATTCGTTAATGGGGCCTTATGAGAAACTCTGTTGCTGCTGGTCAGAATTCTCAGTTGACAAAAAAGGGAGAAGAAACACCTTGGTCTTCCTCCATATACTGAGGTGTCCATACAGGTTCTCTGACTTCCATCAGAGATCTTTGCATGCATCCTCATCTCCTGAATGACCCAGTTTTCTAGCAAGAGTGTAGATGTCAGGAAGGAGGAATGCTGGTGCAGGCCTGAAGAGAAGGTGAACTCCAGAAGTGTCTCTCACAAGGAGTGAGCTCACCCAGGAAGCCCCTGCAGAGCCAGGATGGAGCTGTGGGACAGGGCGGGGTGTCAGACACTACTGAAAGACAAACAGGACATGGCAGAAGCAGAGGGAGGCTCTCACCAGACCCTTGAGAAATGCCACCCCTTCCCTGTCAGCTGGCTGAGAGGTTGTTGGAGCTTCAGTCCCAGTGGCCCCTGATTGTAGGGCCAGGGTCACTTTGGAATCTGTGCCTCCCCTTGGGCAGAGAACGACCCAGGAGAGCAGCAGCACAGTGCTTTGGGAACCTGTGAGCCCAGCAGCCTTTGAGTCTTGGCCCACAAAGGGCGTATGGGAAGTTGAAACCCATCTTGTCTTGCTTTCTGTGCAGGTGCTTCTAGAGAAAGAGCAGGAGCACACTGCCTTATCTGAGATGCCATGCCAGACTCAGGGAGAGCTGTTCCCTGCCCGAGGGCAGGAAGAGCAGCACAGGCAGCAGGTGGAAGAGCCACAGGAGAATGGCCAGGTGAGCCTGACTGGCCAGGGGACAGAGGGAAGGGCAGGAAGAGGGGCGTAAACCAGAGCTCTTGGGACTGAGGAGGCCAGGAGTCCCACAGGCACTGGAAGGACAGAGCCTTGCATTCTGCAGAGATCAGCCCTGGGACAGGAGGTTTGCAATGGAGGCTGATGTGGAGAGGGAAGCAGAAAGAAATGGCTGAATAAATGTGATTTTGAGGCCAAAAGAGGAAAAAAGCTGAGCCTTACGGCAGCTCTCAGTCCCTTGCTCTGCTTTTGTGTGTACAGGACATCAAGGCAAAGCCACAAGCAGAGCTGCCCAAAGCTCAGAGTGACATCATGGCAGTGAAGAGAAAGAACAAGGAAGACATGGGAAGAATTCAACAGGAGAATCTCCATCAGCAGAGGGGCGATCAACAAAACCAGGTGAATGAAAGAGTGGCAGCCACTCCACTCATGAAATGTCCTCTCTTTTATTTGTTAGAGAACATGAAGGAACAGCTGGATGCAGAGCTTCAGATAGCTCACAGTATGATCAAGGCAAGGCATAAGCAGCTGGAGGAAGAAATGAAAATCATCAGAGAGAAACTTAATCGCTTCCATCAGTCTCTGAAAAACCTAGTGAGTGAAAGAGGGATGCAGCCACTGCAGTCACCAATCTGGTGGTTTCTGCCCTTCTTGCCTTTCCAGTGCAGAGCAGCAGGGAGTGGGGCCATGCCTCTGAGTGCCATGCTGCTGTAGTGTGTGTATCACAGTCACTCTGAAGGACATTTCCTGGTGTGCTGAATCTCAGCTGCTGCCCTGGACAGTGAAACTTGTCCTTTGGCCTTTTGGCCAGCAGTCATCCAAATTGATTCCTGCTGGCCTGTTCCTGCTCTCCTTTTTTCTTGAGGTGTTTTTACAGTGGAACTTGGTGACCCAGACGGAGGATTGAAACAAGCTGTTGTATCCCCTGTCAATCTGTTTTTTGCCTTTCCTCACAGCCGATGACTCCTGGCTGACAGGGACAAGCTGTAGTGTCTGACTGCTTTGTTCTGTTTGACTTGAGGTGCAAGTGTTGACGTCTCACCAGGCAGCCTGCGAAGACTTGCAGGGAATGTGTGGTAATGAAGGACCCCAAGTTAGGAGTGAGGCACAGGAACAGTGCCCACCAGAAATGCTCCAGGTCCAGCACATCCTGGGCTCTGAACCTGCTGCCGCAGCAGCATCACCTCGAGGAAACCCTTCTGTGAAACCCGGGAACTCAAGCTCGGGCAGATCCTGGGAACAGGAGATTGAGGAGGAGTACCTGGAGCTGCTGGGTACGTCTGGGGTGTTTCTTATCTGAGGGACAGTGTGTTGTGTGCGGGTGTCAGCAGAGCTGTACCAAATGCTCCTCCTGAGCTTGGTGTCACAGGGCCATTTAGGACTCCCCAGGGGAAGTGCTGTGCTCCGAGGCAGCGAGAGAGCTCTGGGTATTCCTGCTGCCTCTGAGGGCACCTGGGACTGGCTTGGGTTTGCCTGAGCTTCCCTCTCTGCTAAAGGCTGAAGCAGGGATTGTTCTTGGATCAGCAGAAGGCTGTGACCTAGCAAATGATCTAGGCAAGTCCTGTGTGCTAGTGGCCAAACTGAACAGAATTTTTAGCTTCCTAAATTCTCCTTAGGCTCCTGACTTCCAACCAGTCATCAGAGCAAAAAAACTTCAGAGAAATGGACTGGCTTTGGAGTTTTGTCTTTTTGGTTGGGGATTCTTTTTTGGAGGGGAGAGGGGGTGGGATTGCTTTTGTGTTGTTCATTTTTGATGGAGGTTTTTTATTGTGTTTTTCTCCATCCTGAAGGAGCCCTTCTACCCCACGTCTTACTGATGTCATTTTTATGACTGTTACTGTTACCACTACTACATCTGCAGTTTATTTTCATGAGAATGCTATATTTTTGTCAATAAGAGAATGCTATCTTTTTGTCAGTAAGAACTACATTGAAAGAACATCAGGTTACAGGACAAATAGAGAGCACGAGGTATTTTCCATGTGCCCCAAAGAAAAAACAGAGACTTTGATAACAAACTTTATTTAATCTTCTAGTTTTATGCTTGTCAAGATGTGTCCAGGAGACACATCCAAGTGGCGTGATCTGATAAAACTGTACTGCAGGCATTTCTCAGGAGAGAGCCTACAGCTCAGCCATGGTATATTCCTCAGATCCATGGCACTTTTCCATACCTGATTCCCACTCTTTCCCATGACTGTTAGAATCCTACCCATTGGCCCAGGCCCTGCTCAGATACATCTCTAGGAAATCATATCAAGCCCTTTGTGATTCTGCAGCACAACCCAATGAATCTGCTTCTTGCCCGTAACTGCTGCCAGCGCTGTGCTCTCAGATAAGACCTGGTGGGGCTGAGACCAGAGCCCAGTGAATTCTGTGTCTGCCATCACCTGCTGGGACAAAAAGGGCACTGATCTGTGCCTCGGTGTGGCTGATCTCAAAGCCCTTCCTGGTGTGTCCTGAATGGGGGCAACAGCTTGTCTGGGGCCCAGGCTCACTCTGGCTTCTTCCCATCAGTGCCTGTCAGTGCACATGCTTGGGCTTTGCCAGCCTTGTTGTGATAACTGCCCTGTCCCTGAGGGTTGGAGGGACTGCAGAGGCTGGAGCCTTCCTTAGCTGGGAGAGGGGCATCTTGGAGCTCAGCCTGCTCATAAACAGGTCAGGGTCCTGATGCTGAAAGCCCCGTCAGAATTAGTTACAACTTGAGGTGCTCTGGTTTACAAATGGGAAGGCATTCCTTTGGCAAACTGCTGAAAGGTGGGGAAGATGTGCTCCTCTCCTGGGATTGCAGGTCCCTGTGCTTTGTTTCCTGTCAAGAGAACTCTTCAAAAGACTGTACAAATCAGTCTCTGTGCTGGCCACTTGTGCTGCAGAGCTGTCTGTCTGATTGTGGTCCTTGTTACCCCGCCGACCACAAAGGGCTCAGAGCCCCAGGCGCTGGGGCTGCCTTTTGTATCTCCTGGAAGCTGGGATCTCTGCTTTAAAGTCAGCATCTTGCATTTTGTTTCCCTCAGGGAGAATGGTGAACCCCACTGAAAATCCCCTGATGAAATAGACGCATCTGAATTATATTGGCAGCGGGTGAGTCCAACAGCAGTTACTCCTGTACAACCACGGGCCAGGTGTTTTTGGGGTGGAATGTCTATCCAGCGTGAAGTCAGGCCAGTTGCAAAGATGCTCACACACTGGGGATAGATTGTCCCATCTCTCAATGCTGCTCAGAATTTGTGAGTGGGCTCAGAAGGCATTGTCAGAGATGCCTTGCTACCAAGGTCTTGCCTGCATCGAGGAACAGGACCTGGAAGGTCTCCTTGTCTCTCAAGTGTGGGACAGCTCTGTGTTAATTTCTTCAGCATTTTTTGTATGTCTCAAAATCATACTGGCACACTAATGAAAAGAGAAGAAACTTGCTTGCCTGAAAGAGCAACCTATGCCCTATCAAAGCTGTGAGATAACAGTTCCCAGGAACAATTCTTTCCCCTGGTTTGAGGAAGGAAACACTCTGTGGTCAGGATAGGAATCACACCATTTAGACAGTGAAACCCAAGAGGAAATACTAACCTCCCTTTAGAAGTTGAACCCCAGTGCTTCAGGAACAGGCCCAGTGCCCATGCACTTGAGAGGAAAATGCATCATCTGCCTTCTGGCAGAGCCCTCCTGCATCCTGCAGGTTTTGACACTTCCAGCAGAGATTTCCTGTGTGGGCTGGCTTTCACTGCAAGATCTAAATGGCTTCTCCTTTCTCTGCTTCTGTTTTGTTTCTAGGGGGTATGGAGATGTTTACAGAGCACTCAACACTGCCACAGGAGGAGAGGTAAATGTCAACAGCCCCTGCAGGCTCTGCTGCACTTGAGGGCTTTCCCCTCTGGTGTGAGCTGTGGCTGGAGCTTTGGGCAGAGCTGTGCTGAAAAGGCACAAGAAGCACAGACTGGTGCCAGCCCACAAAACACATCTGGGACTTTGTCCTCCTCAGCTGCCAGAAGGAAGGCACGGAGGGCAGCGGTTCCTTTCAGAGAAGGACGCGCTCACTCGCTCTCCATTGCTAAAACAAAGGCGGTGCCTTTGAGCACCTCACTGCTCTTTGGGGCTACAGCTTCAGAGTCCTGAATTCTCATTTCTGGCTGCCGGCAAATCCATCTGAAAGTTACTCGTAGTTCCTTGGCCACCTGCAGTGCTGCACTTGGGAACTGCACATAGGGAGAGACCTGCAAGGCGTCCCTGAAAGCCCTAAGCCCTGCCCATATCCCAAGATGTATCCACAGAGTATTAAGGCATGGATTACTTCTTCTGAGTGCCAAACAAAGCAGCAGAGAGTGTGGTCAGAGGTTTGTGGGTGATAACTGAGACACTGCTGTTACCAAGTGGTCAAGGCAAAATGTCAGTGGCCCCACATGTCCTGTAACTGGCTCCCGAGGGAGCAGAGAAATGGGCTGTTGGAATGTCAGTTCCTAATTACTGCAGTGCCTAATCACAAGGCAGTTTGGGACAGCTCAGCCGTGTCATTGCAAAATCACTCGCTCCACGTGCCTTGTGGTCTCGTGCCACCAACCTCCCAAGTTACTGATTTTCAATGTCATTTTAGGTAGCAATAAAAAAAATAAATCTTCAAGGAGTGAGGAGGAAGGAGCTAACCTTTAATGAAGTAATGATCATGAAGAGGTATAGGAGTCCCAATGTTGTGAATTATTTAGACAGGTGAGAGGTCATGGTCTTATCCCATGGATGTGTGTTTACATAAAGCATACATGAGAGGTTAAAAACCCACTTTGGTCAGTGGCAGCAAGTAAAGCTGTTAATTTTTATTTATTCATATTTCTCTACTCATCTCCAATGGATGAGAAGAAAGTGCATCTTGTCTGCATGAGTCTTCCCTGGCACACCTAGTTTGATAATTACTCCAAAATTATTCAAAACCTGGATCAGCTGTATTTTCTTAACTCAATAGCCTCAAAGTTCACTGCCTCCACATTTATTTGGGATTGATTTTTTAAAGTTTCGTAAGTGCAGATGAACCATCCTAAAGTGGATTACCCTTGGATTGTTGCCCCTCCCTGCCATTGCTATGCATGCCAGGAAGACTAGGTGCTTATTTCCAGAAACACCATGCCTGACAGGTTTTTTTATCTGGGCTGTTTCTAAACTGCACTTTTCATTTGCTGCCCATCTAAGACATCTCCTTTTTCACAGATGTGTCTTTCTCTTTGAGACTGCACAGATTGCAAACAATGCACAGCCAAGAGGGAATATCTATTCCTTTGATTCTGTCCTTGTCACAAAGGCATCTGGAAATAAGAAACCTGGAAGCAAAAAATCAATGTAGCCATGCATGTTCATCTCCATGCCCTTGTTTCCCTCTTTCAGCTACCTTCTGGGCGAGGAACTCTTGCTGGTTATAGAGTACATGGATGGAGGTGTCCTGAGCGATATCATCAGCCAGACCTGCCTGTCTGAAGATGAGACAGCAGCCATCAGTTGGGAGGTCAGCAATCCCAGCTGTGTTTCCAAGGGCTTGGGCAGGATTGTCTGGGAAACAGGGGCTCAGAACAGGAGAGGTTTCCTGTGCCATGCTTTGTTTCTGTGTTGCTGGTATGCTATGGGCAAGTAAAAGCATCTCAAGTGAAAGGCCTGCCAGTGCCCCTGCACTCCCTGTACTCAATGCCAGTACTCTTATCTCCTGCTGTTGTATTCTCGCTCTGTCTCTTGTATTTGTATTTGCTGTTCTCCACTTTGCCTCTCTAAATGTTTGCCTGGAGTCTGTCTTCACTGCATTCCTTGCCTGTAAAAGCAAAGGTGCTGGTGGCAGGATTTGAAACAAACAGCAAAGAAAAAAGAGAGAGACTCGTTTCTCTCAGTCCTCAGCTAAAAAGGATAGGAGTGCAGCCAGAATGCTCTTTGCTTCTGAGCACATGCCCTGCAGCAGGAGTCATCCTGGCTGGTTGGCAGGGGACAGCCTACTACAGCAGGTGCTGTTACCCTTTCAAAAGCTGACGTGCCTTTCCTCAGAAAGGTCCTGCTCTGCAGGTGTTGGAGCAGCAAGCTCTTCCTCTCAGTGGCCATTACTGTTCTGTCATTACTCCCCATTCCCCTGGAGAGGGAATCTTTCAGATTCTTTGTTTCCTTTCTTGTGTGATGAAATCACATCACTCATTTTTGCCCTTCTGTTTCTGTTTTCTCACTCAGTGCCTGCAAGGACTGGATGTTCTTCATTCAAACAATGTGATCCATCGAGACGTGAAGAATGACAACATCCTTCTCAAAACTGACGGTTCTGTCAAACTGGGTCAGTATATTCTTGGTCAGGTGCAGCGTTCCAGGGATGTGGGTGTGGGGCTGCTTGGAGTGACTGCCATCTCCCCAAAAATGGTGCTGGTGGCAGTGCAGGGATGCCTGCTATGAGCTGAGGGCACAGTTGCAACATGCACGGAGGTATAAGGAGCCACAAGCAGTCAAGAGTGGCCTTGCTCTGTGTGTGTCCCTTCCAGAGGGAGGGAGTTACAAGTCCAAAGTTTCCAAAGAACAAAAGCCACTGCTAGAGGCAGTGTAAAAAATGGGGGGATTTTTAAAGTCACCAATGCCAGGAGATTCAACAGCACATTTTCAAACTTCCACTGGGGAATTCTTTTGCTTGCTTTCCTAATTGCACAGAATTCAGATAAAACCAGTATTTTGTTTTCTCCTCAGCTGATTTTGGCCTCGCTATTCAGCTCACCCCTGCGCAGAGCAGACGGTGCTCGGTAACTGGGACTCCTTGGTGGATGGCGCCTGAAGTAGTGACAGGTCAACCATATGGCCCCAAAGTGGACATATGGTCTTTTGGAATTGTGGGAATTGAAATGATAGAACAAGAACCTCCTTACTTGAGTGAAAGTTCTGGCACGGTAAGGAGCAAATACTCACTGATCCCACTGTCTTTCTCACCTGTCCCATGTCCTGTGTGCCACTGGACAAAATCCCATTGCCATCTGCTGGAATTACTTCCACCAAGGTCCCCTCCTACAAATGTCCCTGCAACACATCAGCATCTGCTGTACTTTTGGTTGCATCAATGGGGGAATTCAAGCCTTACCACATGCAAACAAACTCCAAACAAACAAAGTGTTCTCAGGCAACACTTTCCTTTGGGTTAGTGGTTCCAGTTCTTTTGTCTGTGTAGATGGCTTAATAACAGGAAAAAGGCATCTTAAAAGTGTTGTTATATTTCCAGAAATGAAGGAAGGAAACCCAAACCCAACAAAGTTTCTAAAACCGTGGTCTTTAGAGAGGAACCTAACCCTGTGTGCAGTTTCTTCTCACTGGGAAACATGGGCATGAGGGTGTAAAGACCACAGAGTCTCTTTTGCTTCTTGTGCAGTGCTGCTGAAACACTCAGTGACCGTGTTTCTCTCCCAGCCCAAGGCACATTCTCCACGTCACCAAGCCAGAGCCTGGTGATGTGGAGAGCCTGCCAAAACCTCCCAGTGATTCCTGGCACTTTCTGGGATGGGCCAACCATTTTTGCATTGACTTGAGTAGCCAAATGACTGGAGGGGGACCATAGGGATGAAACCTCTCCTTCTTCTGACCTAGACAATTTTTCTTTTACTGCAAAAATGGGAAGCTGCAATTTTCAGGCTGCTGAGAGACAGAGCTGCAGGTGGCTCCTGTGTGCCCAAGGAGGCATTTTCATCCCAATACATTTGTGCAGGCATCTTAATGTGTCTGTGATGAAGAGGAGATTGTAAATGTTTGTTTCCCTACCTGGGTATTAACTGATGGATTTCCTTTCTTTTCTTACAATTACCATTGTTTTCAAGAACAGCACAAAAAGCCTGATGAGTTTTGTTCTAGGGCACGTGCACTTAAAGGACCAAAAAGCACTGCAGAGATGCCTTTCATGTACTAACCCATGAAATTAGTTAGTATAGCAAAGTCCCTCTTCCAAAAGCCATCTCAAGCTGGCATGAATCCTCAGAGAAGCAAATGTCCTTTTGCTGATGTAGTTCCCACTAACTAGGTCAGGCAATGAAATCAGCTGCCAAGGCAAGATCTGAGGGATGGTGGAAAAGCTGTGGTTGCATCGGGGTTTGGGTTTTTTGGTTGGTAAAGGAAAGTCATCTCTGGGTCTCTGCCAGGGCAGAAACTGCCACTGAAGAACAGAGGTTAAACAAAGGGATCTGGGAGAGCCTTAGAGATGTGAAAGCAGGAGATGGAGCCTGGTGTCTCCTTTTTCTCCAGGCTACACACCTGATAGCCACAGTAGGGACTCCACAGCTGCGGCAGCCCAAGCTCCTCTCAGCTTTGCTGCGTGACTTCCTGAGCTGCTGCCTGCAGACAGACGAGGAGCAGCGCTGGTCTGCCAAGGAGCTCCTGCAGGTAAAATGTGAAGGGGCTGCAGGTGAAACAGGCTCTGAGGGATGGGCTCCTCTTCCACTCAAGTCCAAGGCAGCAGATGAGCCCCCTTCCTCCTCACCTCCACTCTTGGTGCTCTTAAAATGAAAATGGTGAGGAATCCTCGACTGGGCTGGGCTGGCAGGGCCCTGTAAAGGTCCTGTGGTGCAAGTGTCCTGCAATGAGCAGAGACATCTTTAAAGAGATCAGGTTGCTCAGAGCCCTTTGCCACCAGAGCCGGAATGGTTGCAGGGATGGGGCTCCTACAAGCTCTTGGGGCAAGCTGTGCCAGGGTTGCACCATGCTCTGAGTAAACAAGTTCTTCCTTAGACCTACTCTGATTAGATGCCCTTTGTGTTTAGAAATATTTGTCCATATCCTATTGTAACTGGCCCTGTTAAAAAAGATGTCCCCCACTTTCTTCAAAGCCACTGTGAAGTCTTGGAAAGTGGCAATAAAGTCTCCCCGGGGCCTGTCCTTCACAAAACTGAATAACTCCAGCTCCCTCTGCATTTCCTGTGAAGAGAGGTGCTCTGTCCTCTGACTGTTTCTGTTGCCCTCTTTTGTAATTTGATGGGGTTCAGTTTTATCTAATGGCAAAAGAATTGAAGTAGAGCAATGCAGGGTACAGAGACATGAAATGGTGGTGGAGGAGCCCATTGAAGCCAGTCCCAGACTAGGGATCAGAGATTTGGCTGTGGGCAGGAGGGGCTGTGGGGGGCTCACTGTGAGCCTCTGAGGGGCCCTGGTTTGTGCCCCCCAGCCCACCCTCAGAGGTTTCTGCCACGCAAACAGGGACAGCTGGGAGGGACTTGTCCCAGCCCCATCTGCTGCCTGGCACGCTCAAGCAGATGGGAACTGCGCCAGGGTTACTGCCAGGCTGTGTGGCAGAGAGGGAACTGCAGGGCCCAGTGCCACTGGGCTGGCCCTGCTGGGAAGGAAGGTGCCATCCAGCACACGAGGGGCAGGGCATGGAACAGTAGACACTGCTTTCTGTGTCTGTGGCAATCAGCACAGTGCCTGTCTTTCAAAGGCAGGGGCCTGTGTGAGTCATTGGAGTTTCCTGAAAGGAAGAAAACCCAGAGACAGAAAGCGCCATTTCTAGAGCACTGGCAGGGCAAAAATCCCAGCATGATGAAGACATCACAATAAACAGATGAGTGGGATTCTGAGCCAGGTTTGCCTGTGATGGCAAGGTCTTGCACACTGGAGATGACTGGGGAGCAGATGGTCCCATTGCTCCTCTTTCTGGGTCTTTCCAGGAACTTGATGTATCCTGATTGAGTCCCTGAAGCAATGAGCTTGGAAAGTAATGGTTCACTGTTCTTTGTTGTATTTTTTTTTCCGGTGGACAGCATCCATTTGTAACTTCAGCCAAGCCACCATTTATCCTGGCACAACTCATCAACTCAGTGAAGAAGACGAATAACCCTAACCCTAAACCCTAACCCTAAACCCTAACCCTAAACCCTAACCCTAACCTTAAATACTAACCCAAACCGAAACCCTGTCCCTATCTCTAACCCTTACCCTATCCCTAACCTTACCCTAACCCCAACCCTAAGTCTAAGCCTTGGCCTAAACCTAAGCCTAAGCCTAAACCTAAGCCTAAACCCAAACCTAAACCTAAACCTAAGCCTAAGCCTAAGCCTTAGCCTAACCCTAACCCTAGGAGACGAGAACATAGCAATCATGTCAAGATGTTATCTCTGTTACCAATTTAGAGTAGGATTGTAGAGTAGGGTTGCTGAACAGATTTGTAGCATAGAATTATAGATTAGAGTTGTAATTAATAAAGTTTCTGAAACATCAACTCATTTGGAAGATTCTCCTCCTTCTGACCCCTTCAGAAAATTCAACATTTCCTTCTGAATTACCAATTGGTTTTTATTGGTGCTAAGTCACACATATGGCTTCTTTTGTATGCTTTCATAAGTGAGGAGGGCTCTTCTTCATTCATCCTCTCCAGACCACACTGCCTTTGGAATATGAGCCACTGGCTGGTTATGGCACAGCTGTGGTATTTCTAGTTGAGGCAGAAAGGGCAATGGCATTTGAAGAAAAAACCAAAGGAAGAATGAGGCAGCCCAAACATCTTGTGCAGATGCAGGCCTTCGGCTGTGACTGGAGAGCATTGGGGTTCCTGCCACTTCGATTTGTATCCCTAAATGCAATAATCTCTTTGGCTGGAGGAAAGCCTTGCTCAAGTGAGAAAGCAGAAAGATCAGAGAGGGTGCTCGGGAAGGTCTCCTGTGGTGCAGAGCTATCAGCGCCTGTGAGGTGAGAGCGGGCCCGGCCTTGCCCGGGCTGGAGCCCCAGCAGAGCCCTGGCAGAGGCCAGAGCAGCCTGAGCCCCGGCAGAGGCAGGCTGGAAGGAGGCCCTTGGAGCTGCAAGAGGCAGCAGCCGGGCCCTGGGTGCCTCTTGCTGGGAGCGGGCGAATCCTCCGCTCTCAGAGTCCAGGTGGCAGCTGGCTGCTGCCAAGGGGAAGCGCATCCGTGCTGGGCACAGCCCGGCCTGGAGGCATTGGCCATCTGGAGTGTGCCCAGGAGCAGGGAAAGGCCAAGGGCAGCCGTGGGCCGCTGGGTTGGCTGAGGATTCCTCCTCTTCTGCCGGCTGCCCTGCAACCCCTGGCAAAGGCCAGCAGTGTGTGCAGCCCTCTGGGCACCGGGGCAGGGAGCCGGGCTGCTCGGCAGGCTGGAGCACAGGGCAGCTCCTTCAGGCCCAGCACTTGTGCCAGGGGAAGCGAGGCCAGCGTGAGGCAGGGACAGCTTGGCAGGGCCCATCTGCAGGAGCCAGCGCCTCACGCAGCTCTGGGAGGAAGCACCTGCAATCCTGCAGTTCTGCACTGAGCCAGAGCAAAGGTGTGAGATGCACAATGTTTGGCAGAAATATTCAGGCCCACCAGGCCAGCCTGCTTTGTGCTCTCTGGCACGCAGCAAGCGCTGTGCAATGCAGCTCTGAGCTGCTGGGAGAGAGGCAGTCGGGGATGTGCCTGAGGTGAGTCAAGGGGTTAGCTGAAAATGTAATGAGGATAACTGAAAAGTGCAGATGAGTTGAGGGGCCAGCTGGGAATCGAATTGGGATAGTAGAAGATTGCATATTTTAGTTAAGATCTTCAAATGAGGTAAGAAGCTAAGTTAGTAATACAGCTAGCAGAAATCACATCCCTTAGTTAAAGAGTACCAAATATATTAGGAACATAAAGCTAGGAGTGACAGGGATAGAGGAAGCAATTGTGAAGAAGCAGAAACCATAGAAATAACTTGCCTTAAGAATAATTGAACAGTCAGGAGAGGCTTGGACTGTGAGCAGCAGGTCCAAAGGTCTTGCCAGCTGGCCATGGGAGAAGAGTTCACCATGAGGAAGACAGCTTTCTTCCTCCCATAAAACCACTCCCTCATTTCAAAATCCCACCGACCCAGTTAAGGGAGTACAATTGCACAGCTGTAGTAGATAGTCAGCTGATAAAAATCCGAAGCAGGCAGGTAATAATTATGTATTATGGGTCCTTAGAAACCTATTGTAAAACCTTTTCTGTAGAAAGAGAGAGCAGGAGTCTGCAACTCCTTGCACATGTCTTTGGAAACTAGTTCACATGTGACCAGGGCTGCAATAAATACCCTCTTTTCTACTATAATTAGTTGAAGAGTCGTCTGTCTGTGCTTCAAGGGTTATGCTGGAGTAGTGAACTGATTTGCAAGGGAGCAGAAGAGTTTCAGCAGGCAATTTTTGGAAGAGATGGAAGCCTCTTGTGACTGAAGGGAAAGCCATTTGGAATGGAGTAATGATCCCAAAGTCCATATTGTCCCAAATTGGTCCCAAAGTCTAATTGTATCTTTGTGTCTGAATTTAAATCAGAATGATTATAGATAGTTTCATGCAATTTGTCTACAAATTTATCAAAGTCTTCATTCTTCTTTGACAAATCTGTGTAAAAGACATGGTGTGTAACTTATCTGGAAGTGCAAGGAATAGCATTATATGTTAGTTGTTGGCTCATCTGTAAGACTTGATCAATGCTCTTAGCCTGGGCAGTGACAGTAGCCCAGGGCCCCCTGCCAAGTAACTGTTGTGCTGTTAAACCATACAGAGGATCACCTTGCACTCTAGGTCTTGCTGCTTCTTGAGCACACTTTTCCTCCCAGCTTTTATGAAACATCTCCTGCTGATAGGGTGGTCTTATAAGTCTTTTTAGGTTACGCATATCAGCTGGAATTAATGTGTTAGATGGAAAAATATACTTCAGAAGTGACTGTACAAGTTGGGATTTTCAACTAAATTGTGAAATTGCAGCTCTCAATTTTTCTAAAATCTTCCAATTGAAAGGTTCTCTAACTCTACTTGCAGCATTAGTTACTACAGGAAAAGCTTCTACATCATTGGAGAGAAAAGTCCCTTCTACAATAGCTTCTGGAATAACTTTTTTCTACTGGAGTTTCTGAGCTGCTTCTATTTCAGGGTCACATTCCAAATCTAATTCCACATTCTTTACAGCGTGAGAGGGAGGATTTTGTTTAACTGGCTCAAATGCTGGCTCAGAGACAGAATGGAGGAGTTTTTGCTAGACAATGGCCATATTCAGCCAATGCACAATCCAGCCTGCTTGTAATAATGGACAATGAACACCTTCACAAAGAATTATTTTTGGACATATTCAGAATTGAGCTTGGTATATCCCTGAAAAAGACACAAGAAGAAGAGTCATCAGGACTCAGCAAGTTTGTCAGCAGGCTTGGGAAAGTGAGCCGTGGGTGGGCCAGACAACCCCAGCAAGATGCGTAAAAAATTAGATGATCCAATCAGCATTCTATTTTAGATGTGTGAACAGATAGGATTAACTAATCATGTATTAGCTAGAGACACGTGGACAGTAAAGATTTATTATAAATAGAGTCTTTTTAGGAATAATAAATTTAGCTTCACTGGATCATATTGGTTATGTTGTGATGTCCCCTGAACCTCCGCACCATGCACTTAAGGGTGTGTTGGTTTTCCCCATGAAATGTACACATCTGGGGAAGTGCCCTTGGCAGAGAGGGGCTTGATTCCCAAGGAAACTGCTTCCCCAGGAGCCCCAGTGAAACAGGTGCAAGTGTCTCCATTTGACTCCCTTTGTTTCCTTCAGTCCTTGAGGCCCCTTGCACTTTGCAGAGGGGCATGCAAAGGCAGAAGGCTGTGAAGAAATACCGATTATGTTCTCTTGATGCAGAGTGTGATTTTATACACTCTCTCCTATGGTGCAGATGCTCTTAATTTCTACTGTGTTGATTATTCTTATCAATACATATTTTAATTTGCTCTGGCATTCTTCCCATAGAAAAGTTTTCCTTATGTATTTGATTTATGTCTGCAAATGTTGATATGTAACTTAAGGTACCTGAATTTAGCCCATTTCTCCTCTCACTTTAATTTCAGAAAATGTCAGAATTACAGATGTAGGCACTAAAGTATCCAAGATTTCTGTGCGACAGAAAGATGAGTAAACAGTAGTACAGCCCAATCTACATTACCTTTAGCAGTTACCAAAGCCAGTAGATATTTAGAAAAGTGTGCCTTCTTTCAGCAATATTACAGATAGATGGTTAAATACAAATTATAATATTATAATATTGGCTTTACACAAATATTAAAATGGGTTCTATATGTGTGATATTAATTAAACTTAGAGAGCTCCCAAGGCCTTGAACATACTTGAGACTGATTTTGCAATAAACTATCTTTTAAAACTCTGTTTGGAAAGCAGAAGGTAGGAACATCAGTCATCTGTTGTGTTTGACTTTATTGTTACTTGAGATTGTAGTAAATACTGAGCATGAGCTGGGATGAGATTGTAATTGCTCATCTTTCCAAAGATAGATATGGATACTATTAACATGTGCCCTGTTTATTGTTCCTAACTGACTAATTTACTGCAGTAGTTTTATAGTGCATTTTTACTGTTGTAATATCTAAATGTAGTGGGAGAATATATATTTGACTCGGGGTAGTTTGGCTTTTGTTTTTCGAATAATAAAACCACTCTCTTCAGCCTGGTGAAGAAGAAATCTGCTTCTGTCCTTGTGTACAGCTATGGGTTTGTTCACACAGCTTCTCCTTCCCTTTTCTGCCTAGGCTTTCTCACCTGCAGTTTTCAGTAGAAAAGCAACAAACCTTTGAAAGGCTAAACCTCAACATAACTGTGACCCTCAATCAATACTTCCTTCTTCCAGTTTCTTAAGATCTCTTTGTTCTGGGCACTCAGTATGGCCTTTTCCCTCAAAGTTCTTTGGCTGTCTTGAATGCTTACAGTGTAAAAGGTAATCCCTGATCTATTTTCAACTCCCTGCTCAGATGCAGACTGCTGGAAGGGAGCTAGGACTGGTACTGGAGACCTGGCAGCTTGTCCAGGAAGCAAAATTTTTGAAATAATGGTAATGTGGAGAAGCATGCAAGTCCAGGTGGTGAACTCATATATGCAAGTACTTGCAGTTTCCTGACTGGACTTTACAGTTCAAGGGTATGGTCTCTTCTTATTTCTGTCCCTTAATGCTCAATCCTTGCCACATTTCTTCAACTTCTTTTGCATTGTCATCTTCCGTGTTTTCTTCCTCTCTTCTTCTCTCTGTGACTTTCTATGCAGGATGGATAACCTGTCATACACTGTCAGCTTGCTCAGTGACCGAGTAGTGATATGATGGTGGAGAAATTGTAGGCGCACAGTAGGCAAACCTGTCATGCTTCTGTGTGCCCTCTGCCGGCAGACCTGCTTCCCAAACCTTCAGTCAGACTTGGAAAAAAGGCTTGTCACCACTACTTTGTTGTGGTTTATGCATTGATGAAGAAACACTTCCATCTCAGCCCGCTTAAGCTACTGCAGAGCAGGAGTTGTTGCTTTGGTAGCAGATGTGCTGTCAGGGTCCTTACAGCTCCACAAGATGTGCCTCTCCTAGAACAGATTTTTGCATTTTTGTACAATAAAAACTATGTTTTAAATCACACCAGTGTAAGTCATGCACTCCTGTAGATGTGTTTTCAGACAGAGATATTTATATCTATGCCTAGTGAATGGCCTCCTGGGCAGCAGGAACAAATGAGGAAGGAAACTGGGCTGATAAAACATGCTTCTGCTTCAACAAAAACCCCCCAGTCTTCCCTTTCCAGAGAAGGCTATAAACCTTTTCTTGATTGGCCTAAAGGGGATAAACAAGTCCCTCCATGTCCTGATCTTTTACTAGTCTCAAATTATTTAGAAAAGTTTTAATTTTTTTTTTTTTTTTTTTTTTTTGTGGGGGGTGGTGGTGTTCGGGTCTGCACTTCTGACCTGCTCTCCCAGCAGCCAGGGACCTACAGCTGCTGTGGGTGGGGCAGGTGCTCAGGTAATTACCAACAGGTGCTTGGTAATTGCTAGCAGCAGTTGAGCTGAGAAGTTGGCTTGTGCCTGGCTGAGAGCTTGAGGACTGTGGTGAGAGAAGGGATAGGGAGTGGAGTGGAAAATATTAGTTACACAAGCAAATCTGAGGTGTAGGTGGGATTTAACTGCATTAGGTGCTGCATTTCATGGTCTTAATCACAATTTATGAAAAACTGAACATTTAACTATGAGATAGGACTAGGTAGTTGTTATTCTAGATGCTGCATTTACGAATATGTAATGTAGTTTCTTTGTATTTTGCTCAGAAGCTGTCTCAAAAACATTGAAGTCCAACTAAAGTCTTCATAAACACAAGTTAATAGCTTACTTTTTGTTAAAAACAGAAGCTGAAAGGGCCAATGGCTCTTGCATTCAGTAATTCACACATTTTAAAAGAAGTGGCTGTCTCTTGTTCCTGTGGCTAGCTTGTCTCTTCAGGCTAGAAAACATTTCTGGGAGCATTTCCTTGCTGCTCCCATATCTCTATGCCCTTGGAATCTGATGCTAATACTATATTTTTCTAAAATTAGAAAATTTTAAATTTCTGTAGGCCCTTTCATTTTGTATTTTGCACCTGTCACTCGGGGGGAAAAAAGTCTGATAAGTTTTTTTTCTTGTAGGCCTCTCAAATTGCAGCCCATTGCATTTAGCTGCAAAATCCTAGGTCATGTTAACAGGATGCCTGAAATGGACACTGGTAGAGGGTAAAAAAAATTGCCTGATACAGATGCTATCAACTATTTTTAGTTCCTGACAGTCCAGTATTTCCCTTACCTAAGGGATACCTGTTCATATGTCTTTCTCTTTTTCTTGCAGCTCTCAGTTCTGTGAAGACTGAGAAACAAAAATACAAAGTAAGGGTGTGCAGAGTAGATGGACTTTATGAGAATTAGGGGGCAATTTGACTATACACTGACCGGTATGATTGCCTTCTTCTGTGAGATTGTAGTGATGTTGTAATATATGTTGGGAAATAATTCATGCTATAAAAGCGTGTATTTCATAAAGATTGCAAAATCCAAACAAGTCTCTGACCACAAGCAGCCTGAGAGGCAGGCGTCTATTCAAATTCCAAAATTCCTGAAGGTGGCCAGATAACGATCGGCACTTTAGCCCAAGAATAGACACACCCAGTGTGATGATCACCATTATCCCGAGACATCGTGGTCATGTCATTGGAAGACACCCAAGAGTGATCATTGCCCTGTTGATAACATCGATTAAGATAGACAAAGTCGCCAGAAAGATATGTGTGAATACGTGACTTCCCTGAATCCGATCAGTGCTGGCTATCAACAAGGAAATGGCGATTGTCCAGCTCTGCACAGTGAAAGAACCAACTATGAATATGCAGAGTTACAAAAGAAACGGGGACTTCTTCGCTCAGGCATAATAAACTGTATAAAGCATCCCTGCAAGAAGCGGCTCTCCTGAATGGTGGAGGGTCCGATGCAATAGAGGTGGGATCCAGGTTCACCCAGCACCAACCCCGGGCTCGACACTGTCTCTTTGGCTGTGGTGGTTTTGAAGACCATATTTTAGTAGCGGAAAAAGATAAAGAAATCTTTTCAGATTTTTTATAATTTGGCTTTTGATTGATCATTCATAACAGTTCCATATAGATGATTCCACATTTGGTGTCTTGGTGCGTAAATCAAGAGCACAATTCATAACAGTTCATGATAAGCACCAGTACAAGCTGGACTTCCCAGATCAGCCAACTGAAAGAATCTGAAAAGAAGAAATGCAGGAAATGCCTTGGTAAACTTTGCCTGGAAGATGGGTGACTTTTTTTTCAGCAATCTATAATCCATTCCCTTGGCCTTTGGCTTTCTTAACAAGGCCATTTGCATCCCAGATTCCCCATGAAGTGCGAAGCCTGAGCTTGTGGAAGTGGCTGAAAGATGCCCTGTTTCTCTGCAGGGACATTCAACTGGAACAGGAGCCGGAGCGCTGTCTGGGGAAGCCTTCTCGGAGCTGGAATTTGTGCCGTGTTGGGAGAGGAGGAGGAGGGGGAGAGCGCTGGTGCTGTGTGGCAGGAGCAGGAGGTTTGGGCCACAGGACATTCCGTCTGCGCTGCTGCCCCGCAATGGGCAGCTGTGCCCAGGGCTCTGGGCCTGGCCCCGCGTGCACTGAGCTGCCTGGGCTGGGCTCAGGTTCCCGCTGGGCCTGGGCAGAGCCTGGGCTCAAACTGGGGGCAGCAGCAGTGCAAAACACCTCTGGGCATCTGTGTTTCCTGCTGCTGGGAAGGAACAATGAAGCGAGTTTAGAAGTTCTGGTTTCTGCTTCTCCTGGTTGATTTTTTAATTTAACTCCACACTGCGGAGGCAAATTCTGTGGCAGCCACTGTCAGCTTATTCTATTTCAACACTGCCAGCAACAGGGCTCTGTTTGAGCCCTGCAAATGTGGCCTGTGAAGCTTTAATTCCCCTCATCTTAGTGTTCAGGGGCTGGTGAGCATTCCAGTATCTGCTGATCTTTATGTCTGTGACAAAAATACTGACTTCACTGTCATGAAAGCACCGTGGGTAGCACCAACTGAAAGAGGCACTTGCATTTTTATGGATAAAATTCAGGTTGCAAGAAGAAGAGGGCCAAGAGCAGCCATGATCTGCAATTCCCAAGGCAGAGGCACCAGCAGCCTCCTCCTGTCACCTCAGGGTGAGTCAGAGCTGGAAACAGTGCTGGAACCCAATCCTTTCTTGCTCTGAGGGCTGGCTCAGGGCAGCACAGGCGAGCCCTGAGCAGTCAGGGCTGTGTGTGGGTGATTGCTGCTCTGCTCCAGAATTGAGCTGGAAAAATCCGTTGGGAGCAGAGGAAGGAGCAGGCGGGAAGGGGCCGGCACTGCTGCTGCTCCTGGCCGGGAGCCCCGGCTGGACCGGGCCGGCGCCCCCTGCACTGCGGCTGCTGCTGCTGCCAGAGCCGGGCGGGACTCGGGGACAGGGAACGGACACGGGGGGACAGCAAAGGCCTGGTGGCTGCAGGGACGGTGGCGCTGGGGCCAGCGCCAGCACAGAGCTTCAGCCCGCAATTAACCCCAAGGGAAACCCCATTTCAGCCTTTCTGCACTCATGGCTGTGAAAGGACTGAAATGAAAGAACAGCAATCAGAGCCCAACACCTTCTCCTTTGGGAGGAGCCCCGCGTCTGGGGCTGTGAGGGGCCATGAGGGACTGTGAGGGGCTGTGAGGGGCCGTGAGGGGCCGCGAGGGGCCAAGGGGAACTGTGAGGGGTTGTGAGGGGCCATGAGGGGCTGTGAGGGGCCATGGGGAACTGTGAAGGGGTTTTGAGGGGCCATGAGGGGCTGTGAGGTGTCACTCTTGAGTCGAGAATGTCACAGGAACAGGTAGGAGGCAGTTGTGTAGAGAGAGTGAAAGAAGGTTTTATTCAAGAGAACTGTGCGGTTTTTATAGAGAAACAGAAAGACGAAGTAGAGCAACACCACCTGCAGATTGTTTATACTTAACAAGTTATCACATCCCTACCATACCCTAAAATTTCTCACATGCTGCTGTGAGAAACACTTGCTGTTTCTCTCTCTCTCTTCCAGGGCATCCACAGTGAGAGGCTGTGAGGGATCTTGGGGAACTGTGAGGGGCCATGAGCTGTGGGAGGCTGTGAGGGGGCATGAGGGGCCATAAGGGTCTGTGAGGGGCTGTGGGAGGCCAGGCCCCTCATGGAACCAAGGATCCATTGTGACTGCGGAACCAAGGAAATCATTGTTGACAGTACAGAGCCTCATGGAACCAAGGGGCCTTTGTGGCCCAACAAGGCCTTGTGGAACCAAAGGCACCATGGTGACACTATGGAACCTCATGGTACTACAGATCCATTGTTACACAGCAGCCACAGCAGGGCCGCAGAACCAAGGAGATCATTGTGACACTGCACAACCTCATGGAATCAAGGCATCCCTGTTACACTACTGAACCTCATGGAGCAAAGGGTCCATTGTGACACTGTGGAACCAAGGAGACTGTTGTTGGCAGTAGGAAAGCTCATGGAACCAAAAGTCCATTGTGACATTTTGGGGTGTCATGGAATCATGGAGACCATTAGGACACTTCAGGACCACTGGTACCAAGGGGCCATTGTGACACTGCAGGGCCTTGTATAACCAAGGGGTCCTTGTAGCATGGCAGGGCCTTATGGACTCAAGGGGATCAAAGTGACACTGTGGGGCTCCATAAGGGGCTTTGGAGCTCCATAAGGGGCTGTGGAGCTCCATAAGGGGCTGTGGGGGCTCCATGAGACCACGGGGCCATTCTGACCATGGAACCAAGGATACCGTTGTTACACTACAGAACAAAGGAGGCCACTGTGAACCAGCAGGGGAATCCACTGGGACTATTGTGACACTTCAAGGGCATTGTGGAACAGCAGGGCCTTGTGGAAGCGATGAGACCATTGTGACATCCCAGGGCCTCGTGGGAGCAGGGGGCCATTGGGACACTCTGGGTCCCCATGGAAGCAAGGGGCCAGTGTAACACATCCAGGTCTGCTGGAACCAAGGGGCCACTGTGATCCTGGGGAACCCAATAGAACCAAGGGGCCATTTGGAGACTCTGTGACCTCATGGAAGCAAGGGGCCATTGTGGCATTGTGCAGTCCCATGGCAAGAAGGAAACCATTTGGACACTGCAAGGCCACTTGGAAAGCAAGGGGCCATTGTGCCACTGCAGAGCCAAGGAGACCATTGTTATATCACTGGGCCTCATGGAAACAAAGATCTGTGGTGATCCTACAGGGCCTTATGGAACCAAGGGGCAATTTTGATGCTGCAGGGCCCCAAGGATCCAAGAACATGGAACAGGTCTGGGTGGCTGGGCCTCCTGGGGGCTGCTTGACTGGTCCAGCTGGCCTTGGCATGTTGAGAGTTGCTTCTTATCAACCCCTGAAACCCTGGAATTCTGTGCATTCCTTCCTGTGGGAAAGAACTGTCCCTCTCCAGGGGTTCAACGCTGAAATTGGGATTCCACCTCCAAATTTGATTATATCCAAGAATTATTCCCATATGAAACCTGCCAGGACAGACTGCTCTGGCTGGCCTTGGCCTCTTGGGGGCCACTCCTCATCTGCCTTCAAAACACTGGGGGCCCATTCTTTTCTTCTCATTGAAAAAAACACTTTCAAGTCCAGACATCCATGGCCAAAACTGAGAATCCACCTCCAAAATTCCTTATACAGTTTTCCAATGGTACCTCCCAAACAAAAGCTGCCAGGGCTATCTAGATTCCCTTGGCTGCCCTGGTGGCCCTGATGTTGCTGCAGGGCCTGAGTGCTCTTGGGGCCGGGCACAGTCCTGGGGGTGGCAGTGCCGCGGCTGCAGCAGGGACAGGCCATGGGCACTGCTGGGGCGGTGCTGACGCCTCAGGCCAGGCCCTGGGGGCTCCAGGCTCCTTGCCCAGGCTCTCTCAAGAACACGGCCAGGCCAATGCTCAGCACAGAAAACCCCGTGAGCAGCCCCAGGCTGGCCGTGGGCAGGCTGGGAGCAAACAGCATGGCTGGGGCTCTGCAAGGGCCCTGGGGGAGATGGGAAGGAGCAGCAGAGCAGGGGCTGATCCATCCCCAGTGCGCTGCACAGCCCAGGGCAGCGTCCCAGAGCATCCTCATGGAGCTGCCAACAACATCCCCCCTCTGCAGCCCTGGCCTCTCCCCCAGCTCACACAGGTGCCCCATCCTTGCAGGCACAGACACGGCAGCACTGGCTCAGCAGCCCCTGTTTGCATTGCACACAGCAGGCGGGAGCACCCCCATGCTCTTGGTGTGGGGACATGAACGTGAGGGAGCACAAATGCCATCAGCCCCTGGGGCCAGCAAGGGTTGGGGGACACCAGGGAAACCACTCGGCTTTGTCCTGGCCTCTGCAGTCAGCCAGAAAGTTTGTTCCCATCACCTGGGAGTTCCCTGTCCCACTGCAGACGCTGTTGCTCAGAGCCAGGGCTGCCTGGCAGCCACCCCCAAACTGCCCTGAGCATTTCCTTGGCTTCACCTTTGCTTTCTTTCCTCTTCCTGCTGCAAATTTCTTCCTATTGCCCACCCCTCTTCCCTCCCCTGCAAACAGCCCATCCCTTTTTGCCCTTCCCACTCTGGCCCCACTCCCTATTGCAGTTCCTGACTTGGCCCCATAAACGTCCCTTTGGGCAGCAGGATCATCCTACAAGTGCTGCAGGAATTGTCTGCAGGCTCCTGCAGTGCCTGGTGCTGCTCCCTTGCCAGAGGCACCCCAGGCCAGGGGGGCACATCTGGGCTGCTGTGTCTGCCTCTGGGGCTCCCTGTTCTGGGCAGTGAGGAGGAGCTGCAGAGGCTCTGCAGGACTGACAGGATGGGCTTTGGGGCTGGCAGGAGAAGCTGAGGGACCTGGGCTGCTGCAGCTTCTCAAGAGGGGGCCCAGGGCTCATCCTGCAACTGCTCCAAGGGTGGTTCCAGAGAATCCCAGAATCAGCAAGGCTGGAACAGGCCATGGAGATCATCAAGTCCAGCCTGTGCCCTGACACTGCCTTGTCTCCCCTGAGCCTCCTCTTCTCCAGGATAAACAACCTCAGCTTCCTCAGCAACTCCTTACAGCACTTGTGCTCCTGACCCCTCCCCAGCCTTGTTGCCCTTCTCTGGACACGCTCCAGCCCCTCCATGTCCTTCCTAAATTGGGGGCACCAGAACTGCAAACAGCACTTGAGGTGCTGCCCAAGCATTGCTGAGTGAGATGGATAGAACCTCTTGTTCGTTACGCAATAGACCACCATGTGATTGGGAAATAAATAGTTGGTTAACCATATGATTGTGATTCAGAAATGCATGGTCCACCATATGATTAAGAAATAGGTAACCACATAACCTAAAAATAATATATATCAAGTTACCATTGCTTGCTATAATCCAATCATGTATTGCGCAAGTACTAACCATGCGAAAGGCAAAAAGGAGAACTAACCAAGTAATAGGAACCAGCCAAATATTCCCCATATAAGGAGAATGAGAGCTACGGGGTCAAGAGTACAGGCCCGAGGAAGACTTCAAGCCTTCATCCAACGACCACCAGAGGGTAGAAGACGACCCCCTAGCAACAACTGGAGCATGCGCCAAGAAAAGGAACACATCTACGGAAGTGGATTAGTATAAAAGGGGAACTTGAGAAGCACTGAATGCGGCAGTTGGTGGAGCGGGGACTCCCCTGTCGCCCAGCGCTGAATCTTTTGCTTATGCTGTATGCAATGGATTAATAAATTCAAATTGGAAATATTGCTCCTTTTTGAGTCCATTTATAACAATTTGGTGCCGTGACTCGGATGGTCATAGGTGAGGAGGCAACGGTGTCTGGGAGGCGCCCCACCCCATCTCTGGGTGGCCCAGCATCCGACCTTCCTACCTCACGACCACCGACGAACCTAAAATTATACTCATAAGCAAAAGGGAGATACCGGTGAACCCCTTAATCTTCTGTGCACAGGGTCCGGACGAAGACGCAGGACACGTAAGTCACGTAAGCCGTAAAGGGTCTCGGAGTGCAAAGGCACTCCGAAAGAGACGGAATCCGTCCGGTTGGGGTTGAGATCCTGGAGCAAGGATCCTAGAGTGCAAAGGGGCACTCCAAAGGGATGAAACAGGAGGAGAAGCCTCCTGTATGCTCCAGATGAGCCCTTGGAGGGCGAAAGATCCTTGAGTGCGAGTAAATGAGGTGTGCATGAGAGGGGAACCGACAGTCGGATTCCCCAAGTGAGTGTGGACCCTCAGTAGTGCGGTTCCCATTAGTCCGCGAGGACGTGGGCCATGAACCAGGGGAAGCGAGTGGTGTTCTGTGTGTGTGAGAGGCAATCCTAAAAGGATGGGACAGGGGGAGAGTAAGCCCCTTGCACAAGTCAGGCTCCCCCCCATTCCGAGAGATAGCCCCCTGGGATATGTGCTTAGTAATTGGAAACACTACCCAGGAACCGAAAGTAAGGACAGGGCTAAAATGATACACTATTGTGTAGAAGTTTGGGGTGGGAAGGAGATTTCTAAGAATGTATATTGGCCCATCTTTGGGTCATCAGAAGATTGGGTACGACAGGCATTAAATGTTTGGGTAAACTCTAAAGAACCCGTCTCGCCAGAAGAAAGCGAGTATGCAAAGATCTGGGTTTTTAGACCAGAAGTATACATTTTTAAGTTAACTGAAGAAAATAAGGAACTAGAAAGGAAGAAGGACAAGAAGGAAAATAAGACAGATGAGATTATAATAGCACCCCCTCCATATGTCCCACCCCCTCCAGCGCCCAATGCACCGGCACCCCCATCTCAAGAAAATGACAGTGACTCTGATCAATCAGGATATCTGGGTCCGGTCACCAGAAGTAGAGCTAGAAAACAGCAGATGGGGCTATTTCCTCTGAGGGAAATGCCGATGGGGGGACCACAGGCAGGAATAGGGTTTATTTCAGTTCCCCTGAGTTCAATTGATGTCCGGGAGTTTAAAAAGGAAATGGGACATTTACTGGAAGATCCTCTAGGGGTAGCTGAAAGAGTGGATCAATTTCTGGGCCCAAATATGTATACATGGGAGGAACTTCAGTCGATCTTAACCATCTTATTTTCGGCTGAAGAAAGAAACATGATTAGGAGGGAGGGAATGCGTATCTGGGATGCGCAACACGCCCAGGGACCCGCCGCAGATACTAAGTGGCCCCTGCAAAATCCGCGGTGGGACCATCAAAATCTAGCTCATCGAACGCATATGCAAGATCTAAGAACGATTATAATTCAAGGTATTAGGGAAGCAGTCCCGAGGGGCCAGAATATAGATAAAGCATTTAACGACAGGCAAAGGAAGGATGAATCACCCACAGATTGGTTAGAAAGATTAAGACGGAACTTTCAGTTATATTCCGGTATGGACCCTAATAGACCACCCGGAATAAATCTTCTAAAGGTTCATTTCGTTTCAAAATCATGGGAAGATATAAAAAGAAAAATACAAAAGATTGAAGATTGGCAAGATCTAGGGTTGGATGAACTTTTAAGGGAAGCACAGAAAGTATATGTCAGGAGAGAGGACGAGAGTCATCGGAAGCAAGTTAGGCTGATGGTAGCAGCAAACACAGCAACCAGAAGGAATAGGGAATATCGGAGAGAAGGGGAAAGAGTTGGGGAACCCAGAAAGGAAGAACCTAAGGGAACAGTGGACCAAAGAGTCAAGACCTGTTTCTATTGTGGCAGGAAAGGACATTTTAAGAAGGATTGTAGGACTAGGATCAGGGATGAGGAAGTATTCCAAATGGATTAGAGGGGTCAGGGGCTCTATCTAATGGGGACCCGGAAACAACATAATGAGCCCTTGATAAAACTTAAGGTGGGTCCCCAACACCAGGAAATACTTTTCCTGGTAGACACTGGGGCTGAGAGATCAACCATTCAATTTTTACCAAAGGAATGTAGTTTATCTAAAGAAGTTACTACTGTTATTGGGGCAAAGGGGGAACCATTTGAGGTTAAAATTATTAAGGACGTAGTAATAGAGACAAATTCCAAATTAGTAATGGGGGATTTTTTGTTAGTTCCCGAATCAGAATATAATTTATTGGGACGGGACATGATTATTAAACTAGGAATCAACATCGACGTAGAAGATAGAGAACTTAGAATAAAACTTTGTCCTCTGCGAGTGGAGGACGAGGAAAAGATAAACCCCGAAGTATGGTACACTCCTGAGAGTGTTGGGCAATTACAAATTCCTCCTTTTACGGTGACTATTAAGAATCCAGATATCCCCATTAGGGTAAAACAATATCCTCTGTCACCGGAAGGGCGAAAGGGGTTGAAACCTGAAATTGATAGATTACTGGACAACGGACTACTAGAACCCTGCATGTCTCCTTTTAATACGCCCATTCTTCCTGTTAAGAAACCAAATGGTACCTATCGTCTGGTACATGATTTAAGAGAAATAAACAAACGCACCGTAGCCCGATTTCCAGTAGTGGCTAACCCATACACTCTTTTAAGTAAAGTGGGACCAGACAATTTATGGTATAGTGTAGTAGACCTGAAGGATGCCTTTTGGGCATGTCCTCTAGCAGAAAACAGTCGGGACTATTTTACCTTTGAATGGGAAGATCTAGATACAGGCCGAAGACAACAATTGAGGTGGACTGTGTTACCACAGGGATTCACAGAATCCCCTAATTTGTTTGGGCAAGCTTTAGAGCCAATTTTACAAGATTACCAGACAGAGGAAGGGATCACATTAGTACAGTATGTAGATGATTTACTCTTGGCGGGGAAACAAGAAGAGGAGGTCAGAAAAGAAAGCATCAAATTGTTAAATTTTCTGGGATTAAAAGGGTTAAAGGTTTCAAAGGCAAAACTACAATTTGTAGAAGAGGAAGTTAAGTATTTAGGACATTATTTGAGGAAAGGGGAGAAAAGGATTGACCCGGAAAGAATTCAGGCAATCCTGGCATTACCCATCCCCAAAAATAAGAGGCAAATTCGGCAAATTTTGGGCTTAACGGGATATTGCCGACAATGGATTGACAATTACAGCGCTAAGGCTGCCTTTTTATACCAAAAGTTAACCCAGGAGGGAATTCTAAAATGGAATCAGGAAGATACGGAGAAACTTCAGATCCTAAAAGAAAGTCTGGTGCACGCACCAGTACTTAGTCTTCCAGACACAAACAGACCCTTTTTCCTTTTCATAAATGTAAATGGAGGAATTGCGTTTGGGGTACTAACCCAAGATTGGGCAGGGAAAAAGAAACCTATTGGGTATTTATCAAAACTTCTAGATCCTGTGAGTAAGGGTTGGCCCACATGCTTACAAGCAGTAGTGGGATGTGCCTTGCTAGTGGAGGAAGCTCGAAAGATTACCTTCAACAGTATATTAATCTGATGCCCGACTTCTTAAGTACGAAGGAATTTTAATAGAAGCCCCAAACCTAACTATTGAAACTACAGCCCTGCAAAACCCCGCTGAATTCCTATATGGAGAATGGGGTACGGAACCATTCGAGCATGATTGTATAGTTACCATAGAAGAACAAGTAAAAATAAGGCCAGATCTGGAGGAGGAGGAATTAGATACCGGAGAAAAACTATTTGTAGATGGTTCCTCAAGGGTTGTAGAAGGAACAAGGAAATCAGGATATGCAATCATTAGGGGACCTGAGTTGCAAATATTAGAATCAGGACCATTAGATAAATCTTGGTCAGCCCAGGCGTGCGAACTATACTCAGTATTGCGAGCCTTAAAATTCCTAGAAGGAAAGGAGGGAACTATCTTTACGGACTCCAAATATTGCTATGGAGTAATACATACATTCGGAAAATTATGGGAAGAAAGGGGGTTGATGAATTCTCAAGGAAAGGATTTGATTCACAAAAATCTTATCGCAGAAGTATTAAAAGCATTAAGGAAACCCCGAAGGTTAGCGGTAGTTCATTTAAAGGGGCACCAACGAGGATTAGATTTGCAGAGTAGAGGAAATAATGCAGCAGATCAAGAAGCGAAGCGAGCAGCATTACGAATCCTGACGCTGAAGGAGGACAGAAACAATATTAACTTAGAGGGCCAGAACCCAATTATCACATTTAAGGAGGAGGAAAAGAAGAAGCTGCTAGAAATTGGGGCAACTGAAAATCCTGAAGGAAGGTGGTTCCTACCGGATGGGAGAGAAATTTTACCCAAAGTTATGGCCTATAGGTTATTGACGAAGGTCCATCAGAAGACCCATTGGGGGTCACAAGGATTAGTAGATTATTTTGCCACCAAATACATGAGTATGGGCATTTGGGACATGGCCAAGCAAATAACTAGGGGTTGCCTCCTGTGCCTACAAACAAATAAGAAAAACCTAAGGAAATTGCCAGAGGGAGGACGACCTCTGGCAAAGAGACCTTTTTCACATATTCAAGTCGACTTTACTGAACTCCCAAAGGTAGGAAGAGTAAGATATCTATTAGTTTTAGTAGACCATCTCACTCATTTTGTAGAAGCATTCCCAACCTCGAGGGAAACTGCTAAGGTAGTTGCAAAAGTATTACTAGAGGAAATAATCCCTCGATATGGGGTTCCTGATATCATAGACTCAGATCGAGGGCCACATTTCACTTCCCAAATAACTCAAAATTTAGCAATGGCTCTCGGAATCAAGTGGGAACAACATACCCCATGGCATCCTCAAAGTTCAGGGCGAGTAGAAAGAATGAACGGAGAGATAAAAAAACAATTAACTAAATTAGTAGCGGAAACAAAAATGTCCTGGGTAAAATGTGTTCCTTTAGCCCTATTGAATATACGGACCAGACCTAGGGCAGATATGGGGATATCCCGTTTTGAAATGTTGTACGGAATGCCATACAGCCTTGAGGGACCTCAGGAGCATCCAGTTATTAGTGATCAATGTATGAGCAAATACTTAGTTGAACTAATTAAGTTCAAAAAGGCTCTATGGGAAAAGGGGATGTTGGCACAAAAACCTCCTTTAGATTTTACCATACATAAAGCACAACCTGGGGATTGGGTATTAATCCGAAACTGGAAAGAAAACCCCTTGGTACCAAAATGGGAAGGACCTTACCAAGTAATTATTACAACAGATGCTGCAGTCCGAACTGCCGAGAAAGGGTAGACTCACGCTAGTCGCATCAAGGGACCCGTGAAACCCCCGGACAGCTGGAAGGTTTGCAGTGTCCCTGGAGAAACCACAATTAAATTAAAACAAACTTCATGATTTGGACAATAATATGGGTGGAAGATAATCAATATCTTCAAAAACTGTTAATAGGAGATAGGGAAACACCACGATATTGTAAGACACTGGAGGACGAATTGGGCAAGCCTTTCTTTAAGTCTCCTCGCCTTGAACATAAAGGACATACCTGGGAAGGGGAGGAAGCCTTATGCCAAGATATAAGACTAAAATGCAGTTGGTTGGACTGTGATCGTTACCCATTTGTATGTTTTTCTTGTAGGCTATGTAACGAACCGTGGTGGACTCATTGTCGGAAGGGACGGGTTCCTAGGGGCATTTGCGGCCCATGTTATGATAAAGAAAGGAAATTAACTTCTATGATCCTTGACCACAAAGTAAATTCAGGGGAAATAAAACTTGGATCAGACCAGTGGTGGGAGATTTTCTCAAAGGGAATAAATCCCGACCGGTTCTGCTATCACTCAAACGAACCGGCCCCTTTCCTTCTCGATATTCTTGAAGTGGCGTGCAGAAAGAGAGTTCACACCTTACGGTGTGATATTCCACAAATAAAAGCCAATAATTGGGCTGTAAACACGAGAAAGTGGAAGCGAGACAATAACCCGACTCCTGAAGAATACCCCTGCTGCCGAGAAGATGGTCATCCTCGAGACTCGCTGCAACCGAGTCGTCGAGCGAGGCAGAGGGATAATAGACCGTGGAGACGATCGGAAGTCTCGACCCCGCTATGGAAAGTCCAAGAAATGCTGGCAGCCCTGCCGCAGGACTGGTGAGCCACCACTAAAGGGAAGGGAGCAGGGGAGAGAAAAACAAAGGCAACAAAATTCAAATTATGAGTCCTATTCCAACCATGTGAACCACCCGGTTTGGACAAAACTAGTGATATTGATGTGTATAACGGTTAGGATGTCTTATGCTCAGACACATGAACCTTTTATGTGGTCCTGAATTAGATGGGAGGACCAAAAGATTTTGAGAACACAGGTCACTTCGGGAAAACCTAGCTTTTTGTGTACATTGTGTGACCTAATCCCTGTGGCACCATGTCTGAATCAATATCAATATTACTTCTGCCCAAGTTCAAATCCTGGAAAGAGTTACTGTAATTATCCTGGGCATTATTATTGTGCTTACTGGGGATGTGAAACTATTTCTTCAGGATGGGGAAGTAATGACAAGTTTATCACCACTGGATGGGGACCTTTTGGATGTAAACAACCAGAGTCACATACACAGGCCGGAGGAGTTCATGGGGGTAACTGTGATCATATCTATATCAACATAACTAACCCCGATGACTCTGCGTGGTTACTGGGAAAAATGTGGGGAGCTAGACTGTTCGAACCAGGAACAGACAGAGGAGGACATTTTCTGATAAAGAAGAGTCCTCTACCAAATGACCCAGAGCCTGTAGGACCTAACCTGGTAATGATAGAAGAGACAGTCGAGAAACAGGAGAATGATTCTAGTATGGGTGTAAATGCCACACTTCCAACCTCCACACTCAGCTTGACTGAAACAGGGGATGACAATTTATGGAATATCTTACAAGCTACGTTTAAAATCTTGAATGAAACCCATCCAAATTTAACATCAGACTGTTGGCTATGTTATACCCTAAAACCCCCTTTCTATGAGGCAATAGGAATTACTGCAAAAGCCAAAAGAGTAAATGGCACCAACCCCGCGAGATGCTTGTGGAGAAAAGAAAAGGATACTCGGGAATAACTCTAGCAAGAGTCACAGGGAAGGGAAGATGTATAGGACAAGTCCCCCCCCAGAAAAACGCCACCTGTGTGCTGAGTATGGGAGACTTAGAGATCAGACGAAACCCGCACAATGGCTACTTCCAGCAATGAACACAAAATGGGTTTGCAATACTCTGGGAGTTACCCCTTGTATAAATATAGAAGAATTTAACGGGGCAAGTGAATTCTGTGTTCAAGTATTAATTGTGCCCAGGATACTTTACCACTCCTCTGAGTACGTTTATGATCAATACCAGATTCCAGAACATCATTTGGTCAGAAGGGAAATTTTCACCACTTTCACGGTAGCTATGTTACTAAGCATGGGAGCAATAGGGACAGGAACAGGGGTGGCCTCGCTAGTACAACATCATAAAGGATTCCAGGAACTCAGAATGTCTGTAGATGAAGATTTAAGGAGAATTGAAGAATCCATAAGAGATCTCACAGAATCATTAGATTCTCTGGCAGAAGTGGCTTTACAAAACAGACGAGGACTAAACCTTCTATTGTTACAACAAGGAGGACTATGTACAGCCTTACGAGAGGAATGTTGTTCCTATGTTAACAAGAGTGGGGTCATCAGAGACTCTATGGCAAAACTTAGAGAGGGGTTAGAACAGAGGAAGAAGGAAAGGGAAGCTCAACAGAGCTGGTATGAAACTTGGTTCAATTACTCCCCCTGGCTTACCACCCTGCTGTCAACTATTGCGGGACCAGCAATGCTCTTAATGATGGGACTTATGTTTGGACCTTGCATTTTTAACAAAATAACGAATATTGTCAAGGGAAGACTAGAAGCAGCTCACCTAATGGTGATGCGCTCAGATTATGAAGCCTTACGGGGGGCTGACGGAGGGGAATACTTGGAACTAAATCGATTTGAGCTAGTAAGATTTGACGAACAAGAGGATAAAAGAAAAAGGGGGGATTGAGATGGATAGAACCTCTTGTTCGTTACGCAATAGACCACCATGTGATTGGGAAATAAATAGTTGGTTAACCATATGATTGTGATTCAGAAATGCATGGTCCACCATATGATTAAGAAATAGGTAACCACATAACCTAAAAATAATATATATCAAGTTACCATTGCTTGCTATAATCCAATCATGTATTGCGCAAGTACTAACCATGCGAAAGGCAAAAAGGAGAACTAACCAAGTAATAGGAACCAGCCAAATATTCCCCATATAAGGAGAATGAGAGCTACGGGGTCAAGAGTACAGGCCCGAGGAAGACTTCAAGCCTTCATCCAACGACCACCAGAGGGTAGAAGACGACCCCCTAGCAACAACTGGAGCATGCGCCAAGAAAAGGAACACATCTACGGAAGTGGATTAGTATAAAAGGGGAACTTGAGAAGCACTGAATGCGGCAGTTGGTGGAGCGGGGACTCCCCTGTCGCCCAGCGCTGAATCTTTTGCTTATGCTGTATGCAATGGATTAATAAATTCAAATTGGAAATATTGCTCCTTTTTGAGTCCATTTATAACACTGAGCACAGGGGAAGAATCCCTGCCCTGCTCCTGCTGGCCACACCATTCCTGAGCCAGGCCAGGAGCCATTGGCCTTCTTGGCCAGCTGGGCACACTGCTGCCTCATGCCCAGCCTGCTGTCCATCAGTCCCTGCAGGTCCCTTTCTGCCTGGCTGCTGTCCAGCCCCTCTGGAACCTTGTGGAGGGGAAGGGAAGGGAAGGGAAGGGAAGGGAAGGGAAGGGAAGGGAAGGGAAGGGAAGGGAAGGGTCCAGATCCAATCCTTCCTGAAATGTGGGGTTTGCTGGAACTGCCAGTGCCTTGACCTGAAAATTTCCCTATTCTGGCACAGCTCAAGTGCAGCAATTTGCTGGCACAGAAATCCAAAACCCGGCAACTTCCTGCTACTGGGTCTGGCACCTCCCATATCTTGTGTTTGCTGCCCCAGTACCCAGATTTGGAAATTTCCTGGTGCCCGCACAGCCCAAGTCCAGTGATTTGCTGGCACAGAAATCTAAAATTTGGAAATTTCAAGGTTCTGACTCCAGCACCATCCAGATCTAGCGTTTGCCTAGACTGCCAGTGCACAGATTTGGAAATTTCCCGATGCCTTCACAGCCCAGGTCTAGCAATTTGGTTTTAGCTAGCTTAGGAAGAGAAGTTCCTCGGACTGTGACTTTCCTTTTTCTTGGAACTGTTTAAACCTGCTCTGGACTGAAAACCCAGACAAACACCTGCAGCTCACACCTGTGGCCCCCCGAGCTCTGGGACGCTGCATTCCAGCACCAGAGGGACTTAGAAGAGACCGAGTGAGCCAACTACAACCCACAACAAGGACTTTCTGAATTTTCCATCTCTTCAGCACTGTCCAAGGTTTTATTTAATATTATTCATTTTTCATGCTTGTGAATACTTTACTTGTTTAATAAACTGAGGTTTTTTTCACTTTTCTCCAGGGAAGTCTTTTCCTGAACTAGTAGGGGTAGGGGCTGCTTGAACTTTCTTTCTAGATGTATTCCTTTTGGAGATTTCCTCCCAAAATTTGCCCTAAGCCAGCACAAACAGTCACAATGAAAACTTCACCAGTGGCATAATTTCCTGGTGGCAAATCTTGTGACAGAAGCTTGATCTTGTTCTCCATGAGAAATTCTTGGGAAGAGCAGACAGGAGAAGATTCCTGGAAAACTGAAACAGCTTTCCAAAAGTGAAATGAAAATGGAAGAAACAATCCAAGATGTTTTCCTCTATTTATTTCTATGCTCCCCTTTTCCATGCTGCATCCCAGTAATTCCAGATGTACCTCACCTCTAAGATCAGTGACTTAGGGATTTTTAGGCGTTCTAAAATACCATGAGCCACACACAGTTTTCCTTCTCCTCTTTTTACTGGAAAGCAACACTGGACATGTAAGTGCAGTGCTGGGCTCAGGTAGGAATCCTACCCCAAGGGAAGGTGGCCCGACAGTGTTTGACCCTCAGCAAGGACAATGCACAGCAGCAAGCGAGGGGATCGCTGTGCCAGTGCGCAGGAGTCAGGGCTCTGCATCTGGGCTCAGCGCTGGAAGGTTCCCGTGTTTGGGCAGACGGAGGGGCTGTCCCCAGGGCGCGCGGGGCTCGAACGTGGGGCTCGTGGGGCGAGCGGGGAACGGACACGGGGACGAACGGCCCCGGTGCCTCAGTTGCAGCGGCGGCAGCGGCGGCAGCAGCGGCAGCAGCAGCAACAGCGTCGGCAGAAAAAAGACCACAGACCCTAAACACTGCTTCTCATTCTCATTCTCATTCTCATTCTCATTCTCATTCTCACTCTCATTCTCATTCTTCTCTCTCTCTCCCGCTGTCGGGCACCCTTCTCTCGGGGTCCCTTGCCCGGCGTCCCTCTCCTCTCCCCGCCTCCCTGTCCCCTGCCGGACCAGGCCATGCCCCCGGCCCGCCCCCGGCCCCGGGCGGGGCTGCCCCGTGCCCGGCCCCGGCCGTCCCGCCGCGGTCTCGCCTCCGCCTGGCTCTGGCCGTACTGGCGGTAGCGCTGCTGGGCGGGCATCAGTGCCTGGGGCGGGGGCGGCATCGCCGCCCTTCGGCTCCGCCTGGCCCGAGCCCGGCCCCGGACCCGAGGCAGGGTCCAGTCCCGACCCCGGCCCCGGCCCCGGCCCCGGCTCCTCCCGGGACCCGCGGAGGACACACGCGGCGCGGCCGCTCCCGCCGCTTCCGCTGCGGCTTCCCCGGCCCGAGCTCCGCCTCTCGGCAGCGCGGCCGCCAGCCCCGAGCCTCCCGTGCCGCGTTCCCGGGAGCGAACGCCTGGGCATGGCCGGCCCGGGGCGGGTGAGGGGCGCTCGGGGGCCGTTGCTGGCCCCGGGCCGAGCGCTGACCGCCGCGTCCCGCCCGCAGGGCAGACTCAGCAGGGCCTGCAGGAGCAGTACAGGCTGGGTTCGCTGCTGGGGCGCGGCGGCTTCGGCAGCGTCTTCGCGGCCACGCGGCTCTCGGACGGCGCCCCGGTGAGCGGCGGACGAGGGGAGGGGGCGGAGGAGGAGGGCAGAGAATGGGGCTGGGCAGGGAAGGCGGTGAGCTGAGCCCTCTGCTCCCCTTGATTTGCAGGTGGCCATCAAAAGGGTGCCACGGAACCGCGTCCTGCACTGGGGCAAGCTGGTGAGTGAGCAGGGCCAGCGGCAGCAGCCAGACCGTGCCGGGTGGGAATGAGCCGAGGCCCGGCACGGTGGGAGCCGCCAGGACGCCCCGAGGGAGAGCGGGCGTGGGGCCAGCGCAGGGCGCAGAGCATCCCGGGCTGGCTGAGGGCTTCACGAGCCCCGGCACGGCATCGGCTCCACTGACGGCATCGTGCTCCTCCTGCAGCCCGATGGCACCAGCGCACCCCTGGAGATTGTGCTGCTGGCCAAGGTGTCCACTGGCTTCCCCGGTGTGGTCCAGCTGCTGGAGTGGCTTGAGCTCCCCAAGGACATCTTGATGGTGCTGGAGCGGCCAGAGCGGTGTCAGGACCTGCATCGTTTCATTCGGGCACGGCGGTTCCTGCCCGAGGAGGAGGCACGGGAGCTGTTCCGCCAGGTGCTGGAGGCCGTGCGGCACTGCACCAGCTGCGGGGTCCTGCACCGTGACATCAAACCAGGGAACATCCTGGTTGACCTGGACACCGGGCAGGCCAAAGTGATTGACTTTGGCTGTGGCACCTACCTGCAGGACACAGCCTACACGCACTTTGCAGGTGAGCCCACGCAGGGCTCCTGGGCCCAGCATCTCATGACCCAACATCTCCCAGCCCAAGCTGACTGTGGCAGCAGGGATTCTCTCTTTTGCGGCCCTTCATGTCACTGAGTCTTCAGCGAGTTTCTTTTGAAACTCAGGGCTGAGTGGGTAGCCATCTTCCAGCCCTGCTGGCAGCCTTTGCCCCCCACTCTGCCCAGAACTGGTGCTGGGGCAGCCAGCCCAACAAAAATACCCGTGGGTGGGGGTAGCAGAGAGGGAGAACCAGAACCTGTGCCCAGCCGGTTTGGTGTGCAGGTGAGAAAGGGCTTGGACTGCTCCACTCACCTGGTCTGTTGGGGTTCATAATGTTTTTTGGGGCAATGCAGGCAGGGAGGATGAGAGCATGGTTTTTCCCAGCACTGGGTAGGTTCTTCCTTGTTATGGTCAGGCCTTGCCAGGGCTTCCACTGCCCTCTTGAAACACCAGTGGCTTCTTTTCCAACCCCAAGTCTGTACACAAGTCCCAGGTGCTGGTGAGAGGGCAATGCTCACCCTGTGTGCCACTGGGGCAGCCCCCACATGCCTAGGGATGCTGGGGCCAGGCTCTGGGAACAGCCTCATCCCCCTGATGAACTCCATCTGCATTCCATAGGAACACGGTCATACAGCCCCCCGGAATGGACCCACTTTGGCTGGTACTATGGCAAGCCAGCTACCATCTGGTCCCTGGGCATCCTGCTGCACCAGATGGTCTGTGGGGAGCACCCTTTCAGGAGGTGCCAGAACATCAGCTGGGACCATCAGCTCTCGCTGCCAGAACGGCTCTCTCAAGGTGGATCCTCATCTCTGGGCACGGGGGGAATCCCAGTGCTGGGAGACAGCAGCAGGCTCGTGGGCATCCTGCACTGGCAGCTGCTGAGGAGGTGGCAAATGTCCTGCTCTCCTCCAAAACAGGGAATGGATGGGAAAGTTTAGGCCCAGCTTTGAGCACATCCAGCATGGCCTGTGCATGGGAATGGTGGGGCAAAGCCAATAGGAGCCTTCTCCAACTAAGTGGTGGTTTCTGGTTTCTCTGCCCAGAGTGCCAAGATCTGATCAGGCGGTGTTTATCCATGCTGGACTTGGAAAGGCCCTCATTAGAAGAGCTGTTCTGTCATCCTTGGATGCAGGATATTCATCTGCCCTAGAAGAAGGGAGAGAGCCACAGGCATACTTTGATCCAGGGCCCTGGTAAGTTCCAGCTCCACACGTGCCTTGGCAATGAGAAGCAAAGGAACCCAGCCCTTTTTGTGCTGCCAGTGTCACTGCACCGGGGTCATGGGATGGGAACACGCAGCCCTTGGGCTGGAGCTGAGCTACTCTGCCCAGCACTGGTGGCCGCCATCCAAGCTGGTTTTGCTTGTCCTGGTTCCCTGACAGCTGGGGCCCTGGGCAGAGCCCTGGGAGCCTGGTCTCCCCCCAGGGAAGGAGAAGAAGCCCCTGGAGAAGCTGTACCGGGTGGGGCTGCTGCTGCTGGAGAGAGTGAGGAGGACACCAAGGATGACAAGCTCTTCCTCAGCCTGGCCAGCTGAAGATGATGGACTTTGATTCTGGCACCTTCTTCAAAGCCAGGCTCCACAGTGAATTTGCAGATGAGTCCACAGGCAGGGGGATGCTCTCAGATTTGGGCATTGCCCAGCCTGGCTGGGAACCAAAGGTTCCCCCTTTGCTGGGGCAGATGCAACTCATTCTTCAGTGGCTGCCCAGCTGCTTTTGGCAGGGCTGGGGCATGGGCTGGGGTGGGTATGAAATGGGAGCGGGCTCCTAGCCCTCGCAAAAGCCCCCAGCACCCACCGTGCCCCGGGCTGGGGCTGGGGCTGGGGCAGCCAGGCCAACACAAACAAACCCCTATGGTGGGAGCAGAGGTGGGGCTCCAGAACCTGTGCACAGCTGCTTTGCTGTGCAGGCAAGGAAAGGCTTGGGCTGCTTCACTGCCCTTGTTTGCTTTGGGGTCACTGTGATTTTTGGCGGCAGTGCAGAGGGGAAGAGAGAAAGTGTGGGCTTCCCTCACCCATGGCTGGGTTTTTCCCTGGCATGTGGGGGTTGGGCCTTCCTCAAGGCCCTGACACAGATAAGAGTTTTTACCGTTTTTCTTGTTTTCCCTTTTTGCATCTAATCTCTTTTCAATAATGTGTTGTTTATTTTTCCAGAGGAAGCATTCAAGGTGGTCCAGTGTGGATGGGGAAGTGCTTGGGAGCAGCTGTGGCATGGATGGGCCATGCCCTTGGAGAAGGCTGAGGCCGTGGTTTGGGAGCAGCTTTTCTTGCAGCCGTGGTTGGCGTGAGGTGGGTCCCGGTGTGCTTGGCAGGGTGGGATCAGAGCTTTGGGGAGCTGGCAGCGAGCACAGGAGCATCCTGCTCTGGGCAGCTGCTGAGGGCTGGATGTGCCGTGGCTGGCTGCAGGCTGGGCACATGTGCTGCCCTCCTGCTCTGCTGCCAAAGGCAGCAGGGATGGGCACAGCTCTGGGCACAGCTCTGGGCACAGCCAGCATGGCCTGGGCACCGCAGGCCTTGGCACAAGGGCACAGGAGCCCTCAGCTGACGGGCGCTTTCTGCTTTCTCTCCTTGCAGCCGGGCTCTGCGGGTGCTGAGGCTGCTCTGGGCTCTGCCAGGGCTCTGCTGGGCTCAGCCCTAGGCCCAGCTGGGCTGGCTCTGCCCTGACATTGCTGTCACAGCTCTGCATCAGACGAGCCCGTTGTGAGCACAGTGCCTGAGCTTTCTGCTTTGGCAGGTGAGTGAGACTCTGCTGCAGGCCCAGAGATTGCAGCTGGGGACACACATCCAATTGGCAAGGACCCAAACTCTCCACAGTCCCAGCTGAACGCCTGGATCTGCACAGGGTGTTTTGTCTGTCCCATTCTTCCTTCTTGATTGGCTGGAATTGTGCAATTGCACTTTCTTCCTCCTCTAGAAGTGCCACAAGTGGGCCAAAGCTGGCGAGTGGGCCGTGCTCCTGAGGCAGTGCAGTCTGGAGCTGGTGGATGGAGAATTGCCCTTCTGCACTGCCAAACCAGAGCAAAAAGCCGTAAGTGGGACTTTGTGTCTCTAAGAAATCCCTGACAGTTTCAAAGGGAATGTGCAGCTCATTTTCAGGCTGAGAAGGAAGGTCATCTTCTGAAGGATTTGGGGTTTGACAGAGTTTCCATTCCCAGTCCTGCTTGGAGCTGGAAGGGCACAAAGCCCTTCTTCTTGCTTCGAGCACAATTTAAAATACAAATTTCGAATGTTTGGAAACAAAGCCCAAAATCTTTTAATAGGCTGCTGAGGTCAGTAAAATGGATGCATGCCATCAGCACATTTACAATGTAAATACCTGAGTTCTCTTTTTAAGAAGATCATTTACCTCTTAATGCAAAGAATTTAACTTTGCCTTTATGTTTTGGTTTTTCACTAACACCTGGATTTTATTCCTATCTTTTACAATTTACCTATTTTTTTTCCTTTTTCCTTTTTTTTCCTTTCAATAGAAAACATGTCCTATCAAAGGAATGTCCTTTGCTCCTGGTTCCCGTGTGGAGCAGCTCCCTCCCTGCTGGCTGAGCTGCTCAGGCAGAGCCCGGCAGCTCCTGGCCCTGCAGGGCTGAGGCTTTTCCCCGTTGCTGGGCACAGACTGATGGAGCAGCACTTCTGAACACGGGCACACAGAGGGAGCAGCAGCAGCTGCCTTTGGCCACTTGAGGCTCCAAGGCCCAAACTCTGAGCAGCCAGGGCTGGAAGAGACTGGCAGGATCTGATCCCTGACTCTGGGCCAGGGCTGCACAAATGACCCCACAGCAGCAGCAGCAGCAGCAGCAGATGGAGCTGACTTTGAGCACAGCCCCTGCCCCTCTTCCCTCCCGTGTGCAGCGGTGTCACAGCAGCCTGAGGCACCTGGGAGCCCCCAGTGCCAGCAGGGACTGGAGATGGCAGCCCTGGGCTCCTGGAGGCTGTGCAGGGAACAGAGCTGGGCACTCCCTGTCCATGGGGAGCTTCCAGATGGAAAAGGCTGCTGTGCCCAGGCAGCTGCAAGGGCACAGAAAGGAGGCTCTGGAGCACTGGATCTGTGCCAGTGCCACAGTCCTGGGCAGCAGCCAGCGAGCACTGGGGAAACAGAGGGCACAGCACGAGGGACAGAACCAGGCAAGGGCAGATACTGGAGAGAGCCAGGCCCGGGAGCAGGAGCAGCTGCTCCATTGCAGTCTTGGAGAAAGCTCTTGGCTGGTTCAAAGCGCTGAAAGGCGTGAAGGGCAGAGAGGAGGCCACAGCAAACAATGCTCCTGTTTGCACAGCCTCCCCTCTCCATGTCCCAGAAGGAATTGCATGGACTGTGCTCTTCTCTCTGATTTGTCTCGTTCAGCATGAGCAGGTCAGCACCAGGAGCTGAAGGAGCTGAAGCCTCAGGCCACAGGAGCTGGGCAAGAGGGAACTTTTGGAGCAAAGTAATGCTGCTAAAATAGCCCCAGCTGAATGCAGTGGATATAATCATGGAATCACAGGATCCTTTCTGTTGGAAAATCCCTCTGAGCTCACCCAGTACAGCCGCTCACCCAGCAGTGCCAAGCCCAGCACTAAACCACGTCCCTGAAGTGCCAAGGCCTGGACACCAGCCCTGAGTGGGACCTGGACAGCAGGCCCTGAGCCAAAGGTGGCCTCTGGATGAACCTTCCAAGCAAACGTTATCTTTGTATCTGCTCCCTGATGACATATGCATGGTCATCAGCCCTGTGATAGATGTAGCCACTCATTAGTGAGACATGGATTGACCTTTGTGTATTTAGAAACCAGACAAGGCCATGAAATCTGACATCTGGCCTTGTTTGGGGCTGTATGGTCAAAGTCAGCTCCCTTGGTTCCTCCTTGAGACCTGGCCAGACTTTGAGAGAGACCCAAGAGGAGGATGAAAGCAGATGTTGCCACACTAGCAGTGCTGTCAGTTTGTTCATTCAGCACTGTCAGAGCTGGGCCCTCTCCCAGCAGGGTTGGAGCCTCTCCCGGGGCTGGAGGCACCTGCAGGAATTCCCAGTGGTCAGGAGTGGCTCTGCAGCCCTTGGCTGTGACAGCTTGCCCAGCTGCTGTGTGGGTCTGGGGGATGGTAAAGGCTGAGGGTAAATGCTGCTGGATCTTTGTTAATCACTGCAGGCAATCTTTGGTGGGGATGGTTGGGTGCATTGCTGAGCTGCTCCTTTTGTGATTCTTTGCTGCTCTGAACTGCAGGAAATGACCCTGATCCCTTCAGTTGGTGTCTGTGTCTTTGGTGCTGACCCTGCCCACTGGCAAAACAAAACTGGCACAGTCTGGCCAGATCCCAACAAAATGTCACTTGTTCAGTGTAAATGTGAGGAATCAGTGCCATCAGAAATTCCCAGCTGGGAAGCCCTTCCCTGGAGTTCCCTTGCTCTGGAGTGGGCTGAGTTTGGAGCCCCGTGTGAGCAGTGAGACTGTTGGGTAAAAGAAGCTGCACCCCTGGATGGCTTCAAATGCATCCAAAAATTGCAAATGGAAAATGAAAAGACCTTGTGGGTTTGGGCAGACAAAGATGAGTTTGTTGAGAGTACATAGGAAACAGCACCTTCAGAAGGAACAATCATTGTTGGAATGCTCCCACATGGAGCAACAAAAGAAGGTTTTCATCTTGAGCTCAGATGCCCTTGTGCAAGTGAAATATCAATATAATAAATAACTATATACATATTTATAGTATAATAAGACCTTCATGTTTATATTTATAGATTTTTATTTATATATGTCTATATCTACATGTCTATATCTGTATTTATATATAAATATGTACATATAATAATAATGTGAAATAGTGCTGACAATACTAATTTGGTATCTTTGGCTGCTCAGGGATGTAACACGAAATACCCTACAGAACAGGATTGGCCAGGACCCTAATGTCAGTGGTCAACTTTGTGAGATTGTGTACAATGGAAAAAGGAGGAAGGGAGGAAATTGGCTATTTCTACAGGGTGTGCTGATACTGTGATGCAGAGTGTTTTGTCTGTTCCTGTGAAAAATACAGTGATTTTTCCTGCAGGGTTTTTCATGTACCAGACTATGCACAAGCTGCAGGATTGGTTGAAAGGGTGAAGGGGTTGTTAAAAGAGCAGTTGGAAAGATGAGGAGATGGGAACCGTTGCCCATGGAGAACCCATCTCCCAGATGTGCTCCATGCCCTTCACAATGGCCCACGGGGGAAATGAAACCCCCTGGCTGTGCACGGCTGCCCCCAATTTGCAAATCCAACCATTGGCAGTGAGACTTGGGCTGCCTGGGAAATTGTTCTGGCTGTGATGGCCCCTGGCAGGGCCAGCCCAGAGGCTGCAGGGCTTGGCCTTCATGCATTGGAATTCATTAGGAGAAATTCAAAGCAAATGAGAGCTGTCAATACTGAAACAGGAATTCAGATTCCTTCAGGACACTTTGCTTTGGTAACTGCTCCCTTGGAGCTTGGCCTTGCAAAGTGTTCCTGTCATGGCAGGAGGAATTGATGCAGAATATCCAGGAGAAATTACAGTAATTCTGTTAAACAATAATGAACAAGATTGGATTATTCAACCCCATGACAGGGTAGCACAATTATCGATATTGCAGTTTTAAGAACAATTGTGAAAACAGGAGATCCAGCTCCAGTCACCACCGTTTGTGGAGATAAAGGGTTTGGATCCAGTAGCCCTAATAATGGAGCCAGAGTGTGGGTCCGGAGGCCAAAAGGCCCTCCCGAGGCAGCTGAAGGAGCAGCTCCTAGGAAAGACAACTCTGAGTCCTGAAACCTGGGCAGGAACAATGGGAATGTGTCCTTGCAGCCAAGTATTGTGTGTGAGAACAAGTAGATCTGACAGGATATTGTTTTACACATCCTGCCAGACCAGACCTTCCTGTTTGCCGTGACACTGAGGGACTTGCACAGGAATTCCATTCAGGAGCCTGGGTGCCCCTCAGGGACTGGGACCCGGCCCCTTCCAGCCAGAGGGGAAAGGGGCCCCCAAGCCTTGTTAGCCACAGACAGCATGGTAAAGCTGAACAGCAAAGGGCCTGGGGGCATTATTCTGGAATTAACATGGTGGCAGCTCCATGCACAACAGAATTCTTGTTCCTAATTGGAATGAGATTGAGAAAAAAGAATGAAGAACGGTGTCACTAAAGTACAGCTGATGTCTGTAAGGTGTACCTTGATAGTCAGCCAGAATCTTCTTCTGCCACAAACACCTCTGGTGTTTCACCAATGGATTGGTCATCAAAATGTGATGATGGGTTATGATGGATTGCTGAGCTTCTTTTGTAATTCATTGCTAATGATGATGTGCTTTGCTGAGCTTATCCTTTTGTAAATCTTTGCAGCTGTGCCCTATATAAATGACACAGTTCCTTAAGTTGGTGTCTGTGTCTTTGTTAGTGACCCTGCCCACTGGTGAAACAGGGCCCCCTCTTGCCTAAGTGTTCCCTGGGAAGGCAAAAACCCTCCCTCCAAAATTCCCCCCTTCCTCCCTGTTCCCCCCTTCATACCCTGAGCATGATGTGCTCTGGTCTGGGGTACCCCGGGGTCGGTTGGGGTCCCCTGTCCTGGCTGTGTCCCCTGCCCAGCTCCCCCACAGCCCCAGCCCCTCCCCAGCGTGGCTGGACGAGGGGCAGGACAGGCCTTGGCTGTGCTGCAGCTCAGCAAGAACAAAACCATCTCTGCGTGCTCAGCCCTGTGCTCAGCACCCGGCCCAGCAGTGTCTCAGTGCCAGGGGCTGTGCCCTCAGTCCCTGCCAGGGGTTTCCATGGCAACTGCCAGGCCAGGTGACCCAGGTGTCCCCCCCAGTGCCAGTTGCCATGGAAACAGTGCCCAGCCCTGCCCCTTTCTGTCTGGCTGACCTGGCCTTTGGCCCTGGCAGTGCCGTTGGCTGCTGGTTCCTGGTGCCTGAGCGGCCAGCGCGGCACAGGGCAGGTGGCCATGGCACAGCCCCCAGCAAGGGATCCCCTCTGGCTCTGGGCACTGACACCAGCCCTGAGCAAGGGCCCAGGACAGCTTTGCATGGCCACCAACTATCACAAGGGGGCCGGGCATTGGTTGCCATGGCACCAAACCAAGGAATGGTTCCTCATGGCCATTGCCATGGCACCTGGTGGCACCAACGAGTGTCACTGCAATTGTACCTGGAACAGCCCTGGCACCGCTTTGTCCCAGGGTTGCCATGGCAACCGAGGGCAGCAACAGCTCTGCAGGCAAGTGGCCATGGAACCTGGCTGCAGAAATGGCTCCTTGAGCTGGTTTCCAAGGAAACCTGAACTGATGGGGGTTGCCATGGCACCCAGACACGGCATTGGGGTCCCTGAAGTGTCCGTGGAACAGTCCCTTGCAATGGCACCATTGCATGTTGGGATGATGATGCACCCTCACAGCTGGCCCGGGACAGGTCTGGAGTGCTCTGGGTGGCACCTTGGGCTTGGCACACACTTGAGGAGGATGTCTGTTTGCAGTGGGGAAACTCAGGAGTTTTAGATTGCTTCAAAAAGAAATGAAGAAAAATCCCTCTTTGGCTGTGTGCAGCCAGTTCTTCAAGCAAAGCAGGTTCCAGGTGAGTGAGGAGGGACACGATGGGCTTGAGGAATGTGGAGCAAGTTTGTCTACACTGGCTCAGAGCTCAAGACACAGCTTCTGTCAGCAGGCCAGACCTCCTTAGGAGAGTCCCTGCATCAATATCAGTCACTGAATGCTGCAATCATCTCTTGTGTAATAGGAACAGCAATAAAAGACACCCTTTAAAATAGGACTACATATTTCCTGGAAGGTCTTGGAACTATTTCTCCATAACTGTCAAAGGAAACCGTCCTAATGAACTGCACTGGAGCAGAGGGAAATCAAGGCAGAGCCAGGGTTTGTCAGGACTTGCTTGATCCTCATGAGCCTCACTGTGCATTTGGAGCTGAGCCCTTGAACCTCAGGGCCTGGGAGGAGATTGCACAAACCTTGCCAGGAGTCAAAGGCAGAGGAAAAACCCAGAGTGTCTCCAGGCATTCATGGCTCCCACTGAGGTCCCTCTCCAACACAGGCTCCTCATGGACTCCTTGGAGGAAAGAATTGGTGGCCAGGATGGCACAGAAACCTCTCAGACACTCAGTGTGGGAAGGAAAATCCAAAGTACCTTCAACACATTGAAGTGTCTCAAAGCATTAATTGAGGCCCCTGGGATGTGGGCTAGGGGAGGATGCTGAGAGCAGGACAAGGGGCTGCCAGTGCCCAGCCTGGATGGGGCTGTGCCAGGAGGCCCCAGGGCCTCAGGACAAGGTGTCTCCTCACAGCCCTTGGTGGCACAGACCCTGCTGTGCCCCAGGGCACCAAGACTTGGCTTCTCTTTGTCCCCACCTGTTGTCACTTCCTCCAGTTCTCTGCTGTGCCTGGGGCCTGGGGACACTTTCTCAGTCGTGTCCCTGACAGGGATGTCTTCAAAGTACAAGAAACTTCAGTGTTTCAATGGAACTGAGTTCTTGAGGGTTCTTGAGGGTTCTGTGACATCACAGAGCTGGCTGTGACATCACAGACCAGAGTGTGAGGCTATAGAGCAGAGTGTGCCATCATAGAGGGTGGCTCTGAGGCATCAGAGAGTGGGTTGTGACATCACCTGGTGACTGTGTAACATCATAGAGGAGGCTATGACATCACAGAACAGATTGTGACATCACAGGGTGACTTTGTGACATCAGTCTTCTGTGATGTCACAGCATTGCTGTATGAAATCACAGGGTGACATAGAGTTGGCCCTGTGACATCACAGGGTCAGTGTGACATCACAGGGGCAGTGTGACATCACAGAGATGGCTGTGTGATATCAAAGGGGCAGTGTGACATCACAGGGGCATTGTGACCTCAAAGGGCAGTGTGACATCCCAGGGGCTGTGTGACATCACGGGGGCTGTGTGAGGTCATCACTGGGGAGGTCACTCTGCCCTGGCCCCCCTCACAGCTCCCCCCAGAGCAGTCAAACCCTGCTCGTGCACAGCAGGGTCCCCTGTCCCCCCAGGTCCCCCTGCCCCCGGCCCCGCAGCATCCCCCAGAGGATGTTCCACGAGATCGACCCCAGAACCTGACACAGGGATGGGGGGACAGGGCCCTGGGGGTGGCACAGGGGGACAGGGACCCCCTGGCAGCATCCCCGTGTCCCCCAGGGCCAGAGCCTGGGCCAGGGCTCCTTCACCCTATTACCAATGAGGACTTGAGAGCGCTGAAAAAATCTATGGCAAGGGATCAGCAAAAACCAGATTTAATATTAAGGGATAGTAGCACAAAGTTCCTTGGCAAGAGTCACTCTGCTCCTGACTGGAAACTTGAGGCACACCAAGGAAACAAAGCAACAACACCAAACAAAATCCAGGCAATCAAACCAGAAATGAACTGAGAACTGTCCCTGTGTGTGTGTATGACACATGCACAGTGAGGGCAAGGATAAAAGGAATATAGCCTAAAGCTTAACAGGCCTCACGCTTAACAGGACTTAACTTACACCTTAAATGTAACCGATACCTTAAACATCAAAGTTTAGCAAAACAACAGCACTAAACAGTATTTAACTTTACTTATAGCCTATGACTTAGCAATTTAACAGAGGAATAACACCTAACAATATTTAATTTAGCTAACAACTTAAATTAAACATAAAAATTTTGCAAAAGAACACCTCTTAATAGAATTGAAGTTAGCTTAGACCTCATGACTTTACATTACTTACAGCTATCTGGATATCTGACTGACTCAGCTATCCAAGGCACTCAAACCCCTCAGAGAGCAGCATTTCTGCCACATTTCCCCAGCACAGGCACTCCTGTGTGCACACAAAGAGTCAGTGCAAGGCACCTGGGAGAAATTCCCCTGAGGGCAGAAAATGCTCCCTGTGGATCCTTTGGCATCTCCCCAGTGGGTGAAGGATTGAACCTGGAGGAGTGTGGGGATTGGCCCAGGCTCCGTCGTTGTTCAGGATCCCCAAGTGCAGCAAACGGGAGAGTTCCCGGCAGGGAGAGGCCCCACTCAGTGGGAGTTGCTGGCTCAGGAGAGCTCCAAGGGCTCCTTTTGGAGCGCTGTTTGCAGGGCCCCAAGAGAGGGGCTTCAGTCCCAGCAATGGTTCATCCTGGCCACACTTGGCATCAACAGCTTTCTTTGGCAGTGTGAGAACAGGGATGTTGTGCCACTGAGGGAACAAAAACAGTTCCCAGGGCTGCTCCTACAGAAACCAGGAGCTGGTTGGGCAGCAGCAGTGGCTGGAGCAGACAATGTTTGTGATGAGCTGCAGAGGACTGTGGAGACCATTGTGACACTTTGGGGTGTCATGGAACCAAGGGACCATTGTGACACTGTGAGACCCCATGGAGCCAAAGGTCCATTGTGACATTGCAAGGCCTCATGGAACCATGGACAGACTATTAAGATACATCACAGCCTCATGGAACCAAGGGACCTTTGTCACACTGTGGGGCACCATGGAATCATGGTGACCAATTTGACACTGAGGGAACTCATGGAATCATGGAGATCATTGTGACACTATGAGGCCCCATGGAACAAGCAAAGCATTGTGACACTGTGAGGCCTCATGGAACCAGTGAGACCACTGTGACCCTGGAGGTCCCCACAGAACCAAGAGGACGATTGTGATACTGTGGGGCCTTGTGAAACCAAGAGGCCTTTGTGACACTGCAGGGCTGCATGGAACCAAAGGTCTATTGTGACAGAGAGGGGCTTCCTGTCATCAATGGTCCATTGTGACACTGTGGAGCCAAAGGAGATCATTGTAGCACTGCAAACCTCCAGGGTCCAAAGGTCCATTGTGACATTGCAGGCCTCATGTAACAGAGGAGCTGCATGACATTGTGGAGCCTGGGGAACAACAGACCATTGTGACACTGCAAGGCCTCATGGAACCAAGGTGTCGTTGTGACACTATAGGGCACCATAAAACTAAGGGAACGTGGAACAGGTCTGGCTGGTTTGACCTCCTCTTCCCCCTCACTGGTCCAGCTGACCATGGCATGTTGAGGGTCTCTTCTCATCTGCTATTGAAACACGGGGGCTCTGTGATTTCCTTGCTATGGAAAAGAACTGTCTTCTCCTCCAGGTGCCCATGGCCAGAATTGGGATTTGACCTCCAACATTGCCTTTTGTGAGAGACTGGAGGAGACTGTTGGCTGAAAACATTTCATGTGTGGGGGATGAAAAGGCAGGTCCAGCCTTGCCCTGCCCTGGAACCCCAGTCCCCCCAGAGCCTCTATCCCAGCCCAGCAGTGTCTGCCAGTCCCTGGCACAGCACAGGCAATGCTCCACAGCCACCTCTGCAGCCCCCAGCCCAGCTCCTGAGGGACCAAATGAGCCCAAGTCCCACCTGGGGGAAGGGCCCAGGGAGACCAAGGGGTATTTAAGGCTGACCACAAGGCAAGCACACATCTTGACCCTGCCTCCTCTTGGAATTTCCATCTGAACACTGCTGGAATCCAGGAGTTGGTAGCTGTGTGTTCTTCTCTGTATCTTTTATGTCTTTCTTGCTTTCTATGTCTTTTTCTTCAGTTTCTGTGCTCCTGCAAATTTTGATTAACTTAAAGTTGAACAGACTTAGAGTTTGTGAGGTTGAATGGGCCAAGTCAACGCTTTGAGAAGTGTTTTTTGTTGACTGAATATCTGTCATCGTTTGACATGAGAAGAATTTTAAAAAGTAATACAAAACTTTTTGTGTAACTGACAATCTGTTAAACCACTAAGAGACTGAACACATTTCTGTGAAACACAAATGTTAAAGATGAAAAAGGCCAGGAACCTCCTCCTTCTTTTCCAGTCAACAAAGAAGCAGTGGGCCCCTGCCCAAGGCCCCATCTCAACCAAACCAAACCAAACCAAACCAAACCAAACCAAACCAAACCAAGCAGCCCTGGCATGGGCTGAGCCCCTCCCCCCTCCCCAGGCTGCCCCTCCCCATCAGATCCATTCTAACCAAACCAAACCCCAACAACTACCAAACAGGAAAACAAAAGTGGCTACAAAACCCCAAACAGAACAAAGCCAGCCACAGCTATTAAAATCTTATCATCAAGTCGTTGTCCCCCCCCTCCCAACACAACTCAAACCAAAAACCCCTACAACCTGTAACGCATAAAAAATAACCCTACAACTAAAATTAAACACAAAAATACCCCCAAAATCCCAACAATAAAACCAATCCTAACACAACCCAAAACCAACTCCCACCACAAGTTACTGGCAGGTCAGGTGTTGATCCTTTCAATACATCAATCCTCCATTGAGTAAAAGAAAAAACAAAATGCAAACATATTAAAAAACACTCCTCAAAGTCAGTAAAAAAGAAATGCAATCCCAAATAAAAACAAAAAAGAAAAAATACCTTATTCTTAAATCTTAAATCCTCCTATAAAGTATGAAAAAACCCTCTTTTTTATAGCACATAAAATTATAAAAAAATATTAAAATAATTATAAAAAAAAACCTACATACTAAAATAAACAAATGTTAAAATTACTGTAATTTTATTAAAAGTTTAAAAAGTAAAAGAAAAAAACCCATAATCCAATACCTTCAAGAGAAGAACTCTATTCCGGAAGATAAAAATAATTTTAAAAGTAAATAATAAAACCTTTTACCTTTAAAAAACTCATCTTTAAAACAATACCTCATAAGTCAGCATGGCCCATCAACAAGCAGTAAAATGGCTTATAGCAATAAAAGAACTTCACAATACCCAAGTTCCCCAGACAACTGTATTCATGACAAAATTAAGAACCACAAAAAAACTGTTTTTTCCTCCTGTAAAAATACTCCATAAGTTTAACATGAAAAACTTCTCTCTCAAAGTATTCTAAAAAAAAGGCTATTCTGGAAAGAGTAAACTAACTAGAAATTTTAAATTTAGTTACTTCACATTGTCAGAAAAATTTGGAAGAAAAAAAGTGTACTAAAGAGTTTATTTTCATTCCTTACTACTTTCTTCTTTTTTAATTTATTTTTAATAAAATTTTCTTTATACCCTTTTAAAATTTTAAGACTACTTTACCTTTCTCGTAATCCTGTCTCACAATAAAATAAATACAGAAATAATTAATTGACACTAAAACCCACAACACTCATCAATACATTAGTTAAGAAATCTCAAGATTAGAAAAATCTTAAATTAACAAACCAAAACCACTACAATATTGTAATAAATATTTTGCCAAAGTTTCTCTGATTTTCTAAAGTTGCCAGTAAAAGCTGTTTGGTTGTTTTGAGTGCCTGAGAATCTCTTGTTGTTATTTTCCAGGGAGTCCAACTCAGAGGACACAAACAATTGTAATTCCTTTTAAATCTCTCTTCGAGAGAGTTGTCTGGGAGATGGGAGTCAGGGCTTGTCTGTCCTGCTTGGCACAGCCCAGGCAGGGCTTTCCCAGCCACATTCCACACTCCATTTCCCAGCTGGAGCCGCTGGTGCCTCTGAGTTGTGCTGCCCCAGCCCCAGGGACGCTCTCCTTGTCTGCCCATTCCCCCACGGTCTCTGGGCAGGGATGGCCTCAGTGGGGGGTGCTGACATCCTCAGCAACTTGGAGGCTGCTGCTGAATTTTCCTGCTCCAGAGGCTTGTTCAGCCTTCAGCTCTTCAGTGCAGGAATTCAGTGTCCCAGGGCTCATTAACATTCAGAACAACTGAACAAGTCAAGCCTCTGGGAATAATTTGATTTTAATTTTCAAATCCTTTGCATTTAATTAGATCTCAGTAGTGTATTCAAAGTGAATACATGATATTTAAAAAGACAGCCAGAAAAGATTTTTTTGGTCCTGTTTAGTTTTGTTTTCCTGTTAATTCATTGCTATGTGCAATCTCCAATTGACACTGAATCCAAGTACCTCCTCATGCAGTTTGAATAGATATGAAAATCAAGATTCTTCATGGCTGACAATCAATCAGACTCTGTCCCTACCCCCACCCCACCATTCCCCCCATCCAAGCCCGGGCACTCAGAGCAGCCTTGTGCAAATCTGAGCTCCCTCCAGCCCAGGCTGCACCTGCAGCTTTCAGCTCCTTGGCTCCAACTCCCACCTGCTTTCCTTGGAGAAGGAGCTGCCCGAGACACAGAGGGATGTTCATTCATTGTCATCTAACAAACCCAAGGGGAGGCACAGCTCCATCAAATGCAAAAGTCATTCTTCTCCCTGGCTCTGCCCTGCCTCTGATCCCCACAGCCTGTCTTGTTTCCTTCATCCCTCCTTTGCCAGGGACTTTGTGGGACAAGGGAGGACTGCTCTGGCTATGGAGGGAAGTCCAAGTGCATCCACTGTAGTGGGAACCACAACTCATCTGGTTTGTGTCCTTTGAGGGACCAGGAACTGCTGAGACTCAGAGGCACAGAAAGGATTCTCTTCATGGCCAACATAAAAAATGTGAACATGATAAATTTTAATAAACATCAAAACACTTCTCTGAGCTGCTTGTAACATCTCAGCAACATCTGACATGTCCACCATCCACAAGTGATTGCCATACAGGAACGATTTTGGCACAGACGAAAAAAGAGGTAATATAAAAAATAAAACTACAACAAAGGTGCTGACTAAGGAGTTATTTAAACTTCTGAAAGATTGGGCAACTCCCTGATGCTCAAAGCATGAAGCCTGTTAAGGGAGATGCATTGGAATGATCAGAGAACAGCTGCAGAAGGAAATCTGGGAGCAGCAGCAAGGACATAGATCCAGCTGCTCTAAATGAAGAGACATCCTTAGACATGGCCATTTAAACAGGAGAGCTGGAAACACCCAAAGGAAGAAGATAATGAAATATTTGACTAAATGTTGGTGGCAAAGGCAGAAAGGAAGATCATTATTTCTTCTGCCATCAGCATAAGAATGTAGTAGATCTTCAGGATATCCCCATTCCGAGTCAGAAAATTCTGTAATTTCTTAAAAGTACTCAAATGACCCATATAATAAAGATTTTCTTGTATATTATGAAACTAACAGGCACTAAAACCTGTGCCCCTGTCCAGGCAGACATCAGCTGTGTGCCCATGAACAGGCAGTGCCACTTGTGCCCTCAAGTGCCCAGCTGGGATTGGATCTCTCCAAGAGCACCTGAGGGACAGCAGAGCACCTTGCAAGCTGCAGGTCCCAGCCAGCCGTGCAGGGCTCCTGTCCCATCAACATCTGCTCTGCTCCAGTCTGAAACAGGGCCCAGCATGGTGCCAGGATCATCAGAGAGTTGATGGAATTCAATGCCCTCCTCATCGCGCAGCAGCCCTGCATTTCCCTCCTGCAGCCTTAGTCTCCAGCACAGCCATGGAGGCTCTTGGGGCTCTGGAGTGTTGCTGCAGCCCCCAAGGGCACCTGAGCTCTGCCTTTGGCTCAGTCAGGTCTGGCCAGTGCAGGCCCTGCTCAGCAATTGCTTGTGTGTGCCTGGCCTTGCTGTCAGCCCCAGCAGTGGCTGCGTGGCCCCTTTGTGGCCCTGTGCTGGCCCAGAAATGGTGGCCCAGCCCCTGTGCAGGCCCAGCCCAGGCCAGGAGCATTGCGGCTGGGAACGGCTCCTGTGCCGTGGTGCCCACGGCAGCCTTGGGGCGCTGTGCCCCATGGCCTCCCTGCTGGGAAGCCACTGCCAGCTCCTGCAGAGCCTGTGGCACCTGTGGGGCTGCACAGACAGCTCTGCCCTGGGCTCTGCCGGCCTCTGGGCCAGCAGAGAGGCCGGCCAGGGCTGGCCATGGCCGGGAACAGGCCCTGAGCCCCACAGGAGGATGGAGCTGGGCCACAGCCAAACTCAGCCCAGGCAGAAGCTGGGCTCAGCAGCTAGGTCTGCAAAGGCCTGGGCACAGAGACTGGCGCTGACAAATGTCCTCGGCCCCCTCCCTGCTCTGTCCATGCCCCCAAGGGCACAGAGCAGCCTCCTCTCTGGGCCACTTGCCTGTTTGCAATGCCTTGCACAGGTGGTGGCTCTGCCCCACAAGGCCTGGCCTGAGTCCTGCCCCTGCACGCTCAGCCAGGCTGAGATGGACACTGATGGTTTCTTGGCCAGGCTCTCTGAGCCCAGCTCCCTGCAAGCTCTGCCAGCTGCCTGAGCTCTGGGCAGTACCAAGGGCCTTTCCCCAGCCCAGCCAGCTCTGGCTCCACAGCTCTGCTCAGGCCAGGCTGCTCTGGCCACTGGCCCCATGGCCTCAGCCCCTGGCAAGGGCACAGCAGCAGCTGCAGCTGCCAGAGGACTCAGCCCTAGCCATGGGGGAAGGCGCTTGGCCAAGGCCAAAGGAGGCTCCCTGGCTGCCCTCTGCCTGAGGTGCTGAGAGCTCTGCAGCCCCTGGTGCCATCCCATCTGCCCAGGGCAGCACAAGAGCTGTGGCCTTGGGGCCCTCAAGAGCTGCTCCTGCTCCAGGCCCAGGGCCCATGCCAAAGCTGGACAGTCACAAAGCTGTGCCCATTTCTGTTCATTGCTGCTCTGATGGGGCTGAATCCTCAGCCTCTTGGAGGTTGCTGATGAATTTTACTATTCCAGAGGCCTATTCTTTCTGGAGCTATTCAGCTCAGGAATTCACTGAAAAAGGCTCATATATATGTGTTCAAAATACCTGAGCAAAAAAAACCCCCTGGGAATAATTTAAATGTTCAATTCTTCGCTGGTTAATTGAAGAGATTTCAGTAGTTTATTTATTGTGAATATATTGTATTGAAAACAATGCAGAGAGAACTGTTTTGTCCTGTTTTCTTTTCCTGTTATAGAAGGTTATCAGCAATGTCCAATTGATATTGACCCCCAATTCCTTCTAATGCAGTCTGAACAGATATGAAAATCAAGACCCTTCACAGCTGACAATCAATCACACTTTGTCCCCACTCCCTCCCCACCATTTCCCTCATCCAACCCCTGGCTCTCCTATGGATCAGGAATGGTGTCGCCAGCAGGACCAGGGCTGTGATTCTTCCCCTGTGCTGGGCACTGGTTGGGCAGCACCTCGAGTGCTGTGTCCACTTCTGGGCCCCATAATTTCAGAAGGACATGGAGAGGCTGCAGCATCTTCAGAGAAGGGCAACAAGGCTGGGGCGGGCTCTAGAGCACAAGTCCTGTGAGGAGTGGCTGAGGGAGCTGGGATTGTTTATCCTGGAGAAGAGGAGGCTCAGGGGAGACCTCATCACTCTCTACAACTCCCTGACAGGAGTGTGCAGCCATGTGGGGGTCCAGCTCTTTTCCCAGGGAACTGGGACAGGACAGCAGGACACAGCCTTCAGCTGCACCAGGGGATATTTAGGCTGGACATTAAGAAATATTCTTCACACTAAGGGTGATTGGGTATTGGAAAGGGCTGCTCAGGGAGGTGGATGAGTCACCATCCCTGGAAGTGTTTAAGGAAAGACTGGATGTGGCACTGAGTGCCATGGTCTGGGTGACAAGGTGGTGTTGGGTCCCAGGTTGGCCTTGATGCTCTCCAAGATCTTTTCCAGCCTGGTTGATTCTCTGATGATTGTGACACTGCAGGGCCCTGGGGAAGCAAGGGGCCATTGTGACACTGTGGGGCCTGATGGCACTAAGAGGACCATGGTGACACTGTGTACGACATGGCAGCACAGAGCCAAGGGGCCATAGTGACACTGTGGGGCTGAATGGAAGCAAGTAGTCCATTGTGAAAGTATGGGTACTGGTGGAACCACAGAGGCCACTGTGACTCTGCAGGGCCTTGTGGAACCAAGGGGCCATTGCGCTGCTGTGGAACCAAGGAGACCCTTGGGAGAGCCTGGGGACAGTGGAATCAAGGGGCCATTGCTCCATTGTAAGGACTCTGGGAACTGAGGGAACAATTGTGACCCTATGGTGCCCCATGGAACCAAGGGTCCCTGGTGACAGTGCAGGATCATGTGTCACCAGAACTCCATTGTGACACTGCAGTGCCAAGGAATTCCTTGTGGCACTCTGAGGCCTCATGGAACCAAGAGGCCACTGTGACCCCACAGGGCCTTGTGGAACCATGCAGAGCGTTGTGACAGAGCAGGACCTGGTGTCAGATGGGTCCATTGTGACACTGCAGGGTCCCATGGAATCAAGGGGCCAGTTCTGCTCCTCAGGGACTCCTGGAATGAAGGAAACATGCTTGACACCATGGTGGCTGTTGGGACCAAGAGGCCATTGTGACACTGTGGAAGCAATGAGAGCATTTCTGCACTGCCAGACCTCATGGAACCACGGACTGTGACACTGCAGGGCCTGGGGGAACCACGGCACCATTGTGACACTGTGGGGCCCAAGGACCCAAGGGACTTGGTGGCACCAAGGGGTCCCATGGAAACAAAAGGACATTGTGACACTGGGAGACCTCATAGAAATGTGGAAACCATTGGGACGCTCTGGGGCCTCATGGAACAGGCTGGATCCAGGGTCCAAATCCATCAAGGTGAGGTTTAACAAGTCCAAGTGCTGGGTCCTGCACTTTGACCACAACAATCCCTGCAGTGCTACAGGCTGGGGACAGAGTTGCTGGACAGCAGCCAGGCAGAAAGGGACCTGCAGGGACTGATGGACAGCAGGTTGGACACGAGGCAGCAGTGTGCCCAGGTGGCCAAGAAGGCCAATGGCTCCTGTCCTGGATGAGGAATGGTGTGGCCTCCAGGAGCAGAGCTGCTGTGCCAGCACTGATCTGCCCCCTGCTCTGCACACAGACATTGCTGCTGCAGCTCCAGAGAAGGCAGCCAAAGTGCATCTCTGCAGAAAACTTTGCTGCGAGATCCTTTAGTTCCTTTAATGCCACTGAGAGCGCAACCACTCATTGACATAGTCTTGGACCACAGGGAAGGCGGAGAGAAACAAAATGAGAAATGGCACAAACAATGACATTTCTATGTGGACAAGATAAAAAAATTAAAATAAAGGGAACCCCTCCCTCCACAATTAAACAAACAAGAAGTATCAAAGATGACTTTTATTAGAAGTGATTTTCAGAAATTTGGCAGCAGTTTAATGTTTCTGAAAGCATCCAGCCATTAGTCTCCTCACAGCAGCCTTGAGCTCCTGGTTCCTCAGGCTGTAGATGAGGGGGTTCAGGGCTGGAGTCACCACCGAGTACAGGACTGACAGGGCCAGATCCAGGGATGGGGAGGACATGGAGGGGGGCTTCAGGTGGGCAAAAAAGCCAGTGCTGATGAACAGGGAGACCACAGCCAGGTGAGGGAGGCAGGTGGAAAAGGCTTTGTGCCGTCCCTACTCAGAGGGGATCCTCAGCACAGCCCTGAAGATCTCCACATAGGAGAAAATAATAAACACAAAACAACCAAAATTTAAACACACACTAACAGCAAGAAGCCCCAGTTCCCTGAGGTTGGAGTGTGAGCAGGAGAGCTTGAGGATCTGGGGGATTTCACAGAAGAACTGGCCCAGGGCATTGCCATGGCACAAGGGCAGGGAAAATGTATTGGCTGTGTGCATGAGAGCACTGAGAAAGGCACTGGCCCAGGCAGCTGCTGCCATGTGGGCACAAGCTCTGCTGCCCAGGAGGGTCCCGTAGTGCAGGGGTTTGCAGATGGACACGTAGCGGTCGTAGCACATGATGGTCAGAAGGTAAAAATCTGCTGAAATGAAAAACATAAAGAAAAATACCTGAGCAGCACATCCTGAGTAGGAGATATCCCTGGTGTCCCAGAGGAAATTGTGCATGGCTTTGGGGACAGTGGTGCAGATTGAGCCCAGGTCAGTGAGGGCCAGGTTGAGCAGGAAGAAGAACATGGGCGTGTGCAGGTGGTGGCCGCAGGCTACGGCGCTGATGATGAGGCCGTTGCCCAGGAGGGCAGCCAGGGAGATGCCCAGCAAGAGGCAGAAGTGCAGGAGCTGCAGCTGCTGCGTGTCTGCCAATGCCAGCAGGAGGAAGTGCCTGATGGAGCTGCTGTTGGACATTTGCTGTGCCTTGGCATGGGGATCTGTAAGAAAAGCAATCATGGAATAGGTTGTAGGAGGACACGGTATGGGTAATGTAGAATGTAATCTCTTCCCCCAACAAGTTGCAGCTGCACCCTACTACTAAAGATGAGAAACAGGCTGGATGATAACAGGCAACACCTGTAACCAATAAGAACTAGTGGTATAAAAGAGAAGTCACTGGAGTCCGATGGTTGCTGCAAGGACCAAGAACAGTCAGTGCTTAGAGGAGGTATGAAACTCTGAGGGTATGAAATCCTTGCACAATAATGATAAGAGAACTCTTGATATATAAGACAATGTAAGACAACAGAACTCTTAATCTCTGAGACAACATATAATGATAATTGAACTGTTGTAATATATAAGACAACAATAGGTGGGTTTGGAGAGGACTTGAAATATCCCAGCACAGCCTTGGGGGAACTTTCCCCCCTTCTGCCTGCCCAGGGCTCTGCTGCCTGGAGCTGTCCCTGCCAGCAACTGCTTCCCTGTGCCCAGGGCTGGGCCCTGCCAGTGCTGCCAGGGCCCAGTCCAAGCCTGGGGGCTCAGCTCTGCCCTGCAGACCCCTCCCAGCTCTGGCACTGCCCAGGGGCAGCTCTGGCTCTGCAGGCTCTGATGGTAATGTCAGAGTGACACTGAGGAGGCAGAAAAAGTGACACTGATGCAGCCTCTAGGGGGTCCTGTGTTGATTGCTGTTGCTGCCTGGTTTACTCAGATTGGGAGATTATTTTTATATTTCACAACCTGAAATGAGAGATGAATATGTATGTTCAATTTCTAACTCAGAGCAGTAGATAAAAAAAGAAGGATTTTCCCTTTTATGCAGCCCCTGTTTCAATATGCTCCCTGTGTAATCTAGTTGGAAGTGCTGTGGCCTTAAATGCCATCCTTGAAGCAGTCCTGAACAATGCAGCATCCTCACCACACAAGGAGAACACGTCCAAGCCTTACCAGCTATCTCCTCCCACCCAGATCTTGTCCCCCAGTGCTGGAAGCAGCTGCCAGGGCTGGCTGAGAGCTGTCCCTGGCAGGCAGCAGAGTCCCTGCCCCAGCACAGCGACCTGGACTGCAGGACCCTGCTCTGCAGGACAGCCCTGGGCACCCCTGGCTGCTCTGCACAAGAGATAATCAGAGAATGTACTCACAGGGTCTGTAGGGATGTTGGGATGTTCCAGCTTTAGGAGATCACTCCAGGAGCTGCAGCTGCATTGTCCTGCAGCCAGAGGTTCCTGTGCCAAGGGCTGGCAGTGACTCTTCCCCAGGCACTTCTCAGCACCTTCCCAGCCCTGACTGATTGAAGCTCTCTGTGCCTCTGTGCTGTACCCAGGGTGGCTGCAGGCAGTGCCTCAGCCCTGCTGGGCTGGCAGAAGAGTGCTCATCAAGAGAAATGTGCTTTTGAAGCTCTTCTTGGTTACCAGGAGCTGCCTCTGTGCCAGGAGCCCAGCCCAGCTCAGCAGCACAGACACAGCACAAGGACTTTAATGAGCATCTAGGGCTTTGTGCTCAGGCCCTGAACATCAGTCCCTGAGAGGGAGCAGAAGAAACTTCTCCAGAACTCCAAGTCAGAATCCAACTCCAAAGTTTCTTGGACTTGTAATGGGTCCTACTGAGGGACACGACTGAGAAAGTGTCCCCAGGCCCCAGGCAGAGCAGAGAACTGGAGGCAGTGATGAAAGGTGGGGACAAAGAGAAGCCAAGTCTTGGTGCCCTGGGGCACAGGAGCAGGGTCTGTGCCACCAATGGCTGTGAGGAGACACCTTGTCCTGAGGCCCTGGGGCCTCCTGGCACAGCCCCAGCCAGGCTGGGCACTGGCAGCCCCTTGTCCTGCCCTCAGCATCCCCCCCTAGCCCACATCCCAGTGGCCTCAAGGATCTGCTAGAAGGAGTCCCTGGGGAGCCTTGCTCAGGAATGGGGACTCCTGAATGCTCCCTGCAGGGATTGCAGGTTTTTCAAAGGACTTTGGGTTTGGCTTTTGCCTTGGAGTCTCTGAGAGCTTTGTGCAATGATGGCCTCCAATTATCTGCTGTAATTAGTCCCTGGAGAGGCTTTGTCAGTAACAACACTCAGTGGGGCTCATTAATGCTTCAAGGTACTTCAGTTCTTTTAAGGTACTTGGTGTTTCCGTTTTGATACAGACTCTGTGAGAGGTTTGTGCAATCATGGCCCCAGTTATCTACTTTAACAAGTCCCTTGGGAGCTTTGTACTGACACTCAGTGGGGCTCATTAATACTTTGAGATACTCAAGGTTTTTAAGGTACTTTGGAATTTCCTTTCCACACTGAGTCTCTGTGAGGTTTTTGTGCCATTCTGGCCTTCAATTCTGTCCTCCAAGGAGTCCATGAGGAGCCTGTGTTGGGGATGGACCTCAGTGGGAGCCATGAATGCCTTGAGACACTTTGCGGTTTTCTTCTGACTTTGACTCCTGGAAAGGTTTGTGCAATCTCCTCTCAGGCCCTAAGGTTCAAGGGCTCAGCTCCAAATGCACAGTGAGGCGCATGAGGATCAAGCAAATCCTGACAAACCATGGCTCTGCCTTGATTTCCCTCTGCTCTCATGGAGCTCATCAGGAAGCTGTCTGTAGTGGTTTTTGTTCACTAATTTGAGATTTCTTGGAGAATGCAGCAATGATTGTGATGGGTTCAGTGTTGGCTATATACCAGTACACTCACTAGATTAATACGTACTTATTTCCTGCTGTGAGGTAGGATTAGGAGAAAGGCAAAGTAGCCTCAAAACTTCAAAAGGGTATAAAGAAAAGTTTATTACCAGTAACTAGAAGAAAGAGTAATATGAATGCGAAAAAAACTTTTGGAACACTTCTCCTCTCCCTGCAAGCTTTTCTTTCTTACTGACAATGCAAAGAGACAAAACCTAAAATTTTCAGTCACTTTGCCACCTCTAGAATAGTTTTCCTTCAATTCATGTAGGGAAAGGAGTCTCTCTTTCATGTTATTGAAGCTTTACAAGAAAACATATTTCTCGTGGCTCTCAATTCCCATGAATATCAGCCTCCCAGAAAATCTGCAATCGTGAAGTCCCTCCCATTTTTTCACATCTTTTGCCACATCTGTGTTTATGGGCCATGTTAGTTTATGGGGTATTAGTTTAAAGATAAGCTGTTTAGGAACAAAGGTTCTCTTCATCTATTTCTGAAATCATCTTCATGTCTACAAACAGACGTCTTCTTCTCTTCATGAGGCACAGGGTCTCATCACTCGTCTCTCTTTCTCTGTTCAAATTTCTCATGGGATCATAGCTACTTCAAGGTTTGCTTACTTTAGCATGGAGGTTTTTGCTGAACAAGTCATCTTCCCATGCTTTTCAATGCCTTATAGGGAAAAAGAGAGTCTGATGTATCAATTACATCCTTCTCCATTGCTTTACAAGAGGATTTCAGCTCCAAGATCAAGACATCTCCTCATCCCTCCTATCTGGGACTCAGCTTCCACTTCACTGACCCCCATGTCTTTGTGCTGCTCATGTATGTATCTGCACTTTGTCCTTTTCTCTCCCTCGAGGGAGGATGGAAGCACTGAAAGAGTTCATATCTCACCCGGGGCCTGCAGATGGTTCTGTGACCCCAGCCAGGCTCGGTGCTTCTGGCCGGAGCTGTTTTATGATGGAGGTTTCTGCAGCAGCTGCGCTGGGGCTGTGTCAGGATGGGCCGCACTGGGGCAGGGCCAGGATCTCAGCAGCCAAGCCAGAACTCAGCAGCAGCAGCATGGCCGGGGCTGATGGCTTCTCCTCCCCCTGCCTGGGGCTTGCGGCTGAACCCCAACAGTGGCAGAATCTTGGCCGAGCCGGCCCGGCCCGGGGCTGCTCCTGGGGCCCAGTGGATCATGGCTCAGACTGGGCTGGCGGCGGGGCAGGGCTCAGCAGAGCGCAGATGGTCACAACTGCAGCCATGGCCCGGCCGGGCCTCAGCCCCGCGGCCTCCCCTGCCCTGCCCAGCAGCCGAAGGGGCCTGGCGGGGTCCCTGGGAATGCGCCCGGCCCCACGGCAGGAGCCGCCCGGCCCGGCCTGGCTGAGATGGGGGCCGGGTCGGCCTTGTTACCTCTTTGCCAGCCAGAAGGGAAAGAGACCCTCTGTCCTGGTTTGAAAAGCAAGTGAGTTTTTTGTAATGCTGTAGTTAAACCAGTAGGTGCCCAGATTTGAATATTGGCACGTGGTGTAGCCACTGAGGACATGGGTACGCCTCTGAGAACACAGGGGGTTAAAAGCAGAGAACTGCCAAGAAAACTTTCTTTTGGTTCTGGTGGGTGAAAGAAACCTATGTTGTTAGCTTTTTCTGCTATTTGAAATATTCCTGATTGTTGGATCCAAATTATTCCTAATTGCTGTAAGTTTCTTGTTCACTGCATGTATTATTTTGCTATGATGTTTCGTCATACTTATAAAAAAAGACATGCATCTCATTCTTAAAAAACAAAAAAGAAGAGGAATGAACGCCTTATGAACATTCAAGTAATGCAATATGTACATGAGAAATTTGGACAACTAATCATTTTGAATAATGCAATATTTACATGAGAAATTTGGAAAAAAGATCATCACATCTAAATCCCAATAGGCTCTATCACAGTGAAGCCTAATTAATTCATTAACTTCAGGAGAAGATGTGCCTGTGTTTTATCATCAGCAGTTCAAAGCAGTCACCTGTTCATTCCATCAGATACTGATCAGTTCTGAAAAAATGAGGCCCAGTGAAAGGAGAAATAACCTCATCACCTTGCAGCCTTTGTGGCCAGAGCAGGAGCAGAAGGAGCACTGCCAAGACATGGCTGTGGCTGGAAACTGACAGAGGCAATTTGCCAACAAAAGCCTCATGGCATCCTCATGGTACAGTGCTCCTACGAACCTTCTGCAGTTATTCCCTGTTCCAGTGCCCAGGAGGACATTCAGTGATGTCAAAGATCAGCATTTCCAGCTCACAGACTTTCTCATCCTTCTCAACTAATTGGAAACAATGGTCATTTCTTTTCATTTCCCTAAGAGACATTGGACATTTTTCTTTTGTTTTCTCATGCTGCAAAACCCTGTGTCAATGACTTGATAGAATTTGGTAAGTTTTGTTGATTATAATTGGTCATTTATCTATCTTATCCCATATCTAATAGATAACCAGTGACAACTGTGATGAGATAATACCCTCACAAGAGTGAGCTGTTTCAACATCAGAACATAGGAGCCTTTATTAAATGAACGAAAAGGGGGAGATGTCATAGACCAGTAGAATAATGATAAAAGAAAGGCCTTTTGAAATCAGGCCTTCTTCTGCCATATTAATAGCTGGCCTGTAATCTCTTCTGAGTGCAGCTAAGCAGTTACAAGTTCCCATGTGAAGCTATTTGGAGAATGAGACTTTGTGAACAATCTATTCTGAGGGTGAAAAACTGCAAAAATGCACCTGCAACAACAAGGGATTAGTTCCATGAGACTTGGTGAAGAGAACAGGTAAACAATACAATAGAGAGATTTGATGCACAAGTAAAATCTAATTTATTAACCAATAACAGAAGAACTGCTAGGAAATCTATGAACTAACTAATGTTGCACACGAGGTCTGTCAAACTGTGTAAAACGAATTTTGTGAATAAAGAGTAAAGAGTTTTCCAGCTCAGCTGGGTCTTCTGGGATTGCAGTTCCCCCCTTCTTTAGGGCTTTGCTTTCGCACTCCTTAGGGCTTTGGTTTTGCTCTTCTCTGGAGCTTTGGGTTCCTTCTTCTTTAGGGCTTTGGTTTCCTTCTTTTCTGGCCTCTGGTTTCCTTCTCTGGGATTTTAGTTTCCTTCCTCTCTGGGAATTTGGTTTCCTTCTTTTCTGGGATTTTGCTTTCCTTCTTCTCTAGGGTTCTGCTTTCCTTCCTCTCTGATGCTTTCGCATGGGCTTCTTTCTTCTCCCGGGTCTTGGTTTTCCCCTTCGCTGGTTTTGGAGCTTGCTTCCCAACAGAGACACTCTTCTTTTCCTTCTTCTGCCTCTCTTCCTCCTTCCCCCTGTCTTCCTCCTCTAAGGCTTTTGCCTCCTCCTCGACCTTTTGAGCTGGCTCCTTCAGCTCCCTTCTGCAGACAAAACAGAAAACATGGCTGCGAGTCCCACCAGAAACTTGGGCTCCCTAGTCCTGGCTGGCCCTGCACTTCATTCCTTGACCCTGAGGCCATTTCCATGAATTCTCCTCAACCCACATAGGTTGGGAACATCCCAAGTGAGGGCATTGGTGGAAGGGGACCTCCAGGACCAGCCAAACCTGAGCTTTGTCATCATAAGGTGTTGACTGTGCCAGCTCCCTCTGAAGGCACAGCCAGACCCCTCCAGCCCCTGCCAAAGGCTGATCCAACAGCTCTCTGCACTGGTGCCTGGAAACGCCCTTTGTCTCTTGGCTTCCCATTTTAAAGCAGAGCACAAATTGCTGACATCTGCTTAGCTCTCCTACAGTTCTTACTCAGCTCATTCAGCTCCCTTCTCCCTGGGCATAGCTGAAGCATGATTTTAAAGAGTTCAGATTTCAGCTGAGGGTTAGAAGCAATTCCCATTGATCAGGATGTAGGTTAGATAGGCAGACCATAGGTTAATGATTATGAGATGCTTAAGCTGGAGCTGATTGTGCTATTGTTTACCATTAGGAGCTTCTTTCTAGAAGGAAGTGGAGGAAGTGAACTGTTATAAGAACATCTTGAAACCAGGAGAACAATGGTTAGCACCTGGGCTTGATGTCAATCAATCACTAAGTTGGGGACCTTGGATGGTGCCAGAGGGTCACAGAGATCTGATGAAGACATTCCTGACTTCATCCCTTAAGACCACTGACCCAATTCGAGACCACCAACTGAATTCAAGGGAAGAATTGCACAGGAGTGAAGGACCAATGACCTCATTTGAATACAGAGCAGGGATGAGAGGTGCTGGGGTTGTGCAGATGTATTGTATGTAAGATCTTGGGAAATAAGGAGAGGGCAAAGAGCCTTGGACAGCGTGGTCATGCCTTTTAGGGACGGCTCTGGTGCCGCCTGCCAGTGTTAATAAACATCCCACTGTCTAACTTTAATTAGTTAGAGAGTCTCTGTCCGTGATCTTCGGTTTTAACGACTCCTAGCCTGCTCCTTCATGAGAACAATCCTATCAGTCAGAAAGCAAAGGCTGCAGGAACCCCTCTCCTGCAAGACAGGCTCTTGTCAGGCAGATTTCCTGCTGGAACCCAGCTGGGACCAAGCAAACCAGTGCTGGCTGCCATGGAAACCATTGGAAGCAGCCTCGTCCATCTCCTCCCCATGAAACCAACTTCAGTCTGGTCTGAAGAAGTCCTGATGCACAGGCTTGCTTTAGGAAGCCTCCACTCCCAGCTCCACACTTGTGCCTGTGTGTCCTGAGCTGGGCTGCCTTGCTGGAGCTGAGCTTCTCCTGTGCTTGCCTACGGCTGCAGCTGCAGGGGAGCCCAAAGGACAGGAGCTTTTCTGGCTGCTGCGCCACCATAAGGAGAACCCTGGCAGATCAGCAGTGCAAGGACTTCATCTGTGGCAGGAGCAGGACCCAAAGCAAGGTTTGCTCTGTGCCCCACGCCTGCCCATACCACAATCCCACTGTTCTGGTGAAGAAGGCAGATGATGAAGAAGATGACACTCAACACCATGGACTTCAAGACACCTCTAGAGGTGGTGCCAAGGCAAGCCCAGAGCCCAGCTCCCTGCAGACAGCAGCTAAGCCAGGAGGGCTCAGAACTCAAATAGAGAAGAAGAGGTACTGTCTCAACAGAAGAAGGTCCTTCCTCTCTTGGAAGCCAGGGAGCTCAGAGTGGCTATCCCTGTGTTGCTGCTGGCCTTTGCTCTGCAGCTCCTCTGAGCTCAGAGGCCTTGGAGCAGGGAAGCCCTGCAGGGACAATAACCCATGGCAGAGCAGGAACCCACGGAAGGCTGACTCACCTGTCCCTGAGAGGGGCCTGTGAGCCACAGTTGATCTCCTGGGGGCTCAGGGAGGAGCTGACACGTGAGGCCGCCCTGGGCACCAGCACCTCAGAGGTGGAGCCTGCCTCCATGTGGCACAGCTCCGGGACATTGCAGGTGGTGTTGAGGTGGCCAGAGAAGGTGGAGGAGACCTGCTGGCTCTCTCCTGGCTGCAGAACACCTGGCAGTGGCAGGATACTGAAAGCCTGGACGGAAGACAGGAGAGATTGAGGTGTTGAGCATGGAAATGGAGGCAGAAGAGCATCTTGGAGCAAACTGCCGCTGTAGCCAGAGGGGCCTGTTCCCCAAACACTGCCAGAATCACCCTCACCTCATCCTGCATCCATGCCACTGACCAGTGCAGGGACCATGGGGAAAATCTTCTCCCATACTCACAGCTCAATGCATTAATTAGTACATGACATGAAAGTGAACTAGGATGTCTCCTGGCAGTAGAAATTCTCTCTGATGCACAACTTGCCTTTAAAAAGTTTCAAAACTTCCTGCTTTTAGATAAGGAGGAGACTCAGAGTGAGAGCTCTTGGAGCTGAGGGAAGGAGTCCAGCCCAGCTCATCTGACTCCTGAGGCTCTTCCCCTCTCTCTCTGATTTAAATGCTTCTTTCTCAAGGTGCTACAGCAAAAGCTCCTGCAAAAATTTCCTATGGAGCACCTGAGGAGTTCCAGGGGGAGCAGTGCCCTCCACAGGTGCCGCACAGCGTCCTTGGACAGCCCTGCAACGTGTCCTGCACGGCCTCTCCAACAAGCAGCTGCTCCAGCAGCACTTTGTGATGGGCCTGCAGGGATGGGAGGCCCCTCTGTGGCCAATGCTGAGGGCCCCCAGTGGCACTGGCAGCTCCAGCCCTGCTTGCCACACTGACAATGGGCAAGGGAGACAGATTCCCTCTTGCCTTCTCTGCTCCCAGGGGAGTGTGCGCCACGTCCAGGGAGCACCTGAATCCCTCCAAGCCTCGAGGGAGGTGAGGGTGCTCAGCAGTTGGTGCTGGCACCCAAAAAACAAGCCATTTTCTATGCTGGGAGGAAGAGACAGCCCCTCTGCAAAGTCTCCCTTTGTCAGACAGCTCCAGGGCCAGCAGTGCAATAGCAGCTCTGGGTGAAAGCAGAGCCCTGCAAACAGGGAGTCTGGCTGCCTTGGGAAGAGGCTCCATGGAGATCAGGATCACCCCAGCTTGCTCTGAGAGGGAAGCTGGAGGTGTTACCATGATGATGCAGAGAAAAGCCTCATCTTACATTGGGAAGGAAACAAGGCAAAAAATCCCACACTCAGCACAGGCCTGTAGGATCTGAGTCAGCTTCTCCAAGGAAAACTGTCCTATTTCTCCCTCCCCCTCAGCCCATGTCCAGCCACTGGCCCTGCTGCCCAGCCCACTGTCAGGGCACAGCACAGCAGGGCAGCAAAAAGGGAGCTCAGCACGAGCAGGACTTGGTGCTGGCAGGCTGGGGAGGCAAAGCAAGCAGTAGGTGCACAAGAAAATCCACCTCTGCTCCTGAAGATTGGCTAAAATCCTGCACTTCTTTCAGGGCTCTGGCTGCCTCCTCCTGTCCAGTCCTGAAGTGCCTCCATCGAGTTGCTGCACAATCCAGACTGGTTCTCCTCTCTTTCGGTGGCTGGGGTTTGAATTTAGGTGGGTGGAGCTCATCTCTGGAAAATAAATAACTATGAACAGGGACCTGCAGTGGGACGGAGGGAGGGTGGGACACCTGCACGAGCAGCTCCTGGCCAGGATGCAGCCCCTGGCTGAGTGCTGGCACGTTGAACTGAGAAATGGTTTGATCCAGCCCTTCCCAATCCAGGCTGGGGCAGGTCTGTTCTAAAGGCAGCCCAGGGGTGACACTGAGGTGCTGCAGCAGCTGCAACTGCTTGCATTGAGCAACTACAGAGGACAGGCATGAACACCTGGTGGGGATGCAAAAAGCACAGTGGGAGAGGAAAAGACAGAGAAGGCAGCAAAAAGGTGAGATTTGAGACACCGAGGGGCAGACCCAGCCAGTGCCAAGCCAGCACAGCCCCCCCAGTGCCCAAGGCCAGAAACTCTGCAGCTCCACCTGGGATTTATCAGGAATGTTCCCCTGACACCGCTGGGGGATTGGTTGACATTTTCCAACACTCCCAGGTGACTCAGGTCGCATTCCCCATCCATCCATCCTTCCATCCATACATACACAGGCTGTGGTGCGGGGACCCTGCCAAGCTCTGCCAGCCTTGGGCTTGGGGAGATTTCTGCCAGCCATCCTGAGCTCCATAATTGTGCTCTCTGTTCCAGGAAGCAAGCAAGAAAGATTTTTAAAAACCCAAAACAAACCACAACAGACAAACCTAAAAAACCTTCAACAGCTCAACCCTGCTCAAGTTTTTTCTTTGGGACAGCTACCACTCTCCAGCTGAAATGCTGGGCTTTTGGGGAAAAAGAAAATTACATGTTCACCTCCAAATTGAAAAGGATTAAGGTAAGAGAACCTTTCCAACTAAAAATTATTGGCCCAAAGCTTTTATCTTTCCAAGAAATCTCTAATTAAGACCAGGCTGACAGTTAAACAACTGGTTCTTCTGGTGGGGAGAAACCCTCCTGTTTAAGGGAAGCAGCCTGATAGTTGAAAGCAACTGTTTGGTCAAACTTCAGGCTCCCTGGCACAGCCTGCATTGCCTTTCCTTCCTGTTCACTGATTTACAGGCAGTGCCACAATGGCCCAGGTTCAGATGTTTGGTGCCATCCAAGGAATTTGGCATTGCCATTTCCATGTTTTAATCGAAGTTTCAATCCTTTCAACCAGTCTTCAAATGCAAGCTTTCCTTTCTTTTACAGAAAGCTCAAGGTTCCTAGAAGACTTCTGACATCCTCTTTTGCACTCAGAGAGATGACATTTTCAAACAGATGTTTCCAAAGTTAACAGCATTTGAAAGAATAATGAACTCAAATCCCCCTGGATTCCAGCTTCGCCCAACTCCATTCTGTGTCAGACACTGAGATTCCCACCTCTAAGGCAGGAGCTGTTTGTGCCCCCCATCCCTCCTGTCCTTCTCCCCAGCAGCTTGTGCCTGTTTTCCCCAGCAGAATCCCTGTCCCTGTGCACCCTGCCAGGAGCAGCTGCACACAGGCTCACATCTCCCCTTGCCCTCACCAGGGGGTTTCTCTCATCCCCGAACACGCCGATGAGAACGTTGGTGCGATGAGTGCCCAGGGCCTGCACTGCCACCACAACTGGGATCTCTGCTGTGCTCTGGGGCTGCACAATCCCACAGGGCCTGGGGCTGGAGTAGAGCACAGCAGAGTCCTCCTTGCGTTTCTGGAAGGGACACAATGAAATGCAGATTCAGAGGGACCTCTCAAGAAACTTTAGGCTCCTTAACATCCACCACAACAGACACTTACACACACCTTTAAAACTCCCCAGGACAAAGGTCAAAGGCACAAACAAGATGCAAGAATTGTAGGTTTACCATTCCCAGGGCATCCTCAAAGGAGGCTGCCAGCACAGGCACTGGTGTCTGTGGGTGCAGCAGCTTTTCACAACCCTCTAAGATCTCCCACAGGAAAACGCCCTGAGGACTGGAACATCAACTGTTTCCTCAGGAGCTTAAACTGCCTCCTAAAGTTTACAGTAGGGTAGGATCCTGTTCTCAGCAGATCTTTAGGACTGATTAGAAACCAGCAAGGTCTTATCCAAACCCTTTTTTCCCCTAATAATCTCCTCAGGAATATTTGACAGGAGGAGGTGGATGTGATGCCAAACCTGGGGAATAAGCCCGTAGCAGCCAGGAAGGTGGCTGGGATTCCTAATGAAGATCTTCCTCTCATAGGGCACCTTCAGGTGGCACTCATCACACAGCAGCACTTGGGGGGACACTTGGAGCTCAGGAACGAGACATCTGGGCAAAGAGATGACCCCAGAACAATCAGAGATACTGAGAGAATGGAGAATGCCTACCCCCAAAGATTGTGAAATGGAGCAGAACACATTGGTCACTGTCAAATGCACATTGAAGAGCCCTACAATAAATTGCCTTCTACCTCTTCCAACTCCAACATGTCTTGTCAAGGAGGGGCAAACCCTGAGAGGCAGCACCCAGAGGCTGCCAAGTGCCCCAGGCAGAGCACTTTGCCCCACAGCTGCCTCAGCCCCTCCTTTACCCAAGAAGGCTTGCAAGGACTCCTGGAAGAGTCCCAGTGACCCACGAGCTCTGGGGGAGCCTTGCCAACAAGGATCAGTGCTCCCTAAGGCTCAAGGAACACACAGCTCCAGGGTCTCAGTAAAAATGACTCCCTTCTCTGCCATGGTGCTGTTGCCCTGCCTGAGAACTCAGCTCTTTGCCCCAGCCCTGGAGGGCACGAGACAGCAGCTGCCCCACAGAGGGGCTGATCAGCCCCTGCCAGGCCCTGCAGCTCCCTGGCTCCTTCACTGCACAGCTCCAGGCACTGCCTGGCCCCAGCTCCACCTGCTGTACACAATGGCAGCCCAGGCACTGCCTGGATGGCTCTGCCTGGCACAGGGAACAGCGCCAGGGAGCTGCATCCCTCTGGGCATCACACTGACACCCACAGCAGCACAGCAGCATGGAATTCTGCTGCAGCAACAACGACTTTTGGTCTCAACTCTGACAACATTAAAGCTCAAAACGGGAAGCAGAGGGAAGGACAAAAACTGGAGCTGACCTGCCACATCAAGGGCTGCTTTCCCCTTGTCAGACCTTGCCCTCCCCACTCTTGCTGGGAGCCACTTCCCCCCTGCCATGTGCCCTCATGGACAGAGCCAGAGCCCGACTCTCAGCAGCTGCTTGGTGTGGCCCAAACCAGTGCACGGTGCTCACAACCAGCACAACCCCACGTCTTGCAGCCAGAAGGAGAGGAGGCCCTCAGGAAATTTGTTCCACCTCAAGCACCAAAAACAAGGCCAATCAATGATATCATTCCTGGTGCCTTTAGAAGAGGGCCAGGACCATGCTGGGCTGTGAGCAAACGTGCTTTTCACCACGGGCTGCTGCCCAAGCACTGCTGTTCTCGTGTCCAGCTGGCACAACATGAGGGCATTCAGCAGCACTTCTCCTTGGCAGCTGCAGCCAGCACAGCCTGGGCAAGGCAGTGCCTGGGGGAGGCCAGGCAAGGGCTGGTACCTGGCTGTGATGATCAGGGCTGCCACTCCCTTGCCAATACCCTCCAGGTCCACCAGCAATCTCCGGTAGAACTCCATCACCGTGTTGGAGCACAGGGTCACCTGGTGGAAGAGAAGAACAGTCAATTCTTCCTTCCAAAAGCTCATTACCCACGGGTGATATCCTCCAGTTCCTGAGGGAGGATTTGCCCTTCATTCTTCTGCTGCTCCATGTGTAGAGCACAGTCTCAGAGTAACAAAAGCCTTCTGGCAATACCAGATTTGTTAAACACACCGTGCTATCAGGGCACAGGACAGCTACATTAAAACATTAGACTACAGCTCCCTGCACCACTGCATTCAAATTAAGGGGCCAATTGCTCATCTGACTACAAAGACATCCATGTAGAGGAAATCTGACTTGACCACAATGAGTTCAGCTTTGCAGCAGGAGGCTGAGGGCAAAGTGTGGCCCAGCAGGTGCTGGGCAGTTCATGGCTGCCCTGGGACCCCAAGCCTGGGCTGGCTCTGAGAACTCCAGCCCCAAGCCAGGAGTGGGGAACTGCGTCAGGGTGGGCATTGACCAGAGGCAGAACCCTCAGAGCCAGAACTTCCCCAGGGTCAGCATTGACCACAGGCAGAACCCTCAGAACTGCCCCAGGGTGGGCATTGATCACAGGCAGAACCCTCAGAACTGCCCCAGGGTGGGCATTGACCAGAGGCAGAATCCTCAGAACTGCCCCAGGCTGGGCATTGACCACAGGCAGAACCCTCAGAGCCTCTTGCTCAACACCGCAAGAGACAAGCCACCAACGGGACCGGGCAGAGGAGAAAGGAGGAGGATCTCTGTCTTGAAGTTCCACAAGAAAGGGTTTATTCCAAGCAAAAGGATCAGTGCCAAAAGAGCCCTGCACACTCCTGCACAAGGAATTTTGTACAGATACAAATCAGGGGTGAATACAAACAGCAAGCCAAAAGAGAATCCTCAGGGGAGCACTGAGGGGATTACATCAAGTGTCTGGGGCCACTTTGGGTAGGAGGGTGGGGAGGATGGCTCACATGGGCCAATGGGGCCTCCAGGAATAGGGGAATTCCAAAGGGGCATTGCAGACAGGGATTGGCTCCAGGTTAAATTGGCAAAGAAGGTTGGGGAACAAAAGGGGCTGGGTTTGACAGGCAGGCAAAGAGCTGGAACAAGGGGCAGGGAATGGCATGAGGGACAGCTTTGAGGGAGGGTAAAACCCAGGGGTAAACCCACTCGGGGAGAACACGGGGTACCACAGAACAAACCACTTAACAAGGAATCAATACAATAAATTTGAACCGCTACACATGGCTGCAGATTTTTTTGTCTCCACTGGAGCTTCCTGCAGTGAACACAAATCTTTCTGCTCCCCAGGAGGGGGGAAATGACACCACGAAGAAAAGCTCACTGCTTGATACAATGACATCTCTCTAACAGCCACTTTCTGCCCTCATCCTTGCTCTGCCCCGTTGCAATCAAATCAATCGCTCTCAAAAACACAAGAATGGCTTCAGGCCTTGACCATAAGGTCTGTGAACTCAGGGCATATGATTTTGGAAAGCAAACAGTGCTCTTTGAGGAACATCCCGAGTAAGCCAGCCAGCAGAGGCCTCCCAGCAGTGCAGATCTCTCAGTGCCAGGATGCTCCAAGCTGGCACCAGAGCTAAAGCCCTCCCACCCTGCAGTGCAGCTCCAGCCCTGGTGCTGCAGCGTCAGGGGCTGGGCTCTTGCCGTACCTCGATGTCCTGGTGTCCCTGGGGGAGGATGGTGCCTTGGCTGGGATTCAGGGTGAACTCCCTGGGCTCCACATGGAAATGGATTCCCTTCCTCCAGGCCGGGTCGGTGTCCCTGCGGATCTGATCCACGCTGTCCACAGCCGGCTGCGTGCCATCGTCCGACATGCGGAGCTGGAACGTCAGGGGCACCGCGGAGCTGTTGGTGAGGCGGCAGCGCTGCGTGTAGGGAAAGCCTGGACAAGGACACAAATATCCATTCAGGCACCCAGCAGGGCATGATCCTGGGGGCAAGATCCTGGCAGGATAAAAGTGGGATTGGAGCTGAGCTCTTTATTATCTGAACTACAGCTCACCTAGAAGCTGCATGAGGAATTAATCGTCACTTAGTTCCCTTTGACACAGATTCCAGACTGCAGCCTTGAAAATGCCCACTCCTAGCCCTGCTGAACACTGCAAGCTTCTCTCTTTGGGATGGGGACCAGCTCCCTCACCTGCCCCAAACCAGCACCAGTTCTCTCTCAGTGATGAGTGTGCACCCAGACCCAGCATTTACTCTGAGAATTCAAGCTGTCCAATTCCCTGCTCAGCCTGCCAACACTCCCACCTTTTTCAAGACATATAAACAGTGAGTTGTCAGTGAGAAGAAGCTACAGCAAAAGAAAATGAGGATGGAATCAGGAACTAGAACGTGATGCAAAGCACCCTAATGCAGCTTCTCTCTGCAGGACCCTTAAGGCATCTCTTGCTTTGGGCCAAACAGACTGAGCACGTGACAACTCAGAGCCCACTCAACTGGGGGAACAGACAAGCCTTGCTTTGAGATTAGCAATTAGGAACCAGGTCCCACCTCAGCCCACAAACAGGGACATCACAGCCATGCTGCTCACTGAGAGTGCTGCCTGCAAGGCTTCACCCCACCTTGGCTCTGAGATTTGCTTTCCATCCTGCAAAGCCAGAGATACAGCCACTCATGGTGGGGATGTCCTGCAGAGCGCGCAGAGCAGCCACAGCCTGCTCTGCACTGCACATCTAGCTGGGCTGGCCAGCTCTGTGGGGAGGAGACTTCTCCCCAGGCCTGCTCACCAAGTGCATCTGGGACACAGATGGGGAGAAAAAACAACTGCAGCTGCAGCCCAGAGCTTCTCTGTGCCCATCCAAGTGACCACTGCCAGCTCCAGCAGGGACTCCAGCAGGGAGGCAAGAGAGGCACAAAAAGATCAAACCCAGATGTCAAAACCTCCAACGAGACTGAGGCCAGCACATGCAGACAACAGTCAACAGTTACAAAGAAGCAAAGATACAACAGCTGCCTTCAGCCCAAGAGCCCTTAGGAATGAAATTGGATTCAGCAGGATCTGAATCTCCTGCTTCAGAACCATATTTCCATCTCTTGCCTTTCGTGTTTCATTCCTTCCAAAGGCAACTTGACAAGCGCCTCCGTGGTGATGCAGGCTGGGGAAGAAGCAGCTCAAAAAAGGCAATGAGTTTCCTTCAGAAGTTCATGAACTTCATTGTTCTGGGTTTAGGCTTGGCAGTGAATGTTGCCCTTGGTCTGGGAAGGCGGATAGGGGTTCTGGGGGGTTCTGGGGGGGTTTGGCCCTAGGCTGGGCTTTTCCCTTGGGGTTTTTTGGCAGTTGTGGCGTGATGCCGTGGGCGGCTGTGCAGTGGGAGCTGAGGCTGGGCAGGGAGCGGAGCTTCCCTTCCTCCCGCTCGGGGATCACAGCTCGGCCGCTGCTGCTGCGGGAGGTTTGTGCTTGGCCCGGGGCTGCCCTGGCTGCAGCTCACCGCTGGCACCGACCCTGCCTGCCTGCCCTGCTGCTGCTGCTGGGCACTGCCCACATCCCCCTGCCCTCTGAGGCTCTGCAAAAGGAGCATTTCCTCCTTCCCTTCCATTCCCGCACCGGCTGGGGGGGGATCACTGCCCTGCCAGAGCCCACAGCTCCTCCTGCTGTGACCACAACTCCACCAAAGGGGAAAAACAGGACTTGGCATCTGGGAGATGTCTGTTCTTGTCTTGTCTGTGCTCTCCTGAGATAGTCTAGCAAAGAACTGTTATTCCTTTTCCCACAGTTTTGCCTGGGAACCCTGTCATTTCAAAGGGATAATCATTTGGAGGGAGGGGCTCATCTTTCCATTGCAGCAAGATTCCCACCTTCCTTGGCAGACATCTGTCTTTTAAAGCAGCACAGAGACACCAGAAAATACTGCCTTTCTATTCCTTGCTTCCATTGGATCTCACAATGGCAAAATGCCCCCTGAGGCAGCAGCAGCAGCAGCAGCAGCCCTGCAGTTCACAGCCTGAAGAGGCTGCTGGGGCAGAGCAGGAGTGAGGGATGCTTTTCTGTTGGAAGGCACACATCCCTGAGGCTGTGTCCCAGCCCAGGGAACACTCACCAAAGGAGATGTCCCTGAAGTCGAGCTCAGCCAGGTCGAAGTGTAAACTCGGTGCAGTGACGCTGCCCCTGGAGGCCGAGGACAGAGCAGGCAATGGCTCGGTTAAAGGCACAAGACTCTGTGCTTTGATGCTCAGGGACAGCTCATGGGAAATGTGCTTCTGCCCAGCAGCTGCTGGGCTTTGTGCCCTTCTACAGCCCCAGTGAGAAAACAAAAGTTCCTGGCCCTGGTGCTTTGTTGCTGGTCCATCTGTCACTTCAAATGTGTTCTGGGGACTTTGCTGATGAATGCATCAGACACAAAAACAAAGAGAACATCTGCCAAGCTGAACTTTGTTCATGTCAGTAGTAACAGCTGATGAACTCACTTCAGGTTCTGCTCATTAAGGACCTCTTGCTGTAATTATGGGCTGACCTGTTCCCATTGCCACTGGTGAGAACATCACTGCTGGCTGATGGAGAAGCCTTGGGCCAGCAATGTTCATGTGCTGGACGTGAGACTTTGGAGGCAGGGGAGGAAAGACAAGGCCCCAGCAGCCCCAGAGCCAGATCAGTGCTCGTGCTCCTGCATCTGCCCCGGGGCTGATGCCAGCACGGCTGCAGCTCTGCTGGGGCTGGGGGGATCAGGGCCTGCTGGGGGCAAGGCACAGCATTCTGTTCTTAGTCTTTGGCCAGAAATTTCACCACAATAGAGAAGCTGCCAGTTAGGGGAATCCCTGACCAAGCTTCAGCACTACCTTCCATTCCATTCCCTTCCCACTCCTGCCCCATGTTACATGCTCCTGCCTTCAGGTGGCAGGATGGGAATAACATTCCAGGGACGACTTCAGGGCTTGCCTGAGAAAGAAGGTGTCTTCTTCTTTTCAAATTATCAGGAGAAGAGGATCCAGCCAAGTCCAGGACTCAGCCGTCAGCACTGAAAAACTGAGTGCAAATCAGCCCCCGCATCTCTTCAATCCCTGGGCGGTACCCACCAGACTCCTCTGTTCCTGCTGTAGCAGTCATCTCTCACACACACCTGGCTCCCCAAGACCCGAAGACACAAGCTCTACAAGTCTACAGCTAAACGTAACTCCTCTGAATTTCAGCCAACACCACTAAATTGTTCCCTGTGCCCACAACTAGAAGAGCTGTGAAGGAGACATCCCTGACACTGTAAGAACCAAAGGAAAATCCCTGCCAAGAGATAGGCCTGGAAAGCTAAATTTTGGGCTTTTCTCTGTTAATTGTGAGCTGCTCCTTAAGACACTTCTCATCCTGTTAGATCCATCCTCTCAATGAATCACTGCTGCACCTGACAGGCAGAAAAGATAAGGTATGGAGGGGTTTTAAAAAGGTTGTTTTCTTCTGCTTTTATAACTAGGTCCATTGACATGTTTGTTTTCTTGTATGGCATCTAAAGACAGGTCCATGTCTCCCAATGGCACCTTGCAACCCCCAGACACTGCTCTTGCTTTGAGCAGTGTGTTTGCTCAGATGATTTCCAGAGGCCCCCTCCAGGACCATGCAAAGCCACGTGCCTGTGGCCTCCCAGAGAATGGCTCTGTTTGGCTGACAGTGCTGAGGAAGCATTTCAGAAGCTGCTTGTGCTCAGCAGGGTGCAAGCCAGCTCCCAACATGTTCCAGCAGCCTCCAGGGAATCTGGGACACAGAAAGCTCCAAGGCCACTGAAAGCAAGAGCAGATGCCTTCCATCCTGCTCACTTCCAGCCAGGCTGCAGGGCAGCAGATCCGATGCTTGGTTCCGTCTGTAGCTCTTTCCCAACTCCGCTCTCACCCAAAGGTGTTTGCACAGCGACAGATGAGCTGCCTCACCTCTGGGTGCTCAGCTGGTACCGAGCTGCCCGGGCACCGACATTGCGCACCAGCCGAGTCTGCTGGGCGCTGACCTTGACTGGACACTTGGAGAAGTCCAGCTGGGCAGGGAAGTCCAGCACAGCTCGGGCACCAATGGCCCGAATTGGCACAACGATCCTTTCCCTTGCAGTGAGGCACACCAGCTCGTGGCAATAATCCTGCAGGAAAAGAAACTGGCTCAGCACAGGACATTTAGTGCCATCCCCATGGCAGAAGAAAAACCATTTCCTATACCCCTTCAAGGCCATCAATTTACCTATTGCACCCTCAAATGAACACTAAGTTCTACTACTATGTCACATTTTAAAGGCACCAGTGCACTTTGCAAAATCTGTCTCAGTGGCATTCAGCTCTTGTGTCACTTGGCTCATAGAGATAACAGCCCTAGGCCACCATCATTCCTACTCTAAACTTTAATGATGTTAAAGAATTCCTAAGCCCCTTCTAAGCAACATGGAGCTGGGGAACACAGGACATTGCTCTTTAGGCTTCTATATTCCCACTGTCTGAGAATAGGACAAAGTGTTCAACTGACTCTAAGCAGCAAAAGGAAGAGGAGAAAACAGCTGCACCCAAAGACATCCTGCACCTCTGGCCTGGTGCAGAAACATCAGTTGGCTCACAACTCCCCTCTAACTTTGCCTGTCCAACCAAGTCAGGAGAAGAACAGTGCTAAGAGGTAGCAGGATGCTGTTGGAAAGGGCCTCTCTTTGTTTCCCTGCCAGGCTTCCTCCCTTCCATGCCATGCCCTCAACCCTTCTGTATGAACAAGCCTCCAGATCAGAACATGAACCCTCCAGATCCCAGCACTGAGATCAGACTTGCCAGGGCCTCAGCACTGCTGTTCAAACCTCCCCACAAAAGCACCTTTGGCACAGAATGGGTGCCAGCTGACAGAGCAAGCACAGCGACAGGCATGAAGACAGAGCGCCAGCAGTGTCACTGCCACGGGCTCTGGGCCCACAGCTCTGCCTGCAGCTTGTACCTGCCCTACACCAGCTCCTTCAGGCAGGTGTTCAAGTCCCCTGCAGCTCAGCAACCTCCTGCTGACCAAGGGCACCCAGAGCCCAGTGTGCCTGTGCCAGGCCGGGCTCACAGGCACAGCACATCCTCTGCCCTGGCCCTGCAGCTGTGCCATGCTCACTTGTGCTCTGGGACAGCACAGCTGCAAGGCTGCACAACAGAGGGAGTGAAAAAGCACCGGCTTTGCTCCAGCCCAGGGGCAGGCAGGGAAGCTGTTGGCAGTCCAGGAAGGAGGAAAGCTCTCTGACCTCTTTGTTCCTCTGGTGTTTTCCATCAGAATGAAACCCCTTCCACTGCACCTAGAGATGGCCCAAAATCTATCAGCAGCCCTCTGTCATTTTCATCCTGTTTCCTGTGCATCTTCCCTTGGCAATGCTCAGCAATGTGCACGGAGGGGAAGCAGAGCCTCTCAGGCCTGGCTGCAGTGCCTGCCGCAGTGCCAAGGTGTGACTGGCTGCAGGCTGCCTGCCCACGCCTGGAGCCCAGCTCACAGCATGCAATGGGCTGGAGCCAGAGTGCAGGGAAAACAATGGCTGTGGAGATCATTGTGTGCTGTGGCTCCTCCAGCCTCACCTTGTTCTTGCTGGCGGTGAAGCGGATGCGCACAGGGGCAGAGGCGCCCGGCGGCACGGCACGGTACGCATCGCTGGAGCTCACCAGCTGGAAGTAAGGTGAGCTCTCCATGGAGACCTTCACCACGTGAAGAAACTGCAGCAAAGACATGAAATTTGATTTTGCCACTTGTGGAAACAGGACGAGAGGAGACCTGTCCATGGCCTGCTACCATCCCTCCCTTGCCCCTTTTACAAAGCACTTTCAGCTGAGCAGGCACAGGCACATCATTCACAAGGCTGAACTTGAATCCCTTCTCTCTGGCTCCCGCATTTTGGCCAGGGGCAGTAGGGCAGTGCCTGCTGGGAAGGAAGGGCCGAGCAGGTCAGCACCAGCAGGATGGAGACACAGCATCTGAACCAAGTCACCTGCGTATTCAACAAGGCCAAAAAACCTGCTGGCTTCTGCCTGCACACAGCCATGAAGTTGTCATGTTCCAGAGGGGGAATGTGCTACCTAAAAGCAAACCAGCACATTACTGTGGGGCAAGGAAGAAATTCCCTTCCAGCAGATCAGGTTTGGGTAGGGACCTTCTGGGGATACAGTCAGGCAGGCAGAGCAGCAAGACAGGAGACCAAACACTGGGGTCTTACTGGGAATAAAAGCAAACCTGAAAAGCAAAAGAAGGAATGAACACAGCAAGACAATCCCTAAAACAAGGAGATGGCAAAGAGAACTTAAATGGGCAGTAAAGCAGCAAGGAAGAATCATAAAACCATGAGAGCAACCAGCTTGCCAAAAGTAACAGAAACACAGACAGGCGGTGTCTATTGGCCATGGGGCTTCAGAGGCATTTTCTGCCTGGAGAAACAGGACCAGCACTGACTGACAGTGTGGTTCCAGTATGCAAAGCCAATCTTGGCTCTCCAGGGCTTCCTGCTGCCTGTACAGGCAAGCTGGGCTGCTGGGCATTCCTGCCTGCAGCCAGCAGGCCAGGTTCTGCCCTCTGGGGTACCCATGCACAGCACACATGCATTTTCTAACACACTGATATCATAACCCCTGAGCACCAAAATGCTCTCCAAAAGTCTAAACCAGATGATTTGGACTCCCTCCTGTCTCCTCCCACCAGCCCACTCTTGGCACAAGCCTCACTTGAGAAAATGTTTCCCTGACTGAAATTCAAATGGTCTCAAGTTTTCCTCTTTACAGTGGAACACAACTGACATTTTTCAACTTTTCCCCTCTCAGCTCTCTTGGGAAACTGCAAAACAATCCCAATTTCTTCAGCTGAAGGTGGAAACCTCCAGGAGCACATGGCTTTGGATGTGCTGTGCTTCTGCAAAGGGAAAGCAGAGCACCGTGTTGCTTTTGGAAAAGCTGAGCAGAGCTGGATGAAGCTGAGCAGGAGCCTCAAGTGGCACCTAAAGGCCTCTCACTGCTTCTGCTCCATCACTCTGATTGCAGGGCTCTTGCAGAACACGGTTCCTGCAGGGCCAATGCCATTAATGAGAAGTGATTCCAGCATAAAGTGCAGGAGGCTCAACCCCTGAGCTTTGTCTGTGAGCTGCATAAAGGGAGCCAAACTGGCTGAGAGAGGCAGAGATTCCTACCAGGAGCCAAGATTAACCAAGGACACACAGGGTGTGCTATAGACCCAAGGCAAAGCATGAGAGCAGGTAAGAACTGTACAGCCCTCAACATTCCTGTCAATCCAGAGCTTTCGAGAGAAGGAAACTCCTTTGGGATAGACACCAGCAACGCCTGGCAAAAATCTGGGCACAATTCCCAGCACAGGAAGATTTCCACCATCTTGCAGAAGAAGGTGCTGAGACATTTTCTTCTGCATGTGCTGCAGCAGATAACTTGCTTTGCTGTACACTGAGGGAATGACAGCACTCTCCTCTTCCAGCACAGTGTTAAAGCTTCACGTGCCAGCACTTACCTTGTCCTTATTCATGAGAGACAGCACCATTTCAGAGACCTCCCGAGCGACGAAGTTCTGAAATACCAGCTCTGGTGGGGAAACCCCAAACCAGCTCTGTTTCGGAGCAGCTGACGGCAGCTGGAGAGGAGAGAGAGCAGGGAGAGCTTCAGCTGCTGGGAGGAAGGTTCATGCAGGAGAATCTTCCACTGATCCCCAGTGAAGTACAGACTCTGGGGGAGCACGTCTGCCCAGCCCACACTGGGCAAACAGTGGCTCACCCACCTCTGCTCTGAGCTGATCCACAGCTGCTGGGCCACACAGAGCAGGCTCAAGCCAAGCTGCTCTTCTGGCATGGATTTCTCCAGGTTTCTTTCTCCAGAATGCCAGGCAGCACTTTCCTAAAACACAGCCCTGTGCCCACGTCGTCACAGAGCTCTGGGGCACTGACTGAGCACTCATGGAGTAAGTAAAACCCATGAATTTACAGGAGACTCCATGGGAAAGGATTTGGGATGTCTTTTACTCTGAGACAGGGAAACCGAGGCCCACACAACTGCAAATATCTTTTCTGCTCTACAACTTAGACATCAGTAAGAAGAGCACAGGACCAGAGAAGGTTTGAGAGATGAGGTGACATTTGGCTGAAGCCAAAAGGTTATTAAGCAAAAGAATGGAATTTGTTGGTTCTGTGTGTTATTTTTGGTTTGCATTTGTTCAGGTTGGTTTGTTGAGTGTCACAGTGAGAGGGACAGGGTTGAAGACCTGACAAAAAGGAAGGAGGACGAGAAGGGAGGGCACAGAAAAGTTGGTGCTCAGTAGAGAATGGAAGCTCCTGAGTACCCATCCAATGGCAAAGGGCACAGGGACCGCCCCAGCCGGGTACAAAGGGGATACAAAGATGGCCATTTTCTCAGAGGGTGTGTGTGTGTGCTTGGCTCTCAGGGAGGGAGACATCCCCGGCTCAGCTGAATCCTTACTAAGAAACATTTTTCCTTTGCTTTGATGATTTTGTTCCTTTTCATTGTATTTTAAAGTTAGTGTGTTCCAAAGAGAGGAAAAGGCAAAAATAAAAAGACAAATGAGCTGAAAATAAAAAGACAAGTGAGGTGAATGCTGAATGAGGATAAGTTTCAGTTATTTTCTCAGCTACTTGGGTAAAAGTAGAGTTGGTATCTCCTTTTTCAGTGGCCTTTAAATGGGTGCTTTCTTGTCATTACTGCGATCTTATTTCATGCCATTGCAGAGGCACGTCTGGAATGACACAACAACAGCAAATGCTTCTGGAGCAGAGACATTGCTTGGAGAAAACTCTGCCCTGCTTTGTCTGCCTTCTCCAGCCACACTGCTGTCACTGCAGAGACACAAGCAGGTCTCCTTTGTGACTTCACAGCAGACACATTCTGCTGAAGGGAGTGGCTGCAGCACACTGTCCCTTAGCTGTGCCCTTCCCTGAGGTGTTCCCAAGGCCCCTCTCCAGGACAATCCTTTACCTGGATTGTGTTCCATGTCTCTTGCTTCCAATTTCCTACTCAACAGCCCACCTCAGTCACCTACCTGTTTGTACTGTGCTTTATACCAAACTAGTCCTGCCAGAAAAGCAGCTTTAAACACACCTCTGAGAAGGCACTGATCCAGACAAAGCACATCCATTCCCCTCTGCCCAGAGCCAGTCCCCTGTACATCTGGCAGCCTGCAAAATCTAACACCCCGTCAGGGTCCAACACATTGTTCCAGCCCAAAGCAGAAATGCAATTTGTTGTGTTCAATCTGAAGTAATTCCTGCAGATCCTTGGCCTTCAAAGGCCAACGCTGCCACTCTGCAGCGAATCCTGTGACCCCGAGCATTTGATGGTGACCACACCAAAGCAAGAGGTGGCTCCTTCAGCAGGAGAATGGCAAGGGGCAATTTTGGGTCTCTGTGTCCCCAGCCTTCCTCCCATTGTTTTAGCAATGGCAGCTGCACTCCAGCACACCCCAGCAGCTTCAGCAGAGGGTATTTGTGTTGGCTTAGTGCAGATCAGGACTCCCAGTCCACCACTCCCAGCACTTTGCAATGACAGCAGGACCTGGACACTGAGGTATTTTGCTGGAGGCAAGCCTGTCACAAACACACACCCTCTTCAAACTTCATGTGAAACAGAAAGGAAAAGAGCAGGAAAAGGCTACCTTTGGGCGAGTCTCACTCCTGTCTAGAAATGGGCCAATTCTGGGCAGAATACTCCCCCCAGTGCTGGCCTCCTTCTTCCTGCTGAGAAACTTCTCCCTCTGGAACTTAGAGGGAAGCAGCTGAAAGGCAAAAGTAAACCAGCTAGAGCCTCAGAGTTGTGCTTGTTCAGAAAGGCTTTTCTTGAACAAGTGGCACTGGTGAATAACTTGTGATCACAGCCACTAGGACATTCCTGGAAGCCCTGGGGGTTTCCTGCTGAAATACTTAGCATCAGTGAATTAATAATACAGAGTGGAACACACATACTCCAGCCATATGGCTCTGTCCCATTGCCTTCTCCATGATTGCATGGGACATGGTTGGGGATTTCTGCTCTTTGGGCATTTGTTTCCTCTTACGTTTCATTGGACTGAGGCAGTGACCTTTCCAGAGAATGGGGAGGAGCTCTCAGAACTGCCTGAACTCCATCCCTGCACAACGCTCAGAACTCACAGCAAGGAGATATCGCTGCTGGATGAGTCCAAGAGATGCAAGAAGGGAACACTGTACCAAGAGTGAGGTGCACAGGAATGTGTCCAGGTTTTAGTTCTCCCTGTTAATTGTTTTCTCTGTCTGGGCTGACAGAGCCCTCCACAGAAGAAAACAGAGGCATCTCCTTGACAGAGCCTCAGCAGTGGGGCATCTTCAGCCAAGTGAGCTTTGTGGCCCTGGCTCCAGCGCTGCCTGCAGGGCTGCATCTGTGCCCACACAGGAGCTGGGAGAGAACAGCTGCTTTGGAAGCTCTTCCAGCTGGGACCAGCCGTGGCTCTCAAGGCTTTGGGCAGAGTTTGAGCTTCCCCCCACCACATGCCCAGGTGCCCAAGGGCAGGATGGTCAGAGCAGCACAGGTGAGTGCCCAGCCTGACAGAAGGAATTCCTGTGGCAAAGGGAAAGGGACAGAACACATGCTCAGGCCTTCAGCTGTGCATTGGTTTCACTTGGCTCTGCTGGCACAGCCAGGCAAGACACAGCTGAAGCATCCCACAGTGTTCCCTATTGCACCAGGACAGCCCCAGCAACAGCAGCACAGCACAAAGGGCTGGGCAGGGGCTCTGCAGCTTCACAGCACTGCTGGACAACAGGGGCAGGGAGAGCAGGGACACCAGGGCAATGCCAGCCTTAACACAGCCACAGTGGGTACTCACAGTATTAGGCTTCAGCCCTTCCCTGGACAAAAGACGAGGTGTTGTTGGTGTCTTCTTTGGCAAACCAGACGCCATTTCCAAGGGACGATGTCGCAGGTGAGCGACAATGCCTCAACAAAACTGGAAGGAGCAACAATGGAACTCTGAAAATCCACAACCCAATTCATGGCAGCTTCAAGGCATATTCTGGTGCTAAAAATGGTACATTATGGGAAAGTAGCTAAGTGCTTGTTTGGTGTAAGTAGCTAGTATAGTTAGGCCACTAGTTGGACTTTATTTGAACTATATGGCTACCTTGTGCAATTCAAAGTTAGATCATACTGAAATCTGGAGCTAAAAATCTGAACATTAATAACAGTTTGAACAGACAAAACTGTAGCCTAAATATTACTCAAAAATAGCTAGAGTGGGCCTCCTCTTCTTTAGGCTAAAGCACCCTTGCTCTATCAGCTGCTCCTCACAGCTGAGAGACTAATGAGAGACTGGAATGTTATGGCTAATGGCTTAAATATCATTATAAAGGACTTTCTGCCCATTGTGACAAAACTGTATAAAGAAGCTGCGACCACCCAAGCCCACCCCTCCTGACTGGAACTTGGCACTGTGAGTTAAGCTGCCTAAGGGAACTTGAGACAAGATCAAGGTGACACTATTGTCCCATTACCTCAGGTCTGGGGAGAAGTAAACAAGGCTGAGGAGAAAAACCTATCCACAACAAAGCCAAACCCAGCAGCTGTCCTGAAAATCAGCTCTGTCTGGGTTCAGGCTGGGGAAGTCATAGCCACAGACTCTTCTGCTGAGGCCAGGTTTGCACACAAACCTCCCAGCTAAGACCTCCACAGTGCCTCCAGACCCATTCCTGAGGCCTTGCACCAGACGACTGCAGGGCATGCAAAGCAACACAACAAATCTGAAAATCCAGAACCCAACTCATGGCAGACTCAAAGGATATATGGGTGCTAAAGATTTTATATTATTTGAAAGTAGCAAGAGACAGAGTCCAACTTGCCCCACCCCTGGGAGGTACCTGGGCAAGGTATCACCTTGCCCAAATCTGCATTAACCCAGTGGAGTCTTACATTTTGCCAGACCTCACCACAGAGAAGACCAGAAGAGGATTTAATGGTAGGCCAATGGGATCCATGGAATGGTGATATTTTCTACTAAATCTCTCTCTGTCACCCTCTTTCTCCTCCCCCCCTTCCCAACCTCCATTCCACTCCCACTTTTTCTTTTCTTTCTCTCTCTTTCTCCCTCACATTTACTGTTCCATAAAATCCAGACCATTGGCTTTGGCATATGGTCTCGTCTGCACCTCAATACAGAGGCATCTCCCTAAAAATTTTAAAACCCAGATGATAAAAACCCACTGAAACTTGAACAGAACTCATTCACCTTTAAGCAGTTTAAGCAGTTACTATAGGGAAAAAATGTATAGACTACTATCTTTAGAAAATGTTGCACTTCTTCAGTAAAAAAAGCACAATCAGTAGTCCATTTATTGTTCATCCTCTCAGGTGTACATGTCACTGAACTACTGCGCCAGAAGACTGGCATGATCACATTCTCTGTATCCCTTTGGCATTCTCTTTCAGAGCACAGATGAAACAAAACCAAAAAGTTCAACTTTAGTCGGTCTTTACCTTCAAATGAAATTCAGGACTCCCTAGCAGACACCAGTGTTCTGCACGCTGCGGAGCTTTTCGCAGAGGCCAATGCTCTGCACCTTTAGCAATTCTCTACGCCGATAGTTCCCCTGGCGAATGGCCCGGTGCAGCCGCCTGCAGGAGCCCAGGCTGCGCACACCCAGCCAGGGCCGCGCTCTCAGGCAACTGAGGCCGCGCCGCTGTCACAGACGCTGAGGGCCCGGGCGCGGTTACCGGGCAACCGCGGCACCGAGTGCGGGGCCGGGCGGGGCCGGGCCGGGCCGCAGGGATTTGCAAAGGAGATTGGCACTGCAGCGACCGACTGCAGTTTGGGGCTTCCCAAGAGTCTTTCTGTAACTAATGAAAGGTTAAAATGTGGGGACGAAGGCACCTATGCCAGGTCTGTACATTGCTCTTTGCAGCACTAGTATCCGACTCTGGCTGGAACAGCAGGAGGGGCTGAGGCAGCAGGGAAGGGGGCTCAGCCTGGAGAAAAGGAGGCTCAGGGGGGACCTTCTGGCTCTGCGCAACTCCCTGAAAGGAGGGGACAAGAGGCTGCTGCAAGTTCAGGCAGCGCCGGAGCCGCCTGGCTCCCCCTCTCCTCCCCCGCTCCGCCTCTTCCTCCCTCCCTCCTCCTCCTCCTCCTCTCCCGCAGCCCTCGCAGCCCCCGGGAGGGGCGGGGATGGAGCCGGGACAGGTCGGAACGCAGAGAGGCCTGGGGAGATGCCAGGACTGGGAGTGACTGGGCTGTACTGGGATCATCCTGGGAGCAGCTCCTGGGTGACTGAGTTCTACTGGGATCATCCTGGGATCACACTGGCAGTGAGGAGGAGCAGCGCGATGGCTCCAGCACTGGGGCTGAGGGCGCTCCTGGGGGGCCAGGGGCGAGTGGGACCCCCGGCACCGGGACCCTGAACCGCCACTGCCAGCACCGGGACCCCCCTGCTCCCCTTCGCCTGCACAGGGACCCCCTGAATCCCCCTGTTGTGGACATCAGGACCCTCTGCTCCCCTTTTCCCGGGCATCCCATGGCTCCCAGGCTCCAGACTTGGCATAGGCTTGACTCTGGGACAACCTGGAGCGCCTTGGTCTCCCATTCCTGCCTTTCCCAGGCACACCTTTCTGCAAAAACAGAGACCCCCTGAACTCCCCCTTTCCGAACATCCCGGGTGTCCTCACTCTGGTCCCCACTTTTAGGGAAACCCTGGACTCCCCTTTCCTGGGCTCAAGGACCCCCTGGTACTCCCTTCTACCTCTCCACGTCCCTGCCCACCCCACCCATGACCCTGAGACCCCCTGGCACCCCCATTCCTGAGAACCCAGACCCCCCTGCATCTCTTCATCGAGCACCAATGCAACGTTTTCCTCACCCCCCACCTCTCCCAGCCCCCAGCCCCACCCTTCTCTCTTCCCACAAGTGCAATTGACTGAAAACAAATGTGACAGAAAGGAATAATTTTGCACCTTTTATTTACTATTGAAATACAATTTCCTCCCTTTCTCACAAATCTCCTCTCTGTGTCATTCAGCAGGGCTGTCAGAAAGTCCTTAATTCTGAGTGGGTGTTCCAAGCTGCAGCCACAAGGAAACAGAGAATGGGGATTTTCCTGCTCCTGGGAAGTTTGACATCCTCAGCTGAGGAGAGGAGGAGTCACCGGAAGGAAAGGGCAGCTGGGCTTCCTCTTTCCACAGGGAAGAGGGGGGGAAAATCTCTCATCCTGTCTGCATCTTCTCCCACAGGGATATGAGGGCTGATCCCAGAGCCCTAAGGGTCACAGTCAGGGCTGCCCTCAGGGAATGCTTGCCTGGTATGGAGGGGCAGTGTGCAAGCACCTGGATCTTGGGGCACCCAGCTGCCCAGTGTGCGAGCACCTGGATCTTGGGGCACCCAGCTGCCCCTCATGTTTGGAGGTGCCTGAGGAGGGCTAGGATGATGCCAGGGACATCCTGCAGTGACATCCCCTCTGTCCCGCTCTGGATGAGCTCAGTCCCAAACCTGACCCTGATTCTGGTCTCAATCTCACTCCACGTTTACACACACACACAGTTCTGTATTTAATCACATCCCAATTCCAAACTTGTCTAGCCCCAGACCACAACCCAACCCCAGCCCAAAGCCAATCCCATGTCTAGCCTTAACCCCAATCCCAGCTCTAATCCAAATCTCAGCCCCAACTCCAACCCAGCCCCAATTCCAGCCCCTTCCTAAATCCTCAGCCCCAAACCAAATCCCAGGTTCTGCCTTTCTGGGGGTTTGCGGGTGTCTCTGTCCCTCTGACCCCGATGATGTTTGGGTGGGGTCACACCAGGGCTGAGAGGGACAGAGACTGCCCCGACCTCCGCAGGTGTGAGAAGGTTGGAGAGCCCTCCCAGCCCCAAGCACCCTCATCTGTGAGCAGCACCCCTGCCGTGTCCTTTCTCCGGTGACAGCACAGACATTCCTCTGTGCCCGGGTCCCTGCCAGTCCCGCACACGGCGCTGCTCTGCGGCAATGGGGACACGGGAAACGGTGCCCGTCGTGTGTCCCCTTTGTGTTGCTTTGTGTCCCCCCATGTCCGACTGTGTTCCCCCGGCCAGGTAGCTGCTCTGGCCCGGGATGGCCGGGCCCAGCCGCCGGGCCTCGCCGGCGGCGGGCAGGAGCCGGCCCGGGCTGCGGGACACGGCGGGGCTGCCCAGCTGGAAAGCAGCTCTGGCTCCTGCCAGGGAGCTGTGGGCAAGGGGCTGCCGGATGTGCGGGAGGAAAGCCGCTGGGCCGGCCCCTAACGCTGCCCCGCAGAAAGGAAGGGGAGGAGGGAGCTGACAAATGAGCTCGGAATGTGGCAGTGCAGAGATGAAGGGACAAGTGCCCTTGGGGGCCGCGGGTCGGGGCCAGCCCTCGGGCACGGCTCTGAGCGTCTCCTGAGCCGGCATGAGGGCTGCCTGTAAGGATTGCAGGCGGCAGCCAAGAGCAGCAGTGCCGGCAGTGCCAGCCGGGCCCCATGGCCATCTGCCCGTGCCTTCGCAGCCCGTGAGGGCCGCGGGCTCTGCAGCGCGGCTCCTGCTCCCACAGCCGGCCTGGAGCCTCAGGGCTGCCCCGCAGGCTGCGCGGGAGCAGCAGCGGCCTCAGGGCCTGGCCCGGGGCTCGATCTGCTCAGCCCGGGGGCAGAGCCACAGCAGGAGGGAAGGAGCTGAAGGAGCACCAGGGAGCCCGGGGAGAGACAGGCTGTGAGACAAGGCTCTGCCCGTAATTTTAACAGTTTTTATTAACCTAATAACTATATACAACTAACTTAGTTATTATATACAAGTAAAAAGTCAAGTTCCTTATGACAGTTGTCACAGGTGTTTCTCGCTTCGGACAAGATGTCCCAGGCCGAGCATTGGGTGCTGAGTCCTTTCCAGCTGGCCGGGGCCTGTTGATGTCTGGCGGGGCTGGAGAGGCTGCTCGAGCCCTGGGGCCCATGAGACCTGTCAAGGAGCTGTGCCTGGCCGGTGCTCTCCTGAGGCGGCAGGGCCTGGGTGGTGAAGGACAAGGGTGAGCCGCCACAGGTGCTGGCCCCAGCGCACCAGGACTCAAGGTCTTGTCCCACACTGGGCATGGCCATTCTCTCACGTAACTCCAGCTCCAAGCTCAGTTGCCCCATGTGCCAGTCCTCCTGCTCCATTCTGCCCCTTCCTTCTTACCCCAGACGCAAAATACCCATGCCACATTACCCAGCTCACTACACAGAGCCCCACTCATCCCCCAGCTAGCACCCTGCAGATAATCAGCCCCCTGTCGTCACTGACCCCCTCGCCCTGACAGGGCCATATCTGACGCATCCTGTGTCCTGATCACCGTGCGATGCTGGTCATTACGGCCCCTCGAGATGTGTCCATCACCGTGCAGCAGGGTCACACTAGGCTGAGGAGGAGAGGGCAGCTGGCTGCAATGCAGGGCCCAATCCAGCACCCCCCAATAATCCTCCCAACCCAGGTCTCCCTGGGGACTGAAGGCACAGATTCCTCCTGGATAGTCAGCAATGCTTAAAGCCTCAGTCACCATTCTGTGTCTCTACCTTCATCACACCTACCTTGTTGTGGTGTACCAGGAGACGCTGCAGCTGTGTACTTGTATGTGGGGAAGTCTTGATGTTCTGCATCGTGAAACTGCTGCTTTGATGGTCCCCAGAGATCTGAGGCATACGGGGGACACTGGCACAGACCAGCGGCCTCCTGTGGGATGGGACAGAGGAGGCTCAGTGCCCAACCCTGTGGCATGCAGGGCATCACCCTGCTGTGCCAGGGAGGGCACTAGCAGTGCTGCTTGCAGGGGCATGTCCCTGCCAGCTCCTGTCCACCTGCTGCAGGAGCCCCAAGCCCATCCCACCAGGCTTGATCTGCTGGCTCTGTCCCCACAACAAGGTGTGCTGGCCATGGCCATGGCAGGTCCCTGTGCACAGGACACCAGCTGGCAGGAGCTGCGCTGTCCCAGCTGCAGGGATTGGTTTTGGGAACTCCTTTCACAGGAGGCACACAACTCCCCACCAAGCCTGAGCTCAGACTGAAAACAGACACAGCTCATCAGATGTGCTTTCAGCAACCTTGGGACAGAGAGGTGGGCCGGACAGGGCAGTGCAAGGCAAGGAATGCAAAAGCCCCTAGCCCTGGGGCAAGCACTGGCCCTCCACAGCTGCCTTCTGCTCCCCTACGCTGCCCCGTCCCCCCAGGCTCCTCTGCCCCAGCCCAGGTGCAGAGCCCTCCTTGCTGTGTCAGGGCTACCCTGCACCCCAGGCACGGGGAATGTGTCCTCAGAGCCCTTACCTTTGGCTGGGCGGTGGCTCCTTGCTAGGGGGCATCGGCTGCAAATACAGGAGTTTTTCGGGGTACCTGGGGAGGGCAGGGGTCACAGGTGTGTGGCAGGGGACAACGAACCTGTTCCTGTTGGAGGCAGCACCCCCGAAGCCATGGGATTGTAGCCCATGGCATCTCGCTGCCTGTAGCCCTTGGGATGAGCCCCCACAGGCCCTGCTGATGGGCAGGGCTGCAGAGGGGGCTCCCCACATCAGCCCCTCCCAAGCAGACACTGTCACCCCTGTGCCCAGCGCAGCGGGTCACTGCTGGCACCCATCTCCCCCCATGCCAGCCCTGCTGCCCTCGATGCACTGGTGCTACTCACTGGCCAGGAACCTGCACGCTGAGCATGCGGTCACACGACAGACACATGAAAGGGACTGGCAGCTGCCTATGGAGGGTGAGGGAAGAGGGCCGGCTGAGCTCCTGAGGCCACAGGCCTGCAGCACACAGGCAGCAGCTCCCTGCAGCAGCCAGCTGCAGGGCAGGTCACTGCACAGGGTCACAGCCATTGCAGGGTGAACCGTGGGCTGTTGAGCCTGTTTCTCCCCATCCCCAAGGTGCTGGTTGATGCCAGGTGAAGGGCACAGGCACCCATGCCACCATCTCAAGCAGCCCCTGCAGTGCTTTCAGCCCCTCTCTGGCACCAAAGTCCCCCCGTGTGCATGGCCAGGAGGGCAGGGCATGGCCCAGCTCAGGGGCATAGTGTGTGACAGCCCTGCCTGGAAGGAGCAGTTCCCATCTCCATTCCCAAAGCCCTCAGAATCTCCATTGCACTCACTTCTTAATCCCAGCGGCGTTTTCACGCAACAGCCTATCCTCGAGTTCCTCCATGCTCCTGTTCCAGGAGTCTTCCAGGTGTTTACGGAAAGTCTTCAGCTCCAGGCGATCCAGCTGTGAACAGGTGCACAGCCTCAGCCAGCTGCTCCAGGATGTGACATGGAGCTCTCCAGGGAAAAGCCTGGAGGGGGATCCTCAGAGGGATGCTGCCGCAGGCTGTCAAGTCCCAAAGGTGCCAGTTCCTCACGGTGGGGACGAAATACCCCTCACCTTGTCTTCAATTGCATTGCTGAACTGCTGCTGCATATTGTTCCAGTGCTGCTCCTGGCCTGAAATCTGGCTCTGCAACTCCTGTATTCTCCCATCCAGCTCCTCTATGTTCTCTTCAAACTGGCTGCAATCGACTTTGCTGTCCAAGGCAGCTTTGTCCGCCTTCTAGCAGAGGGGAACGGCAGGAGAGCGGCGGGGAAAGGGATGAGGAATGCCAGGCAGGGCCAGCGTGTGAGGGGCAGAGGGAGGAGTGCTTCCTCCAGGCCATCACGCCCCTTTCAGGGTGCTGTGGCCCCATTTGCCCCATCACCCTGGTGAGCTTGGTCCCACCATGTGAAGGGTGAGAGACCCCATGAGCTCAGGAAATTCCCCCTCTCAAGGGGACAATTTCTGCCACCCAGCCCCCAAGGGACAAGGGGCATTTGTCACCCTGCCTGGGAAGCCCTGGGCTGGCACAGAGGCCCCTTAGACTGTACCATGTCCATGGCAGCCATCATGTCCTGCTGATCTGCTTTCTCCTTCTGCAGCTTCTCCAGAGGCTGGGACAGCATCTTTCAGCACAGAAAGGAACCCATGACACCACAGCAAGGTTGGGGCACACCCCAGAATGTAGGAGCACACTCCTCTCCCCCTGTCTGCACACACTCTGTCCCTGATTTGTCACAAGCCTTCTGCCCAGTTGGGTCTGTCAGAGACGAGCAAAATGGACGACAAACAGGGTGAACAAAAGGGTTGATAGAAGCAATGAGCAAAGCAATGATAAAAAGGACGAGCAGCCAGCAGGCTCCTTCTCCTTCCAAATCCCTTGCAGGACTGAGGCCCTCCTCAACACAACTCCTGTTGCCAGGCAACGCACCCCACTCCACTCCTGGGAGCCAGTGGGTCCCATGAAGTCATAGATTAATGGAGTCTTGGAATGGCATGGGCTGGAAGGGACCTAAAAAATCATCTCGTTTCACCCCCTGTCAGGGACAGGTAAAGGAACATTTTCCACTAGACCTGGTTGCGACAAGATCCCATCTAAGCTGCTCTTGGACACTTCCAGGAATGGGGCAGGCTCTGTTAAGGCATCACCATGCTCACAGGGAAGAATTTCTTCCCAATATCCCACCTATCTCTCCCCTCTGTCATTGTGACGCCATTTCCATGCCAAGCCCTTGTACAAAGTCCACCTCCAGCCCTTTTATAGTCCTTTTAATTCCCATAAAGTGCTCCAAGTTCTCCCAGGAGAGTACAGCCTCATTGTTTTTCTTTTGATCAGTTTAAGATGTGCGTCACATCTGAGCCAGTTCCCCCACTGCTGCAAACCCTCAGCCTGGTTGGAGCATCCATTGGGATCAGCCTTTGCCAGGGGGGCTGTGCATGAGCCCCTGGCTGAGCTATGGGGTTGTTGGGGCACAGAATCCTTTCTTCTCAGGAGTTCAGGGCAAAAAGTCTCTGTGGGTGAAGCCTTTGGACATTTTCCTCCAAGTCAGGTTTTATGTCAGCTTGACAGTCCATAAAGAAGACAATGACATAATTGCTCCTGCCAATGTCCCCAAGACTGTTGGGGAAGACAGATCAAGTTCTTCCCTTCAATACCTGCCATTTACTATATGTTCTACTTTAGGTGTCCACAGAGCCCCATAATTACCTTGGGCCGCCTTGATTTGTTACTGAGCTCTCAAGGTAGCGCTGACTGTTCCATTAACTGCCACTTTTGCAAAATTTGCTACAGTTTCAGTGAGGTTTCATTGTCCCCTGGGGAATGGCCTGGGGTGACAGGGACAGGGACAACCCTCCCAAGCCCCTCCCAAGCATCTCCCAAGGCGAGAGGCACAGAGACCCCTTGAGCATCTCCTGGGAACTGGACAAAATAAACTTGGCAGAAATCAAACTTAACTCTGCATAAATCACTTTGAAGAATATTTGCTCTTCCCACAAGTAACTTGTGATGGAAATGCAAACAAATCCCAAATATGAATAAACCGACAATCCAAGCATTGATGTGGCAATTCCAAGTTTCATTGGTTCCTGCACAGCTCCAGCTCAGCTGCTGGCAGCTTCTGATAGAAGAAAAGAGAAAATTTGGCCCAATACAGATTATTAAAAGGAAGGGGAAGTTCTGTGTAGCTGCCACAAAGGTAACAGGGATCAAGAGAAAAATGATTCATTCTCACATTTGGCAAAGAACCCAAGCCTGGGAATTCAGGAGATATTTGGGAATTTAGGTACTTGAGCTGGGCTTCTTGTAGGACTTTCAGCAGCCTTGTGTTCCTCACCGTGGGGTGAATGAACCTTGTCAGTCTCGCTGGTAACATTTGCTCCCTTTCCTCCAATGATTTTAACACACTTTTCAAGGAAGGACAACAAAATATTTTCTTTTCACTGGCCACCCACAACAGCCATTTTCCTCATCAGTTCTCCCGTAAGTTGCTCAGAGGAAGCTGCATCCAAGTTTCCAAGAGTTCCTCCAGAGAGAACCACAACCTCCTCAGAGGACGGGAACCATGCTGTTGTCAAAGGCACTTGGGGACAGACAACAGTGCCCTGAACTCACTGTGCCAAAATCATGTCGCAATCTGGTTAAGAAAATTGTTAGAGAGATGCCTCAGCCCCAATTAAGGCACTAACGAGACCAAATCCAAAGTGGATTTTATTGAACAGTAAATGTGAGGTAGAGAGAGAGATGGAAAGAAAGAGAAAAGGGGAGGAGAGCAAGGGAGTGACAGGGACAGAGACCTCCCCTTGAGCAGGTGTAAGAGTCTGTCCAAATTTTCCCTCATCTGCCTCACGATCATCATTTGAGGACCACTGAAGAGAAGATCCCCCCGTCTCCTCTGTAGGAGAAAGTCATATGCCACAAGGCCCTGAGACCTGAGAGCATTGCTAAGCTACTGTTTCCACAGGTGTTGTTTGCTGTATGCTACACTGAGCCCAATGAGAAGAAGGGGGCACCGTGCTCTTTTTGCATCAACAGCCTTGGAAGCTGCCCCACCTCTCGGTCTGGCTGGACTTCTCCTGAGTGGTGGAACCCTGCAGAAGACCCCTCTCACTCGTTTGCAACCACCGTGACACACAGACTGAGATGTAAGAAGCCTCTTCATCAAGAGACCAAGACATCAAACCCCCATGTGAGAAAGCCCCCTCTTATACTTTCCAAGGACTGGGACTGAGACCCCCAACCCGGGGGAGGTGTGTGGGGAGAGGCAAGCTGACCAAAGCAAGATGGATGTTGCAGGTGTGAGCATTGGACCACAAAAACAATGGCTCACGCCCACTGCCGAACATGGACTGTGTGTACCCTTTCAAAACACCATTCTTTCCCCAAAACTACCTTTGATTCAGTTGCAAAATTCATTCTCCCTTCCCCCATTGAAAAAGAGTATAATTGGGGTCCAGATGAACTGTGCCTCTGAGATCTCCCTGACGTAACAGGCGGATCCTCAACTGGACTGGACCAAAGGACTTCATCTTTACGTTTGGTAGCTATACCCCCCTCTCTCTCTCTCTTTTCTCTCTCTTTCTCTGTATTTTTCTCTCCCTTAATCCCTCTATCGCATTTTGCTGTGGTCATTCAATAAAGGTGCATTTGTTTTGATTATTACTGCAAATCCCCCTGTACTGTGTCGGCTTTTTGCACCCTGAGATCAATCCATGAACAATCACGAAACCCGTTCATAAGGATGGATTGTGACACTGGGGTTACTGGGAGCTACCAGGCCCATGCTGGGAGCTCTCTGTGCACACAGTGGGAGGAACTGGGAGCAACTGGGAATGACAGGATGCATGCTAGTGAAAACTGGGATGTCCTGGCAGTGACTGGGATAAAACTGGGGGCAGCTGAACCATGTTGAGGTAACTGGGAGTGCCTGGCAATGACTACGAGAATGTTCAGGGCAGCTGGGATATACTGGGAGTGCCTGAGACCATGCAGGCAATGACTGGGACTGGACTAGGAGCGACTGGGAGCCACTGGGAGCGTGCTGCGGGGAACTGGGACCATGCTGGGGGCAAGTGGGGGCAAGTGTGAATGACTGCGGCCCTGCTGGGAGAGACTGGCATCATACTGGGAGTTACTTGGGGCTACACTAGGGGCAACTGGGAGAACTGGGAACACACTGGATCAAAGAGGGAGCAACTGAGACCAACTGGAACTGTGCCAGGGGCAAATTGCATCATAATAAAGAATGACTGGGAGCAACTGGGATCATACTAGGAGCAGCTCCTGGGTGACTGAGTTCTACTGGGATCATCCTGGGAGTGAGGAGGAGCAGCGCGATGGCTCCAGCGCTGGGGCTGGGGGCGCTCCTTGGGCCCCAGGGGGGAGTGGGACCCCCGGCACCGGGACCCCCCTGCTCCTCTTATCCTGCACAGGGACCCCCTGAATCCCCCATTCTGGACATCAGGACCCCCTGCTCCCCTTTTCCTGGCCATCCCATGGCTCCCAACCTCCAGACTTGCCATGGGCGTCACCCTAGGATGCCCTGGAGCACCTTGGATCCCCATTCCTGCCTTTCCCAGCCCCCAGCCCCACCTTTCTGCAAAAACAGAGACCCTCTAAACTCCCCCTTCCCGAACATCCCATCCCGAGTGTTCCCACCCTGGTCCCCCCTTTTTGGGAAACCCTGGACTCCCATTTCCTGGGCTCAAGGACCCCCTGGAATTCCCTTCTACCTCTCCACGTCCCTGCCCCTGTCTCCTGTCCCTCAGCTGTCCCCTGTTCCTCGGCTCTGTGAGGCCAGGGACAGCAGCAGGACGCAGGGCAGCCCAGGGGGAGAACAACCCTCAGCCCCAGCTGGGCCAGTTACCCCAGTTCCCCCCAGGTCACTCCCAGCATGGGCCCTGTGGCTCCCAGTCACTTCCAGTTACACTCAGTGTGATCCCAGTATCATCCCAGTCACTCCCAGTATGATCCCAGTATGATCCCAGCATGGTCCCAGCACAGTCCCAGCTGTTCCCATTCACCCCTACCATAGCTCCAGGCACTCCCAGTATGGTTCCAGTCCTTCCCAGTATGATTCCAATATGAACCCAGTCACTCTCAGTACAGTGCCATTTGCCCCCAGTATGATTCCAGTCACTCCCAGATACTCCCAGTATTATTCCAGTAACTTTAAGCTTCCTCTGTGATCCCAGTCACTCCTGGTCTCCCCCAGTATATCCCAGTTGTCCTTAATGTGTTTCCACTCACTCCCAGTTGCTCCCAGTAGTTTCTAGCATTATTCCAATTGCTCATAACCACTCCCAGTAACCTCCAACATGATTCCTGTCACTTCCTGTATATCCCAGTTGCCCCAGCATGGTCCCAGTTGCCCTCAGCCTGCTCCCAATCACTTCCAGTATGATTCCAGAAGGATCCCAGTCACCCTCAGTGTGGTGCCAGTTGCTCCCAGTATGATCCCATTGGTCCCCAGCATGTCCCCATTTCCTCCCAGTGTGATCCCAGTTGCCTCTAGCACAGACCCAGTCCCTCTCAATATGATCCTTCTCTGATGCCATGATGATCCCAGTTGCTCCTAGTATGGTCCTGGTTGCTCCCAGTTGCTCCCAGTCCGATCCCAGTTGCTCCCAGCGGCCCTGTGTTATGCTTTGGAGTGGGAGGAAATTTAGGGAAGTGATGCAAAGTTTTTTGTGTATCTGACAGTCTGTTGAGCTACTGAAAGCTAGACACGCTTTTGTGAAACACACATGGTAAAGATGAAAAAATTCAGAAACTTTTTTTCTTTGTTGGTCAGCAGGGAGCTGCTGGGTTTTCGCTTCTGCTCTGTGTCTGGGCTGGGCTGGGCAGTCTTGCTGCAGGCTGGGCTTCTTTTCTATTTTCTGGGCTGCTTGCTAGCTTCTCTCTCCATGGGCTCTGGTTTGGCCGCGCTGGGCCTCAGCAGCTGCTGGGCAAGGAGACAGGGGAGGCTGCGGAGCTTTAGCCAGAGCAGGGCTGGCTGTGGCTGTGAAGATCTCGCTGTCAGGCTGCTTCTTCTTCTTCTTAGCGTGGCTGAGACCAGAGACTTCTGTGGCTGGTGTAGAAAACTAAACACTAACTATAAAGCTGATCTGAACACAACTGAGCCACAGCTTTCTGTTAGTAGTAATTGGTGGGTTAGGTAGGCCTCATGCGTGATGTTAAGTTTTTCAGTACTTCAGTCTTCTTCTGAGTGAGAGAAAAGAACAAAATGCAAGTATATAAAAAACAACATGAAGACACTAAAGTCAATAAAGAAGAAGTTAAGTCTTAGATGAGAGGGCTGAGAAGATGCTTTGTTTTTAGAGCTGAAATCTTCTTGTAAGCTGTAAAGGAGAGGAATAGTGGATTTGTTTTTACTAACAATCTGTGGGTCTGCTCGTAGATAAAACCAGCTCTGGAAGATAAAAGAAACAATGGGAAGGATTCCACTGATTGATGATTGGAAAAAGATATTTGCTTTTACAAATACACTTTAGGTTTGCAGATAAACAAAATAAGCCATTGAGAAATGAAAGAAACAATGGGGAAGAAAAACCCCTAAACTCCGTAAGAATTAAAAACTAAAAGGGAGGGTTATACATTAGAGGGAAATCTTTGGGAAATCTTCGGTGTCAGGCGTATCAGGGCATCTGTACCTCTCAAGCACCTCAGCCAAGGGGAAAGAGAGAAGGGAAATGTGGCCAGGAAATTAGGATAAAAAGAAGGTTGCATCCTCCAAAAATTCAAGAGATCCCAGGGGAATGCCCCATGGCCTCTCCCTTTATTGGAATAAAGCCAGAAAGGACTCCTCTGTCTCTTTTGTGAACATAAACCTCTGGTGTTTCTGGATTAATTTTCCCAACAAGAAAATACTCCCCCCAGGAGCGCCCTCAGCCCCAGTGCTGGAGCCATCGCGCTGCTCCTCCTCACTGCCAGTGTGATCCCAGGATGATCCCAGTAGAACTCAGTCACCCAGGAGCTGCTCCCAGGATGATCCCAGTACAGCCCAGTCACTCCCAGTCCTGGCATCTCCCCAGGCCTCTCTGCGTTCCGACCTGTCCCGGCTCCATCCCCGCCCCTCCCGGGGGCTGCGAGGGCTGCGGGAGAGGAGGAGGAGGAGGAGGGAGGGAGGAAGAGGCGGAGCGGGGGAGGAGAGGGGGAGCCAGGCGGCTCCGGCGCTGCCTGAACTTGCAGCAGCCTCTTGTCCCCTCCTTTCAGGGAGTTGCGCAGAGCCAGAAGGTCCCCCCTGAGCCTCCTTTTCTCCAGGCTGAGCCCCCTTCCCTGCTGCCTCAGCCCCTCCTGCTGTTCCAGCCAGAGTCGGATACTAGTGCTGCAAAGAGCAATGTACAGACCTGGCATAGGTGCCTTCGTCCCCACATTTTAACCTTTCATTAGTTACAGAAAGACTCTTGGGAAGCCCCAAACTGCAGTCGGTCGCTGCAGTGCCAATCTCCTTTGCAAATCCCTGCGGCCCGGCCCGGCCCGGCCCGGCCCCGCACTCGGTGCCGCGGTTGCCCGGTAACCGCGCCCGGGCCCTCAGCGTCTGTGACAGCGGCGCGGCCTCAGTTGCCTGAGAGCGCGGCCCTGGCTGGGTGTGCGCAGCCTGGGCTCCTGCAGGCGGCTGCACCGGGCCATTCGCCAGGGGAACTATCGGCGTAGAGAATTGCTAAAGGTGCAGAGCATTGGCCTCTGCGAAAAGCTCCGCAGCGTGCAGAACACTGGTGTCTGCTAGGGAGTCCTGAATTTCATTTGAAGGTAAAGACCGACTAAAGTTGAACTTTTTGGTTTTGTTTCATCTGTGCTCTGAAAGAGAATGCCAAAGGGATACAGAGAATGTGATCATGCCAGTCTTCTGGCGCAGTAGTTCAGTGACATGTACACCTGAGAGGATGAACAATAAATGGACTACTGATTGTGCTTTTTTTACTGAAGAAGTGCAACATTTTCTAAAGATAGTAGTCTATACATTTTTTCCCTATAGTAACTGCTTAAACTGCTTAAAGGTGAATGAGTTCTGTTCAAGTTTCAGTGGGTTTTTATCATCTGGGTTTTAAAATTTTTAGGGAGATGCCTCTGTATTGAGGTGCAGACGAGACCATATGCCAAAGCCAATGGTCTGGATTTTATGGAACAGTAAATGTGAGGGAGAAAGAGAGAGAAAGAAAAGAAAAAGTGGGAGTGGAATGGAGGTTGGGAAGGGGGGGAGGAGAAAGAGGGTGACAGAGAGAGATTTAGTAGAAAATATCACCATTCCATGGATCCCATTGGCCTACCATTAAATCCTCTTCTGGTCTTCTCTGTGGTGAGGTCTGGCAAAATGTAAGACTCCACTGGGTTAATGCAGATTTGGGCAAGGTGATACCTTGCCCAGGTACCTCCCAGGGGTGGGGCAAGTTGGACTCTGTCTCTTGCTACTTTCAAATAATATAAAATCTTTAGCACCCATATATCCTTTGAGTCTGCCATGAGTTGGGTTCTGGATTTTCAGATTTGTTGTGTTGCTTTGCATGCCCTGCAGTCGTCTGGTGCAAGGCCTCAGGAATGGGTCTGGAGGCACTGTGGAGGTCTTAGCTGGGAGGTTTGTGTGCAAACCTGGCCTCAGCAGAAGAGTCTGTGGCTATGACTTCCCCAGCCTGAACCCAGACAGAGCTGATTTTCAGGACAGCTGCTGGGTTTGGCTTTGTTGTGGATAGGTTTTTCTCCTCAGCCTTGTTTACTTCTCCCCAGACCTGAGGTAATGGGACAATAGTGTCACCTTGATCTTGTCTCAAGTTCCCTTAGGCAGCTTAACTCACAGTGCCAAGTTCCAGTCAGGAGGGGTGGGCTTGGGTAGTCGCAGCTTCTTTATACAGTTTTGTCACAATGGGCAGAAAGTCCTTTATAATGATATTTAAGCCATTAGCCATAACATTCCAGTCTCTCATTAGTCTCTCAGCTGTGAGGAGCAGCTGGTAGAGCAAGGGTGCTTTAGCCTAAAGAAGAGGAGGCCCACTCTAGCTATTTTTGAGTAATATTTAGGCTACAGCTTTGTCTGTTCAAACTGTTATTAATGTTCAGATTTTTAGCTCCAGGTTTCAGTATGATCTAACTTTGAATTGCACAAGGTAGCCATATAGTTCAAATAAAGTCCAACTAGTGGCCTAACTATACTAGCTACTTACACCAAACAAGCACTTAGCTACTTTCCCATAATGTAACATTTTTAGCACCAGAATATGCCTTGAAGCTGCCATGAATTGGGTTGTGGATTTTCAGAGTTCCATTGTTGCTCCTTCCAGTTTTGTTGAGGCATTGTCGCTTACCTGCGACATCGTCCCTTGGAAACGGCGTCTGGATTGCCAAAGAAGACACCAACAACACCTCTTCTTTTGTCCAGGGAAGCGCTGAAGCCTCATACTGTGAGTACCCACTGGGGCTGTGTTAAGGCTGGCACTGCCCTGGTGTCCCTGCTCTCCCTGCCCCTGTTGTCCAGCAGTGCTGTGAAGCTGCAGAGCCCCTGCCCAGCCCTTTGTGCTGTGCTGCTGTTGCTGGGGCTGTCCTGGTGCAATAGGGAACACTGTGGGATGCTTCAGCTGTGTCTTGCCTGGCTGTGCCAGCAGAGCCAAGTGAAACCAATGCACAGCTGAAGGCCTGAGCATGTGTTCTGTCCCTTTCCCTTTGCCACAGGAATTCCTTCTGTCAGGCTGGGCACTCACCTGTGCTGCTCTGACCATCCTGCCCTTGGGCACCTGGGCATGTGGTGGGGGGAAGCTCAAACTCTGCCCAAAGCCTTGAGAGCCACGGCTGGTCCCAGCTGGAAGAGCTTCCAAAGCAGCTGTTCTCTCCCAGCTCCTGTGTGGGCACAGATGCAGCCCTGCAGGCAGCGCTGGAGCCAGGGCCACAAAGCTCACTTGGCTGAAGATGCCCCACTGCTGAGGCTCTGTCAAGGAGATGCCTCTGTTTTCTTCTGTGGAGGGCTCTGTCAGCCCAGACAGAGAAAACAATCAACAGGGAGAACTAAAACCTGGACACATTCTTGGTGTGTGTCCACTCACTCTTGGTACAGTGTTCCCTTCTTGCATCTCTTGGACTCATCCAGCAGCGATATCTCCTTGCTGTGAGTTCTGAGCGTTGTGCAGGGATGGAGTTCAGGCAGTTCTGAGAGCTCCTCCCCATTCTCTGGAAAGGTCACTGCCTCAGTCCAATGAAACGTAAGAGGAAACAAATGCCCAAAGAGCAGAAATCCCCAACCATGTCCCATGCAATCATGGAGAAGGCAATGGGACAGAGCCATATGGCTGGAGTATGTGTGTTCCACTCTGTATTATTCATTCACTGATGCTAAGTATTTCAGCAGGAAACCCCCAGGGCTTCCAGGAATGTCCTAGTGGCTGTGATCACAAGTTATTCACCAGTGCCACTTGTTCAAGAAAAGCCTTTCTGAACAAGCACAACTCTGAGGCTCTAGCTGGTTTACTTTTGCCTTTCAGCTGCTTCCCTCTAAGTTCCAGAGGGAGAAGTTTCTCAGCAGGAAGAAGGAGGCCAGCACTGGGGGGAGTATTCTGCCCAGAATTGGCCCATTTCTAGACAGGAGTGAGACTCGCCCAAAGGTAGCCTTTTCCTGCTCTTTTCCTTTCTGTTTCACATGAAGTTTGAAGAGGGTGTGTGTTTGTGACAGGCTTGCCTCCAGCAAAATACCTCAGTGTCCAGGTCCTGCTGTCATTGCAAAGTGCTGGGAGTGGTGGACTGGGAGTCCTGATCTGCACTAAGCCAACACAAATACCCTCTGCTGAAGCTGCTGGGGTGTGCTGGAGTGCAGCTGCCATTGCTAAAACAATGGGAGGAAGGCTGGGGACACAGAGACCCAAAATTGCCCCTTGCCATTCTCCTGCTGAAGGAGCCACCTCTTGCTTTGGTGTGGTCACCATCAAATGCTCGGGGTCACAGGATTCGCTGCAGAGTGGCAGCATTGGCCTTTGAAGGCCAAGGATCTGCAGGAATTACTTCAGATTGAACACAACAAATTGCATTACTGCTTTGGGCTGGAACAATGTGTTGGACCCTGACGGGGTGTTAGATTTTGCAGGCTGCCAGATGTACAGGGGACTGGCCCTGGGCAGAGGGGAATGGATGTGCTTTGTCTGGATCAGTGCCTTCTCAGAGGTGTGTTTAAAGCTGCTTTTCTGGCAGGACTAGCTCGGTATAAAGCACAGTCCAAACGGGTAGGTGACTGAGGTGGGCTGTTGAGCAGGAAATTGGCAGCAAGAGACCCGGAACACAATCCAGGTAAAGGATTGTCCTGGAGAGGGGCCTTGGGAACACCTCAGGGAAGGGCACAGCTAAGGGACAGTGTGCTGCAGCCACTCCCTTCAGCAGAATGTGTCTGCTGTGAAGTCACAAAGGAGACCTGCTTGTGTCTCTGCAGTGACAGCAGTGTGGCTGGAGAAGGCAGACAAAGCAGGGCAGAGTTTTCTCCAAGCAATGTCTCTGCTCCAGAAGCATTTGCTGTTGTTGTGTCATTCCAGACGTGCCTCTGCAATGGCATGAAATAAGATCGCAGTAATGACAAGAAAGCACCCATTTAAAGGCCACTGAAAAAGGAGATACCAACTCTACTTTTACCCAAGTTGCTGAGAAAATAACTGAAACTTATCCTCATTCAGCATTCACCTCACTTGTCTTTTTATTTTCAGCTCATTTGTCTTTTTATTTTTGCCTTTTCCTCTCTTTGGAACACACTAACTTTTAAATACAATGAAAAGGAACAAAATCATCAAAGCAAAGGAAAAGTGTTTCTTAGTAAGGATTCAGCTGAGCTGGGGATGTCTCCCTCCCTGAGAGCCAAGCACACACACACCCCCTCTGAGAAAATGGCCATCTGTCGGAGGAAGGAGACCCAGACACCAATTGGTTCATCCAAGTCCGATTTATTGATCGAATACGGCGGGTTAAATATGGTTCTTAATAAGCTTCATACATATTGCAAAAGTTGAGCTCAGGATTGGTTAGTTACATATCAGCAACTACACCTACTTCTACATTCTTGTGCTTATTCTTCTGTTACATTCTGCAGATATTCAGGACTAATCTCACCTCCCTTTCCTCATGTTGCAGCAAGGCCATCCGGCATTCTTGCCTGTCAGCAGTCACTGAATCAGAGACTGCTGACCTCCCTTTCAAGCTTAACCAGCGGCATTAAATCAGTATGGCCTTTCTCAATTAACCAACTCTTAATAAAATCCTCCACATTTCCCCCGCTTTCTTCTTGAGCAAGGAGATTAGTTTGCTAGGTTTTTGCTATCATACGGCTAACCATGTTTTGAATACAAGTAAAAATACAAGGCAAAATAAGCAAAAACATTAAGATCACACCCAGTAAGCCGATAGCATATGTCACAATGTTCCTTAGCCATGGTTCAAGCTCTAAGCTTTTAAGCCATTCGTCAATTCTTAAACTTTCTTCTTCTTTGAGATTGTGAAGTCCCTGTTGTAATTCTTTTATCTTAGTATGAATGGACACCGAATGATCAGACAAATTCATACAACACATTCTTTCAAATTCTTCACATTTATGCTTTTGTGCTAAGAGCAAAAAATCTACAGCAGCTCTATTTTGTAAAACAGCATGGTTAACACTTTGCACATCTGCAGTCATCATGTCTAGAATTTGGGATGTCTGGTTCAGCTCATTTCTTGTCTAGCACCCTAATTGTTTTGCTAAATTCATAGCCTTATTGGCAGATCCTCCTGGTAAGATAGTTGAAACTACTACTTGTCTGAATGTATCCCAAAACTTTGGATCTCCAATCTGGCTGCAGTCCAAGTCATGTATACTACGCCTTTTCCTGTTTGATGTTTGACTGAGCTGCATTAGCAAGGATACATTAGGGTGAAACAAGGACAATTTTCTCAAATAACAGGGTCCACCCTGTGGCTTAGCTGGTACACCATTCCACGCCCTGTCTCTACAAATTAGAAATATTCCTGTAGGTAATTTCATTGGTGCCGTAATGTTTGTGCCGTTACATTGACTGTAATGCTGTGGAGAGAATTCACTCAAATTCAGGGATGAATCCAAGGTGGCCCATGTGTCTTTAGGTTGATTTAAATTCTGGACATCTAAGGGTTTGAAACTAAACCATCTGCCAGCTGTGGTGTTAGACATACTGGCATTTGCACTTCCAAAAAGATCTAATTCTTCAGGAGGAGAACGCAAGGAAGTGTTAAGTGATTGGATAAGTAAACATTGGCGATAGCCATCACTCTGACCTGCAGTATATCCTTGCTGTGCTGGCAATGTGATGTTAGACATGTTACGCATGCATAAGGTTCGATTATTTATTAAACTGCAAAATTCTCCAGGAGACCACACTGGAAGTCTTACCAAGCATATTCGAAATGGATTAGTAACCCCTCCAAGACTAAGACAAAGCGATGATTGGTTAATCTGTTTAGCAAGTGTTACCCATAGATTTTCTCTTGGCTGACTGAAATGTGTTATTCTTACTGCTTTAACTGTTACAGCGTTAAGCAGTATAATAAAAACAAACTTCATTTTTCTTTCTTTTTTGCCTGTTTTTTCTTCCTCCGCTGTCTTTTACCTGATTTGTTAGGCTGATTAAAATGGACCTGAGTCAGTCTTTGAATACACTGATCTAACTCTAAATCAGCATCCTTGCTCACAGGTATAGCATATGGCAAGTTTAAAGGCAAATCAGCTTTACAGCGAGCTGCTATAATGCGTGAGGCACTAGTAACTTCAAGCTCTCTAAGTGCTTGCTGCAACTTCTATCTAATATATGCTATAACTACTTGTTCTGCACTCTCAAAAAGCTCCAATCTTGCCCTTCCTGGCAGGCTAGTATTTTGTTCAAGAGCTCTAACCCAGACAAAATCTTGAATCTACTTCCCGAAACAAGGTCCACACCATAAATTTGCTATTGTCTTTTGTGAGTACCAATAAATCTTATTACAACCTGCACAAAGCAAAGCTATCTATGCATAGCACTTATCAGCATCCCTTTTGCAAACATAACAAGGAAGTGAATGTAAGTAGGGACCAGTGTAAAAATCTGTCTCTTCGACCCAATGCAACCAATTTAATGGTGGTGATTGCAAAGCCTCTTCACCTTTCTTACTATATAAGGCTAATAGTTCAAGCTCTTTCTTTAGCGCAAGGCGTATTTTATTTCGTAATTGTCGTTCCTGCTCGTTATCTTCTTCAATAACTGTATCTTCCCGAGGGTCCCACAACTGTAAAATTGTCTTAATCATAGAAAACTAATTAGCCTTAATTAGAAGAGGTTGTTCCCTTTCTAGCCTTCTTTATCTTATTAGTTTTCAGTTTTGCTGCTCTTAATTTCACTGGTCCCGTTACTTTCAAACTTAATTTTTGTAATTTTTCAATGCAATGATCTAATGCTCTTTCAGGATTCTTCCTGAAGGGCCCTACAATAGAACGTTGTGTTAAAGGTACTAATTTTCTACACCTTACAGAGATTATACGTGATTTACTTTGAACCTTAATTCTACTTACAACACATTGTACTTCCCAACGATAATAAGCAAGAATTTTTTGTTCAGGAGACTCATAAAGATTTAAAGCGACATACGCATTTAGTCCCGTTTGTCTCTTTAATTCATCTTGCTAGTTTTTACCCCACGTGTGCTCGTGCTCGCAAGTATGACACCATAAGTCCTGTAATAATGATTGTTCTATCCAAAAAGTATTATCACAGCCCCCACAACGTAGAGCTATCTAGGCAGCACAATGTGGATCATAACAGTCAAGGCAATGTTCCTTTGCTGGATTTGTTAAACTAAAAGTTGATAATGAGTCAATAAAACCAATCAACTCCTGGGCTGTCCGATAGTGACATGTCAGTGCTCTGTCTAACACTTTCGAGTGTCTCTTCAGCTGTAGCAGCAGCAGTTGTAGGACTAGAGGCAGTTTCTCCTTCAGTCGCTCCCTGTCCTCCTCTGTGAGGCGATCCACTAGAGGCTGCATCAAAAACAGGTTTAGTCCACTTAGCAGGCACCCACAAAGGTCTTGTAGGTGAAGAAACACAAAGATACCCCCGACCCCAATATAATACTTTCGCAGGTTTTTCTCATAATCCTGTACTCGGGTTCTTATACCTAACCCAGACCTCTGTCTCCTCAGTATTTTTCTGACCTGACTTTGGATGATGTTTAATCGCAGGAGGGGTATCATCTTCTCCAAAAATACATAAATGATTGATCACATACAGAACCTTAGCTAAACATGATTGTGGGTCTGTTAAGTCTTGATGCTTCTCAATATACCGTTTAAGGGTACCGTTTGCTCTTTCCACTATTGCCTGTCCAGTAGAAGAGTGTGGAATACCTGTCACATGCTTAATGGACCACCGATTTAAGAATTTCTGGACCTTAGCACACACATAAGCTCGACCATTATCTGTTTTGATGCTTCTTGGAACTCTCATAACAGCAAAGCAACTTAACAGGTGTCTAATAACATGTGTAGCTTTTTGTCCTGCTTGAGCCGTAGCCCATATGTAGTGACTATATGTATCTACAGTGACATGCACGTACTTAACTTTACTAAATCTAGGTACCTGTGTAACATCTATTTGCCATTTTTCATTTATTTCCAAACCTCGAGGATTAACTCCCACGCCTAAACCTATTCCTTCATTATGATAACTACATATTGGACATGCTCTAACAATGGCTTTAGCTTCTGATAAACTCAGTTCAAAATGTTTTGCAAGCCCTCTTGCATTTTGATGATATCTGCTATGTGCTTCTCTGGCCAATGTATGCTTGTCAATAGGACAAGAGTTATCAATGGGTAAAGTAACCAATTTGTTTGCACGTTCATTCCCTTCTCCTAAACCTTCAGACCATTTATGACTCCTAATATGAATCACAGAGTACGCTGCACTTCTTTCTCGTAAAGCTTTCCTTAATTGTATTAATAGTTCATACAATCGTTTATTATTCACTTCTTTAATTGCTGCTTCTTCTATTCGTCTGGCTACTCTGGTAACATACATAGAGTCTGTGACCACATTTAAAGGCTCCTGTAAATTAGACACTGCTCATACTACTGCCAACAATTCCAAAGTTTGTAAACTATCTGCAGGATCTGCTATAAGAAGTTGATGCTTCCATTGTCCTTTTTCTTGCCAGGTGACAGCAGCACGCCTTGATTTCTTTCCTGCATCTGTAAAAGCTGTAATAGCTCCTTCTATAGGGCGTTCTTCCCTCAATGGCCGAGTAATCCAGTTCTATTCTGTCATCTATTGCAAAACTTTAGGCACTAATTTGCTGGTTTCTACTTTAGCAGGTGATGCTAATAATGCTTCCTGCAAGTTCTTTGAATTAATCAAGTACCAGTCTAAAGTCTCTTTCTCCATAGGCAATTTAATGGTAGCAGGTTCTCGACCATCCACTTCAATAATTCTGAGACGCTCTTTTTTGACTAACACAGCTAATTGTTCAATTTTTGAGAATATTGTTCTCTTATGTTGTAGTGATGGTGACAACCATTCCAGAACTCGTATCTCCCTCGTTTTCTCCTGTTGTTGAGAGAGAGTACCAAGTAAATGGCAAGGACTATTCCAAATAGTAAGGTCAATAGGGCAGTCGAGTTGTCGACGAGACACATATCCCTGTTGTACACAATTACTAATTTGTTGCAAGGCAAGATAGTGCTCCTTTGTCAGGTGTACAGGAGTAGTAGGATCAATACCCTTTAACAAAGGCCGCAGGGTTTCTAATAAATGATTTGGTATTCCCACAATAGGTTTTAACTACTGTAAATCTCTCAGCAACTTCTGTGCATCATGCAAAGTTTTAATGTCCAATTGTAATTCTAATTTTTGAGGTATTACTTTTTGATCTGTTAAAGTCCATCCCAGATATTTCCATGGTGTGGTGGTCTGAATTTTCTCAGCAGCAATAACAAGCGAATATGCTGAAAGAGTATCTCTAATACTGTCAATCTGCAGAGAGGAGAATGGTTGTTGCTGTGCAAACAAAATGTCGTCTGTGTAATGATATATTATAGTTGCTGGCCACTTACGACGTAGTGGCTGTAATGCAGCATCAACATAAAGCTGACACAACATCGGGGAATTACGCATGCCTTGCGGAAGAGTCGTCCATTCAAATCTTTTATCTGGCTCTCCACGATTTATTGCCGGTAAAGTAAAAGCAAATCTCTTCATATCATCAGGATGCAGCCTAATAGTGAAAAAACAATCTTTTAGATCAATAATTAAAAGTGGCCAGTGTTCTGGGATCATAGCTGGATTTGGAAGACTAGGCTGTAAGGCCCCCATTGGTTCCATCTGTTCATTTACAGCCCGTAAATCATGTATCAAACGATATTTCTCTGATTTCTTCTTGATAACAAAAATAGGTGTATTCCAAGGGCTCGTAGAAAGTTGTAAGTGTCCCTGTGAATATTGTTCCTTTACCAATTCATGGGCATGCATAAGACTCTCTCCTTTTAATGGCCATTGCTTAACCATCACCGGTGTATCCGTTTTCCAGGTGAGTGGAATGGGGAAAGTCCAAGCAATGGCAATTACCCCAAAGGGTGATGATTAGTTAACACCACTCCCAATTGTGTTAAAATATCCCTTCCAATTAAACAAGAAACTGTAGGTGGTAATTGAACAACTGAAAACACAGCAGATACTTGTTGATCATCAATACATACTAACAAAAGTGGTGATCTACTTGCTAATGTAAATCCTCCTACTCCGGTGAGCATATTTGATGATGGGAACAGAGGCCAATGTTGTGGCCATGCTTCTGGAGAGATAATGCTAGTATCTGCTCCTGTATCCAATAATCCATAAAGGGTTATGCTTTGATGTCCATGGGTAATTTCCACTTTTTGTTTTGGTCTATTTTGTAAATCTACAGTTAAAAGTGTAACACCAGTAGAGCTAAAACTCTTTTCATCTCGCGTTTGTCTAGTAAATGATGGTATACCAGATGTCATTTGTGATAGTGGTATTAATTGTGCGATGCGTTGTCCTTTTGTTATTTTAATAGGAGGATAAAGGGTGTAAACCATAATTTGTATTTCTCCTGTATAATCTGCATCGATAACACCAGGCAATACAAATAATCTCAGCATAGTTATTGAAGAACGTCCTAATAACAATGCTCTACATTTTTGTTCATTCAAAATGAGAGGACCCTTTACTCCAGTTGGTATCCTCTCAGGCCGATTCGTCATTAATGTGACGTCTACTGCTGCTGATAAGTCCAAGCCGAGGCTGCCTTCTGTGGCTGGTTGCAGACAGGGGGTGGCAGCGATGTTGCGTCGGCAGCTGGTGTCTCCGATGTCACGGCGGCTACTTGTGTCTGGGCGCGGCTCGCTTGCTGCGCGCTCCTGGGATAGTTTCCCGACCGGCGCCTACAAGCTGTAGAGTTGTGGGAACTGGATCGGCAGTTGTGACACCATATCTTGGTTGCTCGACATGTTCGTCGCGTGTGTCCCTCACTGCCGCATCTGTAGCACTTGAGGAATGGTCTCGAGCTCTGCGTGACCGCCAGTGAGCCATTTCGGAGAGGAGCAAGAGCAGCTAACACCTGACTTTGAGTAGACTCTGCTTGCTTTTGTAATCCTAACCCTAGCTCCTTTATTGCATCTACTATAAATGCCTGTGAAGCTGTTGGCATTAATGCCATTCGCTCTAATGCTTCCTCAATGGTTCAATTTGCCCTCAAAGTAGCTAACACTTGCTGGATTGCTATTTTGAAGAGCACACTGCTTCAATAGCGCCCCCTTCATGTAGTCTGCAACACTAGCCCGATCTATAGCAGTAGCTGCCCTGTCTATAAAATTCCCAAATGATTCTTCTCTACCTTGTTTAATGCCCATATAAGCCGGTAACCCTCCTGGTTCTTTAACCATATCTATTGCAGCACGCACTAACCGCATAGACTCTCTAAGCTTATCTGCTCCCGATATCATCTGTGCCTCTGTACGCAAAAATGCCCCTAAGCCCATAAGCTCATCTACTGTCACTCCATGTAATGGATCTCCTTGAGCTCGCTGTACAGCAACTGACTCATTTACCAAAGCGTGCCAATGTGCATTAAACAGTAACTGCTGATGCTGAGTAAATATCAACCGAACTATTCCTCTTAAATCATTTGGGCATAAAATCTGAGTATTAAAAAGATAATCTAACATTTGCTTAACAGGTTTACTTTTTACTCCAAACTGACTAACTGTAGAACGTAACTGAGCTAGCAGCTTCCAGTCTAAGGGCTCATAGGCTGCTATATTATGCGTAAGGTTCCCCTGTGCATCATATTGTGGTGTATATGTAACTGGACATGCAAGACTAGAGACTACTTCCATCGCCTCGCCATCCCTCATTTGCATTACTTCTTTTGCCACAGCAGCTTAAGCTTCCCTTCTCTGTTTAGCTATCTCCTCTCATAGGTCACTGTGTGCCCCCGGGATAGGATTTGACTCTTTAAGGGTGCTATGCTGCTGGCATTTCGGTACCGAGACCGAGGTTTCCGGCGGGGGATTCAGCCCCCCCGCCGGAGCTGACTCATACTGGGGAAGCGGCGGAGGCAAAGCTGGTGAAGCCGGAGCCGGCTCGCGCGGGGGAAGCGGCCCCCCCCCCACCGAAGCCGACTCTCGCGGGGGAAGCGGCGGAGGCAAAGCTGGAGACGGAGGTGAAGCTGGCTTGCTCCCACCCCCACCATCTAACCTGCCTGAAGCTGGCGGCGGAGGCGAGCTCTTACCTCCACCATCCAGCCTGCCCTCCTCCCCCAACAGTAAAGGTGCAGACGGTTCTACACTATTTATAGGAAAATCTTGCACACTACTCTGCTGGGGACTCTTAGGCATAAGTATCTGAGTTACAGAAGGTGCCAGGGGATCATCTTCACGACCATACCCTATATTCTTCTTATAAGCTTCTGTTGCCCTTTCTGCTGCCTTTCTCTCAGAAACTTGCTGAAGCAACGTATTATACACCACTTGCCATAACTTGCTAAATTTCTTTGCTGACTTATCATCATTTAACACTGCATCTCACAGGATATCCCCAAACTTTTTCCACTCTGCTATCTCATGAACTGTATGTGGGTTAGCAAAAATCCCTTTAGAATGACCATAAGCTAATAACCCTGGTAACTCCTTTTTTAAATCTACCCCTTTTACTCCTCGCTTTTCTAAATATGAGGAGAATAGGTCGTATGTCGCTTGCCTATCCATACCTATATATCAGCGCGCGCTGTTGCAGCTCTTCCAGGCTCCCGGCGACATGTAGAGACTTGAGATACCGTTGTAATCCTCAAGGGTGCTATTAATATCCGGCACCGTCCCGGCTGCAAGGACTCTCACCCAACTTCCTCGACCGTGGCGAATTTATAATCCAAAAGAGCGAACGTTCAGAATGCTGCCTTTGCCCGCATTCTCCACCATTTGTCGGAGGAAGGAGACCCAGACACCAATTGGTTCATCCAAGTCCGATTTATTGATCGAATACGGCGGGTTAAATATGGTTCTTAATAAGCTTCATACATATTGCAAAAGTTGAGCTCAGGATTGGTTAGTTACATATCAGCAACTACACCTACTTCTACATTCTTGTGCTTATTCTTCTGTTACATTCTGCAGATATTCAGGACTAATCTCACCTCCCTTTCCTCATGTTGCAGCAAGGCCATCCGGCATTCTTGCCTGTCAGCAGTCACTGAATCAGAGACTGCTGACCTCCCTTTCAAGCTTAACCAGCGGCATTAAATCAGTATAGCCTTTCTCAATTAACCAACTCTTAATAAAATCCTCCACAGCCATCTTTGTATCCCCTTTGTACCCGGTTGGGGTGGTCCCTGTGTCCTTTGCCATTTGATGGGTACTCAGGAGCTTCCATTCTCTACTGAGCACCAACTTTTCTGTGCCCTCCCTTCTCGTCCTCCTTCCTTTTGGTCATGTCTTCAACCCTGTCCCTCTCACTGTGACACTCAACAAACCAACCTGAATAAATGCAAACCACAAATAACACACAGAACCAACAAATTCCATTCTTTTGCTTAATAACCTTTTGGCTTCAGCCAAGTGTCACCTCATCTCTCAAACCTCCTCTGGTCCTGTGCTCTGCTTACTGATGTCTAAGTTGTAGAGCCGAAAACATATTTGCAGTTGTGTGGGCCTTGGTTTCCCTGTCTCAGAGTAAAAGACATCCCAAATCCTTTCCCATGGAGTCTCCTGTAAATTAATGGGTTTTACTTACTCCATGAGTGCTCAGTCAGTGAGCTCTCTGCCAGAGCTCTGGGACGACGTGGGCACAGGGCTGTGTTTTAACAAAGTGCTGCCTGGCATTCTGGAGAAAGAAACCTGGAGAAATCCATGCCAGAAGAGCAGCTTGGCTTGAGCCTGCTCTGTGTGGCCCAGCAGCTGTGGATCAGCTCAGAGCAGAGGTGGGTGAGCCCCTGTTTGCCCAGTGTGGGCTGGGCAGATGTGCTCCCCCAGAGTCTGTACTTCACTGGGGATCAGTGGAAGATGCTCCTGCATGAACCTTCCTCCCAGCAGCTGAAGCTCTCCCTGCTCTCTCTCCTCTCCAGCTGCCGTCAGCTGCCCCGAAACAGAGCTGGTTTGGGGTTTCCCCACCAGAGCTGGTATTTCAGAACTTCGTCGCTCGGGAGGTCTCTGAAATGGTGCTGTCTCTCATGAATAAGGACAAGGTAAGTGCTGGCACGTGAAGCTTTAACACTGTGCTGGAAGAGGAGAGTGCTGTCATTCCCTCAGTGTACAGCAAAGCAAGTTATCTGCTGCAGCACATGCAGAAGAAAATGTCTCAGCACCTTCTTCTGCAAGATGGTGGAAATCTTCCTGTGCTGGGAATTGTGCCCAGATTTTTGCCAGGCGTTGATGGTGTCTATCCCAAAGGAGTTTCCTTCTCTCGAAAGCTCTGGATTGACAGGAATGTTGAGGGCTGTACAGTTCTTACCTGCTCTCATGCTTTGCCTTGGGTCTATAGCACACCCTGTGTGTCCTTGGTTAATCTTGGCTCCTGGTAGGAATCTCTGCTTCTCTCAGCCAGTTTGGCTCCCTTTATGCAGCTCACAGGCAAAGCTCAGGGGCTGAGCCTCCTGCACTTTATGCTGGAATCACTTCTCATTAATAGCATTGGCCCTGCAGGAACCGTGTTCTGCAAGAGCCCTGCAATCAGAGTGATGGAGCAGAAGCAGTGAGAGGCCTTTAGGTGCCACTTGAGGCTCCTGCTCAGCTTCATCCAGCTCTGCTCAGCTTTTCCAAAAGCAACACGGTGCGCTGCTTTCCCTTTGCAGAAGCACAGCACATCCAAAGCCATGTGCTCCTGGAGGTTTCCACCTTCAGCTGAAGAAATTGGGATTGTTTTGCAGTTTCCCAAGAGAGCTGAGAGGGAAAAAGTTGAAAAATGTCAGTTGTGTTCCACTGTAAAGAGGAAAACGTGAGACCATTTGAATTTCAGTCAGGGAAACATTTTCTCAAGTGAGGCTTGTGCCAAGAGTTGGCTGTTGGGAGGAGACAGGAGGGAGTCCAAATCATCTGGTTTAGACTTTTGGAGAGCATTTTGGTTCTCAGGGGTTATGATATCAGTGTGTTAGAAAATGCATGTGTGCTGTGCATGGGTACCCCAGAGGGCAGAACCTGGCCTGCTGGCTGCAGGCAGGAATGCCCAGCAGCCCAGCTTGCCTGTACAGGCAGCAGGAAGCCCTGGAGAGCCAAGATTGGCTTTGCATACTGGAACCACACTGTCAGTCAGTGCTGGTCCTGTTTCTCCAGGCAGAAAATGCCTCTGAAGCCCCATGGCCAATAGACACCGCCTGTCTGTGTTTCTGTTACTTTTGGCAAGCTGGTTGCTCTCATGGTTTTATGATTCTTCCTTGCTGCTTTACTGCCCATTTAAGTTCTCTTTGCCATCTCCTTGTTTTAGGGATTGTCTTGCTGTGTTCATTCCTTCTTTTGCTTTTCAGGTTTGCTTTTATTCCCAGTAAGACCCCAGTGTTTGGTCTCCTGTCTTGCTGCTCTGCCTGCCTGACTGTATCCCCAGAAGGTCCCTACCCAAACCTGATCTGCTGGAAGGGAATTTCTTCCTTGCCCCACAGTAATGTGCTGGTTTGCTTTTAGGTAGCACATTCCCCCTCTGGAACATGACAACTTCATGGCTGTGTGCAGGCAGAAGCCAGCAGGTTTTTTGGCCTTGTTGAATACGCAGGTGACTTGGTTCAGATGCTGTGTCTCCATCCTGCTGGTGCTGACCTGCTCGGCCCTTCCTTCCCAGCAGGCACTGCCCTACTGCCCCTGGCCAAAATGCGGGAGCCAGAGAGAAGGGATTCAAGTTCAGCCTTGTGAATGATGTGCCTGTGCCTGCTCAGCTGAAAGTGCTTTGGAAAAGGGGCAAGGGAGGGATGGTAGCAGGCCATGGACAGGTCTCCTCTCGTCCTGTTTCCACAAGTGGCAAAATCAAATTTCATGTCTTTGCTGCAGTTTCTTCACGTGGTGAAGGTCTCCATGGAGAGCTCACCTTACTTCCAGCTGGTGAGCTCCAGCGATGCGTACCGTGCCGTGCCGCCGGGCGCCTCTGCCCCTGTGCGCATCCGCTTCACCGCCAGCAAGAACAAGGTGAGGCTGGAGGAGCCACAGCACACAATGATCTCCACAGCCATTGTTTTCCCTGCACTCTGGCTCCAGCCCATTGCATGCTGTGAGCTGGGCTCCAGGCGTGGGCAGGCAGCCTGCAGCCAGTCACACCTTGGCACTGCGGCAGGCACTGCAGCCAGGCCTGAGAGGCTCTGCTTCCCCTCCGTGCACATTGCTGAGCATTGCCAAGGGAAGATGCACAGGAAACAGGATGAAAATGACAGAGGGCTGCTGATAGATTTTGGGCCATCTCTAGGTGCAGTGGAAGGGGTTTCATTCTGATGGAAAACACCAGAGGAACAAAGAGGTCAGAGAGCTTTCCTCCTTCCTGGACTGCCAACAGCTTCCCTGCCTGCCCCTGGGCTGGAGCAAAGCCGGTGCTTTTTCACTCCCTCTGTTGTGCAGCCTTGCAGCTGTGCTGTCCCAGAGCACAAGTGAGCATGGCACAGCTGCAGGGCCAGGGCAGAGGATGTGCTGTGCCTGTGAGCCCGGCCTGGCACAGGCACACTGGGCTCTGGGTGCCCTTGGTCAGCAGGAGGTTGCTGAGCTGCAGGGGACTTGGACACCTGCCTGAAGGAGCCTGGTGTAGGGCAGGTACAAGCTGCAGGCAGAGCTGTGGGCCCAGTGCCCGTGGCAGTGACACTGCTGGCGCTCTGTCTTCATGCCTGTCGCTGTGCTTGCTCTGTCAGCTGGCACCCATTCTGTGCCAAAGGTGCTTTTGTGGGGAGGTTTGAACAGCAGTGCTGAGGCCCTGGCAAGTCTGATCTCAGTGCTGGGATCTGGAGGGTTCATGTTCTGATCTGGAGGCTTGTTCATACAGAAGGGTTGAGGGCATGGCATGGAAGGGAGGAAGCCTGGCAGGGAAACAAAGAGAGGCCCTTTCCAACAGCATCCTGCTACCTCTTAGCACTGTTCTTCTCCTGACTTGGTTGGACAGGCAAAGTTAGAGGGGAGTTGTGAGCCAACTGATGTTTCTGCACCAGGCCAGAGGTGCAGGATGTCTTTGGGTGCAGCTGTTTTCTCCTCTTCCTTTTGCTGCTTAGAGTCAGTTGAACACTTTGTCCTATTCTCAGACAGTGGGAATATAGAAGCCTAAAGAGCAATGTCCTGTGTTCCCCAGCTCCATGTTGCTTAGAAGGGGCTTAGGAATTCTTTAACATCATTAAAGTTTAGAGTAGGAATGATGGTGGCCTAGGGCTGTTATCTCTATGAGCCAAGTGACACAAGAGCTGAATGCCACTGAGACAGATTTTGCAAAGTGCACTGGTGCCTTTAAAATGTGACATAGTAGTAGAACTTAGTGTTCATTTGAGGGTGCAATAGGTAAATTGATGGCCTTGAAGGGGTATAGGAAATGGTTTTTCTTCTGCCATGGGGATGGCACTAAATGTCCTGTGCTGAGCCAGTTTCTTTTCCTGCAGGATTATTGCCACGAGCTGGTGTGCCTCACTGCAAGGGAAAGGATCGTTGTGCCAATTCGGGCCATTGGTGCCCGAGCTGTGCTGGACTTCCCTGCCCAGCTGGACTTCTCCAAGTGTCCAGTCAAGGTCAGCGCCCAGCAGACTCGGCTGGTGCGCAATGTCGGTGCCCGGGCAGCTCGGTACCAGCTGAGCACCCAGAGGTGAGGCAGCTCATCTGTCGCTGTGCAAACACCTTTGGGTGAGAGCGGAGTTGGGAAAGAGCTACAGACGGAACCAAGCATCGGATCTGCTGCCCTGCAGCCTGGCTGGAAGTGAGCAGGATGGAAGGCATCTGCTCTTGCTTTCAGTGGCCTTGGAGCTTTCTGTGTCCCAGATTCCCTGGAGGCTGCTGGAACATGTTGGGAGCTGGCTTGCACCCTGCTGAGCACAAGCAGCTTCTGAAATGCTTCCTCAGCACTGTCAGCCAAACAGAGCCATTCTCTGGGAGGCCACAGGCACGTGGCTTTGCATGGTCCTGGAGGGGGCCTCTGGAAATCATCTGAGCAAACACACTGCTCAAAGCAAGAGCAGTGTCTGGGGGTTGCAAGGTGCCATTGGGAGACATGGACCTGTCTTTAGATGCCATACAAGAAAACAAACATGTCAATGGACCTAGTTATAAAAGCAGAAGAAAACAACCTTTTTAAAACCCCTCCATACCTTATCTTTTCTGCCTGTCAGGTGCAGCAGTGATTCATTGAGAGGATGGATCTAACAGGATGAGAAGTGTCTTAAGGAGCAGCTCACAATTAACAGAGAAAAGCCCAAAATTTAGCTTTCCAGGCCTATCTCTTGGCAGGGATTTTCCTTTGGTTCTTACAGTGTCAGGGATGTCTCCTTCACAGCTCTTCTAGCTGTGGGCTCAGGGAACAATTTAGTGGTGTTGGCTGAAATTCAGAGGAGTTACGTTTAGCTGTAGACTTGTAGAGCTTGTGTCTTCGGGTCTTGGGGAGCCAGGTGTGTGTGAGAGATGACTGCTACAGCAGGAACAGAGGAGTCTGGTGGGTACCGCCCAGGGATTGAAGAGATGCGGGGGCTGATTTGCACTCAGTTTTTCAGTGCTGACGGCTGAGTCCTGGACTTGGCTGGATCCTCTTCTCCTGATAATTTGAAAAGAAGAAGACACCCTCTTTCTCAGGCAAGCCCTGAAGTCGTCCCTGGAATGTTATTCCCATCCTGCCACCTGAAGGCAGGAGCATGTAACATGGGGCAGGAGTGGGAAGGGAATGGAATGGAAGGTAGTGCTGAAGCTTGGTCAGGGATTCCCCTAACTGGCAGCTTCTCTATTGTGGTGAAATTTCTGGCCAAAGACTAAGAACAGAATGCTGTGCCTTGCCCCCAGCAGGCCCTGATCCCCCCAGCCCCAGCAGAGCTGCAGCCGTGCTGGCATCAGCCCCGGGGCAGATGCAGGAGCACGAGCACTGATCTGGCTCTGGGGCTGCTGGGGCCTTGTCTTTCCTCCCCTGCCTCCAAAGTCTCACGTCCAGCACATGAACATTGCTGGCCCAAGGCTTCTCCATCAGCCAGCAGTGATGTTCTCACCAGTGGCAATGGGAACAGGTCAGCCCATAATTACAGCAAGAGGTCCTTAATGAGCAGAACCTGAAGTGAGTTCATCAGCTGTTACTACTGACATGAACAAAGTTCAGCTTGGCAGATGTTCTCTTTGTTTCTGTGTGTGATGCATTCATCAGCAAAGTCCCCGGAACACATTTGAAGTGACAGATTGACCAGCAACAAAGCACCAGGGCCAGGAACTTTTGTTTTCTCACTGGGGCTGTAGAAGGGCACAAAGCCCAGCAGCTGCTGGGCAGAAGCACATTTCCCATGAGCTGTCCCTGAGCATCAAAGCACAGAGTCTTGTGCCTTTAACCGAGCCATTGCCTGCTCTGTCCTCAGCCTCCAGGGGCAGCGTCACTGCACCGAGTTTACACTTCGACCTGGCTGAGCTCGACTTCGGGGACATCTGCTTTGGTGAGTGTTCCCTGGGCTGGGACACAGCCTCAGGGATGTGTGCCTTCCAACAGAAAAGCATCCCTCACTCCTGCTCTGCCCCAGCAGCCTCTTCAGGCTGTGAACTGCAGGGCTGCTGCTGCTGCTGCTGCTGCCTCAGGGGGCATTTTGCCATTGTGAGATCCAATGGAAGCAAGGAATAGAAAGGCAGTATTTTCTGGTGTCTCTGTGCTGCTTTAAAAGACAGATGTCTGCCAAGGAAGGTGGGAATCTTGCTGCAATGGAAAGATGAGCCCCTCCCTCCAAATGATTATCCCTTTGAAATGACAGGGCTCCCAGGCAAAACTGTGGGAAAAGGAATAACAGTTCTTTGCTAGACTATCTCAGGAGAGCATAGACAAGACAAGGACAGACATTTCCCAGATGCCAAGTCCTGTTTTTCCCCTTTGGTGGAGTTGTGGTCACAGCAGGAGGAGCTGTGGGCTCTGGCAGGGCAGTGATCCCCCCCCAGCCGGTGCGGGAAGGGAAGGGAAGGAGGAAATGCTCCTTTTGCAAAGCCTCAGAGGGCAGGGGGATGTGGGGAGTGCCCAGCAGCAGCAGCAGCAGCGGGGCAGGCAGGCAGGGTCGGTGCCAGCGGTGAGCTGCAGCCAGGGCAGCCCCGGGCCAAGCACAAACCTCCCGCAGCAGCAGCGGCCGAGCTGTGATCCCCGAGCGGGAGGAAGGGAAGCTCCGCTCCCTGCCAGCCTCAGCTCCCACTGCACAGCCGCCCACGGCATCACGCCACAACTGCCAAAAAACCCCAAGGGAAAAGCCCAGCCTAGGGCCAAACCCCCCCAGAACCCCCCAGAACCCCTATCCCCCTTCCCAGACCAAGGGCAACATTCACTGCCAAGCCTAAACCCAGAACAATGAAGTTCATGAACTTCTGAAGGAAACTCATTGTCTTTTTTGAGCTGCTTCTTCCCCAGCCTGCATCACCACGGAGGCGCTTGTCAAGTTGCCTTTGGAAGGAATGAAACACGAAAGGCAAGAGATGGAAATATGGTTCTGAAGCAGGAGATTCAGATCCTGCTGAATCCAATTTCATTCCTAAGGGCTCTTGGGCTGAAGGCAGCTGTTGTATCTTTGCTTCTTTGTAACTGTTGACTGTTGTCTGCATGTGCTGGCCTCAGTCTCATTGGAGGTTTTGACATCTGGGTTTGTCCCAGTATCCCCCCCACAGAGCTGGCGTGCCCAGCCAGATGTGCAGTGCAGAGCAGGCTGTGGCTGCTCTGCGCGCTCTGCAGGACATCCCCACCATGAGTGGCTGTATCTCTGGCTTTGCAGGATGGAAAGCAAATCTCAGAGCCAAGGTGGGGTGAAGCCTTGCAGGCAGCACTCTCAGTGAGCAGCATGGCTGTGATGTCCCTGTTTGTGGGCTGAGGTGGGACCTGGTTCCTAATTGCTAATCTCAAAGCAAGGCTTGTCTGTTCCCCCAGTTGAGTGGGCTCTGAGTTGTCACGTGCTCAGTCTGTTTGGCCCAAAGCAAGAGATGCCTTAAGGGTCCTGCAGAGAGAAGCTGCATTAGGGTGCTTTGCATCACGTTCTAGTTCCTGATTCCATCCTCATTTTCTTTTGCTGTAGCTTCTTCTCACTGACAACTCACTGTTTATATGTCTTGAAAAAGGTGGGAGTGTTGGCAGGCTGAGCAGGGAATTGGACAGCTTGAATTCTCAGAGTAAATGCTGGGTCTGGGTGCACACTCATCACTGAGAGAGAACTGGTGCTGGTTTGGGGCAGGTGAGGGAGCTGGTCCCCATCCCAAAGAGAGAAGCTTGCAGTGTTCAGCAGGGCTAGGAGTGGGCATTTTCAAGGCTGCAGTCTGGAATCTGTGTCAAAGGGAACTAAGTGACGATTAATTCCTCATGCAGCTTCTAGGTGAGCTGTAGTTCAGATAATAAAGAGCTCAGCTCCAATCCCACTTTGATCCTGCCAGGATCTTGCCCCCAGGATCATGCCCTGCTGGGTGCCTGAATGGATATTTGTGTCCTTGTCCAGGCTTTCCCTACACGCAGCGCTGCCGCCTCACCAACAGCTCCGCGGTGCCCCTGACGTTCCAGCTCCGCATGTCGGACGATGGCACGCAGCCGGCTGTGGACAGCGTGGATCAGATCCGCAGGGACACCGACCCAGCCTGGAGGAAGGGAATCCATTTCCATGTGGAGCCCAGGGAGTTCACCATGAATCCCAGCCAAGGCACCATCCTCCCCCAGGGACACCAGGACATCGAGGTACTGCAAGAGCCCAGCCACTGACGCTGCAGCACCAGGGCTGGAGCTGCACTGCAGGGTGGGAGGGCTTTAGCTCTGGTGCCAGCTTGGAGCATCCTGGCACTGAGAGATCTGCACTACTGGGGGCCTCTGCTAGCTGGCTGTACTCGGGATGTTCCTCAGGGAGCACTGTTTGCTTTCCAAAATCATATGCCTGAGTTCACAGACCTTATGGTCAAGGCCTGAAGCCATTCTTGTGTTTTTGAGAGCGATTGATTTGATTGCAACGGGGCAGAGCAAGGATGAGGGCAGAAAGTGGCTGTTAGAGAGATGTCATTGTATCAAGCAGTGAGCTTTTCTTCGTGGTGTCATTTCCCCCCTCCTGGGGAGCAGAAAGATTTGTGTTCACTGCAGGAAGCTCCAGTGGAGACAAAAAAATCTGCAGCCATGTGTAGCGGTTCAAATTTATTGTATTGATTCCTTGTTAAGTGGTTTGTTCTGTTGTACCCCGTGTTCTCCCCGAGTTGGTTTACCCCTGGGTTTTACCCTCCCTCAAAGCTGTCCCTCATGCCATTCCCTGCCCCTTGTTCCAGCTCTTTGCCTGCCTGTCAAACCCAGCCCCTTTTGTTCCCCAACCTTCTTTGCCAATTTAACCTGGAGCCAATCCCTGTCTGCAATGCCCCTTTGGAATTCCCCTATTCCTGGAGGCCCCATTGGCCCATGTGAGCCATCCTCCCCACCCTCCTACCCAAAGTGGCCCCAGACACTTGATGTAATCCCCTCAGTGCTCCCCTGAGGATTCCCTTTTGGCTTGCTGTTTGTATTCACCCCCTGATTTGTATCTGTACAAAATTCCTTGTGCAGGAGTGTGCAGGGCTCTTTTAGCTTTGATCCTTTTGCTTGGAATAAACCCTTTCTTGTGGAACTTCAAGACAGAGATCCTCCTCCTTTCTCCTCTGCCTGGTCCCGTTGGTGGCTTGTCTCTTGCGGTGTTGAGCAAGAGGCTCTGAGGGTTCTGCCTGTGGTCAATGCCCACCCTGGGGCAGTTCTGAGGGTTCTGCCTGTGGTCAATGCCCACCCTGGGGCAGTTCTGAGGGTTCTGCCTCTGGTCAATGCCCACCCCAGCACAGTTCCCCACTCCTGGAGTGCGGCTGGAGTTCTCAGAGCCAGCCCGGGCTCGGGGTCCCAGGGCAGCCATGAACTGCCCAGCACCTGCTGGGCCACACTTTGCCCTCAGCCTCCTGCTGCAAAGCTGAACTCATTGTGGTCAAGTCAGATTTCCTCTACATGGATGTCTTTGTAGTCAGATGAGCAATTGGCCCCTTAATTTGAATGCAGTGGTGCATGGAGCTGTAGTCTAATGTTTTAATGTAGCTGTCCTGTGCCCTGATAGCACGGTGTGTTTAACAAATCTGGTATTGCCAGAAGGCTTTTGTTACTCTGAGACTGTGCTCTACACATGGAGCAGCAGAAGAATGAAGGGCAAATCCTCCCTCAGGAACTGGAGGATATCACCCGTGGGTAATGAGCTTTTGGAAGGAAGAATTGACTGTTCTTCTCTTCCACCAGGTGACCCTGTGCTCCAACACGGTGATGGAGTTCTACCGGAGATTGCTGGTAGACCTGGAGGGTATTGGCAAGGGAGTGGCAGCCCTGATCATCACAGCCAGGTACCAGCCCTTGCCTGGCCTCCCCCAGGCACTGCCTTGCCCAGGCTGTGCTGGCTGCAGCTGCCAAGGAGAAGTGCTGCTGAATGCCCTCATGTTGTGCCAGCTGGACACGAGAACAGCAGTGCTTGGGCAGCAGCCCGTGGTGAAAAGCACGTTTGCTCACAGCCCAGCATGGTCCTGGCCCTCTTCTAAAGGCACCAGGAATGATATCATTGATTGGCCTTGTTTTTGGTGCTTGAGGTGGAACAAATTTCCTGAGGGCCTCCTCTCCTCCTGGCTGCAAGAGGTGGAGTTGTGGTGGTTGTGAGCACCGTGCACTGGTTTTGGCCACAGCAAGCAGCTGCTGAGAGTCAGGCTCTGGTTCTATCCATGAGGGCACATGGCAGGGGGGAAGTGGCTCCCAGCAAGAGTGGGGAGGGCAAGGTCTGACAAGGGGAAAGCAGCCCTTGATGTGGCAGGTCAGCTCCAGTTTTTGTCCTTCCCTCTGCTTCCCATTTTGAGCTTTAATGTTGTCAGAGTTGAGACCAAAAGTCGTCGTTGCTGCAGCAGAATTCCATGCTGCTGTGCTGCTGTGGGTGTCAGTGTGATGCCCAGAGGGATGCAGCTCCCTGGTGCTGTTCCCTGTGCCAGGCAGAGCCATCCAGGCAGTGCCTGGGCTGCCATTGTGTACAGCAGGTGGAGCTGGGGCCAGGCAGTGCCTGGAGCTGTGCAGTGAAGGAGCCAGGGAGCTGCAGGGCCTGGCAGGGGCTGATCAGCCCCTCTGTGGGGCAGCTGCTGTCTCGTGCCCTCCAGGGCTGGGGCAAAGAGCTGAGTTCTCAGGCAGGGCAACAGCACCATGGCAGAGAAGGGAGTCATTTTTACTGAGACCCCGGAGCTGTGTGTTCCTTGAGCCTTAGGGAGCACTGATCCTTGTTGGGAAGGCTCCCCCAGAGCTCGTGGGTCACTGGGACTCTTCCAGGAGTCCTTGCAAGCCTTCTTGGGTAAAGGAGGGGCTGAGGCAGCTGTGGGGCAAAGTGCTCTGCCTGGGGCACTTGGCAGCCTCTGGGTGCTGCCTCTCAGGGTTTGCCCCTCCTTGACAAGACATGTTGGAGTGGGAAGAGGTAGAAGGCAATTTATCCCTGTAGGGCTCTTCAATGTGCATTTGACAGTGACCAATGTGTTCTGCTCCATTTCACAATCTTTGGGGGTAGGCATTCTCCATTCTCTCAGTATCTCTGATTGTCCTGGGGTCATCTCTTTGCCCAGATGTCTCGTTCCTGAGCTCCAAGTGTCCCCCCAAGTGCTGCTGTGTGATGAGTGCCACCTGAAGGTGCCCTATGAGAGGAAGATCCTCATTAGGAACCCCAGCCACCTTCCTGGCTGCTACGGGCTTATTCCCCAGGTTTGGCATCACATCCACCTCCTCCTGTCAAATATTCCTGAGGAGATTATTAGGGGAAAAAAGGGTTTGGATAAGACCTTGCTGGTTTCTAATCAGTCCTAAAGATCTGCTGAGAACAGGATCCTACCCTACTGTAAACTTTAGGAGGCAGTTTAAGCTCCTGAGGAAACAGTTGATGTTCCAGTCCTCAGGGCGTTTTCCTGTGGGAGATCTTAGAGGGTTGTGAAAAGCTGCTGCACCCACAGACACCAGTGCCTGTGCTGGCAGCCTCCTTGCAGGATGCCCTGGGAATGGTAAACCTACAATTCTTGCATCTTGTTTGTGCCTTTGACCTTTGTCCTGGGGAGTTTTAAAGGTGTGTGTAAGTGTCTGTTGTGGTGGATGTTAAGGAGCCTAAAGTTTCTTGAGAGGTCCCTCTGAATCTGCATTTCATTGTGTCCCTTCCAGAAACGCAAGGAGGACTCTGCTGTGCTCTACTCCAGCCCCAAGCCCTGTGGGATTGTGCAGCCCCAGAGCACAGCAGAGATCCCAGTTGTGGTGGCAGTGCAGGCCCTGGGCACTCATCGCACCAACGTTCTCATCGGCGTGTTCGGGGATGAGAGAAACCCCCTGGTGAGGGCAAGGGGAGATGTGAGCCTGTGTGCAGCTGCTCCTGGCAGGGTGCACAGGGACAGGGATTCTGCTGGGGAAAACAGGCACAAGCTGCTGGGGAGAAGGACAGGAGGGATGGGGGCACAAACAGTTCCTGCCTTAGAGGTGGGAATCTCAGTGTCTGACACAGAATGGAGTTGGGCAAAGCTGGAATCCAGGGGGATTTGAGTTCATTATTCTTTCAAATGCTGTTAACTTTGGAAACATCTGTTTGAAAATGTCATCTCTCTGAGCGCAAAAGAGGATGTCAGAAGTCTTCTAGGAACCTTGAGCTTTCTGTAAAAGAAAGGAAAGCTGGCATTTGAAGACTGGTTGAAAGGATTGAAACTTCGATTAAAACATATGGAAATGGCAATGCCAAATTCCTTGGATGGCACCAAACATCTGAACCTGGGCCATCGTGGCACTGCCTGTAAATCAGTGAACAGAAAGGAAAGGCAATGCAGGCTGTGCCAGGGAGCCTGAAGTTTGACCAAACAGTTGCTTTCAACTATCAGGCTGCTTCCCTTAAAGAGGAGGGTTTCTCCCCACCAGAAGAACCAGTTGTTTAACTGTCAGCCTGGTCTTCATTAGAGATTTCTTGGAAAGATAAAAGCTTTGGGCCAATAATTTTTAGTTGGAAAGGTTCTCTTACCTTAATCCTTTTCAATTTGGAGGTGAACATGTAATTTTCTTTTTCCCCAAAAGCCCAGCATTTCAGCTGGAGAGTGGTAGCTGTCCCTAAAGAAAAAACTTGAGCAGGGTTGAGCTGCTGAAGCTTTTTTAGGTTTGTCTGTTGTGGTTTGTTTTGGGTTTTTAAAAATCTTTCTTGCTTGCTTCCTGGAACAGAGGGCACAATTATGGAGCTCAGGATGGCTGGCAGAAATCTCCCCAAGCCCAAGGCTGGCAGAGCTTGGCAGGGTCCCCGCACCACAGCCTGTGTATGTATGGATGGAAGGATGGATGGATGGGGAATGCGACCTGAGTCACCTGGGAGTGTTGGAAAATGTCAACCAACCCCCCCAGCGGTGTCAGGGGAACGCTCCTGATAAATCCCAGGTGGAGCTGCAGAGTTTCTGGCCTTGGGCACTGGGGGGGCTGTGCTGGCTTGGCACTGGCTGGGTCTGCCCCTCGGTGTCTCAAATCTCACCTTTTTGCTGCCTTCTCTGTCTTTTCCTCTCCCACTGTGCTTTTTGCATCCCCACCAGGTGTTCATGCCTGTCCTCTGTAGTTGCTCAATGCAAGCAGTTGCAGCTGCTGCAGCACCTCAGTGTCACCCCTGGGCTGCCTTTAGAACAGACCTGCCCCAGCCTGGATTGGGAAGGGCTGGATCAAACCATTTCTCAGTTCAACGTGTGAGCACTCAGCCAGGGGCTGCATCCTGGCCGGGAGCTGCTCGTGCAGGTGTCCCTCCCTCCGTCCCACTGCAGGTCCCTGTTCATAGTTATTTATTTTCCAGAGATGAGCTCCACCCACCTAAATTCAAACCCCAGCCACCGAAAGAGAGAAGAACCAGTCTGGATTGTGCAGCAACTCAATGGAGGCACTTCAGGACTGGACAGGAGGAGGCAGCCAGAGCCCTGAAAGAAGTGCAGGATTTTAGCCAATCTTCAGGAGCAGAGGTGGATTTTCTTGTGCACCTACTGCTTGCTTTGCCTCCCCAGCCTGCCAGCACCAAGTCCTGCTCGTGCTGAGCTCCCTTTTTGCTGCCCTGCTGTGCTGTGCCCTGACAGTGGGCTTGGCAGCAGGGCCAGTGGCTGGACATGGGCTGAGGGGGAGGGAGAAATAGGACAGTTTTCCTTGGAGAAGCTGACTCAGATCCTACAGGCCTGTGCTGAGTGTGGGATTTTTTGCCTTGTTTCCTTCCCAATGTAAGATGAGGCTTTTCTCTGCATCATCATGGTAACACCTCCAGCTTCCCTCTCAGAGCAAGCTGGGGTGATCCTGATCTCCATGGAGCCTCTTCCCAAGGCAGCCAGACTCCCTGTTTGCAGGGCTCTGCTTTCACCCAGAGCTGCTATTGCACTGCTGGCCCTGGAGCTGTCTGACAAAGGGAGACTTTGCAGAGGGGCTGTCTCTTCCTCCCAGCATAGAAAATGGCTTGTTTTTTGGGTGCCAGCACCAACTGCTGAGCACCCTCACCTCCCTCGAGGCTTGGAGGGATTCAGGTGCTCCCTGGACGTGGCGCACACTGCCCTGGGAGCAGAGAAGGCAAGAGGGAATCTGTCTCCCTTGCCCATTGTCAGTGTGGCAAGCAGGGCTGGAGCTGCCAGTGTCACTGGGGGCCCTCAGCATTGGCCACAGAGGGGCCTCCCATCCCTGCAGGCCCATCACAAAGTGCTGCTGGAGCAGCTGCTTGTTGGAGAGGCCGTGCAGGACACGTTGCAGGGCTGTCCAAGGACACTGTGCGGCACCTGTGGAGGGCACTGCTCCCCCTGGAACTCCTCAGGTGCTCCATAGGAAATTTTTGCAGGAGCTTTTGCTGTAGCACCTTGAGAAAGAAGCATTTAAATCAGAGAGAGAGGGGAAGAGCCTCAGGAGTCAGATGAGCTGGGCTGGACTCCTTCCCTCAGCTCCAAGAGCTCTCACTCTGAGTCTCCTCCTTTTCTAAAAGCAGGAAGTTTTGAAACTTTTTAAAGGCAAGTTGGGCATCAGAGAGAATTTCTACTGCCAGGAGCCATCCCAGTTCACTTTCATGTCATGTACTAATTAATGCATTGAGCTGTGAGTATGGGAGAAGATTTTCCCCATGGTCCCTGCACTGGTCAATGGCATGGATGCAGGATGAGGTGAGGGTGATTCTGGCAGTGTTTGGGGAATAGGCCCCTCTGGCTACAGCGGCAGTTTGCTCCAAGATGCTCTTCTGCCTCCATTTCCATGCTCAACACCTCAATCTCTCCTGTCTTCCATCCAGGCTTTCAGTATCCTGCCACTGCCAGGTGTGCTGCAGCCAGGAGAGAGCCAGCAGGTCTCCTCCACCTTCTCTGGCAACCTAAACATCACCTGCAATGTCCCGGAGCTGTGCCACATGGAGGCAGGTTCCACCTCCGAGGTGCTGGTGCCCAGGGCGGCCTCACGTGTCAGCTCCTCCCTGAGCCCCCAGGAGACCAACTGTGGCTCACAGGCCCCTCTCAGGGACAGGTGAGTCAGCCTTCCGTGGGTTCCTGCTCTGCCATGGGTTATTGTCCCTGCAGGGCTTCCCTGCTCCAAGGCCTCTGAGCTCAGAGGAGCTGCAGAGCAAAGGCCAGCAGCAACACAGGGATGGCCACTCTGAGCTCCCTGGCTTCCAAGAGAGGAAGGACCTTCTTCTGTTGAGACAGAACATCTTCTTCTCTATTTGAGTTCTGAGCCCTGCTGGCTTAGCTGCTGTCTGCGGGGAGCTGGGCTCTGGGCTTGCCTTGGCACCACCTCTAGAGGTGTCTTGAAGTCCATGGTGTTGAGTGGCATCTTCTTCATCATCTGCCTTCTTCACCAGAACAGTGGGACTGTGGTATGGGCAGGCGTGGGGCACAGAGCAAACCTTGCTTTAGGTCCTGCTCCTGCCACAGATGAAGTCCTTGCACTGCTGATTTGCCAGGGTTCTCCTTATGGTGGCGCAGCAGCCAGAAAAGCTCCTGTCCTTTGGGCTCCCCTGCAGCTGCAGCCGTAGGCAAGCACAGGAGAAGCTCAGCTCCAGCAAGGCAGCCCAGCTCAGGACACACAGGCACAAGTGTGGAGCTGGGAGTGGAGGTGCTTAAAGCAAGCCTGTGCATCAGGACTTCTTCAGGCCAGACTGAAGTTGGTTTCATGGGGAGGAGATGGACGAGGCTGCTTCCAATGGTTTCCATGGCAGCCAGCACTGGTTTGCTTGGTCCCAGCTGGGTTCCAGCAGGAAATCTGCCTGACAAGAGCCTGTCTTGCAGGAGAGGAGTTCCTGCAGCCTTTGCTTTCTGACTGATAGGATTGTTCTCATGAAGGAGCAGGCTAGGAGTCGTTAAAACCGAAGATCACGGGCAGAGACTCTCTAACTAATTAAAGTTAGACAGTGGGATGTTTATTAACACCGGCAGGCGGCACCAGAGCCGTCCCTAAAAGGCATGACCACGCTGTCCAAGGTTCTTTGCCCTCTCCTTATTTCCCAAGATCTTACATACAATACATCTGCACAACCCCAGCACCTCCCATCCCTGCTCTGTATTCAAATGAGGTCATTGGTCCTTCACTCCTGTGCAATTCTTCCCTTGAATTGGGGCAATGGTCTCGAATTGGGTCAGTGGTCTTAAGGGATGAAGTCAGGAATATCTTCATCAGATCTCTGTGACCCTCTGGCACCATCCAAGGTCCCCAACTTAGTGATTGATTGACATCAAGCCCAGGTGCTAACCATTGTTCTCCTGGTTTCAAGATGTTCTTATAACAGTTCACTTCCTCCACTTCCTTCTAGAAAGAAGCTCCTAATGGTAAACAATAGCACAATCAGCTCCAGCTTAAGCATCTCATAATCATTAACCTATGGTCTGCCTATCTAACCTACATCCTGATCAATGGGAATTGCTTCTAACCCTCAGCTGAAATCTGAACTCTTTAAAATCATGCTTCAGCTATGCCCAGGGAGAAGGGAGCTGAATGAGCTGAGTAAGAACTGTAGGAGAGCTAAGCAGATGTCAGCAATCTGTGCTCTGCTTTAAAATGGGAAGCCAAGAGACAAAGGGCATTTCCAGGCACCAGCGCAGAGTGCTGTTGGATCAGCCTTTGGCAGGGGCTGGAGGCGTCTGGCTGTGCCTTCAGAGGGAGCTGGCACAGTCAACACCTTATGATGACAAAGCTCAGGTTTGGCTGGTCCTGGAGGTCCCCTTCCACCAATGCCCTCACTTGGGATGTTCCCAACCTATGTGGGTTGAGGAGAATTCATGGAAATGGCCTCAGGGTCAAGGAATGAAGTGCAGGGCCAGCCAGGACTAGGGAGCCCAAGTTTCTGGTGGGACTCGCAGCCATGTTTTCTGTTTTGTCTGCAGAAGGGAGCTGAAGGAGCCAGCTCAAAAGGTCGAGGAGGAGGCAAAAGCCTTAGAGGAGCAAGGGAGGTGGAAGGAGGAAGAGAGGCAGAAGAAGGAAAAGAAGAGTGTCTCTGTTGGGAAGCAAGCTCCAAAACCAGCGAAGGGGAAAACCAAGACCCGGGAGAAGAAAGAAGCCCATACGAAAGCATCAGAGAGGAAGGAAAGCAGGATCCCAGAGAAGAAGGAAAGCAAAATCCCAGAAAAGAAGGAAACCAAATTCCCAGAGAGGAAGGAAACCAAAATCCCAGAGAAGGAAACCAGAGCGCCAGAAAAGAAGGAAACCAAAGCCCTAAAGAAGAAGGAACCCAAAGCTCCAGAGAAGAGCAAAACCAAAGCCCTAAGGAGTGCGAAAGGAAAGCCCTAAAGAAGGGGGGAACTGCAATCCCAGAAGACCCAGCTGAGCTGGAGAACTCTTTACTCTTTATTCACAAAATTCGTTTTACACAGTTTGACAGACCTCGTGTGCAACATTAGTTAGTTCATAGATTTCCTAGCAGTTCTTCTGTTATTGGTTAATAAATTAGATTTTACTTGTGCATCAAATCTCTCTATTGTATTGTTTACCTGTTCTCTTCACCAAGTCTCATGGGACTAATCCCTTGTTGTTGCAGGTGCATTTTTGCAGTTTTTCACCCTCAGAATAGATTGTTCACAAAGTCTCATTCTCCAAATAGCTTCACATGGGAACTTGTAACTGCTTAGCTGCACTCAGAAGAGATTACAGGCCAGCTATTAATATGGCAGAAGAAGGCCTGATTTCAAAAGGCCTTTCTTTTATCATTATTCTACTGGTCTATGACATCTCCCCCTTTTCGTTCATTTAAAAAAGGCTCCTATGTTCTGATGTTGAAACAGCTCACTCTTGTGAGGGTATTATCTCATCACAGTTGTCACTGGTTATCTATTAGATATGGGATAAGATAGATAAATGACCAATTACAATCAACAAAACTTACCAAATTCTATCAAGTCATTGACACAGGGTTTTGCAGCATGAGAAAACAAAAGAAAAATGTCCAATGTCTCTTAGGGAAATGAAAAGAAATGACCATTGTTTCCAATTAGTTGAGAAGGATGAGAAAGTCTGTGAGCTGGAAATGCTGATCTTTGACATCACTGAATGTCCTCCTGGGCACTGGAACAGGGAATAACTGCAGAAGGTTCGTAGGAGCACTGTACCATGAGGATGCCATGAGGCTTTTGTTGGCAAATTGCCTCTGTCAGTTTCCAGCCACAGCCATGTCTTGGCAGTGCTCCTTCTGCTCCTGCTCTGGCCACAAAGGCTGCAAGGTGATGGGGTTATTTCTCCTTTCACTGGGCCTCATTTTTTCAGAACTGATCAGTATCTGATGGAATGAACAGGTGACTGCTTTGAACTGCTGATGATAAAACACAGGCACATCTTCTCCTGAAGTTAATGAATTAATTAGGCTTCACTGTGATAGAGCCTATTGGGATTTAGATGTGATGATCTTTTTTCCAAATTTCTCATGTAAATATTGCATTATTCAAAATGATTAGTTGTCCAAATTTCTCATGTACATATTGCATTACTTGAATGTTCATAAGGCGTTCATTCCTCTTCTTTTTTGTTTTTTAAGAATGAGATGCATGTCTTTTTTTATAAGTATGATGAAACATCATAGCAAAATAATACATGCAGTGAACAAGAAACTTACAGCAATTAGGAATAATTTGGATCCAACAATCAGGAATATTTCAAATAGCAGAAAAAGCTAACAACATAGGTTTCTTTCACCCACTAGAACCAAAAGAAAGTTTTCTTGGCAGTTCTCTGCTTTTAACCCCCTGTGTTCTCAGAGGCGTACCCATGTCCTCAGTGGCTACACCACGTGCCAATATTCAAATCTGGGCACCTATTGGTTTAACTACAGCATCCCAAAAAACTCACTTGCTTTTCAAACCAGGACAGAGGGTCTCTTTACCTTCTGGCTGGCAAAGAAGTAACAAGGCCGACCCGGCCCCCATCTCAGCCAGGCCGGGCCGGGTGGCTCCTGCCGTGGGGTCGGGCCCATTCCCAGGGACCCCGCCAGGCCCCATCGGCTGCTGGGCAGGGCAGGGGAGGCCGCGGGGCCGAGGCCCGGCCGGGCCATGGCTGCAGTTGTGACCATCTGCGCTCTGCTGAGCCCTGCCCCGCCGCCAGCCCAGGCTGAGCCATGATCCACCGGGCCCCAGGAGCAGCCCTGGGCCGGGCCAGCTCGGCCAAGATTCTGCCACTGTTGGGGTTCAGCCGCAAGCCCCAGGCAGGGGGAGGAGAAGCCATCGGCCCCGGCCATGCTGCTGCTGAGTTCTGGCCTGGCTGCTGAGATCCTGGCCCTGCCCCAGCACGGCCCATCCTGACACAGTCCCAGCGCAGCTGCTGCAGAAACCTCCATCATAAAACAGCTCCGGCCACAAGCACCGAGCCCGGCTGGGGTCACAGAACCATCTGCAGGCCCCGGGTGAGATATGAACTCTTTCAGTGCTTCCATCCTCCCTCGAGGGAGAGAAAAGGACAAAGTGCAGATACATACATGAGCAGCACAAAGACATGGGGGTCAGTGAAGTGGAAGCTGAGTCCCAGATAGGAGGGATGAGGAGATGTCTTGATCTTGGAGCTGAAATCCTCTTGTAAAGCAATGGAGAAGGATGTAATTGATACATCAGACTCTCTTTTTCCCTATAAGGCATTGAAAAGCATGGGAAGATGACTTGTTCAGCAAAAACCTCCATGCTAAAGTAAGCAAACCTTGAAGTAGCTATGATCCCATGAGAAATTTGAACAGAGAAAGAGAGACGAGTGATGAGACCCTATGCCTCATGAAGAGAAGACCTCTGTTTGTAGACATGAAGATGATTTCAGAAATAGATGAAGAGAACCTTTGTTCCTAAACAGCTTATCTTTAAACTAATACCCCATAAACTAACATGGCCCATAAACACAGATGTGGCAAAAGATGTGAAAAAATGGGAGGGACTTCACGATTGCAGATTTTCTGGGAGGCTGATATTCATGGGAATTGAGAGCCACGAGAAATATGTTTTCTTGTAAAGCTTCCATAACATGAAAGAGAGACTCCTTTCCCTACGTGAATTGAAGAAAAACTATTCTAGAGGTGGCAAAGTAACTGAAAATTTTAGGTTTTGTCTCTTTGCATTGTCAGTAAGAAAGAAAAGCTTGCAGGGAGAGGAGAAATGTTCCAAAAGTTTTTTTCGCATTCATATTACTCTTTCTTCTAGTTACTGGTAATAAAGTTTTTTTTATACCCTTTTAAAGTTTTGAGGCTACTTTGCCTTTCTCCTAATCCTACCTCACAGCAGGAAATAAGTACGTATAATCTAGTGAGTGTACTGGTATATAGCCAACACTGAACCCATCACAAACATTGCTGCATTCTCCAAGAAATCTCAAATTAGTGAACAAAAACCACTACAGACAGCTTCCTGATGAGCTCCATGAGAGCAGAGGGAAATCAAGGCAGAGCCATGGTTTGTCAGGATTTGCTTGATCCTCATGCGCCTCACTGTGCATTTGGAGCTGAGCCCTTGAACCTTAGGGCCTGAGAGGAGATTGCACAAACCTTTCCAGGAGTCAAAGTCAGAAGAAAACCGCAAAGTGTCTCAAGGCATTCATGGCTCCCACTGAGGTCCATCCCCAACACAGGCTCCTCGTGGACTCCTTGGAGGACAGAATTGAAGGCCAGAATGGCACAAAAACCTCACAGAGACTCAGTGTGGAAAGGAAATTCCAAAGTACCTTAAAAACCTTGAGTATCTCAAAGTATTAATGAGCCCCACTGAGTGTCAGTACAAAGCTCCCAAGGGACTTGTTAAAGTAGATAACTGGGGCCATGATTGCACAAACCTCTCACAGAGTCTGTATCAAAACGGAAACACCAAGTACCTTAAAAGAACTGAAGTACCTTGAAGCATTAATGAGCCCCACTGAGTGTTGTTACTGACAAAGCCTCTCCAGGGACTAATTACAGCAGATAATTGGAGGCCATCATTGCACAAAGCTCTCAGAGACTCCAAGGAAAAAGCCAAACTCAAAGTCCTTTGAAAAACCTGCAATCCCTGCAGGGAGCATTCAGGAGTCCCCATTCCTGAGCAAGGCTCCCCAGGGACTCCTTCTAGCAGATCCTTGAGGCCACTGGGATGTGGGCTAGGGGAGGATGCTGAGGGCAGGACAAGGGGCTGCCAGTGCCCAGCCTGGCTGGGGCTGTGCCAGGAGGCCCCAGGGCCTCAGGACAAGGTGTCTCCTCACAGCCATTGGTGGCACAGACCCTGCTCCTGTGCCCCAGGGCACCAAGACTTGGCTTCTCTTTGTCCCCACCTTTCATCACTGCCTCCAGTTCTCTGCTCTGCCTGGGGCCTGGGGACACTTTCTCAGTCGTGTCCCTCAGTAGGACCCATTACAAGTCCAAGAAACTTTGGAGTTGGATTCTGACTTGGAGTTCTGGAGAAGTTTCTTCTGCTCCCTCTCAGGGACTGATGTTCAGGGCCTGAGCACAAAGCCCCAGAGGCTCATTAAAGTCCTTGTGCTGTGTCTGTGCTGCTGAGCTGGGCTGGGCTCCTGGCACACATGCAGCTCCTGGTAACCAAGAAGAGCTTCAAAAGCACATTTCTCTTGATGAGCACTCTTCTGCCAGCCCAGCAGGGCTGAGGCACTGCCTGCAGCCACCCTGGGTACAGCACAGAGGCACAGAGAGCTTCAATCAGTCAGGGCTGGGAAGGTGCTGAGAAGTGCCTGGGGAAGAGTCACTGCCAGCCCTTGGCACAGGAACCTCTGGCTGCAGGACAATGCAGCTGCAGCTCCTGGAGTGATCTCCTAAAGCTGGAACATCCCAACATCCCTACAGACCCTGTGAGTACATTCTCTGATTATCTCTTGTGCAGAGCAGCCAGGGGTGCCCAGGGCTGTCCTGCAGAGCAGGGTCCTGCAGCCCAGGTCGCTGTGCTGGGGCAGGGACTCTGCTGCCTGCCAGGGACAACTCTCAGCCAGCCCTGGCAGCTGCTCCCAGCACTGGGGGACAAGGTCTGGGTTGGGGGAGACAGCTAGTAAGGCTTGGAAGTGTTCTCCTTGTGTGGAGAGGATGCTGCATTGTTCAGGACTGCTCCCAGCATGGCATTTAACCGCACAGTATTTCTGAGTTCATTATACAGGGAGCACAACAAGGCCAGGGGCTTCATAAAAGGGAAAATCATGCTTTTTTAGTTTACTGCTCTAGGTTGCCTGAATGGGAAATTGCACATAGATATTCATTTTTCAATTCAGTTGGAGCAAAAAAAAAAAAAAATTCTCTTAAACCTAAATAAACCAGGCTGTGACAGTAATCACCACAGGACCCCTTGGAGGCAGCATCAGTGTCACTTTTCCAGCCTCCTCAGGGTTGCTCTGACTTTGCCATCAGAGCTTGAAGAGCTAGAGCTGTCCCTGGGCAGTGCCAGGGCTGGGAGGGGTCTGCAGTGCTGATCTGAGCCCCCAGGGCTGGGCTGGGCTCTGTCAGCACTGGCAGGGCCCAGCCCTAGGCACAGGGAAGCAGCTGCTGGCAGGGACAGCTCCAGGCAGCAGAGCTTTGGGCAGGCAGGGGAAAAGTGCCCCCAAGCTGTGCTGGGATGTTTAAAGTCCTCCTCAAACACAACTATACCATGATTACTTTTTTTACAGCTCCCCTAGCTAAGGCAGCACAAATGTCCAACAGCAGCTCCATCAGGCACTTCCTCCTGCTGGCATTGGCAGACACGCAGCAGCTGCAGCTCCTGCATTTCTGCCTCTTGCTGGGCATCTCCCTGGCTTCCCTCCTGGGCAATGGCCTCATCATCAGCGCCGTAGCCTGCGGCCACCACCTGCACACGCCCATGTTCTTCTTCCTGCTCAACCTGGCCCTCAGCGACCTGGGCTCCATCTGCACCACTGTCCCCAAAGCCATGCACAATTCCCTCTGAGAAACCAGGAACATCTCCTACAAAGGATGTGCTGCACAGGTCTTCTTTTTTGTTTTCTGTGCGACTACAGAGTTTTCTCTCCTGGCCATCATGTGCTATGACCGCTACGTGTCCATCTGCAAACCCCTGCACTACGGGACCCTCCTTGGCAGCAGAGCTTGTGCCTACATGGCAGCAGCTGCCTGGGCCAGTGGCTTTCTCTATTCACTGCTGCACACAACCAATACATTTTCCCTGCTCCTGTGCCATGGCAATGTCTTGGGCCAGTTCTTCTGTGAAATCCCACAGATCCTCAAGCTCTCCTGCTCAAATTCCTACCTCAGGGAACATGGGCCAATTGCTGTTAGTGCCTGTTTGCTATTTGTTTTCTTTTTGTCATTTTCTCCTATGTGCACATCTTCAGGGCTGTGCTGGGGATCCTCTCTGAGCAGGGACGGCACAAAGCCTTTTCCACCTGCCTCCCTCACCTGGCCGTGGTCTCCTTGTTTATCAGCACTGGCACATTTGCACACCTGAAACCCCCCTTCATCTCCTCCCCATCCCTAGATCTGGTCCTGTCAATTCTGTACTCGGTGATGCCTCCAGCCCTGAACCCCCTCATCTACAGCCTGAGGAACCAGGAGCTCAAGGCTGCAGTGTGGAGAGTGATGACTGGATGGTTTCAGAAGCATTAAACTGCTGGCCAGGGTTTGCAAATCACATGCAATAAGACTCATCTTTCATACTTCTTTTTGATTTCATCTTTGAAGGTCTTGTTTTTGGTTTAACTTTTTTCATATTGTCCATAAAAAAATATCATTGTTTGTGCCATTTCTCATTGTGTTTCTCTCCACCTTCCCTGTGGCCACAGACTGTGTCAATGAGGAGCTGTTCTCTTGGTGGCTTTAAAGGAACAAAAGCATCTCCCAGCAGTTTTCTGCAGAGATACCCTTTTGTTGCCTTCTCTGGAGCTGCAGCAGCAATGTCTGTGTGCAGAGCTGGGGGCAGATCAGTGCTGGCCCAGCAGCTGTGCCCAGCAGCAGCAGCAGCACTTTGTGCTGCCAGTGCTGCTGCCGTGGCCCTGCCCCGCTGCCCTGGTGGCCCTGGTGTTGCTGCAGGGCCTGAGTGTTCTCGGGGCCGGGCACAGCCCTGGGGGTGGCAGTGCCGGGGCTGCAGCAGGGACAAGCCAGGTAATATAAATCAGCTTTGGTAATTCTTTTGGGTTTGGTTGTGGATTTGTTCTTTTTTACCCGGTGTTTCAGTTTTTTAATATTGTCCACAAAAATAAGCCATCGGTTTTGCCTTTTCTCATTTTGTTTCTCTCAATCTTCCCTTTGGCCACAGAATGTGTCTGTGAGGGGCTGTGCTTTTGGTGGCTTTAAAAGAAATAAGGGATCTCCCAGTAAAGTTTTTTCCAGAGATCCCCTTGTGTTCCCTTCTCTGAAGCTGCAGCAGCAATGTCCATGTGCAGAGCTGTGGGGCAGATCAGTGCTGGCACACTAGAAACTCTGCTCCTGCTGGCCACACCATTCCGGATCCAGGCCAGGAGCCATTGGCCTCCTTGTCCACCTGGGCACACTTCTGCCTCATGTCCACTTGCTGTCCATCAGTCCCTGCAGGTCCCTTTCTGCATGGCTTCTGTCCAGCCACTCATCCCCAGCCTGTAGTGCTGCAGGGGTTGTTGTGGCCAAAGTGCAGGACACGGTACTTGGACTTGTTAAACCTTGTTGGATTTGGGCCCTGGATCCAGCCTGCCCAGGGCCCTGTGCAGGGCCCTCCTACCCTCCAGCAGATCAACACTCCCAGCCAACTTGGTGTCACCATGGTTCCATGAGGCCTCAGAGTGTCCCAATTGTCTCCATGATTGCATGAGGCCTCCCAGTGTCACAATGTCCCTTTGGTTCCATGGGACCCCTGGGTGTCACAAAGTCCCTGGGATCCTTGGGCCCTGCAGTGTCACAATGACCCCTTGGTCCCCCAAGGCCCTGCAGTGTCACAGTGAATCCTTGATTCCGTGAGGTCTGGCAGTGCAGCAATGCTCTCCTTGGTTCCACAGTGTCACAATGGCCTCTTGGTCTCAAGGGCCACCATGGTGTCAAACATGTTTCCTTCATTCCAGGAGTCCCTGAGGAGCAGCACTGGCCCCTTGGTTCCATGGGGCCCTGCAGTGTCACAATGGCCCCATCATGACACCAGGTCCTGCTCTGTCAGAATGCTCTGCATGGTCCCACAAGGCCCTGCAGGGTCACAGTGGCTTCTGTGGTTCCATGAGGCCTCAGATTACCACAATGAATTCCTTGGTGCTGCAGTGTCACAATGCAGCCCTGGTGACACAAGATCCAACCGTGTCACCAGGGACCCTTGGTTCCATGGGGCACCACAGTGTCACAATTGTTCCCTCAGTTCCCAAAGTCCTTGCAATGGAGCAATGGCCCCTTGATTCCACTGTCCCCAGGCTCTCCCAAGGGTCTCCTTGGTTCCACAGCAGCGCAATGGCCCCTTGGTTCCACAAGGCCCCACAGTGTCACAGTGGCCTCTGTGTTTGCAGCAGGACCCAGACTGTCACCATGGACTCCTTGCTTCCATTCAGCCCCACAGTGTCACAATGGCCCCTTGGCTCTGTGCTGCCATGTCGTACACAGTGTCACCATGGTCCTCTTAGTGCCATCAGGCCCCACAGTGTCACAACGGCCCCTTGCTTCCCCAGGGCCCTGCAGTGTCACAATCATCAGAGAATCAACCAGGCTGGAAAAGATCTTGGAGAGCATCAAGGCCAACCTGGGACCCAACACCACCTTGTCACCCAGACCATGGCACTCAGTGCCACATCCAGTCTTTCCTTAAACACTTCCAGGGATGGTGACTCACCCACCTCCCTGAGCAGCCCTTTCCAATGCCCAATCACCCTTAGTGTGAAGAATATTTCTTAATGTCCAGCCTAAATATCCCCTGGTGCAGCTGAAGGCTGTGTCCTGCTGTCCTGTCCCAGTTCCCTGGGAAAAGAGCTGGACCCCCACATGGCTGCACACTCCTGTCAGGGAGTTGTAGAGAGTGATGAGGTCTCCCCTGAGCCTCCTCTTCTCCAGGATAAACAATCCCAGCTCCCTCAGCCACTCCTCACAGGACTTGTGCTCTAGAGCCCGCCCCAGCCTTGTTGCCCTTCTCTGAAGATGCTGCAGCCTCTCCATGTCCTTCTGAAATTGGGGGGCCCAGAAGTGGACACAGCACTCGAGGTGCTGCCCAACCAGTGCCCAGCACAGGGGAAGAATCACAGCCCTGGTCCTGCTGGCGACACCATTCCTGATCCATAGGAGAGCCAGGGGTTGGATGAGGGAAATGGTGGGGAGGGAGTGGGGACAAAGTGTGATTGATTGTCAGCTGTGAAGGGTCTTGATTTTCATATCTGTTCAGACTGCATTAGAAGGAATTGGGGGTCAATATCAATTGGACATTGCTGATAACCTTCTATAACAGGAAAAGAAAACAGGACAAAACAGTTCTCTCTGCATTGTTTTCAATACAATATATTCACATTAAATAAACTACTGAAATCTCTTCAATTAACCAGCGAAGAATTGAACATTTAAATTATTCCCAGGGGGTTTTTTTTGCTCAGGTATTTTGAACACATATATATGAGCCTTTTTCAGTGAATTCCTGAACTGAATAGCTCCAGAAAGAATAGGCCTCTGGAATAGTAAAATTCATCAGCAACCTCCAAGAGGCTGAGGATTCAGCCCCATCAGAGCAGCAATGAACAGAAATGGGCACAGCTTTGTGACTGTCCAGCTTTGGCATGGGCCCTGGGCCTGGAGCAGGAGCAGCTCTTGAGGGCCCCAAGGCCACGGCTCCTGTGCTGCCCTGGGCAGATGGGATGGCACCAGGGGCTGCAGAGCTCTCAGCACCTCAGGCAGAGGGGAGCACGGCAGCCAGGGAGCCTCCTTTGGCCTTGGCCAAGCACCTTCCCCCATGGCTAGGGCTGAGTCCTGTGGCAGCTGCAGCTGCTGCTGTGCCCTTGCCAGGGGCTGAGGCCGTGGGGCAGTGCCCAGAGCAGCCTGGCCTGAGCAGAGGTGTGGGGCCAGAGCCGGCTGGGCTGGGCTGGGCTGGGGAGAGGCCCTTGGTGCTGCCCAGAGCTCAGGGCAGCTGGCAGAGCTTGCAGGGAGCTGGGCTCAGAGAGCCTGGCCCAGAAACCATCAGTGTCCATCTCAGCCTGGCTGAGTGTGCAGGGGCAGGACTCAGGCCAGGCCTTGTGGGGCAGGGCCAGCGCCTGTGCAAGGCATTGCAAACAGGCAAATGGCCCAGAGAGAAGGCTGCTCTGTGCCCTTGGTGGCGTGGACAGAGCAGGGAGGGGGCCGAGGACATTTGTCAGCACCAGTCTCTGTGCCCAGCCCTTGGCAGACCTAGCTGCTGAGCCCAGCTTCTGCCTGGGCTGAGTTTGGCTGTGGCCCAGCTCCATCCTCCTGTGGGGCTCAGGGCCTGTTCCCGGCCATGGCCAGCCCTGGCCGGCCTCTCTGCTGGCCCAGAGGCTGGCAGAGCCCAGGGCAGAGCTGTCTGTGCAGCCCCACAGGTGCTGACAGCAAGGCCAGGGTCACACAAGCAATTGCTAAGCATGGCCTGCGCTGGCCAGGCCTGACTGTGCCAAAGGCAGAGCTCAGGTGCCCTTGGGGGCTGCAGCAACACTCCAGAGCCCCAAGAGCCTCCATGGCTGTGCTGGAGACTAAGGCTGCAGGAGGGAAATGCAGGGCTGCTGCGCGATGAGGAGGGCATTGAATTCCAGCACACACCTCAACTCTCTGATGATCCCAGCACCATGCTGGGCCCTGTTTCAGACTGGAGCAGAGCAGATGTTGATGGGACAGGAGCCCTGCACGGCTGGCTGGGACCTGCAGCTCGCAAGGTGCTCTGCCCTCACTCAGGTGCTCTTGGAGAGATCCAATCCCAGCTGGGCACCTGAGGGCACAAGTGGCACTGCCTGTTCATGGGCACACAACTGATGTCTGCCTGGACAGGGGCACAGGTTTTAGTGCCTGTTAGTTTCATAATATACAAGAAAATCTTTATTATATGGGTCATTTGAGTACTTTTAAGAAATTACAGAATTTTCTGACTCGGAATGGGGATATCCTGAAGATCTACTACATTCTTATGCTGATGGCAGAAGAAATAATGATCTTCCTTTCTGCCTTTGCCACCAACACTTAGTCTAATATTTCATTATCTTCTTCCTTTGGGTGTTTCCAGCTCTCCTGTTTAAATGGCCATGTCTAAGGATGTCTCTTCATTTAGAGCAGCTGGATCTATGTCCTTGCTGCTGCTCCCAGATTTCCTTCTGCAGCTGTTCTCTGATCATTCCAATGCATCTCCCTTAACAGGCTTCATGCTTTGAGCATCAGGGAGTTGCCCAATCTTTCAGAAGTTTAAATAACTCCTTAGTCAGCACCTTTGTTGTAGTTTTATTTTTATATCACCTCTTTTTTCATCTGCGCCAAAATCGTTCCTGTATGGCAATCACTTGTGGATGGTGGACATGTCAGATGTTGCTGAGATGTTACAAGCAGCTCAGAGAAGTGTTTTGATGTTTATTAAAATTTATCATGTTCACATTTTTTATGTTGGCCATGAAGAGAATCCTTTCTGTGCCTCTGAGTCTCAGCAGTTCCTGGTCCCTCAAAGGACACAAACCAGATGAGTTGTGGTTCCCACTACAGTGGATGCACTTGGACTTCCCTCCCTTGTCCCACAAAGTCTCTGGCAAAGGAGGGATGAAGGAAACAAGACAGGCTGTGGGGATCAGAGGCAGGGCAGAGCCAGGGAGAAGAATGACTTTTGCATTTGATGGAGCTGTGCCTTCCCTTGGCTTTGTTGGCTGACAAGAAATGAACATCCCTCTGTGTCTCGGGCAGCTCCTTCTCCAAGGAAAGCAGGTGGGAGTTGGAGCCAAGGAGCTGAAAGCTGCAGGTGCAGCCTGGGCTGGAGGCAGCTCAGATTTGCACAAGGCTGCTCTGAGTGCCAGGCCTTGGATGGGGGAAATGGTGGGGTGGGGGTAGGGACAGAGTCTGATTGATTGTCAGCCATGAAGAGTCTTGATTTTCATATCTATTCTGACTGTGTGAGGAGGTACTTGGATTCAGTGTCAATTGGAGATTGCACATAGCAATGAATTAACAGGAAAACAAAACTAAACAGGACCAAAAAATCTTTTCTGGCTGTCTTTTTAAATATCATGTATTCACTTTGAATACACTACTGAGATCTAAATAAATGCAAAGGATTTGAAAATTAAAATCAAATTATTCCCAGAGGCTTGACTTGTTCAGTTGTTCTGAATGTTAATGAGCCCTGGGACACTGAATTCCTGCACTGAAGAGCTGAAGGCTGAACAAGCCTCTGGAGCAGGAAAATTCAGCAGCAGCCTCCAAGATGCTGAGGATGTCAGCACCCCCCACTGAGGCCATCCCTGCCCAGAGACCGTGGGGGAATGGGCAGACAAGGAGAGCGTCCCTGGGGCTGGGGCAGCACAACTCAGAGGCACCAGCGGCTCCAGCTGGGCAATGGAGTGTGGAATGTGGCTGGGAAAGCCCTGCCTGGGCTGTGCCAAGCAGGACATACAAGCCCTGACTCCCATCTCCCAGACGACTCTCTCAAAGAGAGATTTAAAAGAAATTACAATTGTTTGTGTCCTCTGAGTTGGACTCCCTGGAAAATAACAACAAGAGATTCTCAGGCACTCAAAACAACCAAACAGCCTTTACTGGCAACTTTAGAAATTCAGAGAAACTTTGGCAAAATATTTATTACAATATTGTAGTGGTTTTGGTTTGTTAATTTAAGATTTTTCTAATCTTGAGATTTCTTAACTAATGTATTGATGAGTGTTGTGGGTTTTAGTGTCAATTAATTATTTCTGTATTTATTTTATTGTGAGACAGGATTACGAGAAAGGTAAAGTAGTCTTAAAATTTTAAAAGGGTATAAAGAAAATTTTATTAAAAATAAATTAAAAAAGAAGAAAGTAGTAAGGAATGAAAATAAACTCTTTAGTACACTTTTTTTCTTCCAAATTTTTCTGACAATGTGAAGTAACTAAATTTAAAATTTCTAGTTAGTTTACTCTTTCCAGAATAGTCTTTTTTTTAGAACACTTTGGGAGAGAAATTTTTCATGTTAAACTTATGGAGTTTTTTTACAGGAGGAAAAAATAGTTTTTTTGTGGTTCTTAATTTTGTCATGAATACAGTTGTCTGGGGAACTTGGGTATTGTGAAGTTCCTTTTATTGCTATAAGCCATTTTACTGCTTGTTTATGGGCCATGCTGACTTATGAGGTATTGTTTTAAAGATGAGTTTTTTAAAGGTAAAAGGTTTTATTATTTACTTTTAATATTATTTTTATCTTCCGGAATAGAGTTCTTCTCTTGAAGGTATTGGATTATGGGTTTTTTTCTTTTACTTTTTAAACTTTTAATAAAATTACAGTAATTTTAACATTTGTTTATTTTAGTATGTAGGTTTTTGTTTGATAATTATTTGAATATTTTTTTATAATTTTATATGCTATAAAAAAGAGGGTTTTTTCATACTTTATAGGAGGATTTAAGATTTAAGAATAACTATTTTTTCTTTTTTTTTATTTGGGATTTTATTTCTTTTTTGCTGACTTTGAGGAGTGTTTTTTAATATGTTTGCATTTTGTTTTTTCTTTTACTCAATGGAGGATTGATGTATTGAAAGGATTAACACCTGACCTGCCAGTAACTTGTGGTGGGAGTTGGTTTTGGGTTGTGTTAGGATTGGTTTTATGGTTGGGGTTTTGGGGGTATTTTTGTGTTTAATTTTAGTTGTAGGGTTATTTTTTATGTGTTACAGGTTGTAGGGGTTTTTGGTTTGAGTTGTGTTGGGAGGGGGGGACAACGACTTGATGATAAGATTTTAATAGCTGTGGCTGGCTTTGTTCTGTTTGGGGTTTTGTAGCCACTTTTGTTTTCCTGTTTGGTAGTTGTTGGGGTTTGGTTTGGTTAGAATGGATCTGATGGGGAGGGGCAGCCTGGGGAGGGGGGAGGGGCTCAGCCCATGCCAGGGCTGCTTGGTTTGGTTTGGTTTGGTTTGGTTTGGTTTGGTTTGGTTTGGTTGAGATGGGGCCTTGGGCAGGGGCCCACTGCTTCTTTGTTGACTGGAAAAGAAGGAGGAGGTTCCTGGGTTTTTTCATCTTTAACATTTGTGTTTCACAGAAATGTGTTCAGTCTCTTAGTGGTTTAACAGATTGTCAGTTACACAAAAAGTTTTGTATTACTTTTTAAAATTCTTCTCATGTCAAACGATGACAGATATTCAGTCAACAAAAAACACTTCTCAAAGTGTTTACTTGGCCCATTCAACCTCACAAACTCTAAGTCTGTTCAATTTTAAGTTAATCAAAATTTGCAGGAGCACAGAAACTGAAGAAAAAGACATAGAAAGCAAGAAAGACATAAAAGATACAGAGAAGAACACACAGCTACCAACTCCTGGATTCCAGCAGTGTTCAGATAGAAATTCCAAGAGGAGGCAGGGTCAAGATGTGTGCTTGCCTTGTGGTCAGCCTTAAATACCCCTTGGTCTCCCTGGGCCCTTCCCTCAGGTGGGACTTGGGTTCATTTGGTCCCTCAGGAGCTGGGCTGGGGGCTGCAGAGGTGGCTGTGGGGCATTGCCTGTGCTGTGCCAGGGACTGGCAGACACTGCTGGGCTGGGATAGAGGCTCTGGGAGGATTGGGGTTACTGGGCAGGGCAAGGCTGGACCTGCCTTTTCATCCCCCACACACGAAATGTTTTCAGCCAACAGTCTCCTCCAGTCTCTCCCAAAAGGCAATGTTGGAGGTCAAATCCCAATTCTGGCCATGGGCACCTGGAGGAGAAGACAGTTCTTTTCCATAGCAAGGAAATCACAGAGCCCCAGTGTTTCAGCAGCAGATGAGAAGAGACCCTCAATATGCCATGGTCAGCTGGACCAGTGAGGGGGCAGAGGAGGTCAAACCAGCCAGACCTGTTCCACGTTCCCTTAGTTTTATGGTGCCCTATAGTGTCACAACGACACCTTGGTTCCATGAGGCCTTGCAGTGTCACAATGGTCTGTTGTTCCCCAGGCTCCACAATGTCATGCAGCTCCTCTGTTACATGAGGCCTGCAATGTCACAATGGACCTTTGGACCCTGGAGGTTTGCAGTGCTACAATGATCTCCTTTGGCTCCACAGTGTCACAATGGACCATTGATGACAGGAAGCCCCTCTCTGTCACAATAGACCTTTGGTTCCATGCAGCCCTGCAGTGTCACAAAGGCCTCTTGGTTTCACAAGGCCCCACAGTATCACAATCGTCCTCTTGGTTCTGTGGGGACCTCCAGGGTCACAGGGGTCTCACTGGTTCCATGAGGCCTGACAGTGTCACAATGCTTTGCTTGTTCCATGGCGCCTCATAATGTCACAATGATCTCCATGATTCCATGAGTTCCCTCAGTGTCAAATTGGTCACCATGATTCCATGGTGCCCCACAGTGTGACAAAGGCCCCTTGGTTCCATGAGGCTGTGATGTATCTTAATAGTCTGTCCATGGTTCCATGAGGCCTTGCAATGTCACAATGTATTGAAGTGAAGGGAGAAACGACCATCCTGGTAATGCATCGAACTCCGATTTATTGATCAACCCATCACCTTAAAGAACAGTGTTAACGAACTTCATGAATATTCTGTAATCCAGATTCATGATAGGCTAACAGAGAAACCTCTAACCACTCCTTTTGTTTTAGAATACCTACAATTGTTTATTAAAAACAGAACCAGTGTTCCCAAAACTTCTACATCTGTTCTCAGGGTGCCAGTTTTTCCCAGAGACGGTGTTCTGCTTGTTATGGGAAGACAGTCTGAGAACTTTATTGTTTATAAAGAGAGTCTAATTGTTTATAGAAATCAGAAGGCTGAGAACTGCTTTACTTTTCCCTTATACTTTTCTCTCAATTGTATGTCTCATGGCCTTTTCTTTAAATCATTCTCCAACAACAGTGGACCTTTGGCTCCATGGGGTCTCACAGTGTCACAATGGTCCCTTGGTTCCATGACACCCCAAAGTGTCACAATGGTCTCCACAGTCCTCTGCAGCTCATCACAAACACTGTCTGCTCCAGCCACTGCTGCTGCCCAACCAGCCCCTGGTTCCTGTAGGAGCAGCCCTGGGAACTGTTTTTGTTCCCTCAGTGGCACAACATCCCTGTTCTCACCCTGCCAAAGAAAGCTGTTGATGCCAAGTGCGGCCAGGATGAACCATTGCTGGGACTGAAGCCCCTCTCTTGGGGCCCTGCAAACAGCGCTCCAAAAGGAACCCTTGGAGCTCTCCTGGGCCAGTGATTCCCTCTGAGTGGGGCCTCTCCCAGCCGGGAACTCTCCCGTTTGCTGCACTCGGGGATCCTGAACAACGATGGAGCCTGGGCTGATCCCCCCCCCCCCCTCCTCCAGGCTCAACCCTCTGCCCACTGGGGAAATGCCAACAGATCCACAGGAAGCATTTTCTGCCTTCAGGGGAATTTCTCCCAGGTGCCTTGCACTGACTCTTTGTGTGCACACAGGAGTGCCTGTGCTGGGGAAATGTGGCAGAAATGCTGCTCTCTGAGGGCTTGGAGTGCCTTGGATAGCTGAGTCAGTCACATATCCAGATAGCTGTAAGAAATGTAAAGTCATGAGGTCTAAGCTAACTTCAATTCTATTAAGAGTTCTTCTTTTGCAAAATTTTTATGTTTAATCTAAGTTGTTAGCTAAATTAAATATTGTTAGGTGTTATTCCTCTGTTAAATTGCTAAGTCATAGGCTATAAGTAAAGTTAAATACTGTTTAGTGCTGTTGTTTTGCTAAACTTTAATGTTTAAGGTATCGGTTACATTTAAGGTGTAAGTTAAGTCCTGTTAAGCGTGAGGCCTGTTAAGCTTTAGGCTATATTCCTTTTATCCTTGCCCTCACTGTGCATGTGTCATACACACACACAGGGACAGTTCTCAGTTCATTTCTGGTTTGATTGCCTGGATTTTGTTTCCCTGGTGTGCCTCAAGTTTCCAGTCAGGAGCAGAGTGACTCTTGCCAAGGAACTTTGTGCTACTATCCCTTAATATTAAATCTGGTTTTTGCTGATCCCTTGCCATAGATTTTTTCAGCGCTCTCAAGTCCTCATTGGTAATAGGGTGAAGGAGCCCTGGCCCAGGCTCTGGCCCTGGGGGACACGGGGACGCTGCCAGAGGGTCCCTGTCCCCCTGTGCCACCCCCAGGGCCCTGTCCCCCATCCCCGTGTCAGGCTCTGGGGTTGATCTCGTGGAACATCCTCTGGGGGATGCTGCGGGGCCGGGGGCGGGGGGACCTGGGGGGACAGGGGACCCTGCTGTGCACAAGCAGGGTTTGACTGCTCTGGGGGGAACTGTGAGGGGGGCCGGGGCAGAGTGACCTTCCCAGTGACCTCACACAGCCCCTGTGATGTCACACAGCCCCCGTGATGTCAAACTGCTCCCGGTGATGTCACACAGCCCCTGTGATGTCACAAAGCCATCTGTGATGTCACAAAGCCATCTGTGATGTCACACAGCCCCTGTGATGTCACAGATCCCCCAGTGATGTCACACAGCTTTTTTTGTGATGTCACACAGCCACCTGTGATGTCACAGCCCACTCTAGCATGTCACACGTCACCCTTGTGCTGTCACAGAGCCAACTCTAGGATGTCAGCCTGGAATGCCATGCAGTTGCACTGTGATGTCACAAAAGACTCTGTGATGTCAGAAAGCCACAATGTGATGTCAGAATCTGTTCTGTGATGTCACAACCTGCTCTATGATGTTACACAGCCAGCCAGTGATGTCACAACCCATTCTCTGGTGTCACAGAGCCACCCTCTATGATAGCAGCATATCCTATATGGCCACACACCCTACTCTATGATGTCACAGAAGCTGTATGATGTCACAACTCCCTCAGTCATGTCCCAAAACCCTCTCTGTGATGTCATACTGTTATGAGTAGTGAAGTTGCCCATTTTATTGAAAGATTGCAGAGCTCATAGGTTGGGCCAGTTGCTGCCAGGGTGGAGTTCTAACTGTTTGTTGTTGTAATCACCTGCTGTTAATAATTTTTCGTTCATTACCTGTTTTTGATGGTTGGGAATTCCCCTTTTTGTCGAGGGGCACCCTGCTGCTTCCTGGAGGATGGCACCTGGGACAGGGAAGAGGAGGGGACAACCAAGTTGGCATGGAAATGACATCGGGGTTGGCATGCAAATGAGGAAGCCCCTCACCAAACCTAGCCAAAAACCCCTAAAAAAAACAAACCAACATGGAATTGAGGGATCAAAGTGATATCTAGACGTGAAGAACGGAATCCAGTGTCCGCTAAGACCCTTTTTACCCCTCACCCTAACCTAAAAACATGTTGGCTGGAAAAAGGACCTCGAATGTCAAATCAAAATACTGGGAATCACCTGGTGCTCTCGTGAGGAAGGAACCCCCAGCTCTGCCTGCAGACCAGTGGACACAACTGCACTTTTCCTTCTCCTCCTCTGTGCCACTTCTGGGGGCAGCGGCAGTGTGAGACCCATCGGATCACCCCACCTGATCTGATTTTTATAAAAACATTAAAAAGGATAAAGATCTCCTGCCCTATTTATTTCATTTATATGAAAAAACCAATACATTTTTAGGAACGAAAAAAATAATTGGTCGCTGGTTCTAAGTAACACAATTCCCTTCATTCATTCGTTAATCTCCATTGGCTATTTATTTATTTATTCCTCTTTATGGTAACTAGAAATATTTGAATCTTTTTGTAATCTTTTTTATCATCTTTTTCTCAGAAAGAGTCAAGGGAGGCACTTTGGGCTCCCTGGTGACATTTCTGGGGCACATTTAAGCAGTTTTGGGTCTGGGGAGGAAATCCAATGAGAAATTGAGGGTCTGGAGGACACTTGGGGGAGCCGGGTGGGCACTTGGAGGGGCACTCAGTGATTCCGAGGGACAGTTCGGGGTCCGGGGCAGCACTTGGGGGTCCAGGGGGGCCCTTGGAGGTCAGTGAGGGGAATTTGGGGGCCTTCGGGTCTGGGCGGGCCCTTGGGGAGCTCTGACAGGGCTCTCTGGGGCGTGGGGGGTGATGGGAGTTGAAGGCGTGGGTGTAATACTGTTAAACGGGGCCGTGGAGCATCACGGGAGTTCGAGGCGCAGCTGTAATGGCGCTCGGTGGGGCACGGGGCATGACGGGAGATAAAGTCCCGGCTGGAATAGCGCTGGACGTGTGCCGCGGAGCATGATGGGAGCCGTAGTCCCGGAAGTGGCTCCAATGCTTTGTTTGGGGGTCCGGGAAGGCTCTCGGGTGACACTTCTGTGTCCGAGCCAAAACTTGAGATCCTCGGGGGAACGTAAACAGTTCGGGAACACTTGCAGGGAGCTCGGGGAGCTCTAACCGGGCTCTTTAGGGCAGGGGCACGGCAGGAGTTTTATGCGCAGGACTGTTCTGAGGGGCTCTGGGGCCGCGGGGGATGAGAGGAGATGAATTCCCTGAAGTGGTTGTACCGGGCATCTGTGGGGTCAGGAGCACTCAGGGGGTCCGAGGACACTTTTGTGAAGTCCCGAATGGGCACTAAGGGGGCACTGAGGGATCCTGGAGGGTCTAGGGGACACTTAAGGGACAAAAGGGGGGCGGATCCCGGGGTTCTGTGGAGCACGGGGCATTACGGGCGTTGTAGTCCCAGCTCCAATGGGTCTAAATCGGGCCACGGGGCATGACGGGAGTTGTAGGCAAAAAAAAGATGGTGCCAGTATCAGGCACCGCTTCTGAGGTCCTAAACCAGGCGCTGATTGGCTTTGGGTGCTGATGGGCGGGAGTCTCGGCAAATGGGATGCGGCAGAGGCGGAAACAGCCAATTCAACTTCTCCAGTCCCTCCTGGTACATCCCCACCACACACCAGTATAACCCCAGTAGAGCCCAGTTCGTCCCAGTTCACCCAGGGCCCCCCCAGTCCCTCCCAGTACACACCAGTATAACCCCAGTACAGACCAGTACAACCCCAGTACAGCCCAATTCATCCCAAGTAGAACCCAGTACAAGCCCAGTGCCCCTCCAGTCCCTCCCAGTACAGCCCAGTCCCTCCCAATACATCTGAGTCCATTCCCCGTCCCTCCCACTTCCTCCCAGTGTCATCCACAGGATGCCCCAGTATACCTAGTCTTCTCTGCAATGGCCCCAGTGTCCCCAGTTTGTCCCAGTAACCCCTAGTGTCACTCCCAGTATGTTCCAGTGTCTCCCACAGCATTCCCAGTGTTCTCCAGTATGTCCCAGTCCTCCCCAGTGTTTCCAAGGACAGTTTCATTTCTCTCGGTGGCCGTGGCAGCCAAACCCAGCAGTGGGGTCAGTGCAGTGCCCATGGCCACAGCCCCTTGCAAGGGCCCAGTGCAGCTTGGGCTGATGATCCACCCTCACACCTGGCCCAGGGCAGCTCTGCAGTGGCTTTGGTGGCACCTGGGGCTGGCACACACCTGAGCAGTGTGTCTGTTTGCACTGGGGAAACTCAGCAGTTTGAGATTGCTGCAAAAAGTACAAGAAGGGAAAACCCCTCTGAGGCTGGGTGCAGCCAGCTCTGCAAGCACAGCAGGGCCCAGGGCAGTGAGGACAGACAGGATGGGGCTGGGCAATGTGGAGCAAGGCTGTCCACACTGGGTCAGAGCTCCAGGCACAGCTTCTGTGAGCAGGCCAGAGCTGCTGAGGAGAGACCTTGGGTCAATATCAATCACAGAATGCTGCAACCACCTCTACTCTAAAGAGAAATTTAATAAAAGACACCCTTTTAAAATAGGAATGTATATTTTATTACTGCTCTTTGAAATCTTTCTCCATAACTGGACTAGGAAAACTTTAATGACCCTCTCAGGGCTTTGCTGTTGTTTACATCAGACTCAGTCCCAGAGAGAGTGTTTTGAAAAAACTTCTCAAGAACTCAAAGTTAAATTTCAACTCCAAATTTTCTTGAAGTTTTAATGGGTCTCACTGAGGGACACAACTGAGAAAGTTTCCCCAGGTTCCAGTTAGAGCAGAACACTGGAGGCAGTGATGACAGCTGGTGACAAACAAGGCTAAGGTGTCTCTGGTGCTGAGCACACCTGGATGTGTCTCAGGAATGCCAAGGGCCAAGGCCTGAGCCCCAGCCCCTGGCCAGGCAGATCCTGTCCCTCCCTCCTTGCTCAGGGCTCTTCCCGGGATGGGCACTGGCATGTGGGGATGTGCAATGCCAAGGGCAGGAGCATGGGGCGGCCCCTGCCAGGCTGCTGAGCAGGGACAAGGAGGCAATGAGGCCCCAGCCCTGCAAGGGTCACTTGTCCCCTCGTGGCCTCAGGCCCAGGGCCAGCAGCCATGGCCAAAGTGCTGCCCAAGGTGGTTCTGGCAGGGCTGTCTTGCAGCTGCTGCCCATCCCTGTGCCCTGTGCAGCCCAGGCTGTCCCACGGTGTCCCTGCCCTGTGCCTCTGTCCCTGCAGGCTGTTGTCCCTGGCACAGCACAGGCAATGCTCCACAGCTACCTCTGCAGCCCCAGCCCAGCTCCTGAGGGACCAAATGAGCCCAAGTCTCACCTGGGGGAAGGGCCCAGGGAGACCAAGGGGTATTTAAGGCTGACCACAAGGCAAGCACACATCTTGGCCCTACCTCCTCTTGGAATTTCCATTGGAACGCTGCTGGAATCCAGGAGTTGGTAGCTGTGTGTGTGCCTCTCTGTATCTTTTTTGTCTTTCTTTCTGTGTCTTCTGTTTCTGTGCTCCCGCAAATTTTGATTTACATTAAATTGAACAGGCTTAGAGTTTGTGAAGTCAAATGGGCCAAGTCAATGCTTGAGAAGTATTTTTTGTTGATTGAATGTCTGTTGTAGTTTGACATTAGAAGAATTTTAAAAGGTCATACAAAACTTTTTGTGTAACTGACAATCTGTTAAACCACTAAGATACTGAACACATTTCTGTGAAACACATATGTTAAAGACAAAAAACTCAGGAACCTCCTCTTTCTTTTCCAGTCAACAATGAAGCAGCAGGCCCTGGCCCCAACCCCCATCTCAACCAAACCAAACCAAACCAAACCAAACCAAACCAAACCAAGCAACCCTGCCGTGGGCTGAGCCCCTTCCCCCTACCCCCTCCAGGCTGCCCCCCCCCCCACCCCCCAGCACTGGCCCCATTCTTACCAAACCAAACCCCAACAACTACTAAACAGGAAAACAAAACTGTCTACAAAACCCTAACCAGAACAAAGTTAGCCACACCTATTAAAACTTACCATCAAGTCCCCTTCCCCCAACACCATTCAAACCTATACAACCTGTAACCCATCCAAAATAACCCTACAACTAAAATTAAACACAGAAAACCCCAAAAACAAACCATAAAACCAATCCTAACACAACCCAACCACAACTTCCACCACAAGTTAGTGGCAGGTGAGGTATTAGTGCTTTCTCTTTTAAATTTATTTTTAATGAAATTTTCCTTTACACCCTTTTAAATTTTTCGGCATACTTTACCTTTCTCGTAATCCAATCTCACAATAAAATAAATACAGAAATAATTACCTGACTATAAAACCCACCACACTCATCAATACATTAATTAGGAAATCTCACAATTAGAAAAATCATAAATTAACAAACCAAAACCACAACAATGTCGTAATAAACATTTTGCCGAAGTTTCATTGAATTTCTAAAGTTGCCAGTAAAGGCTGTTTGGTTGTTTTGAGCACCTGAGGACCTCTTGTTGGTATTTTCCAGGGAGTCCAACTCAGAGGACACAAACAATTGTAATTCCTTTAAATGTCTCCTTGAAAGAATTGTTTGGGGGATGGCAGTCAGGGCTTGTCTGTCCTGCTTGGCACAGCCCAGGCAGGGCTTTCCCAGCCACATTCCACACTCCATTTCCCAGCTGGAGCCGCTGGTGCCTCTGAGTTGTGCTGCCCCAGCCCCAGGGACGCTCTCCTTGTCTGCCCATTCCCCCACGGTCTCTGGGCAGGGATGGCCTCAGTGGGGGGTGCTGACATCCTCAGCATCTTGGAGGCTGCTGCTGAATTTTCCTGCTCCAGAGGCTTGTTCAGCCTTCAGTTCTTCAGTGCAGGAATTCAGTGTCCCAGGGCTCATTAACATTCAGAACACCTGAAAAAGTCAACCCTCTGGGAATTGTTTAAGTTTTCAAATAATTTGCAAATTTTAGTAGTGCATTCAAACTGAATATATTCTATATAAAAAACAGTGAAAAAACCATTTTTTGGGCACTGTGTAGGTTTTTTCCCATTAATAAACTATTATGTGCAATCTCCAATTGACACTGAATCCAAGTACCTCCTCATGCAGTTTGAATAGACATGAAAATCAAGACCCTCCATGGCTGACGATCAATCACACTCTGTCCCTACCCCCACCCCACCATTTCCCCCATCCAAGCCCTGGCACTCAGAGCAGCCTTGTGCAAATCTGAGCTGCCTCCAGGCCAGGCTGCACCTGCAGCTTTCAGCTCCTTGGTTCCAGCTCCCACCTGCTTTCCTTGGAGAAGGAGCTGCCTGAGACACAGAGGGATGTTCATTCATTGTCAGCCAGCAAAGCCAAGGGAAGGCACAGCTTTGTCAAATGCAAAACTCATTAATTTCCCTGGCTCTGCCCTGCCCCTGATTCCCACAGCCTGTCCTGTTTCTTTCATCCCTGCATTGCCAGGGACTTTCTGGGACAAGGGAGCTCTGCTCTGGGGATGGAGGGAGGTCCAAGTGCCATGAATGGAGTGGGAACCACAACTCATCAGGTTTGTGTCCTTTGGAGGTCAGGAACTGATGAGACTCAGAGACACAGAAAGTTTCTCTTCATGGCCAACAGACCACAGTTGAACAGGACACAATTTAATAAAAATCACACTCTTCCCTGAGCTATGTGCATGGTCCCCGCAGCATCTGATGAGTCCAACATCCACAAGTGATTTCCATAGCAAAAGTAATTTCAGACAAACATCGTTCTGTGATAGATATAAACACAATTAAGTTTTTGTATCAGGATGCTCGTCCTGGAGTGGGGGAAAAACAGCTTGAACAATTCCTGTTTTGCAAAGCTGTCAGTGGTGGATGGAGAAGGGGATCAGGCTGCTCTTGGTGGTGAGGAAATGCTAAAATCAGCCTGACTCATTTCATCTCCCCATGCCCTGGCTGATCTCCCCTCTTTCCCCTTCCACCTATTGGCTTTTGTCTCCCCCCAGCCCCCTGGTGAAGAGCCTGGCTCTGTGTTCTCCATCCCCTCTTGGCTGGCACTGCCAGGCTGGGATGAGGAGCCCCTCAGCCTTACCTGCTCCAGGCTGGACAAGCCCAGCTCCCTCAGCCTCTGCTCACGGCCCAAAGGCTCCAGCCCCACCTTGGAGGTCCTTCCCAGACCCTGCTCCAGCTGCCAGACATCTTTCCTGCCCTGGGCAGCCCAACCCAGGCCACGGTGACCTGGATAATCCCTGTGCTTGATATCCTGGTCACACAGCCCTGGCCCCTTGTCCCCATGTCAGGCTCTGGGGTGGATCCTGTGGAACATCTTTTGGTGGAGGCTGTGGCTCCAGGTGGGCCAGGGGAATCCCGGGGGACAGGGACCCTGCTGGGCATGAACAGCATTGGGCTTGTTGAGAGAAACTGTGAGGGGGAGCTGGGGCAGAGTGACCAACCCAGTGACCTGACAGAGCCCTGCTGGGATGTCACACAGCCCCTCTGGGATGTCACAGCCTGCTCTGTGATGTCACAGCCCATTCTCTAATGTCACTCACCTGGCTCTCTGATGTCACAGAGGCAGTCTATAATGCCATAGCTGGTCAAGGACCTCACATAACCCACTCTGTGATGTCACAGCCCACTCTGTGACCTCATGTTACCAGATGATAAATTGTCTCCACCAGCTGAGCTCACACCTGGAGCTTGTTCTCCACAGCCCCAGGTCTATGAAAACCCCACAATGCCCATTCTGTTGGAAGGGGAACTGGAAGCTCACCAGCCTCAGTCAGGCCAGCTCAGCCAGGCCCATGGGAACATTGGGATCCACGAGCACCAGGGACCACCAGAGAGACCTCCAGGAGAGAAGAACACATGCATGAGGGGAGGGGAAATATGTTAATGATTTTGAGGAAATGATTATCACATATGTGAAAAAGAATAGATAATCACTAAATTTTCAGATGACACCAAGCTAGGTGTGAGTGTGGATCTGCTGGAGGTAGGAGGGCTCTGCAGAGGGCCCTGGACAGGCTGGATCCAGGGGCCAAATCCAGCAAGCTGAGGTTTAACAAGTCCAAATGCCAGGTCCTGCACTTTGGCCACAACAAACCCTGCAGCTCTACAGGCTGGGAAAGCAGCCAGGCAGAAAGGGACCTGCAGGGACTGATGGACAGCAGGCTGGACATGAGCCAGCAGTGTGCCCAGGTGGCCAAGAAGGCCAATGACTCCTGGCCTGGATCAGGAATGGTGTGACCAGCAGGAGCAGGGCAGGGATTCTTCCCCTGCGCTCAGCACTGCTTGGGCAGCACCTCAAGTGCTGTGTCCAGTTCTGGGCCCCCAAATTTAGGAAGGACATGGAGGGGCTGGAGCGTGTCCAGAGATGGGCAACAAGGCTGGGGGGCGTCTGGAGCACAAGTGCTGTGAGGAGTGGCTGAGAGAGCTGGGGTTGTTTATCCAGGAGGAGGCTCAGGGGAGACAAGGCGGTGTCAGGGCACAGGTTGGACTTGATGATCTCCATGGCCTGTTCCACCCTTGCTGATTCTGAGATTCTCTGAAAGCACCCTTGGAGCAGTTGCAGGATGAGCCCTGGGCCTCCTCTTCAGCAGCTCCAGCAGCCCAGGTCCCTCAGCTTCTCCTGCCAGCCCCAAGGCCCATCCTGTCAGTCCTGCAGAGCCTCTGCAGCTCCTCCTCACTGCCCAGAACAGGAAGCCCCAGAACCAGACACAGCAGCCCAGATGTGCCCCCCTGCAAGGGAGCAGCATGAGGCACTGCAGGAGCCTGCAGACAATTCCTGCAGCACTTGTAGGATGATCCTGCTCCCCAGGGCACGTTCCCGTGGTGCCAAGTCAGGAACTGCAGTGGGGAGTTGGGTCAGAAAGGAAAGGGCAAACACGGATGGGCTGTCGGCAGGGGAGGGAACAGGGGTGGGCAATGGGAAGAAATTTGTATCAGGTAGAGGAAAGAAAGCAAAGGTGAAGCCCAGAAAATGCTCAGGGCAGTTTGGGGGTGGCTGCCAGGCAGCCCTGGCTCTGAGCAACAGCATCTGCAGTGGGACAGGAAACTCCCATCTGATGGGAACAAACTTTCTGGCTGACTGCAGAGGCCAGGACAAAGCTGAGTGGTTTCCCTGGTGTCCCCCAGCCCTTGCTGGCCCCAGGGGCTGATGGCATTTGTGCTCCCTCAGGTTCATGTCCCCACACCAACAGCATGGGGGTGCTCCCCTGCTCTGTGCAATGCAAACAGGGGCTGCTGAGCCAGTGCTGCCCTGTCTGTGCCTGCAAGGATGGGGCATCTGTGTGAGCTGGGGGAGAGGCCAGGGCTGCAGAGAGGGGATGTTGTTGGCAGCTCCATGTGGACGCTCTGGGGCGCTGCCCTGGGCTGTGCAGCGCACTGGGGATGGATCAGCCCCTGCTCTGCTGCTCCTGCCCATCTCCCCCAGGGCCCTTGCAGAGCCCCAGCTGTTGCTGCCCTCAGCTGCCATTGCAACCCTCAGGACAAAGCGGTGCCAGGGCTGTTCCATGTACAATTGCAGTGACACTCGTTGGTGCCACCAGGTGCCATGGCAACGGCCATGAGGAACCATTCCTTGGTTTGGTGCCATGGCAACCAATGCCTGGCCCCATTGTGATGGTTGGTGGCCATGGAAAGCTGCCCTGGGCCCTTGCTCAGGGCTGGTGTCAGTGCCCAGAGCCAGAGGGGATCCCTTGCTGGGGGCTGTGCCATGGCCACCTGCCCTGTGCCATGCTGGCCGCTCAGGCATCAGGAACCAGCAGCCAACGGCACTGCCAGGGCCAAAGGCCAGGTCAGCCAGACAGAAAGGGGCAGTTTCCATGGCAATGGGCACTGTTTCCATGGCAATGGGCACTGGGGGGACACCTGGGTCACCTGGCCTGGCAGTTGCCATGGAAACCCCTGGCAGGGACTGAGGGCACAGCCCCTGGCACTGAGACACTGCTGGGCCGGGTGCTGAGCACGCAGAGATGGTTTTGTTCTTGCTGAGCTGCAGCACAGCCAAGGCCTGTCCTGCCCCTCGTCCAGCCACGCTGGGGAGGGGCTGGGGCTGCGGGGGAGCTGGGCAGGGGACACAGCCAGGACAGGGGACCTCAACTGACCCAGGCATACCCCAGACCAGAGCACATCATGCACAGGGTATGAAGGGGGGAAAAAAGGGAGGGAGGGGGGAATTTTGGAGTGAGGGTTTTTGCCTTTCCAGGGAATACCTAGGCAAGAGGGAGCCCTGTTTCACCAGTGGGCAGGGTCACTACCAAAGACACAGACACCAACTGAAGGAATTGTGTCATTTATATCATGCACAGCTGCAAAGATTTACAAAAGGATAAGCTCAGCAAAGCACATCATCATTAGCAGAGAATTACAAAAGAAGCTCAGCAATCCATCAAAACCCATCATTACATTTTGATGACCAATCCCTTGGTGAAACACTAGAGGTGTTTGTGCCAGACAAAGATTCTGACTGACTATCAAGGTACACCTTACAGACATCAGTAGTACTTTAGTGACACTGTTCCTCATTCTTTTTTCTCAATCTCATAGGAGTTAGGAACAAGAATTCTGTTGCCCATGGAGCTGGCACCTTTTTAATTCCAGAATAATGCCCCCAGGCCCTTTGCTGTTCAGCTTTACCAAGCTGTCTGTGGCTAACAAGGCTTGGGGGGCCCTTTCCCCTCTGGCTGGAAGGGGCCGGGTCCCAGTCCCTGAGGGGCACCCAGGCTCCTGAATGGAATTCCTGTGCAAGTCCCTCAGTGTCACAGCAGCCTTCACATGGAGCCCCGTGGATCAGAGCATTTTCCACAGGGGCCCTTGGGGCAAAAGGAGAAGATCTGGATTGGCAGGATGTGTAAAACAATATCCTGTCAGATCTCCTTGCTCTCACACAGAATCCTTGGCTGCAGGGACACATTCCCATTGTTCCTGCCCAGGTTTCAGGACTCAGAGTTGTCTTTCCTAGGAGCTGCTCCTTCAGCTGCCTCGGGAGGGCCATTTGGCCTCCGGGCCCACACTCTGGCTCCATTATTAGGGCTGCTGGATCCAAACGCTTTATCTCGACAAAAGGTGGTGATTGGAGCTGGATCTCCTTTTTTCACAATCGTTCTTAAAATTGCAAGATCAATAATTGTGCTACCCTGTCACAGGGTTGAATAATCCAGTCTTGTTCATTATTGTTTACAGAATTACTGTAATTTCTCCTTGATATTCTGCATCATTTCCTCCTGCCATGACAGGACCACTTTGCAAGGCCAAGCTCCAAGGGAGCAGTTACTAAAGCAAAGTGTCCTGGAGGAATCTGAATTCCTGTTTCAGTATTGACAGCTCTCATTTGCTTTGAATTTATCCTAATGAATTCCAGTGCATGAAGGCCCAGCCCTGCAGCCTCTGGGCTGGCCCTGCCAGGGGCCATCACAGCCAGAACAATTTCCCAGGCAGCCCAAGTCTCACTGCCCATGACTGGATTTGCAAATTGGGGGCAGCCGTGCACAGCCTGGGGGTTTCCATTTCCCCCATGGGCCATTGTGAAGGGCATGGAGCACATCTGGCAGATGGGTTGTCCTTGGGAAAGTTCCCATCTCCTCATTTTTCCAACTGCTCTTTTAACAACCCCTTCACCCATGCAACCAATCCTGCAGCTTGTGCATAGTCTGGTACATGAAAAACCCTGCAGACAAAATCACTGTATTTTTCACAGGAACAGACAAAGCATTCTGCATCACAGTATCAGCAAACCCTGTAAAAATAGCCAATTTCCTCCCTTCCTCCTTTTTCCATTGTATACAATCTCACAAAGTTGACCACTGACATTAGGGTCCTGGCCAATCCTGTTCTGTAGGGTATTTAGTGTTACAACCCTGAGCAGCCAAAGAAACCAAATTAGTATTATCAGCACTATTTCACATTATTATTATTTTATATGTACATATTGATATGAAAATATATATATAGATAGATATAGATATAGATAGATATAGACATATCTACATAAATCTATAAATTTAAATATGAAGGTCTTATTATCCTATAAATATATATATAGTTATTTATTATATTGGTATTTCACTTGCACAAGTGCATCTGAGCTCAAGATTAAAACCTTCTTCTGTTGCTCCATGTGGGAGCATTCAAAAAATAATTGTTCCTTCTGAAGGTGCTGTTTCCTATGTACTCTTAACAAATTCATTTTTGTCTGCTCAAACCCAAAAAGTCTTTTCTTTTTCCATTTGCAATTTTTGGATGCATTTGAAGCCATCCAGGGGTGCAGCTTCTTTTACCCGACTGCCCCACTGCCCACACAGGGATCCAACCTCAGCCCACTCCAGAGCCAGAGAACTCCAGGGAAGGGCTTCCCAGCTGGGAATTTCTGATGGCACTGATTCCTCACATTTACATTGAATAAGTGACATTTTGTTGGGATCTGGCCAGACTGTGCCAGTTTTGTTTTACCAGTGGGCAGGGTCAGCACCAGAGACCCAGACTCCAGCTGAAGGAATCAGTGTCATTTCCTGCAGCTCAGAGCAGCAAAGAATCACAAAAGGAGCAGCTCAGCAATGCACCCAACCATCCCCACCAAAGACTACCTGCAGTGATTAACAAAGATCCAGCAGCATTTACCCTCAGCCTTTACCATCCCCCAGACCCACACAGCAGCTGGGGAAGCTGTCACAGCCAAGGGCTGCAGAGCCACTCCTGAGCACTGGGAATGCCTGCAGGTGCCTCCAGCGACAGGTGAGGCTCGAACCCCGCTGGGAGAGGGCCCAGCTCTGACAGTGCTGAATGAACAAACTGACAGCATTGCTAGTGTGGCAACATCTGCTTTCATCCTCCTCTTGGGTCCCTCCCAAAGCCTGGCCAGGGCCCAAGGAGGAACCAAGGGAGCTGACTTTGACCATACAGCCCTGAACAAGGCCAGATGTCAGATTTCATGGCCTTGTCTGGCTTCTAAATACACAAAGGTCAATACATGTCTCACTAATGAGTGGCTACATCTATTACAGGGCTAATGACCATGCATATTTCACTAGGGAGCAGATACAAAGATAACCTTTGCTTGGAATGTTCATCCAGAGGCCACCTTTGGCTCAGGGCGTGCTGTCCAGGCCTCACTCAGGGCTGGTGTCCAGGCCTTGGCACTTCAGGGACGTGGTTTAGTGCTGGGCTTGGCACTGCTGGGTGCCTGGCTGCACTGGGTGAGCTCAGAGGGCTTTTCCAACAGCAAGGATTCTGTGATTCCATGATTCTATCCATTGCATTGAGCTGGGGCTATTTTAGCAGCATTACTTGGCTCCAAAAGTTCCCTCTTGCCCAGCTCCTGTGGCCTGAGGCTTCAGTTCCTTCAGCTCCTGGTGCTGAGCTGCTCATGCTGAATGTGACGACTCGGAGAGAAGAACACAGTCCATGCAATTCCTTCTGGGACACGGAGAGAGGAGGCTGTGCAAACAGGAGCATTGTTTGCTGTGGCCTCCTCTCTGCCCTTCACGCCTTTCAGCGCTTTGAACCAGCCAAGAGCTTTCTTCAAGAGTGCAATGGAGCAGCTGCTCCTGCTCCCAGGCCTGGCTCTCTCCAGTCTCTGCCCTTGCCTGGTTCTGTCCCTCTTGCTGTGCCCTCTGTTTCCCCAGGGCTCGCTGGCTGCTGCCCGGGACTGTGGCACTGGCACAGATCCAGTGCTCCAGAGCCTCCTTTCTGTGCCCTTGGAGCTGCCTGGGCACAGGAGCCTTTACCATCTGGAAGCTCCCCATGGACAGGGAGTGCCCAGCTCCGTTCCCTGCACAGCCTCCAGGAGCCCAGGGCTGCCATCTCCAGTCCCTGCTGGCACTGGGGGCTCCCAGGTGCCTCAGGCTGCTGTGACACCGCTGCACACGGGAGGGAAGAGGGGCAGGGGCTGTGCTCAAAGTCAGCTCCAGCTGCTGCTGCTGCTGCTGCTGCTGCTGCTGCTGTGGGGTCATTTGTGCAGCCCTGCCCCAGAGTCAGGGATCAGATCCTGCCAGTCTCTTCCAGCCCTGGCTGCTCATTGTTTGGGCCTTGGAGCCTCAGGTGGCCAAAGGCAGCTGCTGCTGCTCCCTCTGTGTGCCCGTGTTCAGCAGTGCTGCTCCATCAGTCTGTGCCCAGCAACGGGGAAAAGCCTCAGCCCTGCAGGGCCAGGAGCTGCCGGGCTCTGCCTGAGCAGCTCAGCCAGCAGGGAGGGAGCTGCTCCACACGGGAACCAGGAGCAAAGGACATTCCTTTTATAGGACATGTTTTCTATTGAAAGGAAAAAAAAAAGGAAAAAGGAAAAAAATTGATAAATTGTAAAAGATAAGAATAAAATCCAAGTGTTAGTGAAAAAACATAACATACAGGTAATGAGAAAAAAAACAAAACATAAATGCAAAGTTACATTATTTGCATTAAGAGGAAAATTATCCTATTAAAAAAACAACTCAGTTATTTACATTTTAAATGTGCTGATGGCATGGATCCATCTTTGTCACCTCAGTAGACTCTTAGAAGATTTTGGGCTTTGTTTCCAACTTTGGTATTTGAAATTGTGGTTGAAGCAAGAGGAAATTGCTTTGTGCCATTCCAGCTCCAAGCAGGACTGGGAATGGAAACTCTGTCAAAGCCCAAATCCTTTAGAAAATGACCTTCCTTCTCAGCCTGGAAATGAGCTGCACATTCCCTTTGAAACTGTCAGGGATTTCTTAGAGACACAAAGTCCCACTGACAGCTTTTTGCTCTGGTTTGGAAGTGCAGAAGGGCAATTCTCCATCCACCAGCTCCAGACTGCACTGCCTCAGGAGCACGGCCCACTTGCCAGCTTTGGCCCACTCATGGCACTTCTAGAGGAGGAAGAAAGTGCAATTGCACAATTCCAGCCAATCAAGAAGGAAGAATGGGACAGACAAAACACCCTGTGCAGATCCAGGCGTTCAGCTGGGACTGTGGAGAGTTTGGATCCTTGCCAGTTGGATGTGTGTCCCCAGCTGCAATCTCTGGGCCTGCAGCAGAGTCTCACTCACCTGCCAAAGCAGAAAGCTCAGGCACTGTGCTCGCAAAGGGCTCGTCTGATGCAAAGCTGTCAGAGCAATGTGAGGGCAGAGCCAGCCCAGCTGTGCCCAGGGCTGAGCCCAGCAGAGCCCTGGCAGAGCCCAGAGCAGCCTCAGCACCCGCAGAGCCCGGCTGCAAGGAGAGAAAGCAGAAACTGCCCGTCAGCTGAGGGCTCCTGTGCCCTTGTGCCAAGGCCTGCGGTGCCCAGGCCATGCTGGCTGTGCCCAGAGCTGTGCCCAGAGCTGCCCATCCCTGCTGCCAAAGGCACAGAGCAGGAGGGCAGCACATGTGCCCAGCCTGCAGCCAGCCATGGCACATCCAGCCCTCAGCAGCTGCCCAGAGCAGGATGCTCCTGTGCTCGCCGCCAGCTCCCAAAAGCTCTGATCCCACCCTGCCAAGCACACAGGGACCCACCTCACACCAGCCACAGCTGGAAGAAAAGCTGCTCCCAAACCACGGCCTCAGCCTTCTCCAAGGGCACAGCCCATGCACGCCACAGCTGCTCCCCAGCACTTCCCCATCCACACTGGACCACCTCCAACACTTTCTCTGGAAAAACAAACAACACATTATTGAAAAGAGATTAGAGACAAAAAAAGGAAAACAAGAATAACGGTAAAAACTCCCATCTCTGTCAGGGTCTTGAGCAAGGCCCAACTGCTACATGTTAGGGAAAAACCCAGCCATGGGTGAGGGAAGCCCACACTTTCTCTCTTCCCCCTTGCACTGCCCCCCAAAAATCACAGTGACCCCAAAGCAAACAAGGTCAGTGGAGCAGCCCAAGCCCTTCCTTGCCTGCACAGCAAAGCAGCTGTGCACAGATTCTGGAGTCCCACCTCTGCTCCCACCATGGGGCTTTTTTTGTGTCGGGCTGGCTGCCCCAGCCCCAGCCCCAGCCCGGGGCATGGTGGGTGCTGGGGGCTGTTGGCAGGGCCAGGAGCCCACTCCCATTTCGTACCCACCCCAGCCCATCCTTCCAGCCCTGCCAAAAAGTAGCTGAGCAGCGACTGAAGAATGAGTTGCATTAGCCCCAGCAAAGGGGGAACCTTTGGTTCCCTGCCACGCTGGGTCATGCCCAAATCTGGCAGAATTTCCCTAGGTAAAAATTCCCTGTGGAGTTTGGCTTTGAAGAAGGTGCCAGAATCAAAGTCCATCACCTTCAGCCTCCAGTGGCCAGGCTGAGGAAGAGCTTGTCATCCTTGATGTCACCCTCACTTCCTCCAGCAGCAGCAGCAGCAGCAGCAGCAGCATCCCCACCCGGTACAGCTTCTCCAGGGGCTCCTTCTCCTTCACTGGGGGCAGACCAGGCTCTCAGGGCTCTGTCCAGGGCCCCAGCTGTCAGGGAACCAGGACAAGCGAAATCAGCTGGGATGGCGGCCACCAGTGCTGGGCAGAGCAGCTCAGCTCCAGCACAAGGGCTGCGTGTTCCCACCCCATGACCCCGGTGCAGTGACACTGGCAGCACAAAAAGGGCTGGGTTCCTTTGCTTCTCATTGCCAAGGCATGTGCGCAGCTGGAACTTACCAGGGCCCTGGATACTCCAGGGACCTGGAAAACCATTCCCAGCAATTGGGAAAATCCTACGTGCTCCATCTACCCATAGAGGAGGTCTCCAAAATTGCCTCAAAATTGGGTCCAGCTTTTAGAGGCCAGAAAGAGCAAGTCCAAGTGTCTTGATGATATTTTTAGCCCAGAAAGCCCTGCAGCTGATGGCACACTTCACAATCAGCAGGGCACACAGCTAGGCCAAAGCCCAGATCTCTGCTGGGAGGATTTCTCCTCAAATACCCTTCAGACAAACCTCCATGCAAGTCAGTTGGGAAAGTTTCTTCAAATGATCCATTTCTGGCACATAACTGCACAGGGTTATGGGAAAGATTCTAAAGCAGCTGCTGTGGAGTCAAAGAGCCAGCACTAAGAGTCCTTGTCATCTATTTGTAGCCAAATCCCACTTTGGGGGAGTTGAAGGACTTTGGAACGAGCTAGAGAGCGGACCTCTGAGTTTTTTAGATGATGCCATTGCTTTTTCTTCTCTTCTACAAAGACAGGAAGGGTGAGTTTGGCTCACATCTGCACTGCATGGCTCACAGGGCCGCAAGACTTGTAGTTACAAGATCTTTGAAGGATTCCTTGGCCAAGAAGACACGGCCAACAAGGATATTTGTGTTTTGGAGACAACCCTTCATTATTTCCTCTTATGGACTCATGCTACAGTGTAAGCTTCCTTAGCCAATCATGTTATGACAGACAAACCTACAGCACTGCATCCTAAACTTCTTGTTTACCATTGTAACTACTTTGATTTTTTCTAGATCTTTTCTAGAGTTTTCTCGAAAACTCTAAACTTTCCTCCCCGTGTCTCTGCCAGAAACTAGAAATCCTCATTCTCGCTTCTAGCACCTAAGTTTGTAAGCCCTTTCCAAGGTCTCTGATCAAATCCTGTGTTTAATTCTAAGCTTTGCTGACAAGACCAAAGGTCTGAGATTTCCCTGCATTTGGGTTTCCAACAACACTGATGCTGTTGGTTGCAGAGTGCCCAGGATCCTTCTTGCAAGTCAACTCTGGCAGGAACAAGGCGGCTGCCAGGGGGCTGCTTGTGGCCTCTGACAGCCCATTGCCCAGGGCTTGCCAGCACCTCAGCCCCTCAGGGGCTGCCCCAGCCCGGCCAAGCCACCCGGCAGCAGCGCCGCAGCCCCACAGCAGCTCCAGAGCAACCCCGTCCAGAGGCACCTGGGAGCCCTCAGCGAGGCAGCCAGCAGCACACGGGCAGGAGGACACGGATGGCGCTTCCTGCCTGGCACAGGGCTTGAGGCCATCTCCAGGCACCGCTCTGGCAGGGATCCCTGCAGCTCCGGCCCCTGCCCAGCCGCTCTGTGGGCAGCACAAAGGCTTCAGCAGAGCCACCAAAGGCCAAAAGGCTTCTGGCCATTTCCCCTTCCCCACTGCATGCCTGGGCAGCTGGTTGAGCACAAGCACCCTTTTCCCCCTGCAGGGCCTCAGGACCCCTCAGCCTGCTGTGCTGCTGAGCACAAGCTCCCTTTTTGCCCTTTCCTGCCTCTTGCCCTGCAGACCCTGAACAGCAAAGAAAAGCTCCGGGCAGTCTGTGTATCATAATACATTCTAGAATTATTTATAGTAATCTATAATATATAATAATATATATAATTTTAATATACTCTATAATTTATTTATTTACAATATAGATAAAAAATGGAAAAGAAGAAAAGAAAAATCTTAAAGAAAAGGAAAATTACCCCTGGCTCAGGTTGCCCCAGCAAAGACAGCCTCCCAGATCAGCTCTCCTCCTAAGTCATCTGGCAGTGCAGCAGCTGAGCCCCGACAGGCGAGGTCGAGTCCTCCATGCCCTGTGCAGCTGATCTTGCAGCCTCTGGATGGTGGAATATCGCCCATGCTGTAATGCCCGGAGGACATGCAGTGTTTCCAGTGCCAGCTGTAACACGGCACTGCTCCTGTCCTCCGTCAGGTGTTCCAGGGCTGCAGGAGAGAGGAACAGAGGCACGGTCAGAGCCAGATCTGCGGGGACACCAGGAGAGCCCCCTGCAAGGGCCATCCCAGCCGGCTCTTGCCATGGCCAGGAGGGAGCAGGGAGCAAGAGGATCAGCCCGAAGCTGCTGGCCACCAATGGCCCACGCGGCCCTGAACACTCTGCATGCTCTGCCCACGGCAGCAGAGCCTTCCACAGCCGGGGCAAGGCTTGCAGCTCCCCCCGGCAGCCCCCACTGCCAGCCCACTGCCCTCACTCACTCACCACTGCAGATCAGCTGGAGCTCCTGCTGCTGCCCCCTCAGGTGCCGCCCGGCCATGCCTGTGAACACAGAGCCTGTCACGGCCCCAGCGGCACAGCTCCCTGCCAGCGGCGCTGCCGGCGCTGTGGCCACATGGGCTGCTGGCCGGGCAGGGCTCAGCCCGGCCCTTGCCGCACGCTGCTGCCCCAGGGCACGGCTGCCAGAGGGCGGCAGCAGCAATGCCCAGGCCAGGCGGGGCTCCACGGCCCTGGGCCCGACTGGCGCTGCCGGGGCAGCAGGCGGGGCTGGGGCCGAACTGCGGCGGGCCGGGCCGGGAAGGGGAAGGGCAACTCGGGCTCGGGACTCACGCATGAACCTGATGGCCGCCTCTCGCAGGGGCTCCTGTGGGCTCTCCAGGTAGTGCAGGGCTCGGCGCAGGTGCTCGGTCACTCGGCTCCTGTCCTCTGCCAGCTGGAGAGAGCGACAGGAGGGAAGGGTTGGTGCGAGCTCAGCCCCTGGGCCAGGCACTGCCTGCGCCCCGCCCCGGCCTCTCCTGCCCGCACAGCCCTGAGGCGCGGCCAGCAGCCGCTGGCCAAGGGCTCCCGAGGGCAGGGAGCAGAGGGCTGGCTGCTGCCCGGAGAGCCGCAGTGCCACCCCACAGCCCCACGGGGCCGGGGCTCCATGGGCACCTGGCTCGGGCCCACGGGAGCTGGGAGCAGAGCCCGCGGGGCCTCTGGGTGCAGCAGCGGGCACAGCTGCCAGCCCCGCACACTGAGCACCGCCCCCAGGGGCCTTCTCCAGGCTGAGGCTGGGGCTTGCAGGCCCTCCTTACCAGGAGCTCAGCGAACTTCCACAGCTTCTTGTTCTTCAGCAGTCTTTCAAGATCCCTCCTCTTCAGGAACTCAGCCACACAAAGCAGTGTTTCCTGAGAAACCTGGAGAGCAACCGAGATGCGGAATGGCCCCACAGCGCAGGGCGCAGGACCCACGTCCCTGTGCCAAGGCCTTGAGGAGGCTGCAGCCCGGCAGGTGCCAGGGCAAGAGGCAGCTGAGCCCCCTGCCAGGGGGACAGCAGCAGCCCACAAGTCCTCACCTCTGCCACACGCTGATTCTCATCATGGCAGTGGAAGAACAGTGGCAGCAGGCTCTTGCGCAGGGGTGTCTTCAGGTCCTTTTTGGCCTTTTCCTCTGGATGAGTCACCAATGTTTGGAAGAGCAGTATGGAGATCAGCTGCACCTGGCTATTGTCCTGTATGAAAGGAAGAAAAAAAGACCTCAGCATTGGCTGCATGGAGCTCAGCTTGGCGCAAGCCTGTAAATCCACAGGGCAAAAAGTGTCCGGGCAGTGGCTGTGACTGGGAGCAGTGAGCCTTACGTGGTCAAAGAGTGGCAGCAGTGCCTCAAGCAGCTGCATTGTGATGGGGCTGGGCAGCAGCCTGTCACTGTCCAAGATGATAGAGTTGAGTAGCATGACTGTCATGATAACTATCTCTTTATCCCACAGGAGCTCCACAAGACTTTCAGTCAGGCTCTGCATGTTTTTGGTCTGTGCAGAACACAAGTTTATGAAATGCCATCCTGCTGCTGCAGGGCCTGGAGGCCAAAGGCCTGTCCTAAAGAACTTGGGCAGCTGAACCAGGAGGCAGGAGAGCTGGGAGCAGCTGCCCCAGCACCCAAAGCCCTGCCAAGCCCAAGTGACTGCATTCCCCAGCTCAGCCTCAGCTGCTGCCCCCTTCTCACCATGCAGGGATCATCAGTGAGCTTGAGAAGGGCCCTGAGCACCAGGCGACGCCTCTCCCTGCATTCACTCTGCAGCTGCCTTGACAAGATTTGCAGGACTCTGTTAACGCCGCGTTCACTCAAGTCCAGCCACTTGAGGACCTGAAAGGCACAGGGCAGTGATAGGGGAGCCAGCCAGCAGGAGCCTGGAGCCACACGGAGCTGGGGCCAGGCAGCAGCACAGGGCACGGGCACCGTGCCAGGCAGCTGCGGCTCCAAGAGGGCAGAGAGCTGGGAGGCAGCTCAGCCAGGCAGCGCTGGCCTTGAGGCTCACCTCCACAAGGAACGCCAGGGCAGGCAGCTCCCAGCGTGGCTCCTGTGTGCTGAGCAGCCGGAGCAGGTAGCAAGTGATCCGGGAACACAAGGGGATGGAGACACAGCACATCTTCCTGGCAGGAGGAAAAGTAACCAAGACTGTGGGCAAGGGGGATAAACCTCTGCCAGGACTGACACACAGAGGTCTGGTCTTTCCCCAGCATCCTGCAAGGGGCCCTGGGCTATTTGGGAGGCAGCTCCTGGTGAGCACCCTCCTCTCCCAGCCTTTTCCAATCTGCTTGGCCATCCCTCAGTGACAAGGCCCTCTGGCCCACGACCTCAGGGACTGTGTGGAGCTCCCTGGGCACAGAGCACAAATGTCAGAGGCAGTGGGGAGAAGGGGGTCTCACCTGGCCAGCAGACCCACGGCATAGTGGTGGGTGTCAGCACACAGCAGCGTGTCCCAGCCACACCTGCGTTCCATTGCCACCACCACATCCTCATGCTGCATTCGGCAGAGCAGGGACTTCAGAGTCTGCACTGTAAACCTGTGTGCACAGCAAAGCCCAGGTCATGCTGGGAGCACTGGCTCCTGCCCAGGGACGTGGCAGGGCCAGGAGGAGTGGGATGGAGCACCTGTTGGGGCTGGTGGCAAGGCCATGCTCTTCCTGGCATCCCTTCCAGAAGGTATCTACCTCCTCTGCCATCTCTTCTGTGCTGAAGAACACTTGGAAGAGCAGATGCACAAACAGGCGAGGGAAATATGGCCTCACTACACGTGGGACACAGGGTACCTGGAGGATCTTCCACATCACCACAGTTGCCTGCAAAGGACAAAGCCCCCCGAGACAGTGCTCAGTGCCGAGGGGTCCGTGTGGCAGGGCCCAAGCTTAGCAGGGAGAGGCCCCAAGAGACCTTGGCAGGGGGAGCACGGGGCCTGGTGGGCCTGAAGCTGCCCCTGGGCCAGGTTTCAGGCCAGCGCCTGAGGCAGGGAGATGCAGTGGGGGAAGGAGGATGGAGAGCTCTGGAGAGGCAGCCTTGGGGCCAGCAAAGGCCAGTTGCAGAAACTCACAGTCAGGCCAAAGACACCCGTTCTGTCCCCATCAGAGGTGCACGTGCTGTGCTCTGGCCAGCTCCCCAGCACATCCAGGAGTATCAGCTGCACTGGCTCTGCAGTCCGGGGCGAGCACATGATGGTCTTCCACATGGTCAAAGCAGCTCTGTGGGGTTAGAGCTCTGTCTCAGGGGGGTCTCAGACACAGCACTATGGCCTGGGCTGCAGTGGGGAGCTGAGCTGGCTGCCAGCTCTGCCTCTGCCCACTGGCCCTCAGCACACCGGCAGCCAACCCCCGTGGGGACTGGCCCCTGAGGAGCAGGGAGGGAGTATGGCAGCATGCTGGGGGCTGGCAAAGGGAGGAGCTAGAGGGCCCTGGAATTCTCTGTGTGTCAGACCACTGGGACAGGCTGTACAGGGTGATGGGCTGCTGAGCCCTGAGCCTTGTGGGCACATGGGCCCTGTACCTGTCACATGATGGGGCCACACGCAGGAGGGCCATCACCACATCAGCGGGCTGTGCCTCTGTCAGATCCAGAAGGGGCCTGTGCAGGTTGTACTCAGGAAACTCACTGGCCATGAGCCACTGGTGGATGTACTTGACCATGGTGGGCACCTGGAGAAGGGAGAGGAGACTTGGAAAGCTGCCAGAGGGAGTCATGTTCCCAGCTGCCCCAGAGAAGTGCTTCCCTTGCCACCACACTGCCATGGCCTCAAGGCTTACAGTGAGCAGCAGGCGTGGCTTGGGAGGCCAAGCAATTGCTGGGAGGATGGACGCCAGGCCACAGGCTGCTTACTTGCTTTGGACTGGAAGGACCCTCCTCCACAAGCATATCCAGCAGGGCAGCACTGGTGTTGGTTTTGAAGATGGGAGGGTATGCTCTGACCACAGTGCCCATAACGCTGGTCTCTTCCTCTTGAATCCTCTTCATGAATTTGCCAGCCATCTGTAGCAGAAGGGCAAGAAGCCGGGGATGTTGCATGGAGTGCTGCACGCACGGTGCTGGGCTGAGCAGGGATAGCAGGCCCAGCCCAGGTGGGGGTGGCTGCAAGTACCTGTGCTGTGCTGCGGAAGCGGCCACGTCTGCTCTCCTGCTGCTGTGTGCGCTCCAGGGCTGCATCTGGCAAAGAGCGAGCGCAGCCAGAGCTGAGGGGCTGCGGGAGAGGCCGGAGAACACAGCCCAGCCCTGCGCTCCCCAGGCAGGGACAGCCCCGGGATGCTCCAGGGGATGGAGTACGGCCACTGCAGGGTGTCTGCCTGGCCCCTCTTCCGTCCTGTCCATGGGCATTTCCCCAGGGGATGGGATGGGATGGGATGGGATGGATGGGATGGGGCCAAGTTGGCTGCAGGCTTCAGCCTTGCAGCCCAGCTCTGCCATTCAACCTCCTGCGGTGGTTGGAACGGCACCACCTCTTCAGTCTCCTCTACTGGGGCAGCTCCAGGGCCTTCTTCCTCCTCCTCCTCCTCCTCCACAGTGGCCAGCTTGGGCACTCTCGGGGGTCTCTGCTTCATAGCTGTGCCTGGAGCGCGCCCCAGCACCGGATGCAGCCGGTGCCGCTCCTGCAGGGCCTGCTGCGCCTTCCCTGCGGGCAGGACGCGGCGGTCAGCGCTCGGCCCGGGGCCAGCAACGGCCCCCGAGCGCCCCTCACTCGCCCCGGGCCGGCCATGCCCACTCGTTCCATGTTGGGAACGTGGCACGGGAGGCTCGGGGCCGGCGGCCGCGCCGCCGAGCGGCGGAGCTCGGGCCGGGGAAGCCGCAGCGGAGGCGGCGGGAGCGGCCGCGCCGCGTGTGTCCTCCGCGGGCCCCGGGAGGAGCCGGGGCCGGGGCCGGTGTCGGGATTGGCCCCTGCGTCGAGTCCGGGGCCGGGCTCGGGCCAGGCGGAGCCGAAGGGCGGCGATGCCGCCCCCGCCCCAGGCACTGATGCCCGCCCAGCAGCGCCACCGCCAGTACGGCCAGAGCCAGGCGGAGGCGAGACCGCGGCGGGACGGCCGGGGCCGGGCACGGGGCAGCCCCGCCCGGGGCCGGGGGCGGGCCGGGGGCATGGCCCGGCCCGGCAGGGGAGAGGGAGGCGGGGAGAGGAGAGGGACGCCGGGCAAGGGACCCCGAGAGAAGGGTGCCCGACCGCGGGAAAGGGAGAGAAAAAGAAAGAAAGAGAGAAAGAGAAAGAGAAAGAAAGAGAGAAAAAGAAAGATTTTTCTAACGTATCTGCTTTTGGTTTTGCTTTCGCTGTTGCTGCCGCCGCTGCTGCTGCCGCTGCTGCTGCCGCTGCTGCAACTGAAGCACCGGGGCCGTTCGTCCCCGTGTCCGTTCCCCGCTCGCCCCACGAGCCCCACGTTCGAGCCCCGCGCGCCCCGGGGACAGCCCCTCCGTCTGCCCAAACACGGGAACTTTGCAGCCTTGAGCCCGGATGCAGAGCCCTGACTCCTGCGCACTGGCACAGCGATCCCCTCGCCTGCTGCTGTGCATTGTCCTTGCTGAGGGTCAAACACTGTCGGGGCACCTTCCCTTGGAATAGGATTCCTACCTGAGCCCAGCACTGCCCTTACAACTCCAGTGTTGCTTTCCTATAAAAACGGGAAGGAAAATTGTGTGTGGCTCATGGTATTTTAGGGTGCCTAAAAATCACTGTCACCTATCTTAGAGGTGCTGTGCATCAGGAATTACTGGGATGGAGAAGTAGTGCAACATGGAAAAGGGGAGCATAGAAATAAATAGAGGAAAACATCTTGGATTGTTTCTTTCATTTTCATTTCACTTCTGGAAAGCTGTTTCAGTTTTCCAGGAATCTTCTGTCTGCTCTTCCCAAGAATCTCTCATGGAGAGCAAGGTCGAGGTTCTGTCACAAGATTTGCCACCAGGAAATTATGCCACTGGTGAAGTTTTCATTGTGACTGTTTGTGCTGGTTTAGGGCAAATTTTGGGAGGAAATCTCCAAAAGGGGTCAGTCTAGAAAGCAAGTTCAAGCGGACCCTCCCCCTACTAGTTCAGGAAAAGACTTCCCTTGAGAATAGTGAAAAAAACCCAGTTTATTTAACAAGTAAAGTATTCACAAGCATGGAGAATGAATAATATTAAATAAAACCTCGGACAGTGGTGAAGAGATGGCAAATTCAGAAAGTCCTTTTTGTGGGTTGCAGTTGGCTCACTCAGTCTCTTCTAAGTCCCTCTGGTTCTGGAATGCAGCGTCCCAGAGCTCAGGGGGCCACAGGTGTGAGCTGCTGGTGTTTGTCTGGGTTTTCAGTCCAGAGCAGGTTTAAACAGTTCCAAGAAAAAGGAAAGTCACAGCCCAAAGGAACTTCTCTTCCTAAGGTGGCTAAAACCAAATTGCTAGACCTGGGCTGTGAAGGCACCAGGAAATTTCCAAATCTGGGCACTGGCGGTCCCAGCAAACACTAGATCTGGATGGTGCTGGAGTCAGAACCTGGAAATTTCCAAATTTTGGCTTTCTGTGTCAGCAAATCACTGGACTTGGGCTGTGCGGGCACCAGGAAATTTCCAAAACTGAGTACTGGGGCAGCAAACACAAGATGTGGGAGGTGCCAGACCCAGTAGCAGGAAGTTGCCAGGTTTTGTATTTCTGTGCCAGCAAATGGCTGTACTTGGGCTGTGCCAGAATAGGGAAATTTTTGGATCAAGGCACTGGCAGTGCCAGCAAACCCTGCATTTCAGGAAGGATTGGATCTGGACCCTTCCCTTCCCTTCCCTTCCCTTCCCTTCCCTTCCCTTCCCTTCCCTTCCCTTCCCTTCCTCCACAAGGTGCCAGAGTGGCTGGACAGCAGCGTGGTCTCCTCCATCACCTGCAGGGATTGATGGACAGCAGGCTGGACATGAGGCAGCAGTGTGCCCAGGTGGGCAAGAAGGCCAATGGCTCCTGGCCTGGATCAGGAATGGTGTGGCCAGCAGGAGCAGGGCAGGAATTCTTCCCCTGTGCTCAGCACTGCTTGGGCAGCACCTCAAGTGCTGTTTGCAGTTCTGGGGCCGCCAATTTAGGAAGGACATGGAGGGGCTGGAGCGTGTCCAGAGAAGGGCAACAAGGCTGGGAATGGGTCTGGAACCCAAGTCCTGTGAGGTGCAGCTGAGGGAGCTGGGGTTGTTTATCCTGGAGAAGAGGAGGCTCAGGGGAGACAAGGCAGTGTCAGGGCACAGGCTGGACTTGATGATCTCCATGGCCTCTTCCACCCTTGCTGATTCTGGGATTCTCTGAAAGTACCCTTGGAGCAGTTGCAGGAGGAGCCCTGGGCATCCTCTTGAGAAGCTCCAGCAGCCCAGGTCCCTCAGCTTCTCCTGCCAGCCCCAAAGCCCATCCTGTCAGTCCTGCAGAGCCTCTGCAGCTCCTCCTCACTGCCCAGAACACGGAGTCCCCGAGCCAGACACAGCAGCCCAGATGTGCCCCCATGGCCTGGGGTGCCTCTGGCAAGGTAGCAGCACCAGGCACTGCAGGAGCCTGCAGGCGATTCCTGCAGCACTTGTAGGATGATCCTGCTGCCCAAGGGACGTTTATGGGGCCAAGTCAGGAACTGCAATGGGGAGTGTGGCCAGAGAGGAAAGGGCAAACACGGATGGGCTGTTTGCAGGGGAGAGAACAGGGGTGGGCAATAGGAAGAAATTTGTATCAGGAAGAGGAAAGAAAGCAAAGGGGAAGCAGAGGAAATGCCCAGGGCAGTTTGGGGGTGGCTGCCAGGCAGCTCAGGCTCTGAGCAACAGCGTCTGCAGGGGACAGGAAACTCCCATCTGATGGGAACAAACTCTCTGGCTGACTGCAGAGGCCAGGACAAAGCTGAGTGGTTTCCCTGGTGTCCCCCAGCCCTTGCTGGCCCCAGGGGCTGATGGCATTTGTGCTCCCTCAGGTTCATGTCCCCACACCAACAGCATGGGGGTGCTCCCCTGCTCTGTGCAATGCAAACAGGGGCTGCTGAGCCGGTGCTGCCGTGTCTGTGCCTGCAAGGATGGGGCATCTGTGTGAGCTGGGGGAGAGGCCAGGGCTGCAGAGGGGGGATGTTGTTGGCAGCTCCATGAGGACGCTCTGGGACGCTGCCCTGGGCTGTGCAGCGCACTGGGGATGGATCAGCCCCTGCTCTGCTGCTCCTTCCCATCTCCCCCAGGGCCCTTGCAGAGCCCCAGCCATGCTGATTGCCTCCAGCCTGCCCACGGCCAGCCTGGGGCTGCTCACGGGGTTTTCTGTGCTGAGCATTGGCCTGGGCGTGTTCTTGAGAGAGCCTGGGCAAGGAGCCTGGAGCCCCCAGGCCCTGGGCTGAGGTGTCAGCGCTGCCCTAGCAGGGCCCATGGCCTGTCCCTGCTGCAGCCCCGGCACTGCCACACCCAGGACTGCACCCGGCCCCGAGAGCACTCAGACCCTACAGCAACACCAGGGCCACCAGGGCATCCAAAGGAATCTAGATAGCCCTGGCACCTTTGTCTGGGAGCTACCATTGGATATTAGGAATTTTGGAGGTGGATTCTCAATTTTGGCCATGGATGGCTGGACTTGAAAGTGTTTTTTTCAATGAAAAGAAAAGAACAGGCCCCCAGTGTTTTGAAGGCACATGAGGGGTGGCCTCCAAGAGGCCAAGGCCAGCCAGAGCAGCCTGTCCTGGCAGGTTTCATATGGGAGTAATCCTTGGATATAATCAAATTTGGAGGAGGAATCCCAATTTCAGCCTTGAATCCCTGGAGAAGGACAGTTCTTTCCCACAGGAAGGAATGCACAGAATTCCAGGGTTTCAGGGGCTGATAAGAAGCAACTCTCAACATGCCAAGGCCAGCTGGACCAGTCAAGCAGCCCCCAGGAGGCCCAGCCACCCAGACCTGTTCCATGTTCTTGGATCCTTGGGGCCCTGCAGCATCAAAATTGCCCCTTGGTTCCATGAGGCCCTTTAGGATCACCACAGATCTTGCTTTCCATGAGGCCCAGTGATATAACAATGGTCTCCTTGGCTCTGCAGTGGCACAGTGGCCCCTTGCTTTCCAAGTGGCCTTGCAGTGTCCAAATGGTTTCCTTCTTGCCATGGGACTGCACAATGCCACAATGGCCCCTTGCTTCCATGAGGTCACAGAGTCTCCAAATGGCCCCTTGGTTCTATTGAGTTCCCCAGGATCACAGTGGCCCCTTGGTTCCACCAGGCCTGGATGTGTTACACTGGCCCCTTGTTTCCATGGGGACCCACAGTATCCCAATGGCCCCCTGCTCCCATGAGGCCCTGGGATGTCACACTGGTCTCATCGCTTCCACGAGGCCCTGCTGTTCCACAATGCCCTTGAAGTGTCACAATAGTCCCAGTGGGTTCCCCTGCTGGTTCACAGTGGCCTCCTTTATTCTGTAGTGTAACAATGGTATCCTTGGTTCCATGGTCAGAATGGCCCCGTGGTCTCATGGAACCCCACAGCCCCTTATGGAGCTCCACAGCCCCTTATGGAGCCCCACAGTGTCACTTTGATCCCCTTGAGTCCATAAGGCCCTGCCATGCTACAAGGACCCCTTGGTTATACAAGGCCCTGCAGTGTCACAATGGCCCCTTGGTACCAGTGGTCCTGAAGTGTCCTAATGGTCTCCATGGTTCCACGACACCCCACAATGTCACAATGGACTTTTGGTTCCATGAGCTTTCCTACTGCCAACAACAGTCTCCTTGGTTCCACAGTGTCACAATGGACCCTTTGCTCCATGAGGTTCAGTAGTGTAACATGGACGCCTTGATTCCATGAGGTTGTGCAGTGTCACAATGATCTCCTTGGTTGTGGGGCCCTGCTGTGGCTGCTGTGTAACAATGGATCTGTGGTACCATGAGGTTCCATAGTGTCACCATGGTGCCTTTGGTTCCACAAGGTCTTGCTGGGCCACAATGGCCCCTTGGTTCCATGAGGTTCTGTACTGTCAACAATGATTTCCTTGGTACTGCAGTCACAATGGATTCTTGGTTCCATGAGGGGCCTGGCCTCCCACAGCCCCTCACAGACCCTTATGGCCCCTCATGCCCCCTCACAGCCCCTCATGGCTCCCTCACAGTTCCCCATGGCCCCTCACAGCTCCCCATGGCCCCTCATGGCCCTTCACAGCCTCCCACAGCTCATGGCCCCTCACAGTTCCCCAAGATCCCTCACAGCCTCTCACTGTGGATGCCCTGGAAGAGAGAGAGAGAAACAGCAAGTGTTTCTCACAGCAGCCCCTCATGGCCCCTCACAACCCCTTCCCAGTTCCCCATGGCCCTTCACAGCCCCTCACGGCCCCTCATGGCCCCTCATGGCCCCTCAGAGCCTCTCATGGCCCCTCACAGCCCCTCACAGTTCCCCATGGCTCCTCGCGGCCCCTCATGGCCCCTCACAGTCCCTCATGGCCCCTCACAGCCCCAGATGCGGGGCTCCTCCCAAAGGAGAAGGTGTCGGGCCCTGATTGCTCTCCTTTCATTTCAGTCCTTTCACAGCCATAAGTGCAGAAAGGCTGAAATGGAGCCTTTGCCCAGCGTTTCCCTCGGGGTTAATTGTGGGCTAAAGATCTGTGCTGGCGCTGGCCCGAGCACCACCATCCCTGCAGCCACCAGGCCTTTGCTGTCCCCCCGTGTCCGTTCCCTGTCCCCGAGTCCCGCCCGGCTCTGGCAGCAGCAGCAGCCGCAGCGCAGAGGGGGCGCCGGTCCGGCCCAGCCGAGGAACCAGCACCCACACACAGCCCTGACTGCTCAGGGCTCGCCTGTGCTGCCCTGAGCCAGCCCTCAGAGGAAGGAAGGATTGGGTTCCAGCAGTGTTTCCAGCTCTGTTTGACTCACCCTGAGGTGACAGGAAGAGGCTGCTGGTGCCTCTGCCTTGGGAATTGCAGATCATGGCTGCTCTTGGCCCTCTTCTGCTTGCAACCTGAATTTTATCCATAAAAATGCAAGTGCCTCTTTCAGTTGGTGCTACCCACGGTGCTTTCATGACAGTGAAGTCAGTGTTTTTGTCACAGGCATAAAGATCAGCAGATACTGGAATGCTCACCAGCCCCTGAACACTAAGATGAGGGGAATTAAAGCTTCACAGGCCACATTTGCAGGGCTCAAACAGAGCCCTGTTGCTGGCACTGTTGAAATAGAATAAGCTGACAGAGGCTGTCACAGAATTTGCCTCCGCAGTGTGGAGTTAAATTAAAAAATCAACCAGGAGAAGCAGAAACCAGAACTTCTAAACTCGCTTCATTGCTCCTTCCCAGCAGCAGGAAACGCAGATGCCCAGAGGTGTTTTGCAGTGCTGCTGCCCCCAGTTTGAGCCCAGGCTCTGCCCAGGCCCAGCGGGAACCTGAGCCCAGCCCAGGGAGCTCAGCGCACGCGGGGCCAGGCCCAGAGCCACAGGCACGGCCGCCCATTGTGGGGCAGCGGCACAGACGGAATGTCCTGTGGCCCAAACCTCCTGCTCCTGCCACACAGCGCCAGCCTTCTCCCCCTCCTCCTCCTCTCCCAACACAGCACAAATTCCAGCTCCGAGAAGGCTTCCCCAGACAGCGCTCCGGCTCCTGTTCCAGTTGAATGTCCCTGCAGAGAAACAGGGAATCTTTCAGCCACTTCCACAAGCTCAGGCTTTGCACTTCATGGGGAATCTGGAATGCAAATGGCCTTGTTAAGAAAGCCAAAGGCCAAGGGAATGGATTATAGATTACTGAAAAAAAATCACCCATCTTCCAGGCAAGGTTTACCAAGGCATTTCCTGCATTTCTTCTTTTCAGATTCTTTCAGTTGGCTGCTCTGGGAAGTCCAGCTTGTACTGGTGCTTATCATGAACTGATTGTGCTCTTGATTTATGCACCAAGACATCAAATGTGGAATCATCTATGTCGGAGGAAGGAGACCCAGACACCAGTTGGTTCATCCAAGTCCAATTTATTGATCGAATATGGCGGGTTAAATATAGTTCTTAATAAGCTTCATACATATTGCAAAAGTTGAGCTCAGGATTGGTTAGTTACATATCAGCAACTACACCTACTTCTACATTCTTGTGCTTATTCTTCTGTTACATTCTGCAGATATTCAGGACTAATCTCACCTCCCTTTCCTCATGTTGCAGCAAGGCCATCCGGCATTCTTGCCTGTCAGCAGTCACTGAATCAGAGACTGCTGACCTCCCTTTCAAGCTTAACCAGTGGCATTAAGTCAGTATGGCCTTTCTCAGCTAACCAACTCTTAATAAAATCCTCCACATTTCCCCCGTTTTCTTCTTGAGCAAGGAGATTAGTTTGCCAGGTTTTTGCTATCATACGGCTAACCATGTTTTGAATACAAGTAAAAATACAAGGCAAAATAAGCAAAAACATTAAGATCACACCCAGTAAGCCGATAGCATATGTCACAATGTTCCTTAGCCATGGTCCAAGCCCTAAGCCTTTAAGCCATTCGTCAATTCCTAAACCTTCTTCTTCTTTGAGATTGTGAAGTCCCTGTTGTAGTTCTTTTATCTTAGTATGAATGGACACCGAATGATCAGACAAATTCATACAACACATTCCCTCAAATTCTTCACATCCATGCCCTTGTGCTAAGAGCAAAAAGTCTACAGCAGCTCTATTTTGTAAAACAGCATGGTTAACACTTTGCACATCTGCAGTCATCATATCCAGAATTTGGGATGTCTGGTTCAGCTCATTTCTTGTCCAGCACCCTAATTGTTTTGCTAAATTCATAGCCTTATTGGCAGATCCTCCTGGTAAGATAGTTGAAACTACTACTTGTCTGAATGTACCCCAAAACTTTGGATCTCCAATCTGGCTGCAGTCCAAGTCATGTATACTACGCTTTTTCCTGTTTGATGTTTGACTGAGCTGCATTAGCAAGGATACATTAGGGTGAAACAAGGACAATTTTCCCAAATAACAGGGTCCACCCTGTGGCTTAGCTGGTACACCATTCCACGCCCTGTCTCCACAAATTAGAAATATTCCTGTAGGTAATTTCATTGGTGCCGTGATGTTTGTGCCGTTACATTGACTGTAATGCTGTGGAGAGAATTCACTCAAATTCAGGGATGAATCTAAGGTGGCCCATGTGTCTTTAGGTTGATTTAAATTCTGGGCATCTAAGGGTTTGAAACTAAACCATCCGCCAGCTGTGGTGTTAGGCATACTGGCATTTGCACTTCCAAAAAGATCTAATTCTTCAGGAGGAGAATGCAAGGAAGTGTTAAGTGATTGGATTAGTAAACATTGGCGATAGCCATCACTCTGACCTGCAGTATATCCTTGCTGTGCTGGCAATGTGATGTTAGACATGTTACGCATGCATAAGGTTCGATTACTTATTAAACTGCAAAATTCTCCAGGAGACCACACTGGAAGTCCTACCAAGCATGTTCAAAATGGATTAGTAACCCCTCCAAGACTAAGACAAAGTGATGATTGATTAATTTGATTAGCAAGTGTTACCCATAGATTTTCTCTTGGCTGACTGAAATGTGTTATTCCTACTGCTTTAATCGCTACAGCGTTAAGCAGTATAATAAAAACAAACTTCATTTTTCTTTCCTTTTTGCCTGTTTTTTCTTCCTCCGCTGTCTTTTACCTGATTTGTTAGGCTGATTAAAATGGACCTGAGTCAGTCTTTGAATACACTGATCTAACTCCAAATCAGCATCCTTGCTCACAGGTATAGCATATGGCAAGTTTAAAGGCAAATCAGCTTTACAGGGAGCTGCTATAATGCGTGAGGCACTAGTAATTTCAAGCTCTCTAAGTGCTTGCTGCAACTTCCATCTAATATATGCTATAACCACTTGTTCTGCACTCTCAAAAAGCTCCAATCCTGCCCTTCCTGGCAGGCCAGTACCTTGTTCAAGAGCTCTAACCCAGACAAAATCTTGAATCCACTTCCCGAAACAAGGTCCACACCATAAATTTGCTATTGTCTTTTGTGAGTACCAATAAATCTTATTACAACCTGCACAAAGCAAAGCTATCCATGCATAGCACTTATCAGCATCCCTTTTGCAAACATAACAAGGAAGTGAATGTAAGTAAGGACCAGTATAAAAATCTGTCTCTTCGACCCAATGCAACCAATTTAATGGTGGTGATTGCAAAGCCTCTTCACCTTTCTTACTATATAAGGCTAATAGTTCAAGCTCTTTCTTTAGCGCAAGGCATATTTTATTTCGTAATCATTGTTCCTGCTCGTTATCTTCTTCAATAACTATATCCTCCTGAGGGTCCCACAACTGTAAAATTGTCCTAATCATAGAAAACTAATTTTCTTATTTAGAAGAGGTTGTTCCCTTTCTAGCCTTCTTTTTCTTATCAGTTTTCAGTTTTGCTGCTCCTAATTTCACTGGTCCCGTCACTTTCAAACTTAATTTTTGTAATTTTTCAATGCAATGATCTAATGCTCTTTCAGGATTCCCCCTGAAGGGCCCTACAATAGAATGTTGTGTTAAAGGTACTAATTTTCTACACCTTACAGAAATTATACGTGATTTACTTTGAACCTTAATTCTACTTACAACACATTGTACTTCCCAACGATAATAAGCAAGAATTTTTTGTTCAGGAGACTCATAAAGATTTAAAGCTACATATGCATTTAGCCCCGTTTGTCTCCTTAATTCATCTTGCCAGTTTTTACCCCACGTGTGCTCGTGCTCACAAGTATGACACCATAAATCCCGTAATAATGATTGTTCTATCCAAAAAGTATTATTACAACCCTCACAACGTAGAGCTATCCAGGCAGCACAATGTGGATCATAACAGTCAAGGCAATGTTCCTTTGCTGGATTTGTTAAACGAAAAGTTGATAATGAGTCAATAAAACCAATCAACTCCTGGGCCGTCCGATAGTGACATGTCAGTGCTCTGTCCAACACTTTCGAGTGTCCCTTCAGCTGTAGCAGCAGCGGTTGTAGGACTAGAGGCAGTTTCTCCCTCAGTCGCTCCCTGTCCTCCTCTGTGAGGCGATCCACTAGAGGCTGCATCAAAAACAGGTTTAGTCCACTTAGCAGGCACCCACAAAGGTCCTGTAGGTGAAGAAACACAAAGATACCCCCGACCCCAATATAATACTTTCGCAGGTTTTTCCCATAATCCTGTACTCGGGTTCTTATACCTAACCCAGACCTCTCTCTCCTCACTATTTTTCTGACCTGACCTTGGATGATGTTTAATCGCAGGAGGGGTATCATCTTCTCCAAAAATACATAAATGATTGATCACATACAGAACCTTAGCCAAACATGATTGTGGGTCTGTTAAGTCTTGATGCTTCTCAATATACCGTTTAAGGGTACCGTTTGCTCTTTCCACTATTGCCTGTCCAGTAGAAGAGTGTGGAATACCTGTCACATGCTTAATGGACCACCGATTTAAGAATTTCTGGACCCTAGCACACACATAAGCTCGACCATTATCCGTTTTGATACTTCTTGGAACTCCCATAACAGCAAAGCAACTTAACAGGTGCCTAATAACATGCGTAGCTTTTTGTCCTGCCTGAGCCGTAGCCCATATGTAGTGACTATATGTATCTACAGTGACATGCACGTACTTAACTTTACCAAATCTAGGTACCTGTGTAACATCCATTTGCCATTTTTCATTTATTTTCAAACCTTGAGGATTAACTCCCATGCCTAAACCTATTCCCTCATTATGATAACTACATATTGGACATGCTCTAACAATGGCTTTAGCTTCTGATAAACTCAGCTCAAAATGTTTTGCAAGCCCTCTTGCATTTTGATGATATCTGCTATGTGCTTCTCTGGCCAATGTATGCTTGTCAATAGGACAAGAGTTATCAATGGGTAAAGTAACCAATTTGTCTGCACGTTCATTCCCTTCTCCTAAACCTTCAGACCATTTATGGCTCCTAATATGAATCACAGAATACACTGCACTTCTTTCTCGTAAAGCTTTCCTTAATTGTATCAATAGCTCATAAAATCGTTCATTATTCACTTCCTTAATTGCTGCTTCCTCTATTCGTCTGGCTACTCCGGCAACATACATAGAGTCTGTGACCACATTTAAAGGCTCCTGTAAATTAGACACTGCCCATACTACTGCCAACAATTCCAAAGTTTGTAAACTATCTGCAGGATCTGCTGTAAGAAGTTGATGCTTCCATTGTCCTTTTTCTTGCCAGGTGAGAGCAGCACGCCTTGATTTCTTTCCCGCATCTGTAAAAGCTGTAATAGCTCCTTCTATAGGGCGTTCTTCTCTCAATGGTCGAGTAATCCAGTTCCATTCTGTCATCCATTGCAAAACTTTAGGCACTAATTTGCTGGTTTCTACTTTAGCAGATGATGCTAATAATGCTTCCTGCAAGTTCTTTGAATTAATCAAGTACCAGTCCAAAGTCTCTTTCTCCATAGGCAATCTAATGGTAGGAGGTTCTCGACCATCCACTTCAATAATTCTGAGACGCCCTTTTTTGACTAACACAGCCAATTGTTCAATTTTTGAGAATATTGTTCTCTTATGTTGTAGTGATGGTGACAACCATTCCAGAACTCGTATCTCCCCCGTTTTCTCCTGTTGTTGAGAGAGAGCACCAAGCAAATGGCAAGGACTATTCCAAATAGTAAGGTCAATAGGGCAGTCGAGTTGTCGACGAGACACATATCCCTGTTGTACACAATTACTAATTTGTTGCAAGGCAAGGTGGTGCTCCTTTGTCAGGTGTACAGGAGTAGTAGGATCAATACCCTTTAACAAAGGCCGTAGGGTTTCTAACAAATGATTTGGTATTCCCACAATAGGTTTTAACCACTGTAAATCTCCCAGCAACTTCTGTGCATCATGCAAAGTTTTAATGTCCAATTGTAATTCCAACTTTTGAGGTATTACTTTTTGATCTGTTAAAGTCCATTCCAGATATTTCCATGGTGTGGTGGTCTGAATTTTCTCAGCAGCAATAACAAGCGAATATGCTGAAAGAGTATCTCTAATACTGTCAATCTGCAGAGAGGAGAATGGTTGTTGCTGTGCAAACAAAATATCGTCCATGTAATGATATATTATAGTTGCTGGCCACTTACGACGTAGTGGCTGTAATGCAGCATCAACATAAAGCTGACACAACATCGGGGAATTCCGCATGCCTTGCGGAAGAGTCGTCCATTCAAATCTTTTATCTGGCTCTCCACGATTTATTGCCGGTAAAGTAAAAGCAAATCTCTTCATATCATCAGGATGCAGCCCAATTGTGAAAAAACAATCCTTTAGATCAATAATTAAAAGTGGCCAGTGTTCTGGGATCATAGCTGGATTTGGAAGACCAGGCTGTAAGGCCCCCATTGGTTCCATTTGTTCATTTACAGCCCGTAAATCATGTATCAAACGATATTTCCCTGATTTCTTCTTGATAACAAAAATAGGTGTATTCCAAGGGCTCGTAGAAAGTCGTAAGTGTCCCTGTGAATATTGTTCCTTTACCAATTCATGGGCATGCATAAGACTCTCCCCTTTTAATGGCCATTGCTTAACCATCACCGGTGTGTCCGTTTTCCAGGTGAGTGGAATGGGGAAAGTCCAAGCAATGGCAATTACCCCAAAGGGTGATGATTAGTTAACACCACTCCCAATTGTGTTAAAATGTCCCTTCCAATTAAACAAGAAACTGTAGGAGGTAATTGAACAACTGAAAACACAGCAGATATTTGTTGATCATCAATACACACTAACAAAAGTGGTGATCTACTTGCTAATGTAAATCCTCCTACTCCGGTGAGCATATTTGATGATGGGAATAGAGGCCAATGTTGTGGCCATGCTTCTGGAGAAATAATGCTGGTGTCTGCTCCTGTATCCAATAATCCATAAAGGGTTATGCTTTGATGTCCATGGGTAATTTCCACCTTTTGTTTTGGTCTATTTTGTAAATCCACAGTTAAAAGTGTAACACCAGTAGAGCCAAAACCCTTTTCATCCCGTGTTTGTCCAGTAAATGATGGTATACCAGATGTCATTTGTGATAGGGGTATTAATTGTGCGATGCGTTGTCCTTTTGTTATTTTAATAGGAGGATAAAGGGTGTAAACCATAATTTGTATTTCCCCTGTATAATCCGCATCGATAACACCAGGCAATACAAATAATCCCAGCATAGTTATTGAAGAACGTCCTAATAACAATGCTCCACATTTTTGTTCATTCAAAATGAGAGGACCCTTTACTCCAGTTGGTATCCTCTCAGGCTGATTCGTCATTAATGTGACGTCTACTGCTGCTGATAAGTCCAAGCCGAGGCTCCCTGCTGTGGCTGGTTGCAGACAGGAGGTGGCAGCGATGTTGCGTCGGCAGCTGGTGTCTCCGATGTCACGGCGGCTACTTGTGTCTGGGCGCGGCTCGCCTGCTGCGCGCTCCTGGGATAGTTTCCCGACCGGCGCCTACAAGCTGTAGAGTTGTGGGAACTGGATCGGCAGTTGTGACACCATATCCCGGTTGCTCGACATGTTCGTCGCGTATGTCCCTCACTGCCGCATCTGTAGCACTTGAGGAATGGTCTCGAGCTCTGCGTGACCGCCAGTGAGCCACTTTGGAGAGGAGCAAGAGCAGCTAACACCTGACTTTGAGTAGACTCTGCTTGCTTTTGTAATCCTAACCCTAGCTCCTTTAGTGCATCTACTATAAATGCCTGTGAAGCTGTTGGCATTAATGCCATTCGCTCTAATGCTTCCTCAATGGTCCAATTTGCCCCTAAAGTAGCTAACACTCTTTGTGTTGCTGGATTGCTATTTTGAAGGGCGCACTGCTTCAATAGCGCCCCCTTCATGTAGTCTGCAACACCAGCCCGATCTATGGCAGTAGCTGCCCTGTCTATAAAATTCCCAAATGATTCTTCTCTACCTTGTTTAATGCCCATATAAGCCGGTAACCCTCCTGGTTCTTTAACCATATCTATTGCAGCACGCACTAACCGCATAGACTCTCTAAGCTTATCTGCTCCCGATATCATCTGTGCCTCTGTACGCAAAAATGCCCCTAAGCCCATAAGCTCATCTACTGTCACTCCATGTAATGGATCTCCTTGAGCTCGCTGCACAGCAACCGACTCATTAACCATAGCTTGCCAGTGGGCATTAAACAATAACTGCTGATGCTGAGTAAATATCAACCGAACTATTCCTCTTAAATCATTTGGACATAAAATCTGAGTATTAAAAAGGTAATCTAACATTTGTCTAACAGGTTCACTTTTTACCCCAAACTGACTAACTGTAGAACGTAACTGAGCTAGCAACTTCCAGTCTAAGGGCTCATAGGCTGCTATATTATGCGTAAGGTTCCCCGGTGCATCATATTGTGGTGTATATGTAACCGGACATGCAAGACTAGAGGCTACTTCCATCGCCTCGCCATCCCCCATTTGCATTACTTCTTTTGCCACAGCAGCCCAAGCTTCCCTTCTCTGCTTAGCCATCTCCCCCCATAGGTCACTGCGTGCCCCCGGGATAGGATCTGACTTTTTAAGGGTGCTATGCTGCTGGCAGTTCGGTACCGAGACCGAGGTTTCCGGCGGGGGAATCGGCCCCTCCCCCGCCGGAGCTGACTCATTCTGGGGAAGCGGCGGAGGCAAAGCCGGTGAAACCGGAGCTGGCTCGCGCGGGGGAAGCGGCCCCCCCCCCACCGAAGCCGAGGGTGAAACCGGAGCTGGCTCGCGCAGGGGAAGCAGCCCCCCCCCCACCGAAGCCGACTCTCGCGGGGGAAGCGGCGGAGGCAAAGCTGGAGACGGAGGTGAAGCTGGCTTGTTCCCACCCCCACCATCCAACCTGCCTGAAGCTGGCGGCGGAGGCGAGCTCTTACCTCCACCATCCAACCTGCCCTCCTCCCCCAACAGTAAAGGTGCAGATGGTTCCACACTATTTATAGGAAAATCCTGCACACCACTCTGCTGGGGACTCTTAGGCATAAGTATCTGAGTTATAGAAGGTGCCAGGGGATCATGCTCATGACCATACCCTATATTCTTCTTATAAGCTTCTGTTGCCCTTTCTGCTGCCTTTCTCTCAGAAACCTGCTGAAGCAACGTATTATACACCACCCGCCATAACTTGCCAAATTTCTTTGCTGACTTATCATCATCTAACACTGCATCCCACAGGATATCCCCAAACTTTTTCCACTCTGCTATCTCATGAACTGTATGTGGGTTAGCAAAAATCCCTTTAGAATGACCATAAGCTAATAACCCTGGTAACTCCTTTTTTAAATCTACCCCTTTTACTCCTCGCCTTTCTAAATATGAGGAGAAGAGGTCGTATGTCTCTTGCCTATCCATACCTATATATCAGCGCGTGCTGTTGCAGCCCTTGCAGGCTCCTGTGACACGTAGAGACTTGAGATACCTTTTGTAATCCTCAAGGGTGCTTTTAAAATCCGGCACCGTCCCGGCTGCAAGGACTCTCACCCAACTTCCCCGACCGTGGCGAATTTATAATCCAAGAGAGCGAACGTTCAGAGTGCCTTTGCCCGCATTCTCCACCATTTGTCGGAAGAAGGAGACCCAGACACCAGTTGGTTCATCCAAGTCCAATTTATTGATCGAATATGGCGGGTTAAATATAGTTCTTAATAAGCTTCATACATATTGCAAAAGTTGAGCTCAGGATTGGTTAGTTACATATCAGCAACTACACCTACTTCTACATTCTTGTGCTTATTCTTCTGTTACATTCTGCAGATATTCAGGACTAATCTCACCTCCCTTTCCTCATGTTGCAGCAAGGCCATCCGGCATTCTTGCCTGTCAGCAGTCACTGAATCAGAGACTGCTGACCTCCCTTTCAAGCTTAACCAGCGGCATTAAGTCAGTATGGCCTTTCTCAGCTAACCAACTCTAAATAAAATCCTCCACACATCTATATGGAACTGTTATGAATGATCAATCAAAAGCCAAATTATAAAAAGTCTGAAAAGATTTCTTTATCTTTTTCTGCTATTAAAACATGGTCTTCAAAACCACCACAGCCAAAGAGACAGTGTCGAGCCCGGGGTTGGTGCGGGGTAAACCTGGATCCCACCTCTATTGCATTGGACCCTCCACCATTCACGAGAGCCGCTTCTTGCAGGGATGCTTTATACAGTTTATTATGCCTGAGCAAAGAAGTCCCAGTTTCTTTTGTAACTCTGCATATTCATAGTTGGTTCTTTCACTGTGCAGAGCTGGACAATCACCATTTCCTTGTTGATAGCCAGCACTGATCGGATTCAGGGAAGTCACGTATTCACACGTATCTTTCTGGCGACTTTGACTATCTTGATCGATGTTACCAACAGGGCGATGATCACTCTCAGGCGTCTTCCGATGACATGACATGTCTTGGGGTAATGGTGATCATTGAACTGGGTGTGTCTATTCTTGGGCTAAAGTGCCGATCATTATCTGGCCACCTTCAGGAATTTCGGAATTTGAATAGACGCCTGTCTCTCAGGCTGCTTGTGGTCAGAGACTTGTTTGGATTTTGCAATCTTTATGAAATACATGCTTTTATAGCATGAATTTCCCAACATATATTACAACATCACTACAATCTCACAGAAGAAGGCAATCATACCAATCAGTGTATAGTCAAATTGCCCCCTAATTCTCATAAAGTCCATCTACTCTGCACACCCTTACTTTGTATTTTTGTTCCTCAGTCATCACAGAACTGAGAGTTGCATGAAAAGGAGAAAGAAATATGAACAGGTATCCCTTAGGTAAGGGAAATACTGGACTGTCAGGAACTAAAAATAGTTGATAGCATCTGTATCAGGCAATTTTTTTTACCCTCTACCAGTGTCCATTTCAGGCATCCTGTTAGCATGACCTAGGATTTTGCAGCTAAATGCAATGGGCTGCAATTTCACAGGCCTACAAGAAAAAAAACTTATCAGACTTTTTTTCCCCCCCCCGAGTGACAGGTGCAAAATACAAAATGAAAGGGCCTACAGAAATTTAAAATTTTCTAATTTTAGAAAAATATAGTATTAGCATCAGATTCCAAGGGCATAGAGATATGGGAGCAGCAAGGAAATGCTCCCAGAAATGTTTTCTAGCCTGAAGAGACAAGCTAGCCACAGGAACAAGAGACAGCCACTTCTTTTAAAATGTGTGAATTACTGAATGCAAGAGCCATTGGCCCTTTCAGCTTCTGTTTTTAACAAAAAGTAAGCCATTAACTTGTGTTTATGAAGACTTTAGTTGGACTTCAATGTTTTTGAGACAGCTTCTGAGCAAAATACAAAGAAACTACATTACACATTAATAAGTGCAGCATTTAGAATAAAAACTAAATAGTCCTATGTCATAGTTAAATGTTCAGTTTTTCATAAATTGTGATTAAGGCCATGAAATGCAGTACCTAATCCAGTTAAATCCCACCTACACCTCAGATTTGCTTGTGTAACTAATATTTACCACTCCACTCTCTATCCCTTCTCTCACCACAGTCCTCAAGCCCTCAGCCAGGCACCAGCCAACTTCTCTTCTCAACTGCTGTTAGCAATTACCAAACACCTGTTGGTAATTACCTGGGCACCTGTCCCACCCACAGGTCCCTGGCTGCTGGGAGAACAGGTCTGAAGTACAGACCTGAACACCACCACCCCCCCCCCTACCAAAAAAAAAATTAAACTTTTCTAAATAATTTGAGACTAGTAAAAGATAAGGACATGGAGGGACTTGTTTATTCCCTTTAGGCCAATCAAGAAAAGGTTTATAGCCTTCTCTGGAAAGGGAAGACTGGGGGTTTTTTCTTGAAGCAGAAGCATGTTTTATCAGCCTGGTTTCCTTCCTCATTTGTTCCTGCTGCCCAGGAGGCCATTCACTCGGCACAAATGTAAATATCTCTGTCTGAAAACACATCTACAGAAGTGCATGACTTACACTGGTGCGATTTAAAACAGTTTTTATTGTACAAAAATGCAAAAATCTGTTCTAGGAGAGGCACATCTTGTGGAGCTGTAAGGACCCTGACAGCACATCTGCTACCAAAGCAACAATTCCGGCTCTGCAGTGGCTTAAGTGGGCTGAGATGGAAGTGTTTCTTCATCAATGCATAAACCACAACAAAGTAGTGGTGACAAGCCTTTTTTCCAAGTCTGACTGAAGGTTTGGGAAGCAGGTCTGCCGGCAGAGGGCACACAGAAGCATGACACGTTTGCCTACTGTGCGCCTACAATTTCTACACCATCATATCACTACTCGGTCACTGAGCAAGCTAACAGTGTATGACACGTTATCCATCCTGCATAGAAAGTCACAGAGAGAAGAAGAGAGGAAGAAAACACGGAAGATGACAATGCAAAAGAAGTTGAAGAAATGTGGCAAGGATTGAGCATTAAGGGACAGAAATAAGAAGAGACCATACCCTTGAACTGTGAAGTCCTGTCAGGAAACTGCAAGTACTTGCATATATGAGTTCACAACCTGGACTTGCATGCTTCTCCACATTACCATTATTTCAAAAATTTTGCTTCCTGGACAAGCTGCCAGGTCTCCAGTACCAGTCCTAGCTCCCTTCCAGCAGTCTGCATCTGAGCAGGGAGTTGAAAATAGATCAGGGATTACCTTTTATGCTGTAAGCATTCAAGACAGCCAAAGAACTTTGAGGGAAAAGGCCATACTGAGTGCCCAGGACAAAGAGATCTTGAGAAATTGGAAGAAGGAAGTATTGATTGAGGGTCACAGTTATGTTGAGGTTTAGCCTTTCAAAGGTTTGTTGCTTTTCTACTGAAAACTGCAGGTGAGAAAGCCTAGGCAGAAAAGGGAAGGAGAAGCTGTGTAAACAAACCCATAGCTGTACACAAGGACAGAAGCAGATTTCTTCTTCACCAGGCTGAAGAGAGTGGTTTTAATATTTGAAAAACAGAAGCCAAACTACCCCGAGTCAAATATATATTCTCCCACTACATTTAGATATTACAACAATAAAAATGCACTATAAAACTACTGCAGTAAAATAGTCAGTTAGGAACAATAAACAGGGCACATGTTAATAGTATCCATATCTATCTTTGGAAAGATGAGCAATTACAATCTCATCCCAGCTCATGCTCAGTATTTACTACAATCTCAAGTAACAATAAAGTCAAACACAACAGATGACTGATGTTCCTACCTTCTGCTTTCCCAACAGAGTTTTAAAAGAAAGTTTTTTGCAAAATCAGTCTCAAGTATGTTCAAGGCCTTGGGAGCTCTCTAAGTTTAATTAACATCACACATATAGAATCCATTTTAATATTTGTGTAAAGCCAATATTAAAATATTATAATTTGTATATAACCATCTATTTGTAATATTGCTGAAAGAAGGCACACTTTTCTAAATATCTACTGGCTTTGGTAACTCCTAAAGGTAATGTAGATTGGGCTGTACTACTGTTTACTCATCTTTCTGTTGCACAGAAATCTTGGATACTTTAGTGCGTACATCTGTAATTCTGACATTTTCTGAAATTAAAGTGAGAGGAGAAATGGGCTAAATTCAGGTACCTTAAGTTACGTATCAACATTTGCAGACGTAAATCAAATACACAAGGAAAGCTTTTCTATGGGAAGAATGCCAGAGCAAATTAAAATATGTATTGATAAGAATAATCAACACAGTAGAAATGAAAAGCATCTGCACCATAGGAGAGAGTGTATAAAATCACGCTCTGCATCAAGAGAACATAATTCATATTTCTTCACAGCCTTCTCCCTTTGCATGCCCCTCTGCAAAGTGCAAGGGGCCTCAAGGACTGAAGGAAACACAGAGAGTCAAATGGAGACACTTGCACCTGTCTCACTGGGGGCTCCTGGGGAAGCAGTTTCCTTGGGAATCAAGCCCCTCTCTTCCAAGGGCACTTCCCCAGATGTGTACATTTCATGGGGAAAACCAACACACCCTTAAGTGCATGGTGCAGAGGTTCAGGGACATCACAACATAACCAATATGATCCAGTGAAGCTAAATTTATTATTCCTAAAAAGACTCTATTTATAATAAATCTTTACTGCCCACGTGTCTCGAGCTAATACATGATTAGTTAATCCTATCTGTTCACACATCTAAAATAGAATGCTGATTGGATCATCTAATTTTTTACGCATCTTGTTGGCGTTGTCTGGCCTACCCATGACTCACTTTCCCAAGCTTGCTGACAAACTTGCTGAGTCCTGATGACTCTTCTTCTTGTATCTTTTTCAAGGATATACCAAGCTCATTTCTGAATATGTCCATAAATAATTCTTTGTGAAGGTGTTCATTGTCCATTATTACAAGCAGGCTGGATTGTGCATTGGCTGAATATGGCCATTGTCTAGCAAAAACTCCTCCATTCTGTCTCTGAGCCAGCATTTGAGCCAGGTAAACAAAATACTCCCTCTCACGCTGTAAAGAATGTGGAATTAGAGTTGGAATGTGACCCTGAAATAGAAGCAGCTCAGAAACTACAGTAGAAAAAAGTTATTCCAGAAGCTATTGTAGAAGGGACTTTTCTCTCCAATGATGTAGAAGCTTTTCCTGTAGTAACTAATGCTGCAAGTAGAGTTTGAGAACCTTTCAATTGGAAGATTTTAGAAAAATTGAGAGCTGCAATTTCACAATTTAGTTGAAAATCCCAACTTGCACAGTCACTTCTGCAGTATATTTTTCCATCTAACACGTTAATTCCAGCTGATATGCGTACCCTTAAAAGACTTATAAGACCACCCTATCAGCAGGAGATGTTCCATAAAAGCTGGGAGGAAAAGTGTGCTCAAGAAGCAGCAAGACCTAGAGTGCAAGGTGATCCTCTGTATGGTTTAACAGCACAACAGTTACTTGGCAAGGGGCCCTGGGCTACTGTCACTGCCCAGGCTAAGAGCATTGATCAAGTCTTACAGATGAGCCAACAACTAGCATATGATGCTATTCCTTGCACTTCCAGATAAGTTACACACCATGTCTTTTACACAGATTTGTCAAAGAAGAATGAAGACTTTGATAAATTTGTAGACAAATTGCATGAAACTATCTATAATCATTCTGATTTAAATTCAGACACAAAGATACAATTAGACTTTGGGACCAATTTGGGACAATATGGACTTTGGGATCATTACTCCATTCCAAATGGCTTTCCCTTCAGTCACAAGAGGCTTCCATCTCTTCCAAAAATTGCCTGCTGAAACTCTTCTGCTCCCTTCCAAATCAGTTCACTACTCCTCCAGCATAACCCTTGAAGCACAGACAGACGACTCCTCAACTAATTATACTAGAAAAGAGGGTATTTATTGCAGCCCTGGTCACATGTGAACTAGTTTCCAAAGACATGTGCAAGGAGTTGCAGATTCCTCCTCTCTCTTTCTACAGAAAAGGTTTTACAATAGGTTTCTAAGGACCCATAATACATAATTATTACCTGCCTGTTTCGCATTTTTATCAGCTGAATATCTACTACAGCTGTGCAATTGTACTCCCTTAACTGGGTCGGTGGGATTTTGAAATGAGGGAGTGGTTTTATGGGAGGAAGAAAGCTGTCTTCCTCATGGTGAACTCTTCTCCCATGGCCAGCTGGCAAGACCTTTGGACCTGCTGCTCACGGTCCAAGCCTCTCCTAACTGTTCAATTATTCTTAAGGCAAGTTATTTCTATGGTTTCTGCTTCTTCACAATTGCTTCCTCTATCCCTGTCACTCCTAGCTTTATGTTCCTGATATATTTGGTACTCTTTAACTAAGGGATGTGATTTCTGCTAGCTGTATTACTAACTTTGCTTCTTACCTCATTTGAAGATCTTAACTAAAATATGCAATCTCCTACTATCCCAATTCTATTCCCAGCTGGCCCCTCAACTCATCTGCACTTTTCAATTATCCACATTACATTTTCAGCTAACCCCTTGACTAACCTCAGGCACGTCCCCGACTGCCTCTCTCCCAACAGCTCAGAGCTGCATTGCACAGCGCTTGCTGTGTGCCAGAGAGCACAAAGCAGGCTGGCCTGGTGGGCCTGAATATTTCTGCCAAACATTGTGCATCTCACACCTTTGCTCAGGCTCAGTGCAGAACTGCAGGATTGCAGGTGCTTCCTCCCAGAGCTGCGTGAGGCGCTGGCTCCTGCAGATGGGCCCTGCCAAGCTGTCCCTGCCTCACGCTGGCCTCGCTTCCCCTGGCACAAGTGCCGGCCCTGAAGGAGCTGCCCTGTGCTCCAGCCTGCCGAGCAGCCCGGCTCCCTGCCCCGGTGCCCAGAGTGCTGCACACACTGCTGGCCTTTGCCAGGGGTTGCAGGGCAGCCGGCAGAAGAGGAGGAATCCTCTGCCAACCCAGCGGCCCGCGGCTGCCCTTGGCCTTTCTCTGCTCCTGGGCACACTCCAGATGGCCAATGCCTCCAGGCCAGGCTGTGCCCAGCACGGATGCGCTTCCCCTCAGCAGCAGCCAGCTGCCACCTGGGCTCTGAGAGCGGAGGATTCGCCCGCTCCCAGCAAGAGGCACCCAGGGCCCGGCTGCTGCCTCTTGCAGCTCCAAGGGCCTCCTTCCAGCCTGCCTCTGCCGGGGCTCAGGCTGCTCCGGCCTCTGCCGGGGCTCTGCTGGGGCTCCAGCCCCGGCAAGGCCAGGCCCGCTCTCACCTCACAGGCGCTGACAGCTCTGCACCGCAGGAGACCTTCCCGAGCACCCTCTCTGATCTTTCTGCTTTCTCACTTGAGCAAGGCTCTCCTCCAGCCAAAGAGATTATTGCATTTAGGGATACAAATCCAAGTGGCAGGAACCCCAATGCTCTCCAGTCACAGCTGAAGGCCTGCATCTGCACAAGGTGTTTGGGCTGCCCCATTCTTTCTTTGGTTTTGCCTTCAAATGCCATTGCCCTTACTGCCTCAACTAGAAATATCACAGCTGTGCCATAACCAGCCAGTGGCTCATATTCCAAAGGCAGTGTGGTCTGGAGAGGATGAATGAAGAGGAGCCCTCCTCACTTACGAAACCATACAAAAGAAGCCATAGGTGGGACTTAGCACCAATAAAAAACAACTGGTAATTCAGAAGGAAATGTTGAATTTTCTGAAGGGGTCAGAAGGAGGAGAATCTTCCAAATGAGTTGATGTTTCAGAAACTTTATTAATTACAACTCTAATCTATAATTCTATGCTACAAATCTGTTCAGCAACCCTACTCTACAATCCTACTCTAAATTGGTAACAGAGATAACATCTTGACATGATTGCTATGTTCTCGTCTCCCAGGGTTAGGGTTAGGGTTAGGCTTAGGCTTAGGGTTAGGCTTAGGCTTAGGCTTAGGTTTAGGTTTAGGATTAGGTTTGGGTTTAGGCTTAGGTTTAGGCTTAGGCTTAGGTTTAGGCCTAGTCTTAGACATAGGGTTGGGGTTAGGGTAAGGTTAGGGATAGGGTAAGGGTTAGAGATAGGGACAGGGTTAGGGTTTGGGTTAGCATTTAAGGTTAGGGTTAGGGTTTAGGGTTAGGGTTATTCGTCTTCTTCACTGAGTTGATGAGTTGTGCCAGGATGAATGGTGGCTTGGCTGAAGTTACAAATGGATGCTGTCCACCGGAAAAAAAAATACAACAAAGAACAGTGAACCATTACTTTCCAAGCTCATTGCTTCAGGGACTCAATCAGGATACATCAGGTTCCTGGAAAGACCCAGAAAGAGGAGCCATGGGACCATCTGCTCCCCAGTCATCTCCAGTGTGCAAGACCTTGCCATCAAAGGCAAACCTGGCCCAGAATCCCACTCATCTGTTTATTGTGATTTCTTCATCATGCTGGGATTTTGGCCCTGCCAGTGCTCTAGAAATGGCGCTTTCTGTCCCTGGGTTTTCTTCCTTTCACGAAACTCCAATGACTCACATAGGCCCCTGCCTTTGAAAGACAGGCACTGTGCTGATTGCCACAGACACAGAAAGCAGTGTCTACCGTTCCATGCCCTGCCCCTCGTGTGCTGGATGGCACCTTCCTTCCCAGCAGGGCCAGCCCAGTGGCACTGGGCCCTGCAGTTCCCTCTCTGCCACACAGCCTGGCAGTAACCCTGGCGCAGTTCCCATCTGCTTGAGCGTGCCAGGCAGCAGATGGGACTGGGACAAGTCCCTCCCAGCTGTCCCTGTTTGCATGGCAGAAACCTCAAAGGGTGGGCTGGGGGGCACAAACCAGGGCCCCTCAGAGGCTCACAGTGAGCCCCCACAGCCCCTCCTGCCCACAGCCAAATGTCTGACCCCTAGGCTGGGACTGGCTTCCTTGGGTTCTTCCACCACCATTTCATGTCTCTGTACCCTGCATTGCTCTACTTCAATTCTTTTGCCATTAGATAAAACTCAACACCCCATCAAATTACAAAAGAGAGCAACAGAAACAGTCAGAGGACAGAGCACCTCTCCTCACAGGAAATGCAGAGGGAGCTGGAGTTTTACTGTTTTGTAAAGGACAGGCCCCAGAGAGACTTTATTGCCACTTTCCAAGACTTCACAGTGGCTTTGAAGAAAGTGGGGGACATCTTTTTTAACAGGGCGAGTTACAATAGGATGTGGACAAATATTTCTAAACACAAAAGGCATCTAATCAGAGTAGGTCTAAGGAAGAACTTGTTTACTCGGAGCATGGTGCCACCCTGGCACAGCTTGCCCCAAGAGCTTCTAGGAGCCCCATCCCTGCAACCATTCTGGCTCTGGTGGCAAAGGGCTCTGAGCAACCTGATCTCTTTAAAGATGTCTCTGCTCATTGCAAGACACTTGCACCACAGGACCTTTACAGGGCCCTGCCAGCCCAGCCCAGTCTAGGATTCCTCACCATTTTCATTTGAAGAGCACCAAGAGTGGAGGTGAGGAGGAAGGGGGCTCATCTGCTGCCTTGGACTTGAGTGGAAGAGGAGCCCATCGCTCAGAGCCTGTTTCACCTGCAGCCCCTTCACATTTTACCTGCAGGAGCTCCTTGGCAGACCAGCGCCGCTCCTCGTCTGTCTGCAGGCAGCAGCTCAGGAAGTCACGCAGCAAAGCTGAGAGGAGCTTGGGATGCCGCAGCTGTGGAGTCCCTACTGTGGCTATCAGGTGTGTAGCTTGGAGAAAAAGGAGACACCAGGCTCCGCCTCCTGCTTTCACATCTCTAAGGCTCTCCCAGATCCCTTTGTTTAACCTCTGTTCTTCAGTTGCAGTTTCTGCCCTGGCACAGACCCAGAGATGACTTTCCTTTACCAACCAAAAACCCAAACCCCGATGCAGCCACAGCTTTTCCACGATCCCTCAGATCTTGCCTTGGCAGCTGATTTCATTGACTGACCTAGTTAGTGGGAACTACATCAGCAAAAGGACATTTGCTTCTCTGAGGATTCATGCCAGCTTCAGAGGCTTTTTGGAAGAGGGACTTTGCTATACTAACTAATTTCAAGGGTTAGTACATGAAAGGCATCTCTGCAGTGCTTGTTGGTCCTTTAAGCACACATGCCCTACAACAAAACTCATCAGGCTTTTTGTGCTGTTCTTGAAAACAATGGTAATTGTAAGAAAAGAAAGGAAATCCATCAGTTAATACCGAGGTAGGGAAACAAACATTTACAATCTCCTCTTCATCACAGACACATTAAGATGCCTGCACAAATGTATTGGGATGAAAATGCCTGCTTGGGCACACAGGAGCCACCTGCAGCTCTGTCTCTCGGCAGTCTGAAAATTTCAGCTTCCCATTTTTGCAGCAAAAGAAAAATTGTCTACGTCAGAAGAAGGAGAGGTTCCATCCCTATGGCCACCCTCTAGTCATTTGGCTACTCAAGTCAATGCATGAATGGTAGGCCCATCCCAGAAAGTGCCAGGAATCACTGGGAGGTTTTGGCAGGCTCTCCGCATCACCAGGCTCTGGCTTGGTGACGTTGCAGAATGTTGCTTGGGCTAGGAGGGAAACACGGTCACTGAGTGTTTCAGCAGCACTGCACAAGAAGCAGAAGAGACTCGGTGGCCTTTACACCCACATGCCCATGTTTCCCAATAAGAAGAAACTGCACACTGGGTTAGGTTCCTCTCTAAAGACCACAGTTTTAGAAACTTTGTTGGGTTTGGGTTTGGGTTTGGGTTTCCTTCCTTCATTTCTGGAAAGATAACAACACTCTTATAATGCTCTTTTCCTGTTATTAAGGCCATCTACACAGACAAAAGAACTGGAACCACTAACCCAAAGGAAAGTGTTGCCTGAGAACACTTTGTTTGTTTGGAGTTTGTTTGCATGTGGTAAGGCTTGAATTCCCCCATTGATGCAACCAAAAGTACAGCAGATGCTGATGTGTTGCAGGGACATTTGTAGGAGGGGACCTTGGTGGAAGTAATTCCAGCAGATGGCAATGGGATTTTGTCCAGTGGCACACAGGACATGGGACAGGTGAGAAAGACAGTGGGATCAGTGAGTATTTGCTCCTTACCGTGCCAGAACTTTCACTCAAGTAAGGAGGTTCTTGTTCTATCGTTTCAATTCCCACAATTCCGAAAGACCATATGTCCATTTTGGGGCCATATGGTTGACCTGTCACCACTTCAGGCGCCATCCACCACGGAGTCCCGGTTACCGAGCACCGTCTGCTCTGCTCAGGGGTGAGCTGAGTAGCGAGGCCAAAATCAGCTGAGGAGAAAACAAAATACTGGTTTTATCTGAATTCTGTGCAATTAGGAAAGCAAGCAAAAGAATTCCCCAGTAGAAGTTTGAAATTGTGCTGTTGAATCTCCTGGCATTGGTGACTTTAAAAATCCCCCCATTTTTTACACTGCCTCTAGCAGTGGCTTTTGTTCTTTGGAAACTTTGGACTTGTAACTCCCTCCCTCTGGAAGGGACACACACAGAGCAAGGCCACTCTTGACTGCTTGTGGCTCGTTATACCTCTGTGCACGTTCCAACTGTGCCCTCAGCTTGCAGCAGGGGTCCCTGCACTGCCACCAGCACCATTTTTGGGGAGATGGCAGTCACTCCAAGCAGCCCCACACCCACATCCCTGGAATGCTGCACCTGACTAAGAATATAGTGACCCAGTTTGACAGAACCATCAGTTTTGAGAAGGATGTTGTCACTCTTCACATCTCGATGGATCACATCGTTTGAATGAAGAAAATCCAGTCCTTGCAGGCACTGAGCAAGAAAACAGAAACAGAAGGGCAAAAATGAGTGATGTGATTTCATCACACAAGAAAGGAAACAAAGAATCTGAAAGATTCCCTCTCCAGGGGAATGGGGAGTAATGACAGAACAGTAATGGCCACTGAGAGGAAGAGCTTGCTGCTCCAACACCTGCAGAGCAGGAACTTTCTGAGGAAAGGCACGTCAGCTTTTGAAAGAGCAACAGCACCTGCTGTTGTAGGCTGTCCCCTGCCAACCAGCCAGGATGACTCCTGCTGCAGTGCATGTGCTCAGAAGCAAAGAGCATTCTGGCTGCACTCCTATCCTTTTTAGCTGAGGACTGAGAGAAACGAGTCTCTCTCTTTTTTCTTTGCTGTTTGTTTCAAATCCTGCCACCAGCACCTTTGCTTTTACAGGCAAGGAATGCAGTGAAGACAGACTCCAGGCAAACATTTAGAGAGGCAAAGTGGAGGACAGCAAATACAAATACAAGAGACAGAGCGAGAATACAACAGCAGGAGATAAAAGTACTGGCACTGAGTACAGGGAGTGCAGGGGCACTGGCAGGCCTTTCACTTGAGATGCTTTTACTTGCCCATAGCATACCAGCAACAGAAACAAAGCATGGCACAGGAAACCTCTCCTGTTCTGAGCCCCTGTTTCCCAGACAATCCTGCCCAAGCCCTTGGAAACACAGCTGGGATTGCTGACCTCCCGACTGATGGCTGCTGTCTCATCTTCAGACAGGCAGGTCTGGCTGACGATATCGCTCAGGACACCTCCATCCATGTACTCTATAACCAGCAAGAGTTCCTCGCCTAGAAGGTAGCTGAAAGAAGGAAACAAGGGGGTAGAGATGAACATGCATGGCTACATTGATTTTTTGCTTCCAGGTTTCTTATTTCCAGATGCCTTTGTGACAAGGACAGAATCAAAGGAATAGATATTCCCTCTTGGCTGTGCATTGTTTGCAATCTGTGCAGTGTCAGAGAGAAAGACACATCTGTGAAAAAGGAGATGTCTTAGATGGGCAGCAAATGAAAAGTGCAGTTTAGAAACAGCCCAGATAAAAAACCTGTCAGGCATGGTGTTTCTGGAAATAAGCACTTAGTCTTCCTGGCATGCATAGCAATGGCAGGGAGGGGCAACAATCCAAGCGAAATCAACTTTAGGATGGTTCATCTGCACTTAAGAAACTTTAAAAACTCAATCCCAAATAAATGTGGAGGCAGTGAACTTTGAGGCTATTGAGTTAGGAAGATACAGCTGATCCAGGTTTTGAATAATTTTGGAGTAATTATCAAACTAGGTGTGCCAGGGAAGACTCATGCAGACAAGATGCACTCTCTTCTCATCCATTGGAGATGAGTAGAGAAATATGAATAAATAAAAATTAACAGCTTTACTTGCTGCCACTAACCAAAGTGGGTTTTTAACCTCTCATGTTTGCTTTATGTAAACACACATCCATGGGATAAGACCATGACCTCTCACCTGTCTAAATAATTCACAACATTGGGACTTTTATACCTCTTCATGATCATTATTTCATTAAAGGTTAGCTCCTTCCTCCTCACTCCTTGAAGATTTATTTTTTTTATTGCCACCTAAAATGACATTGAAAATCAGTAACTTGGGAGGTTGGTGGCACGAGACCACAAGGCATGTGGAGCGAGTGATTTTGCAATGACACGGCTGAGCTGTGCCAAACTACCTTGTGATTAGGCACTGCAGTAATTAGGAACTGACATTCCAACAGCCCATTTCTCTGCTCCCTTGGGAGCCAGTTACAGGACACGTGGGGCCACTGACATTTTGCCTTTACCACTTGGTAACAGTGGTGTCTCAGCTGTCACCCACAAACCTCTGACCACACTCTCTGCTGCTTTGTTTGGCACTCAGAAGAAGTAATCCATGCCTTAATACTCTGTGGATACATCTTGGGATATGGGCAGGGCTTAGGGCTTTCAGGGATGCCTTGCAGATCTCTCCCTATGTGCAGTTTCCAAGTGCAGCACTGCAGGTGGCCAAGGAACTACGAGTAACTTTCAGATGGATTTGCCGGCAGCCAGAAATGAGAATTCAGGACTCTGAAGCTGTAGCCCCAAAGAGCAGTGAGGTGCTCAAAGGCACCGCCTTTGTTTTAGCAATGGAGAGCGAGTGAGCGTGTCCTTCTCTGAAAGGAACCGCTGCCCTCCGTGCCTTCCTTCCGGCAGCTGAGGAGGACAAAGTCCCAGATGTGTTTTGTGGGCTGGCACCAGTCTGTGCTTCTTGTGCCTTTTCAGCACAGCTCTGCCCAAAGCTCCAGCCACAGCTCACACCAGAGGGGAAAGCCCTCGAGTGCAGCAGAGCCTGCAGGGGCTGATGACATTTACCTCTCCTCCTGTGGAAGTGTCGAGTGCTCTGTAAATATCTCCATACCCCCTAGAAACAAAACAGAAGCAGAGAAAGGAGAAGCTGTTTAGATCTTGCAGTGAAAGCCAGCCCACACACGAAATCTCTGCTGGAAGTGTCAAAACCTGCAGGATGCAGAAGGGCTCTGCCAGAAGGCAGATGATGCATTTCCCTCTCAAGTGCATGGGCACTGGGCCTGTTCCTGAAGCACTGGGGTTCAACTTCTAAAGGGAGTTTAGTCTTTCCTCTTGGGTTTCACTGTCTAAACGGTGTGGTTCCTATTCTGACCACAGAGTGTTTCCTTCCTCAAACCAGGGGAAAGAATTGCTCCTGGGAACTGTTATCTCACAGCTTTGATAGGGCATAGGTTGTTCTTTCAGGCAAGCAAGTTTCTTCTCTTTTCATTAGTGTGCCAGTATGATTTTGAGACATACAAAAAATGCTAAAGAGATTAACACAGAGCTGTCCCACACTTGAGAGACAAGGAGACCTTCCAGGTCCTGTTCCTTGATGCAGGCAAGACCTCGGTAGCAAGGCATCTCTGACAATGCCTTCTGAGCCCACTCAAAAATTCTGAGCAGCATTGAGAGATGGGACAATCTATCCCCAGTGTGTGAGCATCTTTGTAGCTGGCCTGACTTCACGCTGGATAGACATTCCACCAGAAAAACACCTGGCTTATGGTTGTGCAGGAATAACTGCTGATGGACTCACCCGCTGCCAATATAATTCAGATGTGTGTATTTCATCAGGGGATTTTCAGTGGGGTTCACCATTCCCCCTGAGGGAAACAAAATGCAAGATGCTGACTTTAAAGCAGAGATCCCAGCTTCCAGGAGATACAAATGGCAGCCCCAGCGCCTGGAGCTCTGAGCCCTTTGTGGTCAGCTGGGTAACAACGACCACAACCAGGCAGACAGCTCTGCAGCACAAGTGGCCAGCACAGAGACTGATTTGTACAGTCTTTTGAAGAGTTCTCTTGACAGGAAACAAAGCACAGGGACCTGCAATCCCAGGAGAGGAGGACATCTTCCCCACCTTTCAGCAGTTTGCCAAAAGAAAGCCTTCCCATTTGTAAACCAGAGCACCTCAAGCTGAAACTGATCCTGACGGGGCTTTCAGCATCAGGACCCTGACCTGTTTATGAGCAGGCTGAGCTCCAAGACGCCCCTCTCCCAGCTAAGGAAGGCTCCAGCCTCTGCAGTCCCTCCAGCCCTCAGGGACAGGGCAGTTAGCACAACAAGGCTGGCAAAGCCCAAGCATGAGCACTGACAGGCACTGATGGGAAGAAGCCAGAGTGAGCCTGGGCCCCGGACAAGCTGTTGCCCCCATTCAGGACACACCAGGAAGGGCTTTGAGATCAGCCACACCGAGGCGCAGATCAGTGCCCTTTTTGTCCCAGCAGGTGATGGCAGACACAGAATTCACTGGGCTCTGGCCTCAGCCCCACCAGGTCTTATCTGAGAGCACAGCACTGGCAGCTGTTACGGGCAAGAAGCAGATTCATTGGGTTGTGCTGCAGAATCACAAAGGGCTTGATGTGTTTTCCTAGAGCAGGGCCTGGACCAATGGGTAGAATTCTAACAGTCATGGGAAAGAGTGGGAATCTGGTATGGAAAAGTGCCATGGATCTTAGGGATATACCATGGCTGAGCTGGAGGCTCTCTCCTGAGAAATGCCTGCAGTACAGTTTTATCAGATCACGCCACTTGGATGTGTCTCCTGGACACATCACGACAAGCATAAAACTAGAAGATTAAATAAAGTTTGTTATCAAAGTCTCTGTTTTTTCTTTGGGGGCACATGGAAAATACCTTGTGCTCTCTATTTGTCCTGTAACCTGATGTTCTTTCAAAGTAGTTCTTATTGACAAAAAGATAGCATTCTCTTATTGACAAAAATATAGCATTCTCATGAAAATAAACTGCAGATGTAGTAGTGGTAACAGTAACAGTCATAAAAATGACATCATTAAGACTTGGGGTAGAAGGGCTCCTTCAGGATGGAGAAAAACACAACAAAAAAACCCCACCAAAAATGAACAAGACAAAAGCAATCCCACCCCCCCTCCCCCCAAAAAAGAATCCCCAACCAAAAAGACAAAACTCCAAAGCCAGTCCATTTCTGTGAAGGTTTTTTGCTCTGATGACTGGTTGGAAGTCAGGAGTCTAAGGAGAATTTAGGAAGCTAAAAATTCTGTTCAGTTTGGCCACTAGCACACAGGACTTGCCTAGATCATTTGCTAGGTCACAGCCTTCTGCTGATCCAAGAACAATCCCTGCTTCAGCCTTTAGCAGAGAGGGAAGCTCAGGCAAACCCAAGCCAGTCCCAGGTGCCCTCAGAGGCAGCAGGAACACCCAGAGCTCTCTCACTGCCTCGGAGCACAGCACTGCCCCTGGGGAGTCCTAAATGGCCCTGTGACACCAAGCTCAGGAGGAGCATTTGGTACAGCTCTGCTGACACCGCACACAACACACTGTCCCTCAGATAAGAAACACCCCCAGACGTACCCAGCAGCTCCAGGTACTCCTCCTCAATCTCCTGTTCCCAGGATCTGCCCGAGCTTGAGTTCCCGGGTTTCACAGAAGGGTTTCCTCAAGGTGATGCTGCTGCGGCAGCAGGTTCAGAGCCCAGGATGTGCTGGACCTGGAGCATTTCTGGCAGGCACTGTTCCTGTGCCTCACTCCTAACTTGGGGTCCTTCATTGCCACACATTCCCTGCAAGTCTTCGCAGGCTGCCTGGTGAGACGTCAACACTTGTACCTCAAGTCAAACAGAACAAAGCAGTCAGACACTACAGCTTGTCCCTTTCAGCCAGGAGTCATCAACTGTGAGGAAAGGCAAAGAACAGATTGACAGGGGATACAACAGCTTGTTTCAATCCTCCATCTGGGTCACCAAGTTCCACTGTAAAAACACCTCAAGAAAAAAGGAGAGCAGGAACAGGCCAGCAGGAATCAATTTGGATGACTGCTGGCCAAAAGGCCAAAGGACAAGTTTCACTGTCCAGGGCAGCAGCTGAGATTCAGCACACCAGGAAATGTCCTTCAGAGTGACTGTGATACACACACTACAGCAGCATGGCACTCAGAGGCATGGCCCCACTCCCTGCTGCTCTGCACTGGAAAGGCAAGAAGGGCAGAAAACACCAGATTGGTGACTACAGTGGCTGCATCCCTCTTTCACTCACTTGGTTTTGCAGAGACTGATGGAAGCGATTAAGTTTCTCTCTAATGATTTTCATTTCTTCCTCCAGCCGCTTATGCCTTGCCTTGATCATACTGTGAGCTATCTGAAGCTCTGCATCCAGCTGAGCTTGTCCTCTCTAACAAACAAGAGAGGACATTTCATGAGTGGAGTGGCTGCCACTCTTTCATTCACCTGGTTTTGTTGATCGCCCCTCTGCTGATGGAGATTCTCCTCTTGAATTCTTCCCATGTCTTCCTTGTTCTTTCTCTTCACTGCCATGATGTCACTCTGAGCTTCGGGCAGCTCTGCTTGTGGCTCTGCCTTGATGTCCTGTACACACAAAAGCAGAGCAAGGGACTGAGAGCTGCCATCAAGCTCAGCTTTTTTCCTCTTTTAGCCTAAAAATCACATTTATTCAGCCCCTTCTTTCTGCTTCCCTCTCCACATCAGCCACCATTGCAAACCTCCTGTCCCAGGGTTGATCTCTGCAGATTGCAAGGCTCTGTCCTTCCAGTGCCTGTGGGACTCCTGGCCTCCTCAGTCCCAGGAGCTCTGGTTTATGCCCCTCTTCCTGCCCTTCCCTCTGTCCCCTGGCCAGTCAGGCTCACCTGGCCATTCTCCTGTGGCTCTTCCACCTGCTGCCTGAGCTGCTCTTCCTGCCCTCGGGCAGGGAACAGCTCTCCCTGAGTCTTGCATGGCATCTCAGATAAGGCAGCGTGCTCCTGCTCTTTCTCTAGAAGCACCTGCACAGAAAGCAAGACAAGATGGGTTTCAACTTCCCATACGCCCTTTGTGGGCCAAGACTCAAAGGCTGCTGGGCTCACACGTTCCCAAAGCACTGTGCTGCTGCTCTCCTGGGTCGTTCTCTGCCCGAGGGGAGGCACAGATTCCAAAGTGACCCTGGCCCTACAGTCAGGGGCCATCTGGGACTGAAGCCCCAACAGCCTCTCAGGCAGCTGACAGGGAAGGGGTGGCATTTCTCAAGGGTCTGGTGAGGGCCTCCCTCTGCTTCTGCCATGTCCTGTTTGTCTTTCAATAGTGACTGACACCCCGCCCTGTCCCACAGCTCCATCCTGGCTCTGCAGGGGCTTCCTGGGTGAGCTCACTCCTTGTGAGAGACACTTCTGGAGTTCACCTTCTCTTCAGGCCTGCACCTGCTTTGTGACTTCCTGACATCCACATTCTTGTTAGAAAACTGGGTCATTCAGGAGATGAGGATGCGTGCAAAGATCTCTGATGGAAGTCAGAGAACCTCTACGGCCATCTCAATATATGGAGGAAGACCAAGGTGTTTCTTCTCCCTTTTTTGTCAACTGAGAATTCTGACCAGCAGTAACAGAGTTTCTCATAAGGCCTCATTAACGAATGCACTTACACAGCCCTGGGGATGCCAGTGAAGGAAACCATGTGTCATGTAATGCATGTATGAGCAAAGTCACCAGACCCCAGCTACAGCATGGGATAGTTCCACTCCCTTAGGACATGTAAAAATTTAAAGGATAAAAAGAAGGCTTCAGGGCACAAGAGGCTGGAGTAGGAAAACAGCACTGAGGGGAAAAAACAACCATCTCTGTAGGGGGAAACATCTCTGCCTGCTCAGGATCCGTCAATGGAACTTGTCTCTACCCCTCTCCTGAAGGGATGCCTTTAGGTGAGCTTTGCATCTTCCACTGCGTTGGAGCAGAGCCAGGAAGATTCAAATAGACAGATAGACAGATCTCACTGTTATAATCTCTCTTTACTGTACTGTGGTATTTACATTCTTTGTACACAAAGAGATATAGTTCTCTCTCCTAGGTTTTTTTTAAGAGAAGGTAATGAGAAACTTAAAGAACAAGAGAAAGCAATTATTATCTCCACTTGCTGTTCTTGTTGTTTAGTACATGTAGAATGCGTTCTAGTGATTGTTTACTGAAAGTGATTTGTTATATTGGATTTTAGTGGTAGTTGTTTAGCTTGATTAGCTAATTAGATAAAAGCTGTGTTGTGACTGTCTGGAGACAGTCACGAGTTTTTCTTTAGTAGCTTTATAGTGTAGTATCTCTTTAGTATAATTTTAATACAGTACTAGTGTAATATAACATAGCTTAAAAAAGCATTTGTTTAACATTCTAAATCATAGAGTCAAAGCACATTATTCACCACATGGGGTTCACCCTGAATCAACACTGTCATTTCTGTCACTACACACATCAGCACTCAGTAGCACTGCCCGATCAGCAGCCATCCTGAACTTGCTGTCCTGTTGCTTCAGTAACCCACACTCTTGGGGAATCTGGAGCATGTGGGTCCTTATGGAATGCAATCAGACCCAGAGCACTGCACTGGGAACTGCACTCTTCGTGCATCTGTGCTCGGACAAGTTCTTCTCTTGGACTCGGCCACACTGATGGTGCTGAAGTGGCTGGAATCAGAAATACAGCCCAGCCCATCCCAGCTCCTCTAATCTCTGAGCACCAGCTGGAATGCAAGGGCATTGATTTCCTGCTCAATTCACAAACACAACACACACTGATTCCCTGGGCTGCCAAAAGACACAGGAGCTGTTAACCTGAAAGTGATGTGTTTCTGCCAGTGCTGGAAAAGGGCAGGAAAGATTGAGAAAAAGCTCCCTGGAGAAGGAGAAATTACAGGCTGGAAGGCTTCTCCTTCTAGCAAACAAACAAACAAATAAACAAACAGAATATGAAAGTGTTACCTACTCCAGTGTCTAAAGCACTTGGATGCAGTGAAGGGATGTTTGGCAGGGAAGCAGCCCTTGTGCTGAGCAGTGGCTCTATGGATCTAAGGCAGGGATCTATGGCAGTCTGCCTGAAGGTCCCTCAGGAGCCCCCATTGTCCAGGCTAAAGCTCCCTCAGCACCTCCTCCCTGGCCTTGTGCTGCACCCCCTTGCCCAGCTCCCCTGTCCTTCTGTGCACACGCTGCAGCCCCTCCATGACTTTCTGCTTCCCAGGGCCCACAGCTGCACACAGCACTCCAGCTGTGGCCGCAGCGCTGCCCAGCACAGGCCACGCTCCCTGCCCTGCTCCTGCTGCCCCACTGCTGCTGGCACAGCCACCGTGCCCTTGGCCTTCTTGGCCCCCTGGCCACACGCTGCCTCATCTTCAGCTGCTCACGGCCGCCAGCCCTGCGTCCTTTTGGGCCACACAGCTCCCCAGCCACAAAGGTGCCCATTGCACTTCAGATAACGCAGGCACCATTGCAAGATGGCCTTCCTTTTCAACCACCTCATGTTCCAAGTAGATATAATAAAATTTGATAGGAATAGGAGTCTAAGTCACTCTGTTTAAATTAAAATTATCTAATTCAACTGTACAGCAAAATGGCCTTAATTAAATTTTTCCTATCTGCTGTCTGCAAGCATTGTTCTCTTTTCAAAACTAGGTTTTAGTTCTTCAAACTCTGAGAAGGAAATTTAAAAATATCTATAGCTGCCTTTGTTACTTTTGTTTCAGGCATGGAAATGGATTTCTTTCAGCCTTCCTAGCTGGCCCTCTACACTCTACTGCTACTGGCCAAGCTCTCAGCTTGCTCTACAATTCTTAAACACCAGGAACATGAAATGTTCCTTTCTCACTCACCTCAGGATCTTTAGCACTGCTGAATACATGCTTCAGGTGACCTGTAGTGGGAAGGGAAAATGAACCAGATGCTGTCAGAAAACTGCCTGGGCTGCTGAATCCAACAGAACAAGTCAACCCAAACAGGTACGATTTCCCGTTTCACAACATCCCTCCAGGAGACACATTTCATTCACACAGCCAGCAAGGGATCAGGACAATATTCTTGGCTGTTCCTACACTTCAGCCTGTTTAGCCAGTAAATGAATACAAAGATGATCAAGAAAATTCAAATTGTTCTTTAACACTCAATGCTCCTGTTCTACCAAACACATAAAACAGCTTCTGAAATCCTCTCCTTCAGGTACTCTTTTTTTTTTCCAATCAGATACATGCACTAATTCTCATTAACTTGCAGGAAACAGTTGCCCAGAAAAGCTTCCCAAAATTCCCCTGAGCTGTGGCAGTTCTGTTGTGGAAGAGCACAGCAGCACCTCTAGGGTTCAGGAGCAGACACTCGCTGCTTTAGAGTTTCCACTTCCTTTCAAAGGGAATAACTATTTTTGCACTCATTAAAAGGTTATTAAGTTAGACAGTAAAATCCTTTCATGACAAAATTTAAAAAGAAATAAGCTTTCTCTGAATTCTGGGAACAACTGCAGAGTTTTTAGAAGGCCTTCCCTGAAGCTCTGCCAGTCTACATTTTCAAAGCTGTCCTGCTTGTCCCAGCAACCTGAGGAAATGACATAGTCAGCTGCCACAGACTCCCCTGCGGAGGGAACGGAAGCCCTGCAGGTTCCCCTGCAAATGCTGCTCCTGTGGCTACAGACACCCCCTTTTTAGCTGAACCTCTTGACAGGAGCTTTACCAAACCACTGGCACTCTAATGCTCTTTCTCTTTCAAAATCAGAAACTCAGCCACCAAGAAAGAGCAGGAAGACATACAAAAGCCAGGTTAGGATACACCCTTACCGAAGTAGAATGGAAAACTCTACTTACGAACAAAGTGTGCACCGTAATATGCGGAAAAATAAACACCATAGGCAGCAAAAGCTGCTGTGGCCAGATGGTGGATCATTGTCCCAGTGCTGTGCAAGTTTTCTCCAACACTAGAAAAACAAGTGCCCTGTCAGAGTGCAGCTGCCCACTGACCAATGCTCAAACCAGGAGGGTTCTCCTGATGCGAGCAAGGCCTAGGGCTGCTCTGACACTCAGGCCTTCCATGCACCAAGACAACCTTCTGATGCCACTATGACAATGTGGCAACCATGCCCTGACATCACAAAGCAAACGCTCCATATTGGTCTGAGAATTTATGCAAAGCAATAACCAACCTTCCCTACAGCAAACACAAAAGAGCCTGGGAAGTTCTTCTCTGTCACAAAGCAGCAAAAAATCCCCTCATGGGCCAAACCCTGTTATTCAGGGATCCAAGAGGAACTCCAAGAGTGCCCCAAGGACCTACAGCCTGTACCTCAGCTGAGCACTCAGATGGGCCTCAAGCAAAGGAAACCAGGCCAAGAAAATGGCCCACAGCATTGCACATGTGAGAAATGACTCTCACTTTTAAAGGTTTAATAAACCTTAACAAAGGACTGACTAAGGAAAAGTTGCAGCATTGGGAGTCTCTGTGACTAGCAGCCACGTGCTCATCTACAAAAAGGATGCTCTGCCTTTTATACCCTTAGTCCCTCCAAAGGTTTTGTCAGTCAACTCTCTGCTGTCTATTGGTGGAGATTACTTTCTTGCATCTTGACTGGAGGTCAGGTGTTGTTACACCCTGCCTGCTGGTCACAAGCCAGCCCTCCCCAAATGCCCTGACTACCAAGGCTATTACAAGGGAGACAAGAAAGAGGACTATGGGAGGATATATTACAATACCATCACTACACATTTGAACATCCACATAACATCTACTTCTTAATTGTCAGAGTCAACCATTGCATTACTTGTCTAGAACACACAGAACCAGGAGAGAAGCCACTGTTGGCATCACAGCTGAAATCCTTCCTAAAAAATCTCCCCACAAATTTACACCTTTATTGGACATGCCCAGGGCTCCGGTGTGGGTACATCTCTGCCTTTCTTTCCCTTTGGCAGCAGTCGAACTGGCAGCATCTGCCCGCCAGCATCAGCTGCTCCAAGCTGGGAATGCCACTGGCGGTGCTGATTTCCAGAGGCTTCTGTGTGCCAGGGGAAGCCAAGGCAGGAGCGGGTTGAACGGTGCTGGCGCTGCTGCTGCTCTGTGCCAGAGAGCCCCGGTTGGGCAGGGCACAGTGCCCACTGCGCTGCGGGCTCCTTCTCCTGCCACAGCTGGGCACACCTGGCAACAAGGCATGACAACTTGTGGGCAAGCCAAGGGGTTTCTGGGGCTGCACTGCTCTGCACACACCCAGCACACCTGCAGCACAGAATTTTAACCCTCAAACAGCTAAACCAAAGGGAAACAGCTGGAAAAGATTTCATTTTGACCATTCTTACCTGCTCAACAGAAGTCTTCAAAATGAACGTTACCAAGCAGGGCCCAATCGCTGCTGCCAGGTCAGGGTTAGAAAAGAGGCAATCCTTGATCTCAGCACGGGGTGTATGGGGAGTCACTTCCCCAACATGTGCACACCCAGCAATCTCAGTTACTAGTTTGTATCCATGGATCTAAGACATATTCAATACTTTGCTGAAACTCACAGGCTAAATATTCCCCCAAATTATTTGATTTACTGATTGATACTTATTGACTTATTGATACTTAAATCACTTCTCCGAATTTACTGACATGAGGAGTGTCCTTTAGTCCCTGCCAGTCTTTGACACAGGTTCAGGAGGAGACCCATGCACAAAATAACCCAGGACAAAACTGGGATTGCAAAGCAAATTCATTCTATTTGTTGCAGTAGCAAATCATACATACCAAGCCCCGGATTCCTAAAAATCTGCTGAGCAGGAGAAGGAGATGGAGCATGGTACTCGGCAGCAGGGGCAGTTAGGTAGTGCACTTTCAGGACATCCCCTGGATCAAAACGCTGTGCATCATATCCTTCTCACCCTTCCAGCTCAGAACCAGGCCTTGTATCTGCTGCTCAGGAGTGGAATTTCCCAGTTACAGCATCAGCTCACACATGGCTGGTGTGTGAGATGAGACCAATGAATCCAGGATTTAAAGGAACTGGAAGAGTTAAAATTTTAGCAAGATTTACTTAGGCAGAAAGAGTATAGCAAGAAGAGTAGAAATAATAAGGGATAGTTAATTTTTAGCAGATAAGGTAGTTAAGGCTAGGGTAATATATCACTTGCCTGTCTTTACTATGTTTAAAGAAGCAGGATGGGATGCGGATTTCTTTGTGACAAAGAAGTGGACCGTAGCCTGCACCTGGGCCCTGAAATTTCAGCTTTAGCCAGAAAGACTGCCAACAGGTCACAAGGAAAGAGGTCAAATTGAGGAAGACATCTTGGCTTCATCAGAAGGAGACCATTCCCCACTTTAAAACCCACCCACCCATGTGATGTGAAAGAACCCGCAAATATGAGGGAACTTTGGACTCAATTATAATACATTTTAATACAAAGGGGGTAGGTGGGGTTACCTAATGAATCAGTATTAGTAATTTTGGGAATTATATGAATATGTAGCACTTTTTAAGATAAGTAGAGCGGCAGTGATTCTTCACACATGTCTTTAGGAGACAACTCCTCCTGTGCCTGGCTGTAATAAACACACCACCTTCTACCTTTAACTGTGGTGAGTTCTATTCCACACCTCATTTGGTGACCGCGGCAGGAACGCTTCTCTGCTCCAGCGAGAACAACCGGGCTCTGGACGTCTCTGGGCGCTGCCAGGACATTCCTTTCCTTGAGGCACCTCTGCTCTCTGCTGTTTTTCGAGGGGGACAGACAAGACTGCTGGGACTGTGGAGAAAGGGAACGTTTAACTCTGTATAAAGTAACCCGTAAGGTGTATGCAGGGGAAGGGCTGTTCACAAGTCACACAGAGACGTCCTGTGCACAATGTACGCCTGTACAGTTTGGGTTTGGGTCTGGCTGCTGGCAGAAAGGATTTGCTGTGTTAATCAGGACCTGCTAGCAATTCTGGGGGTGAATTGAGCAAATCCTGTTTCATTGCTGCTATTTTTCCTGTGTGTTCTAATTGTGGTTGTGTTTTCAGTGTGTGAATGTTTGAGGAAGATGATGTGGGTGGATGCTGATGTGGTGGATGGTGTGTGTTGTGTTGAGAAAAGTGAGCACTCTGTCCCCTCATAAAGATATACTCCTTTCCCAGTGAGCCTGTGTGTGTGGACTTTCTAGTTGCAGGGGTTGGTGCTCCCTGTGACACCTGGTGCTTGGGTATACAGGGGGGTTGAGTGGTTTTTCTCCCACGTTGTGGTCATTTGGGACTGCACGGTTGTGTTTGGGGAGATTTTAGGATTTTGTTTGCAACAAGTGCAGCAATTTATGCAGAAAACTTCAGTGTGGTGATTTATTATGTTGAATTATGGTAGTTCCTTTCTACCCACCCTCCTTCCCCAGGGTTTAAAATCCCCTGCCATGAGGTGGACGCTCTCTATCCTCCTCTGGACAACTTCTTTCCTCTCCTGGACACTCCCTTTCTCTCCTGGAACTGTTCTCCATTAAAGCTGTGGGACTTTGATCCTGGGAAGAGAGAGCGCCTCTCGTCTTTTGCTTTTGTCCTTGTCAGTGTCATTGGGCCCAGAGCTCGCCAAACTGATCCCCCACGAGATGAAAACTGACAAATGGCCCCATATACACAGCTCAAAAATTGGCCACATTTTTGATGGACTGGGGTGTTCGCCACATTTTGGAATTCCCTATTCCCACACAGGTCAGGCAATTGTTGAAAGGACACACCACACTCTAAACTCATTCTAGATCAACAAAAGGGGGAGTGGCTCAAGCAACAACCCAGATGAGGTTGAGCAAAGCTTTATATGTTTTTATGTTTTGAATAGCTCATTTTCAGGACCTAATCCTCCAATTTTTAGGCACTTTTCAAACAGCACACAGGCAAAATTGAAAGAAAATCCTTCTGTTTTGATCAGAAACCTTGAGTAAGGACAAATTGAAGGACCATTTCTGCTAATCACTTGGGGCAAAGGGTATGTTGCATTTGCACAGGTTCTGGACCTAAGATGGTCCCTGTGAAGGACGTGAAACCGTCTCATACACAAGAGCGCAGCGACAATTCCACCAGCAGGGAAATGAGCACACAGATGTGAGCCACATGGAGAAGCGACGGTGCATGCCAGACGTTCCCTGTTCAGCCTGTGAAAGCTACAAATCTTGAGTCTGATGTTGATTTTTGGACTGTGGAAATGGTTTGTATCATAGAGCTCTTTCAGCAAAAGCGTGGTGTCCATTGTGTTCAAAAGAATTCTAAGATATCCAAATTTGTAAAAATTGAAGGTTAGAGGGACAGTTTAGTGCCCTATAGTTGGCCAGTCCCTGAACAAGTGCTAAAAGATTTGCTTGAGAACTGAAATAGATGGGGAAGCTTTTGCCAAAAAACAGCTGAGCAGGAACATGGAGCTTGATCAAATGATATACAGGCGCTTGTTGGTTTTGCTTGCTTGCTTTTGCATGCATACATGCCTGTAGATCAACCAAAAATGAATGTTTGCCTTGCTTTAGCCAAGTCAGCAGGCTCAGACACCATGTGTTTGACCAATTTGAGCCCAGATAAATCCTTTGCAACCCTTTTGGTCGGTGTGCCTGTGCCAGCCAAGGAGTAGCCAATACCCAATCGTGACAAATATTGGTGTGAGGCTGCCAACGAGACCAATCCCATAACCAGCTGACATCATTGGGCCCCTGATCTTCTTAAAGCACCTTCTGAACCTCAAGAATTGGAATTCTTGGTTCATTGGTGATGGAATTTTGTGCTGAGTTTCAGTACCAGGGAGATCCACAGTTAAATGTTACTCCCCATCATCCTGAGGACAGATACTCAAGTTTGTGGTGCAATTGTACTACCCCAGTGCCCCCTAAGGGTGAAACTGATGACGAGTAGATGACCTAGATGAGTCCTCATGATATTTAGCAACAAAATATTGGCTCATTTGTGGAGATAGAGCCTGGCAGGACATTCCCTCAAAAATTAAAGGTGGCCCATGTAGCATCAGGCAACTCACTGTGATAGCACCTATCGTTAAAAAAGCCATCAAGAGAAAACACAGAGAAAAAAGATTTGCCCATCATTATAAAGAAAACTGTAATAGCAATTTCAGACCCTAGGGCCCTGCAAAATGAGCTACATCGAATTTATTTCTACATCAACTTGCCTCGGGCGAGGCATTGAAACCAATATACCGATTGGGGTGTTGGCTGAAGAAAGAAGACAGTGCTACTTCCATTGCAATTAGTGACATGATGACTGATGTTAGTGCTGTCAGACATGCAGCCTTACAGAACAGAGCAGCAATTGATTTCCTTAGCAGCCATTCCATGTGTTCAGTGTCACCCCCATGTTCAACACTGTCACTGTCAGCTTTGACAGCTTTTGGACTGTGTTTGAGAAGTCAAATTTTTCTGACTGTTGAAGGGCTTTGGGGCCCAGAGTTCTTGTTAGGAACAAGGGATTAAGTGTGTGAGCCATGGAGTTGTTGGACCAGGTGTTTTGTGGAAGTGGTGAGAAGGGTTTCTTCCTTTCTGTTTCTCTTTCAAGGGGAATATTAATGTTGCCCCTGAGTCCTCAGGAGGGGAGCCTGTGGACTGAGCTGCAGCAGAGGGAGCTTTGCCTGGCACCGAGAGCTGAGGGAACAATTCCCAGGAGCCCGAGGAGCTTGGTAAGGACAGAGCCCCCACTGGTTTAGAGAGGGGTGAGATGGCTGCTCTGAGCCTGCCTCTGGCAGTGAGGGAGATGAGAAGGGTTGAGTTCCTCTCTGCAGGCTTGGTGCTTCCTGGTGCCTTTAGTTCAAATGCTGCACTGGCACAACCTGCCTGAGTCCTGCCCTCCACGCTTCTCCAGAGGCTCTGACACTGAGTCCTCTGAGGGAATCCACAAAATTAGAGGGTTTTGGGAAATCTGCAAAAGGCAGGTCTCAGATACAGTAGAACTGTGATTAGAGCCAAGCAGCAGCCATGAGATAGGTCAGCAGAAAAATTATTTAAACTGCAGAAAAGCAAAGACAAATAGAACAATGGTCTGTGCATTAACGCTGGTCTAGAATAACTCTCTAAGCTACAGAAAAGTTTATCTAGCAAGATATTAGGAAGGTTGAAGCTTAATAATGGAGCTCAGTGCGTTGGGTTTTAAGGCTTACACGTAGGTATTGTATTCGAAATAAGCAAGCATTGTTTTAACCAATGGAACATGTGCTTATAGTGATTGGATAGAACTACTGTCAATAAGCTTTTGCTTTGTGTGATTGGTCAAAAAATTTATCAAGTAAGTTGTAACATTAAGTTCTTTGTCTGCTGCCTGGGATGTGCGCTGCTGGCATCTTCCCATTGTCATAACCATGTAATGAGACTGATGCTGGAAAACAAACAGCTCAAGGCGCGTTCCACAGCAGCCCTGGCCGATTCGTGATTTCTACATAGCCCCCTGCCAGTGTCAAATGGCATGGCTTGATTTGCAGGGCAGACAGTCTTAAACATCTGCAATATCCTATCAGAGTCCTAGTTTGGCTTCATTCAAAGAAAGAGGAGAGTGCACCTTACACTGACCACTTGTTAGGCAATATCTTCCACCTTGCCCTTGTACCCCTACAGAGAGGCTGTCTGGAAAATGCCCAGAACACCATCCAAATCTGCAGCAAGTACAGGAAAATCAGGCAGAGAATCTTTCTGTTTTCAAGGTCCCCCTTCCTTGGTGACTTGACCCTTTCTACCTGATTCTCACTTGAGATCTACCCATGACAGAGCACTGCAGGAAAACACGTTAAAGGGTCATTAACCAGGACCTGCTTGGAAAGCAAGGGTAGAAACTCTTTCCCTCCTTGATAGGATGCGGGCTAGAAACTGCTGCTCTGAAGATGTGCAGCTGCTCCTCTCTGGAGAGGCCATGGAAGGGCTGTGATGGTCTACGGGAACCAGAGGAACGATGAGCTCAGGTTGGCATTAAAGCTTCATGGGAACAAGCAGAATGAAGAGCTCACAGTGGAGATGAAATTTGCCTGTGCCTGGCTCCTCCGATGAAACCCCAAGAAGTCCAGATGAAGCAAACACCTTCTCCCAAGAGGCTAGGAAAACCTCAGAGTCCTGAGCACCTACACTTAGCCTGGAAGGGGGTGGAGGCAGCTCTAAATCCTCAGGTGAGGCAGCACTGAGGTTCTGGTATGAGAGAGCTGTGTAGCAGTGAGGGAAGGAAAAGGGAAGCAAAGGGAAGGCTGGGTCTTCCCTTTGGTCTTTGGGTGTGTTTCCCTTGGCAGCAACTGTACTGTCAGGGAAAACAAAAGCTCCCTGAATTGTTAAAACTGAAAATCAGGGACAAAGACTCTCTAACTAGTCAAGGTTACAAAGTGGTGTGTTCATTACGCCGGCGGGCGGCACAGGGGAAGGTCATTCCCAAAATGCGTGACCACTGGCCGGGCTCGGCTCGGCTCGGCACAGCAGAGCAGGATTCCGCAGGACAGGGAAGGGCAAGGCAGGCAGGGAAGGGCAGGGCAGGGCACTGGGAGCAGGGACAGGCTCTGTCCCCACGCTGCATCCCATGCCTGGGTAACCACTGGGGACAGAGAGGAAGGACATTGCTCTGTCTTGGCTGCGGAAAGGATGAAAAGGGGGAGTTAGAAAACATTAATTTGGACTCCTTTTCAGCAGACTAGCTGGTTTTATCTCACCATGTCTGCCTGTCTTTGGCAGAGTTGGCACATTGCTCATGAATTGGAGTCAGCTACGGCAGCAGGAATGGGAAGCAATTTTGTCAGCATTGATATCAAAGCCAAAGTGCTGCCCCATGGATGGATGGTGCTTTCTTCGGGGGATTTCGGGCCTAGAGTTGTAGCAAACTCACACTGGTGTCTTCCCAAGCAGCGTTCCCTTTTTCTTTCCTCAGGAATCACCTCTTCTTTTTCTTCCCCCCAATCTGGGGAGAGTTCCCATGCAAATGTCTCCTGCAGCCAACTCCTGTCACTGTAGACTGACAAAGGAGATCTTGCAGTGGGAGAGACTCCCTAGAGCTGCTGTGGAGAGCTGAAGGGGGAAGCTTTGTCCCTTAGTCTTGAAGAGTTGTTTGGGAGCTGCTTGTGCTCTGGGGGGCGGACACCAATGATGTTTATCCAAGCCTTGCAGGTTCATTCCTGAGCTTGCTGACGCACCACAGAGACTTTGGGGTTGTCGTATTGGCAAACAAATTTCAGTCTGGGCACTTCTTGAAATCCTTCAATTATTCTTTTTTTGCTTTTCTGCAGAAATGTTGTCATCATCTATTCCTTCAAGAGAATCTTTTCCTACTTTTTGGGGAATTCCTTTTGCTGCCCTCCCAGACCAGGCCAATTCCCAGGGCTCCTTCCCAAAGTGAGGTGCAGCCCATGGCCTCCACTCTCCAGCTGGAACAGAAGGAAGCACGGAGTTTGCGGTTGTGGGAGAAGAGCTTCTCTTTCCTGCCTGCTTTCCCTTTGGGACAGATTGGTGTGTGCTCATTTGATAAAGGCAGGTTTAAACTCTGAAGCAGCTGTGTTTCAAACTGCTCCCTTCTCCAGCTCTTCTGTGGGCATCCTTGGACAAAAGGCCTCTTGGTGGGAGCTCCCAATGGCAGGTTAAGAAAGGAGGTTGATATTTCAGGGTTGTGACTGCTGAAAGCAGCTGGTTTCTGGAGGTGTCCAGAACTGGGAATGGCTCTTTTTCTCTTCTGCCTGCAGAAAAGTAAGTTGCAAAGTAGGAATTTCATTTGTGGAGATGGCCACCAGGGGTGTTTGCCAAGAGATGGGCTGGCAGAGAGGCAGGTCTCATGCTAAACTGGCTGTGTGTTTGTTTTCATGGTGGGGAAGGTCAGAGATGCAGACACAGACACCAGCTGAAGGAACAGTGTAATTTACTGTAATGCAGATGTGCAAAAAAGAGTCAGGAAAGGATAAGCTAAGCAATGGACCTCAGCATTATTACAAAAGGGTGCCTCTGGTGACTAAGGAAGATCCATCACCAGGTAGCCCAATGGTTTCCCCTTCATCCAGAGCTGCACATCAGCTGGGGGAAGCTGTCCCAGCCCAGCCCTGCAGAGCCACGGCCGGGAACCGGGAAATCCTGCGGTGCCTCCACCTTTGGCGGCCACGAGGCTCCCGAGTGCGCTGTGAGAGTAGCCCGGCTCTGACAGTGCTGGACGAGCAATGTGCCAGAGCTTCTGCTGGGGGCACAGCTGGTGTCATTCTCCTCTTGGTTTTCTCCCCGGGCCTGGCCAGGGCTCAAGGAGGAACCAAGGCCAGGTGTGGCCTTGTCCATTTTCCTCATGCAGAAAGGTGAAGACGTGTTCCACCAGTGAATGGATGCAACAATCCTTTTGATAATAACACTTGGTTAAGGAGCAGATACATAGAACATTGGGTTGGGAAGGTCATCTAGAGTGCAGCTTTGGCTCAGGTCCTGTTGTTGAGGCTTCAGTCAGGGTCTGTTGTTCAGGCCTTAGTCCTTCAGTATTTTGTGGTGCAAATCACACCTGTGCAGAGCTGCAAACAATCAGGTCTATCATTAGCACATTTGAGACAGGGAACAGGATTAGCCCGGCAAGGCCAGGCTAGGGCCAGGAGCAGAAGGCCAGCACCCTGCTTTTGCCCACAGGCAGCCCTGCAGAGCAAGCAGCCCCTCCTGCCCAGGGGCTGAGGTGCCCGAAGCTGCCTCCCCGCTGTGCAGCTCTGCAGAGCCCGCGGGGCGCAGGGTCCTGGGCAGCCAGGGCAGCCCGGCTGCCTTGGGGCACAAGGAGTGGCCCAGAGAGAAGCTGCTGCCCTTTGCTTTGGAACTGTTCCTCAGAGTCTTGTCAATAATCCACAGTGTCTGATGTGTTTTGCTTTCCTCTCCCAAGTTTAACACAGCTTTTTGAGAAAATTGACTGATGTAGCTGCTACTGGTGGTGGTGCTTTTGTCTGCAGGTGAGGGCAGGTGATTTGGACCAAGGACAGAGTCCATTGTTAACACCCCAGCCTTTGCCAAGCCAAGAAAACCATTCACAATTGGGCTATCACTGCTGAGCAGTTTTCCTAGGTTTTGGAAAGCTACCACCTTAAGAAACCCAACAGATTTTCCTCCAGGAGGATACCAGCAGTGTCATGATGCCAATGTTTTCCACCCCTTTTCTGTGTCTTTTAAGAGTTCCACAGTGCCCAGCAGGAATGAAATGACCTGTGATAATGGGATTTGAGAGCTCTGTGTTGTTCGTTGCCACATGAGTGTTCATGACAAGCTGGACACCCCACTCGTGGCTCTGTCGAGTTAAATTCATCCCAATTCTGTGCAAAGAGCAGGCACAGTGGGTAGGTGTGCATGCACGCACCCGGGGGCTGACTGCTCTGTGGGCAGATGGTTTTGCACTGTTGTAAATCTTCACTCTCCCAAGCTGAAAGGCTATTTCAAATATGTATCTTAAATGAAAATATATATCAAAAAATGAAATTGTCCAAAAATACATGTGCATTAAATTTCATGCATATTATATATTATATATTTTGATTAATATAATAATAACATAAAATAACATAAAATAACATAAAATAACATAACGTAATGTAATATAATATAATATAATATAATATAATATAATATAATACAATATAATATAATATAACATAATATAATATAATATAATATAATATAATATAATATATACATGAGATCATTTTTGAAGCCATTGCTTGTGGGGGATATTAGATGATCTCCTAGTGTTTGTACATTTTAGTTTCTGCTACTGCTGATCCTAGCAGCAACTCCCTGTCAGTTCTTCCAGGTAACTTCACACAAAGGGATTCCATCATTTCAGTGCCTGTGAGAGTTTGGCACCGAAATGCCAACTTGATTCCCAGCTCTCCAGCCTCCCTCTGGATTTTGGGGCATCTCAGCACTTGTGTCCATGGCCCTTCCTTCATCCCCAGCCTGCAGCAGTCACAGTCGCTGCTGCCTCCCCCTTGCTGCAGCTCATTTGCCAAAGTGCTGCCAAAGGCAGCAGAGCTGGCTCAGGATCCCTGCTGGCTTCTGGTCTCTGGGATGAGCTTCAGGGGGACACTTGGAGCACTTTCCTAAAGAGCTGCCCCTGGGATGGGGAATTTGTCCTCCCCGGGTGGCTCCTGCTTGGATTCTGTGCTCATGGAGCCCCAGAGTTTTCTCTGCAGCCTCTGCAGCGAGTTCTGAGCCAACGTGGGGCTCTGCTGCCAGCCCAAATCTGCGCTTCCCCTGCCCAGCCTGAGTGCAGGTGGGGCAGGTGCTGGGCATGGCCGGAGATTTGCATGGCCAAAATCCTCCAGCATTTACACCTGCTCATGGCTTTGGGTAGCACAAATCTACACTTACTTCCGTTGAAACATTGCATTTATTGCAGACAGTTACACCCGCATTACTAATGTACAAATACACAAACATTAACTTAAGTTTAAAAATGAAATTTATTTTAAATTGCAACACCTGTGCTACCAATATAGAAACACAGAAATATCAATTTATGAATAAAATTTAATTTTTTCTGAGAATTGTGATATGTAAATACATACAGATATCAACTTCAGTGAAAAAAAATTATTGCAACCCTCTGCAACAACTCACTGTACACAAATATTGAAGTTACTGAATTGAAGTTTAACAATTAAATTCATTACTTATTACTACAAATGTACAGCCCATATACAAATACAGAAACAGCAATATCCCTCTTTAAAGGAACTCAGATCCAGAACTAAATAAATAGAATTTTAGAACTATACAACTCCATACATAATAAATATAAGTAAATACATATATAGGCATAACAATATAGAGATGTAAACATGCATTACATATTTCATGACATATAACATGACAATATAATACAAACATAACAAACCTGTCTATAAATACATAAATATCAATGGACCAATAAAAAAATCCATACAACCCCAGCAATAGAAATGCACAGCTGCAGAGCTATACAAGTATGTAAACAGATGAATATATACGCATCAATATAACAATACACATACATAATATCCCTATACAAATATCAGTCAGTGTATGTAAATATCCCTATACTTGTAACTATCCAAATCCAACTACACATCCATAAACAGCGCTAGATCAGGAGGGATTGCAGCCGCCGATGTTCCCAGGCCCTCGCTCGGTCTCCTCCTCCCGAGCAGAGCAGCTCTCCTGGACAGGGACAGCAGATGGGACATCTGGCAAGCACAGGGAACACTGAGTGAGTGTGGGGACGTTTCCCTTGGCAGCAGCTGCACTTCCATCAGGGAAGAGGAAATGTCAGAGCTTCCCCAGGGGGATCAGAAGGAAAAGCAGCCGAGCGGGCCGGGCTGTGGTGAGCTGCTCACATCTTTCTGGCATCCCAGTTGCTCTGAGGGAACTCCCTCATGTCACGTTATTGAACCACCTCTGCACTTAGCAAGACTGTGGCCCCCAAATCAATCAGCATTTATGTCTCCAGCTGCTTGCACCAATGACAGGGAATGTCCTCTAACGGTGCTGGGGCACAAAGTTACCTTGCACAGGTCATCTGACAGGGCCTTGTTCTTTCTCTGCTTCCTGTGTTTCTCCTAACCTTCCACTTGGAACTTTTACAGCATTTCTTTTTCTTTCCCCTTGATCAGTGCTGAAATGCGTGTTTCTCTTCCAAGTTTCAGTTTGTTCAGTGATCCCGTCAAGCCTTTTCTCAGAAGCTTTTATCATGGAATTGAGAGTTAATTTCAGCAATTTTGGTGATTTTCTGTGAGATTTATGCGAGTGTCCTGTTCATTGGGCACCATTTAGGACGGTACAAAAGAGAAAAAGGATGTTCTGTTTGTCAGTTCACTAGTGGAATATTCATGGATAGAGAGAGTGATTAGCTGAATTTTACATCTACTCCTAACCTGAAAGTGCAACAGGTAATTTGGGGAGAAATTAAAGCCTGATTTCTCCTTCTACCAGCCTGTATTCAAATGTAAAGTAAATAGAGCAGGGAGAGAATGTCAGTGTTCAGTTCCTGAAGTGCCTAATTAAGGTGTTCTTAAAGTAATGGAGATAAAATCTGGGTGGGCATTCCTAATTTCCAGCCACTCGTTGTCGATTTCATTGACTCTGAAAACAGCAGAGATGTGCACATCATACCTGATCAATCCATTTGGGGATGGTTTAGGTTCAGATTCTCTGAGGCTTTAGATTTTTAGATCGCTAGACAATGATTCCAGGAATCTAAATAGCTTTCAGAAATTAAACTTTTCTCCTTTTTTCCTCAGTCTTTGCACTCATGTGCACCAGAGACCTTCAGTGAATGGATTCCACTCTAATCCATCTCCAAGCTGAATCTCCCAGCTGTGCTCACATTGGTGGTTCGTGTGTCTCTTCTGCACAGTGCAATTTTAAAATCTTCGTTCCTTATTATCTCTGCCCTTCCTTTTCTGTTTTACCTTGCAAATGCATGCAGATGTATCAGATATGATACACCTAATTTCTGACGCATCAGTTCCTGTCTAGCAATTTCATTTTATCCTGTTCTGATGTTATGCTAGCCTTATATGTTTTATTCTAAGTGGACTCCTGTTTTCTTGCATGTGGAAGTTTTACAATGCAATGCTCTCATTCACCTGCTTTCATGAAACCCTTCATTAACAATAGCACAAGTAACTATGTGATTCCCTTCTGCTTTGTAGATTTGGGAAACTCAAGTCCTGCTCGGCTACAGCAAAACATACATGGTGCTTGGTAATTCCCCTAAGAGCTTAAGCTAATGGTAAACAACTGCAGCTTATTCATTTCACAGAAATTGGGAGAAAAGACATTGCAAATATTGAGGAATGTATGCAATATTGATGGGCATCCCTCAGTTATCCGGACAGACTGATGTCACTGGCAAAATTCCCTCTTTTCCAAAGGTTTTCATTTGCTTTGGCTGTGCCTCGTATGGCTGCAGGTCCCATTTCCCTTGATGTAAGGAAGTATCTTGACAGTTACTCTTGGTGTTATATCTTGCTAATTCTACACTTGGGGGAATTACTCAGTTCTGCAGTCCGTATTACATGCCCTTTTCTAAATGACTTTTATACTGTTTTCCCTCTCTCTGTGTTTTCACATGTGTTCAACAAGGTTTTCTTTCTAAGAATATTAATCACAATATCCCAAAGGATTAAAAAATGCTTAGGTTTTTTTCCCTAAGTATTTACTGAAGAAAAATAATAATAATAAAAAAACTATATGCATGCTGGATGTAAAATACAAACAGAAATAAACTTGAGAGTTCTCCCAAAAACCTTAAGGAAAAAACCCCATGTATTCTATAAAACCCAGAGTATTCATCTACAGCATACAAAAAATGGGCATGTTCTAGAAGAGAAAATTTGTGCAATGGTTCTGCACATGATTATATGCTTTCAAGATTTTTGCCCTTCGGGGGCAGTGCCATTCTCTGAACTGTAATGCTCCGAGCATGTTCTGCTCACCATGGCAGCTTTCTGCTCTGCCCTGGTACAGATCATCCTCCCAGCAAAGGGGGAGTGCAGCCACCACAACTCGCAGCACCTTCTCACACAGCAAGAACCTGAAGGAGAGAGATGGCTTTCACCAGCTGCTGCGGGTTCTAATAGTGCCACCTCTCGGCTCCTGAAAGCCTGAATTTCTGTGTTGCAGTGTGTTAGTTTATTGAGTCAAATGTCCTGTTATATAGTGGTATGTTCAAGTGTTCCCCAAGTTATTAGAGTTAGCTTCTCCCCTGTGTTATGCCCTCCTACGCAACTGTCCCTCGAGGAATCCCCTCCCTCTTCAGCAGATTTTTCCCTTTCTGTCAAGACAACCCGGCCCCTTTGCCCCATCCATCAGCCAAAACCCTACCCTTTGTTCCAGAAAGTTCCCTGTCTCTCACCCTAAGATCCAATCCCTATCCCAACGCTCTCTCTTTCCCTTGTTCTGATTTGTTGTAGCCCTCAAAACCACACCCCAAGAGTCGTTTATTGGTTACTATATGGTGTCCACCCCGTTTTGAAAGATTTTAAAAACCAGTGCACAGGGGTGCTGGGGCTTCTCTGAACATCTGTTCCTTTGGGAGTTTTCGCGTGCAGAACCTTAGTCCTGCCTCTCCTGATGAATTTGCTGCACTTTACACCGCAGAAGAGCCTCCTGTGCTTCCTCCACTTGGTCCTCCAGAGGTCTCTACTGCTCGGCATTTGGCCTAGAGGTTCTGGCTCAGGCAAAACCCTAACCTAGCCAGATCCCCACTCTTGCCATTGTCCCTGGAGCACCACAGAGCTAGCCAGGGCTGCGGAGGGCAGTGACAGTGACCCATGCCCCAGCATGTCACAGCCCCCAGAGCCACACCTGCCAGACCACAAACCCCAGCCCTGGTCCCCCCTGCTGGCCTCAGCAGCTCCTGGGCATCCTCACCTTGAGTGCAAAGGCAGCCTCAGGAGCCCCCCAGGGCGCTCTGGATCTAGGCTGCAGACACCCTAAAGCCAGCACTGAAAGGGACATGGATGGGGACTGCAGCTGGATCTTCAGTGCTCACCAGCCCTGACTACTCTCTAAGTGAACCCAAACCTCATTGGCAGCACCTTGAGCACATTGACCCTGCTTGCCCCTCCTGGAACGTGGTGTTCCCACATCCTACACCAGCCCTTTGCAGGGAGTGACCAGCTCCCAGCTGCTCTGCTACCCTGGCCTTACTTTCTGTTTGCCAGCAATGAACTTAACGGATACACTCCTGAGAAACCTAGCACAACATTTGCTTCTCAGGAGGTCTTCGGCAAAAAAACTCCACTAATCCCTAGTTTTTGCACAGAGAAGGAGGTCCTGACAAAGCATGAGGCACAGGCAGGGCTCTGGCATATGAATTCCTGAGCCGCAGGATTCCACCCATTGTTGTTCCTAGCTACTTTGCTGATATTTTAGAGCCAGTTCTGGACAAGGGCTGCTGCTGACAGGATAGGAAAATATGGAGAAAAAAAGGTGCAGGAGACAACAAAAAAAAAAAAAAAAAAAGGGGGAAAATCCTTAGAAATACAGAGCACAACAGAAGTCCTTGGAGATGGTTCAATAGCAAACGCCACCAGCAGTGAGCAGAGCCCGAGGTTGCTAACTGCCAGCCCAGGGGCTCCTCAGTCCCCTGCTGGTTTGTGTCTGATGCAGCCCTGCCTGGAAAGGGCTCCAGGCTCTGGTGTTCCCAGCTTGCTCCAGGCTACATTCTTAGCAGCACTGAAAGAAGAGGGGAAACAAAGAGCCATTTTCTGTGCTGCCTGCAAACTCTTCTTCTCCAGTGCCACTGCCAGAGATCATCCCTCTGTCAGCTTGGCACTGTGCCTGCTGCATCCTTGTCCCTGTCCCTTGCATCAGCTCCTGCACATCATCAGCACTCGCTGTCCCACATCATGAACAGAGAGAGCTGTGTCAGAAGAGCAAGGAGTGCATTTTCTTGGCCTTTCTAACAGACACAAGAAGCATGAGTCCAAATAACTTTGTTGTTTGTTCCTGCCCTCCTTTTCGATAACTCTTTTCTGCTTTAATGCAAAAGCCTCTTTTCCTACATGAATGGAATGATCTGGAATTGGCAGTTCCTTCAGGCTGTCAGGCACCATGGGAGTTTTCTCTTGTCTCTGATGAGGATTTGGTGAATTTTCCATTGGTCACTTGGTGGTGTCACCATGGGCTGAGCTCAGTGGCCGATTCTGCTGTCCCCAGGGGATGCATTGGGATGCCAAGTCCCTCACGGCTGGGATTCGGGGGAGGGCGGGCTCGGAGCGCCCAGGGCCTGGGCCCGTGAGGAGGTGCTGCTGGCGCTGGCTGTGCTCAGCCCACCGTGCCGAGCAGCCGCGGCCATGGAGACACAGGCGGGAGCTGTGGCCGAGGCCGGCAGGCGGCCCGTGCCGGCTCGCAGCTGCGAGGACGCCGGCAGCCTGTGCCCTGAGGCCGAGGCCGTGGCGGGCGGTTTGCGGGCAGGGCTTTTCTGAGCCGGCCGCAATGTGCTGCCTCCCATGTGGGCCCGGCTGCGGCAGAGGCAGGCGGGAGCGCGGCAGGGCCGGCAGCGGCGGGCAGAGGCCGCAGAGAGCAGCAGCCCGGCGGGGCCCGCTGCGGAGCGGCGTGGAGCTGCCGGGCAGCCCTCGGCCGTGTCTGTGCGCACAGGGCAGGAGCAGAGGCCGGAGCAGAGGCAGGAGCCGGCCATAGCGGCAGCTCGCCGTGCCCGGGGCCGCAGCCGCAGCTCTCCCCTGCCGGCCACAGCAGCAGCCGCTCGCCTCCGAGGCTCCGGCGCTTCCCGAAGACGAGGGGCCCGGCCCCCAGAACGCCCTGGAGCCCCGCAGCGAGAGGAGCCGCCGGCGCCGCAAAGGGCAGCGCAGAGGGCGCAGGGTGAGGAGGAGGACATGAGGCTCGTTCTGGGCCGGGCTGTGGTGGCTCTGCCCTGTCAGCCTTCGCCTTGAGCCCTTTGCTTCTTTTCCATGAGCCTTGATCCCCGTCCTTGGCCAAGGGCCCAGGCAGCCCTTTGCAGGGCTGCAGGAAAAGCTGCCTCAGTCACAGAATCACGGAATCCCTGGCTAGGAAGACAGACACTTTCAAGATGATCGAGTTCAATCTGTGGCCTAATACCTCAACTAAAGCACGGCACCGAGTGCCACATCCAGTCTTCTTTCAAAGGCTTGCAGGGATGGTGAGTCCACCAGCTCCCTGCAGGGGTCTGTCCCAGGAAGAACCAAGATAACACTGGGGCCTTCTACCCCCTGGCGCTTGGAGCTCTGGAAGTTTGTTTTTCTGCTTAGGCAAAGGCCATGGAAAAGGCCTGGGAAAAGTAGTCACAAATCGAGTAGCCTACAGAGCTCTAAATTGATGTGCAAGGAATACAGAAAAGACAGAAAAGAAAAAAGGCAAAACCCAAATGGCATCAGCAAAGTCTTGGGCATGAAGACATAGCTGCAAAGGGTCTTCTGAGCCCTCTTTCTTTGTATTTCTGGGAACCAGAGGAATCCTGCTTGAGCCTCTGGGGAGATGGGTTTGGGAGGTAAAAGTTCATGTCTTTTTTCTCCTTGGGGCAGCTCCTGTTCCTAGCATCAGCTGAGCCTCTCTGCAGCCTGATGCCTGTTCTGATTGTTGCAGCAAAACAACTGATGGCAGACAGAACACACTGACACTTGCAGAGACGTGACTTTTTCCAGTGCCAGCTGGGAGTGGGAGTCAGAAGAAAACCTCCCGAAAGCACAACTCCATTGGAAGATTGCCTTCCTTTTCATTGCGTAAAGAAGCTCTAGATCCACTTGTGAATTGTCAGTTGTTTGTTAAGGATGGGAAGTTTTCTTTCCTGATTTTTTTCATGTGGTTTGGAAGTGGATGAGGCTCTCGTTCATTCACAAACTCCAGACCAAAGTGCCTTTGGAAGATGGCCCACGTGGCAGTTTTTGCCCAGCCATGGTACTTGTGGATAGAAGAAAGCAAGGACAATGGTATTTGCAGCCAAAACCCAGCAAAGCTCGGCTCAGCCAAAACATCCTGGGGAGAGAGAGGCCTCCAGCTGTTCCTAGAAATCAGCAAGTTCCAGCCAAATGGTTGTGTAGCACTAAGTGCAATCTCTTTGCCTGGATCAGAGCTTTGCTCAGCTGAAGAAGCAGAAAGATCAGCAAGGAGCTCCCAAAGGCCCATCACATCTTTTTCATTTTGCTCATCTTGTGTAAGTTTGCAACTGAACGTGTGTTTGAAGTTGAGCTAATGAGAGAAAAAAAAAGTAAATAGAAGCTTTACGGTGGGGCCATGATATTCCACAAGAGGAATCACTGGTGTGCATTTAATTGGAGCTCTCTCAATCCTATAAAAGTATTGTAGCCCTGATTTAAAATAGGCTGATATGAACCAATTTGGAGAGACAGAGACTAAAATGGCTTATGGGTTTTTTTTTTTAAGAGTGAGAAAAACTACCCAAAAGGTGTTGTTTTGTGGCATTTTAAAATATACTACCTCAAAATCACCAACTGCAATAAATCAAGAGTTTAAAATGGAGTGTTTAGGTATATGAATAATTAAAACCACAAAAATGTGAAGATATGAATGCATGTTTTCATAAAAATCATGAAATTATAGACCAAAAAATACATGCCCTGAACTACAATGCAAAGGCAGGTAGAACTGTACTTGAATGATCTCTTTTTAGATTGCTGGAGTTTTTTCCTTGTGAAGAGGAGCTAGGGTATTGCTGAAGAAAAGTGGCACCAGCAGGACAGGGCAGCGTGCTGTGCTCCATGCAGAGGCTGCCAGGGGCTGCCCGAAGAGCGCCCTGCTGCAGCCAGAGCCCTCCTGGCCTGGGGCCCGGGAGCAAAGGGCCAGGGCAGCCACCTCTTCCTCGTCCTGACCCTGCCACCGCTCCCTGCTGCTGCTGCTGCTGAGGGAAAGAGAAGACTCTCCTAAGGCCCCGTGAACGAATGCACTTACGCAGCCATGGGGATGCCAGTGAAGGAAACCAGGTGTCACATAAAGCATGTGTGACCAGAGTCACAAAACACCACCTAAACATGGAATTGTTGCACCTCTCTAGGACAGGCAGAAATTTAAAGAATTAACTGGGGACTTGAGGGCAGAAGAGGCTGGAGGAGGCAAACAACTCTGAGGGGAAAAAACTACCATATCTGGAGGGGGAAACATCTCCGCCTTCTCAGAACTGGTCGAGGGAACATGTCTCTAATTCTCTCCAGAAAGGGATACTTTAGGTGAGCTCTGCACCTCCAACTGCCTTGGACCAGAGCCAGAGCCGGGAAGATTCAGTTATGTAAATGTTACGTAGATGGATGGATGGATGGATGGATGGATGGATGGATGGATAGATAGACAGATAGATAGACAGACAGACAGACAGATCTCATTACTGAAATCTCTCTTTACTGTCCTCTCTGTTGCTACACACATCAGAACTTGGTATCCAGTGCGCCGCTCAACTACAATCCCGAGATTGCTCTCCTGTTGCTTCAGTAACCCACACTCTTGGGGCATCTGGAGCATGTAGGTCATTATGGAATGCAATCAGACACCGAGCATTGCTGGGAACTGCACTCTTTGTGCATCTGTGCTTGGGCAAGTTCTTCTCTTGGACTCGACCACACTGATGGGGCTAAAGTGGCTGGAATCAGAAATGCAGCCCAGCCCCTCCCAGCTCCTGTGATCTCTCAGCACCAGCTGGAATGCAATTGATTTCCTGCTCAGTTCCCAAACACAACACACACTGATTCCCTGGGCTGCCAAAAGACATGGGAGCCGTTAACCTGAAAGTGATGTGTTTCTGCCAGTGCTGGAAAAGGGCAGGAAAGATGGAGAAAAAGCTCCCTGGCTCCCTGGAGAAGGAGAAATTACACAAGGCTTCTCCTTCTAGCAAACAAACAAACAAATAAACAAAAAAAAAAAAAGAAAGTGTTACCCACTCCAGTGTCTAAAGCACTTGGGTGCAGTGAAGGGATGTTTGGCAGGGAAACAGCCCTTGTGCTGAGCACTGGCTGTATGGATCTAAGGCAGGGATCTATGGAAGTCTGCCTGAAGGTCCCTCATGAGCCCCCATTGTCCAGGCTAAAGCTCCCTCAGCACCTCCTCACTGGCCTTGTGCTGCCCTCCCTTGCCCAGCTCCCCTGTCCTTCTGTGCACACGCTGCAGCCCCTCCATGACTTTCTGCTTCCCAGGGCCCACAGCTGCACACAGCACTCCAGCTGTGGCCGCAGCGCTGCCCAGCACAGGCCACGCTCACTGCCCTGCTCCTGCTGCCCCACTGCTGCTGGCACAGCCACCGTGCCCTTGGCCTTCTTGGCCCCCTGGCCCCACGCTGCCTCATCTGCAGCTGCTCACGGCCGCCAGCCCTGCGTCCTTTGGGCCCACGCAGCTCCCCAGCTACAAAGGTGCCCATTGCACTTCAGATACAGCAGGCACCATTGCAAGATGGCCTTCCTGTTCTATAACCACATCTTCTAAGTAGATATCATAAAGTTTGATAGGAATAGAATTCTAAGGGACTCTGACTAAATTATAATGGTCTTATTCAACTGTACAGGAAATTGCTCCTATGTAAATATTCCACCCTATCTGCCATCAGTAAGCATTGTTCTCTCTTCAAAACTAGGTTTGTAGTTCTTCAAAGCTCTGATATAGAAATTTAAAATATCCATTTCGCACTTTGTTTTTTTTTCTTCAGGCATGAAAGTGGTTTTTCTTTTGGCCTTCCTTGCTGGCCCTCTACACTCCACTGCTACTGGCCAAGCTCACATCTTCCTCTACAATTCTTAAACACCAGGAACATGAAATGTTCCTTTCTCACTCACCTCAGGATCTTCAGCACTGCTAAATACATGCTTCAGGTGATGACCTGCACTGGGAAGGGAAAATAAACCAGATGCTGTCAGAAAACTGCCTGGGCTGCTGAATCCCACAGAACAAGTCAACCCCAACAGAGATGATTTCCTGTTTCACAACATCCCTCCCGGAGACACATTTCATTCACACAGCCAGCAAGAGATCAGGACAATATTCTTGGCTGTGCCCACACTGCAGCCAGTTTAGCCAGTAAATGAATTGAAATATGATCAAGAAAATGCAAAGTGTTTTTCTTTAACACTCAATGCTCCTGTTCTACCAAACACATAAGACAGCTTCTGAAATTTTCTCCTTCAGGTACTCTTTTTTTTTATCACTCAGTGTCATGCACTTGTTCTGATTAACTTGCAGGAAACAGTTGCCCAGAAAAGCTTCCCCACAGTCCCCCTGCAGATGATGCAGTTCTATTGCCGAAGAGCACAGCAGCACTTCCTTTCAAAGGGAACAACTATTTTAGCACTCAGTAAAAGGTCAAGTTAGTAAAATCCTTTCATGACAAAATTTAAAAAGAAAGAAGCTTTCTCTGAATTCTGGGAACAACTGCAGAGTTTTTGGAAGGCTTTAAAGAAGGTCTGCCAGTCTACATTTTTAAAGGTGTCTTGCTTGTCCCAGCAAACTGAGGAAATGACAGACTCTGATGCCACAGACTCTCCCGTGGAGGGAACAGAGCCCTGCAGGTTCCCTTGCAAATGCTGCCCCTGTGGCTACAGACACCCCCTTTTTAGCTGAACCTCTTGACAGGAGCTTTACCAAACCATTGGCATCCTAATGCTCTTTCTCCTACAAAATCAGAAACTCAGCCACCAAGAAAGAGCAGGAAGACATGCAAGAGTCAGGTTAGGATACACCCTAACCTAAGCAGAAGGGAAGCCTCTACTTACGTGCAAAATTTGTAAAATAAGAAATGGAATAGGCAATGCCATATGCAGCAAAAGCTGCAGTGGCCAGATGGTTAATTATTGGCATTTCGGCAATTTTTCTAAAAGCTTAAAAAACAAGCCTCTTGTCAGTGGGCAGCTGCCTACTGACAGATGCTTTGACCAGGAAGGTTCTCCTGATCTGAGCAAGGCCTAGGGCTGCTCTGACACTCAGGCCTTCTGTGCACCAAGGCAACCTTCTGATGCCACTATGACGACGTGGCAACCATGCCCTGACATCACAAAGGGACAGCTCTGTGTTGGTCTGTGAGTTTATGCACAGCAAAACCCACCTTCCCTACAGCAAACACAAAAGAGCCTGGGAAGTTCTTCTCTGTCACAAAGCAGCAAAAATTCCCCTCATGGGCCAAACCCTGTTGTTCAGGGATCCAAGAGGAACTCCAGGAGTGTCCCAAGCACCTACAGCCTGTACCCCAGTTGAGCACTCAGATGGGACACAAGCAAAGGAAACCAGACCAAGACAATGGCCCACAGCATTGCACGTGTGAGAAATGACTCTCACTTTTAAAATTTTAAAGGTTTAGTAAACCTTAACAAAGGACTGACTAAGGAAAAGTTGCAGCATTGGGAGTCTCTGTGACTAGCAGCCACGTGCTCATCTACAAAAAGGATGCTCTGCCTTTTATACCCTTAGTCCCTCCAAAGGTTTTGTCAGTCAACTCTCTGCTGTCTATTGGTGGAGATTACTTTCTTGCATCTTGACTGGAGGTCAGGTGTTGTTACACCCTGCCTGCTGGTCACAAGCCAGCCCTCCCCAAATGCCCTGACTACCAAGGCTGTTACAAGGGGGAGGGGAAAGAGGACTATGGGAGGACATATCACAATACCATCACTACACATTTGAACATCCACATAACATCTGCTTCTTAATTGTCAGAGCCAACCATTGCATTACTCACCCAGATCACACAGAACCAGGAGAGAAGCCACTGTTGGCATCACAGCTGAAATCCTTCCTAACAAAACTCCCCACATATTTACACCTTTATTGGACATGCCCAGGGCTCCGGTGTGTGTACATCTCTGCCTTTCTTCCCCTTTGGCAGCAGTCGAACTGGCAGCATCTGCCCGCCAGCAGCAGCTGCTCCAAGCTGGGAACGCCACTGGCGGTGCTGATTTCCAGAGGCTTCTGTGTGCCAGGGGAAGCCAAGGCAGGAGCGGGTTGAACGGTGCTGGCGCTGCTGCTGCTCTGTGCCAGAGAGCCCCGGCTGGGCAGGGCACGGTGCCCACTGCGCTGCAGGCTCCTTCTCCTGCCACAGCTGGGCACACCTGGCAACAAGGCATGACAACTTGTGGGCAAGCCAAGGGGTTTCTGGGGCTGCACTGCTCTGCACACACCCAGCACACCTGCAGCACAGAATTTTACCCTCAAACAGCTAAACCAAAGGGAAACAGCTGGAAAGATTTCATTTTGACCATTCTTACCTGCTCAACAGAAGTCTTCAAAATGAACGTTACCAAGCAGGGCCCAATCGCTGCTGCCAGGTCAGGGTTAGAAAAGAGGCAATCCTTGATCTCAGCACTGGGTGTGTGGGGAGTCACTTCCCCAACACGTGCACACCCAGCAATCTCAGTTACTAGTTTGTATCCATGGATCTAAGACATATTCAATACTTTGCTGAAACTCACAGGCTAAATATTCCCCCAAATTATTTTATTTACTGATTGATACTTATTGACTTATTGATACTTAAATCACTTCTCCGAATTTACTGACATGAGAATAGGAGTGTCCTTTAGTCCCTGCCAGTCTTTGACACAGGTTCAGGAGGAGACCCATGCAAAAAATAACCCAGGACAAAACTGGGATTGCAAAGCAAATTCATTCTATTTGTTGCAGTAGCAAATCATACATACCAAGCCCTGGATTCCTAAAAATCTGCTGAGCAGGAGAAGGAGGTGGAGCGTGGTGCTCGGCAGCTGGGGCAGTTAGGCAGTGCACTTTCAGGACATCCCCTGGATCAAAACGCTGTGCATCATATCCTTCTCACCCTTCCAGCTCAGAACCAGGCCTTGTATCTCCTGCTAAGGATGTGGAATTTTCCCAGTTACAGCACCAGCTCACACATGGCTGGCGTGTGAGATGATGGCTCAGGATGACTCCATGACTCCCTGCCACCAAGGGCTCCATTATGCACAGCTCCCTTTTCAAAGCTTGACTGCCCACCGATTGACCTATACATTGTTTCTCTTTGAAAGGTCAAGGTCCCACTTGTTAAACAAGACACTTTCCTTCACTGTCTTGTCAACCTGCTCAAACATGGATCAAATACAGCTGGGCCTGGGACACGACTCTGGTTCCTGACACAGTTGTTTGGGAAATATTCCCAATGATCAAATTCTCCTTTGGCGGTCAAGAGCCTCCTAAAAACACCTTCTTCCCTTTGAATGCATTCCAGCTACTTTCTTAGCAGGAGCACTCTCCTTATTCTCAAGGCTAAGATAGCCACTTGCACACAGTAAGCACTGCAGAGGGGGAATACATGGTTCAGCACTCCTGTTAAAGCTAAAGGAATTCACAAGACTAAGCCCTATTTGTTACACGCCTCTCCTTCCTATTCTGGGAATCAAACACAAGCGTTTCATCAATACACCCTGCAAGTGCTCTTGCTGAGTGAAGCCACATTGCTGTGTCAATAAAGCAGCCGGGACTCAGTTTCTTCATGCAGGGAAAGCCAATTCTTTATTCACATAACTCATTTTTATACTGTTTTCACAGACCTCGTGTTCAACTGGCTGGTAGTTTTCTTTCCAAACAATTCATTGCTTAGAAGGTGTTTTGGTGTGTACATGCTAAGACTCACTCTTACTCAGGTGATTACATTTTTCCTTTATGGACGCTCATGGGAGAGATTTCTTGTTTATTACAGATGCAAACAGTTTTCTTAGCACAATAGCTTGTTGTGCTAACTGCACTTATTCTTATGACTTTTCCCATAGGAAGTTAGCTGGCTGCACGTAGAAGACGTAACAGGCCAGCTGGGAATTTAGCGCAGAGCAAGGCCTGATTTTAAAAGACCTTTCTTTCCTAGTCTCCCTACCTGTGTGCAACACATTGTGATTTTCTTTCAGAAATTAATGAAGAAAACACAGATTGCCTACTGAGATTATGCTGCTCTCTTCCAAATCAGCTCACTCCTCAAGCAAAACCCTCAGACATATCCCCGACTCCCTCTCTCCCAGCAGCTCAGGCTGCTCCGGCCTCTGCCGGGGCTCTGCTGGGGCTCCAGCCCGGGCAAGGCCGGGCCCGCTCTCACCTCACAGGTGCTGACAGCTCTGCACCACAGGAGACCTTCCCGAGCACCCTCTCTGATCTTTCTGCTTTCTCACTTGAGCAAGGCTCTCCTCCAGCCAAAGAGATTATTGCATTTAGGGATCCAAATCCAAGTGGCAGGAACCCCAATGCTCTCCAGTCACAGCTGAAGGCCTGAACCTGCACAGGATGTCTTGGCTGCCCCACTCCTCCTTTGGTTTTTCCCGCAATGCCATTGTCCTTTCTGCCTCAACTACAAATACCACAGCTGTGCCATAACCAGCCAGTGGGTGGTATTCCAAAGGCAGTGTGATCTGGAGAGGATGAATCAAAAAGAGCCTTCCTCACTTGTGAAACCATACAAAAGAAGCCATAGGTGGGACTTAGCACCAATAAAAAACAACTGGTAATTCAGAAGGAAATGTTGAATTTTCTGAAGGGGTCAGAAGGAGGAGAATCTTCCAAATGAGTTGATGTTTCAGAAACTTCATTTAATTACAACCCTAATCTATAATCCTATGGTACAAAACTCTTCCAGCAACCCTACTCTACAATCCTACTCTAAATTGGTAACAGAGATAACATCTTGACATGATTGTTATGTTCTCGTCTCCTAGGGTTAGGGTTAAGCTTTGGGTTTGGGTTAGTATTTAAGGTTAGGGTGTTAGGGTTTAGGGTTAGGGTTCTTCTTCACTGAGCTGATGAGTGGTGCCAGGATGAATGCTGGCTTGGCTGAAGTTTTGTAGATGTTTGTAGAGCACTTATCAATGCCACAGTGTCATGGTTTGACACTGGCGCAATGCCAGTGCCGTCATGAAAATACCTTTCTGCTGTGAGATGTGACTAGGAATAAGCAAAGCAGGCTCTCACTTAGAAATAAAGAAAATTTTATTAACTAAACTACAACTCTAAAAACCAAGAAACACACAGGAAAAATGAAAACTTTCTAAAAACATTTCCTCCTCCCCCCGCTAAATTCCAATACATCTATCCCCCAGATCAGCAACTCTTAGTCTATCACCACTTTTTAGATAATGAATTCTCAATTCATCAAGAGGAGAGGAGTCTTTCTTGTGCTATAGGTTTCTTTTGGAAACATTGTTGAAACTTCGTGTGTTCCCATGTCACTCGTGGCACCGCTTGGAGTACATCTGCTGTCGTGACCTCCTCTTTCTATGCTTAGCGCTCCCACCACTGCACATGGACTAGAACTGCATCTAGGGTTGTCTTTTCAAGGATGCTTTGTCTCGCTCCAAAAAGAGCACAGTCTCACCTTTGGGACACCTGTCCTCCCCAGATTTCACCCCCTGGGGCCGAGGGGTACCAAACTGAACCCTCTTGGCTCTGAGCCATTGCCTCCCCCTGGATGCAGTCTCTGTATCACAAGCAACTTGGTTCTGTCTATGACTATAACAAGAAGAGTTCAGCTAAGCCACTCCATCATCTCTTCCCACTTAAGATTTTTCTCTCTCTCTTCTGCATCTTTCACTTGCCCAGACCTTCACACTTGCACATTTCCTTCTTCCATTTCATCTCTATCTCTCTTTTAGGAAAAGTTAATGTTCTGCAACGTTTTCATTGTCCAAAAAAGGGTTAAAAACTCGGGCTCCCACCACCCAGAGATTCTCACAACACGGCCGGCCGGACACCTTCTTGCTGCACGCCTTCTTCTCTGCGGGCCGGGCTATGCTGCCAGCACATGATATCAAATTTCAAGGTGGCACAAGCTCGCACTCTCTCTTTCTGTTGGGGGGGGCGGCCTGCCCGATGCTTCCTGGTGCTTCTCCCATCCTTCCATGCCGGGGCCTCTTCACCTCCCATCTCTGTCCAAAGCCCAGCCTACCTCACCCGGCCATATGGCTGCCCCTCTCCCGCCCAGCAGCAGCAGCTGGACAGAGGAGAAATCCGAACTCTTTCCCCGACGAAAACCAAGAGAACTTCCCATGGGAGTGCTCTGTTTTTTAACCCCTGTGTTCGCAGAGGTGTATGCATTGTCCCCAGTTGCCACACCAGGTGCCAGTATTAAAATCTGAACACCTATTGGTGACCACAGCATATCCCTGAAAGCCTTCTTCCCTTCTTCCTCTCAAACCACTACGCACAGCCAGCTCTGTGATGTCACAATGCCCTCAGTGATGTCACCAAATCCTCTCTGTGATGTCATACTGCCACTCTGTAATGCCACAGCACACACTTTGACCTCACAGCCAGCTCTATGATGTCACACAGCCATGCCATGATGTCACAGCCTGCACTGACATGTCAGAGAATCCCCTCTATGATGGTGTGTAGTAAACCCCTCAGGTTTAGCCAGGGCCCCTTGGAGAATAGAATGCTGACAGAGCGGCAAAGAAGTTTCCTGTCTCCAGGGACATCCGCCTTGTACCTTATCCCTATAGCCATGTAAGGCAATATGTCGTTAACCCTACTATTGGTCACTTATGGTCACTCTAACACCTTTGCCATTGGTCAGGATTGGATCCGGGCCAAGGGTATAAAAGTAGCATACTGTACCCCTCCTAACTCGGAAGAAGAAGAGCTGAGACCCTTCATGGACCCTCCAATAAAGCCATACTCGTGGAACAGCCAGCGTCTTCTGCTTCTCCTCTCTCTACCGTCTGCTGGAGTCTTAGGCCAAGGGAAAAGCTACCTAGCAAGCAAAGAACTTGAAACCATAAGAGCTGCCTAATCACTAAGAGCTGAATATTCCCTGCTTGCTAGGGCTGTCCCGCGGCCTTGGTCTGAGAGCGAGCTGGCTTCTAGCACCCAGTCCCCTTCGGGACTGAGCTCTGGAGCTGTAACAGCTTGCCTAGGATAAGACCAAGCAAGGCTCATTTAGGTTTAGTGCAAGGCAGCCTCTGGGGCACAGGGACAGAAGCAGAGTGCTGAGGCTCCCTGCCTGTGCTGCCAGAGTGGCCTTGGACTGAGCCTTTCAGGGTGTGCAAACAGTGTCTGCCTGGGTCAGCGCTGTCCAAAATGCTGCAAATGCAGCTGATAATTGATTCCTCAGAGGAGCTTGCTGTGTCAGCAATAGCCAAGGAATGGAAAAAGGATAATCTCAATATATAGTAGAGAAGACAATTGATAGCCTTGCTTCAACTGGGGCTAAATCCACTGCTAATTATGCCAACATCTTTGAATGCAAGGTTTAATACACTTTGTGTCTTCATTAAGAATCTCAAAAGGGCATGTTCAGCAATTGGGAATGTCAAAGGTCTTAAAGAGCATTTGAATAAAGTAGATCTCCAGCAATAGGGCATTTAGTTTAGCACTTCTTTTGATCTCTTTTTCAAATAAAGGAATTAACCATAAATTAGGACTACTTTGCAAAAAGCAGATGTTCTCTCTGAGATTTAGCAGGAACAGACAGCTGTTCCTCACATTCAGTAGTCACCGATGTCTTTAATTGCATATAAACTCTAATGAATTCCCATCTTAAAATGGGTACCATAACCCTTTCCTGCTTAGCAGAATTGGTTTTGGGTACTTGCAGGAGCTCTTTCAATGTTGATGACTGCTGATGGATTAACAGAATAGAGAAAATGAAGTCTCTTCCACCACAGAATATTAAATGGCTGCTAGATAACATTTTGTCTGATCAGAAAATAAGAATGGTCTCCAGAGCATTTCAGGTTTTGATCTCTCAGCCAAATCTGCTGTGCAAGGAGCCTGTTGGTAGTAAATATTTGTCTGTGTTTGATATAGTTCAGTTCAGAAAATGGGCAGAGAGATTTCAGAGACAATATGAGAAAACACTCGTGTTTTGGTTACATTTCAGTCCCCTGTGTAGCATTTTTCTTTCTCTATGCCCCTATTTGAGTGGACATTATAAGAAAAAATGCCATTACGATTGGGAGGGGAAATGGCATTAAAACGTGGAGCTGCTCAAATGCCAGGGCAGTCTTATGCCAGGGCAGAATTACCCCAGGGGTCTGGGTAATTCTCTAAGACACCCTGAGGTTTGAAACAGCTCTTTGTTGGAAGCCCCAAAAGCATTCTGCCAAAGACACCAGCTGGTCACTGATGTTTCTCATCCAGCTGCCAGGCAGCAGCCATCTCTGGTGGGCTGGAGTTTTGAGGTGTGTTCTAATCCTGCCCTTTGCTGTGTGCCACTGAGCAAAGGGCAGAGCCAGATTAGACATTTGGCACTTGACATCAGTTACAAAAATGGAATCATCCTTTTATTAGAAATCTCTCCATTTCCTCTCTATGGTACATTTCCATATCTTCAGTGTGGGTTTAGACAATTTCTTAATGGAAATCAAAGGCAATTGGACATTTCATGCATTGTTCATGCAGAGATTGTGAAATAATTTAGTAAAGGTAGGAAGTCTTCCATAGGGCCAAGGCTCTGGTTGGAGCAATTCGTGCTGAGGGGTTGGTGGTTCTGTTTCCAGGATGCTCAGCTGCTTTGCCCGTTTCTGGATCAAGGGGCTCTGGGTGCTGTTTTGCTGCTCTTGGCCAGAGAGGCTGGCAAGAAGCAGAAGCAGCAGAGGCAGATCCTTGTTTGCAGTGAGGCTGGTGGGTAAGGAGCTGTGTCTCTGTTGCGGCAGTGCTTGTGCAGGGGGTTCATGCCAGGAGCCCTGAAGTCGTCCAGCGTGACGCCCTGCCCGTGCTCTGGTCCTGCCTGGGGAACAAGGCGCTGCCTGTGCGGAGCGCCAACGTCCGCACCGTGGCCACCAAGCTCGCCTCTGCCCTCTGCAAGGTGATGGGCACCCAGCTGAAGAAATGTGCTGCCAGCAAGCCTCCACATGTGCGGGAAAACCTCTCCAGAATGTTGGGCTGGTGAAGGCGAGATGTTCTCCAGAGAGCTGAGGAAGCGCTGAGTTGGACACCTCTGGATTTGCCTTTTTAGCTGTGCCAAAAATGATGAAATCCTAAGGAAGGGTGTGCATCTGCCCCTGCTCTCTCCATTGCCCTTCCTAGTCATGGCATGGGGGGCCTGAAGCAGCTCCAGATGGAGGACAAGGTGAAGGCAATCATGGCTCAGCCTCGCACAGAGGTGAGGGGGGAGCTGGGCCAATCCCTGCTGGGAGGAAGGGTCTTGTGGCAGCCCAGAGAGGCTGTGCACATTGCCAGGGAACAGCTGTGCCTGCATGTGCCCCTGCAATGAGCTGTGCTGCTGCCAGTGCCCCTGGAGCTGTAGGGCTGCTGAGCTGTGGGGCAGGCAGAGGAGCAGGAGGGTGCATGTGCAGCTGAGCCATTCCTGGAGAGCACAGGGCTCTGGGCTCCCTGCTGTCCCAGGGCAGCCCAGAGGCCAGGCTGTGCCTGTGCCGGCTCTGGGCAAGTGGCTCAGGGTTTTGCCCTGGCCTGCCTCAAGTGTCTGCCAGCAGGAGCATGTTTCCCTGTGCAGCTGTATAGACATTTCCAGGAAATGTGTCCCAGGAAATATGGAGCTTCAGCTGCTTTAGGTTTGCATGGTGGCCTCTGTTAAACTTTGTGTCTCCGCTTTGCAGATCTGACTGGTTACAGTCTTACTGAGAAGTTTTCTTGGGACACTTCCAATGTTGCCTCACCCACAAAGTCCTCGCCTCCCATCCAGAAGAGCTCTCTGTCCTCCAAGCTCAGGAAGAAGCTGCCACCAGTATGGAGAGTGCTTGAAGAATAGGATTGATGCGTTAGGCTTCATAGTTACAGCTGTACATATGTTCTGATCTTTAGATGTAGTTTTGAATTAATGTGTTTTGATTCTGTCTTTAAAATTTTATGACATATTTTTAATTGTATATATTTTATTTTGATGATGAAAAAAAAAATGGTCAATAAATAAATAAATAAACCAAGAGGAGAATGTGAGACCAGGACCTGCTAGCCTAGAGATTATGGGACGCAGCTCAGTCAATGTGCCAGTGTCTCATCACATCCTTTCCTCATTGACCTCTCCTCTTCCTCTTTAGCCATGTTTTCTTTGTGTCATTTGTGCTGCTGTTTTCAACTTGTCATTGTAACAGGGCCACACATTGACAGGTTTGGGGGACAATGGATCCAAAAGATCCTGTCTAGTCAAAGGTTTTCTACCTAGGTGTGTTCTGTGCTCACCAAAGGCCTGAGCAAAGAAACCAAGAGAAGTGTGCCCAAACCCCAAAGCTTTGCTCCTTTGCAATCTCCCACAGATCTGGCTCACAGGTGTCTTCAATCACAATTCCACAGGTAAGAAGAGGTCATGTATTTCACTGGGAAATGATGCACTGCTTTGGCAAAGTCACCTGTATATATATTTACCGGGGACAGCACTCCAGCTGTGTTGTTTGCACCTTGTTTGCAGAAGGATGAGTGCACTGGGAGGCCAATAACAAGTGACAAGGTCTCCTCCAATCTGCACTGCAGCCTGGGTGCCATTCAGCCCAGAGCTAGGGGATCATTTGTTCCCATGGACCAGTGCTTGCCAGTGGAATGAATTCCTGCACAGCTGGAAGAAGCAATTCTGGATTCAGCTCCAGCTCTTGGTGGGCCGCATGATCATTGACAATGATGCACTTCCAGAAATTATTCTGCAGTTTCCTTTCATAGTCGTTTGAAGCTTTTAAACTTCACATTTCAATTTGCTTTGCCTTAGGGAAAAACACTTCTGGGCCTAGTGCAACTGTAACCTTTTGACAGCAAAGTCCTCATAGTTGCCAGCTTCTGATGTTACACAATGTCACCTGGCTGCCTGTGCTTGCTTAGCTCTGGGTCTAGTCCCAGCCTAGTAAAGCCCAGGCAGGGTGGCACGTTGCAGGGAAAACTGGTCCGTGAGCTTATGGGGTTGCCATCAGCAGCAGAGTGAATGTGCCCTTTGGGGATTCCTCTGGAGACAAATTTATTGACCTACTCCATGCCACAATATTATCTTAGATCTTTCTGCAATATTCTAGAAAAGGCTGTGAAACATCACATCTCCTTGCACAGCCACTGTTTGAAGAGGGGCATTTTTGTCCCTCCTCAAAGTCATTGCTCTTAAACACCAGAAGCATGAACATCCACCAACAGGAATGATGGATGGTCCTGCTGCTGCTGCTGCAGAGCACTGGGCAGTGCAGACCTGGGTGTTACCAATATGAGCACTTAATTAGCATTTCATGCTCCTTCAAGCTGTCCAGATCCCAGGGCTTTTTGTTTCAAAGCAGCCACTGCACCATCTCTAGGGAAGAACAGGAAATGGGAAAAAGCGACTGCCAGCCTTGCAGGGGTATGGGGGAAAACCTGAGGTGTCTGCATCAAGAGATGAATGGGAAGAGTGTAATTGCCAAAGCAAACGCTTCGTTAGGATAGCAGGAGCAGTTCTTTACTGCATGCTTGCATGAAGATCATTTGGGATCTCCTTTTTGTGTCTCATGCAGAAAAGGAGCTCTTAATAATCCCACGCTACTTAAACCAGATTGGGATGTAGCTCTGTAGTGGTTCACAATGAAGCAGACTGCCTGCTGTGTCACTGCCAGCCCTGCTGAGCCTGCGAGGGACTGTAGTGTATCCCATGCCTGTTTTGCCTCCAAGCAAAGCTGGGTTTTCCTTATAGGTGTGGAGTAAATACAAGAGTAATAAAATGGACAATTAAACTGGCCATATTGGAGGATATGCTCATGCTTTTGCATGTCAGTCCTGCACCTCATGCTCCCAAGGCTTGTTATTCATCATGAAATATTTTAACAAAAAACCTCAGCTCTCATGTTACATCTGAATAAAACTGCATCAAATCATCAAGAATTTTGCTGTCAGGAACAAGACATGAGCCTTCCGACACTCACGTGCAGCTGTCCTGGATTTCTGCAGCCCTTTGTGAAAAGCTGCTGCAGACAGAGTGTTTGGAGTTGGTTTGGGCCTTTATGAAAGATCTGTGGAGCAGTGTGCAGGGCTCTCCTGGCAGGAAACTGTTTGTCCAAGCCCAGGGACACGGTGCCGGCAGGAGCGGAGCGGCCCCGCTCCCAGCCCGAGTCTGTGAGCTGAGCCACGCCGGGGAGAAAAGGCAGCGAGGGGCTCCAGCCCAGCTGCTTCACTGCCCTGCCCGCCCCATGGAGCTCTGCCATGGGAGAAAGCCGACGCCGGACGAGCCCCCGAGCTTCCATCAGCTGCTGGAACTGCTCCGTGACAGCTCCTGTTCTTCCGAGAGAGACCCCGGCGCCTTCTTGTAACGCGTGTCATGGGGGGATTCTGTTTGTTAATAAACTGTTGGGGGTTTTCACTTTCATCTATTAGTAATAATTTCCTATTGCTGGAAAGGGATTGTTGGAACACTTTAAAGGAGACGACTTATTGCACAATATCCTGTTTGAAGTTTTCTCAAACTGTGTGAGACAGATGGCTTCACACAGGAGCATCCCCAAGGCTGCTGAGGGGAAGCCACAGAGGAAGACAAACCCAGTATTTCTGAGGGAGCTCCTTGACACCAACCCAACCTGAGTTGTCAAACAGCAGACCTGATGTTTTGAGACATGGGCCACAGGGGAAACCTTTCAGTGTGTTTGGTCCAGGCTGGGTTATGCTCAGGCCAAAGGTGTGTCAGTGTGTTGGATAATACTCTTTTCTTGACCTAGAGATGGGGCAACTGAAAGGTGTTCTAAAAACTTGTATTCAGTTTTCAGTCCTATGAGAAGGGTGAGACAATACAGATGTTATAATTCACGCCATCACAATCAGAAGCCAACTATTTCCTAATTATGATACATTATAATTAGGTGTTTTGGTCTATCAGCCTTTTGCCATGCCACGTTGTGAATGCCTTAAAGCCAATTATTAAAACTGCCCCTCGTGGGTCCCACGACAATGCATCTCTCATAGCTCTGTTTTTCCAAAATCTTATTTGCAAGGCCATCTTTTGGAACTTTTTTCCAGCTCCATTTCTCTCTCAACAATATCTGTCCTATTCCATGGCATTTTTAAGTTAGCATTTCTTGTCTCAAGGTTTATATACAGATTCATACTCTGTGGGTCTTCTGCTAGGCCCTAAAAGCTTTCTACATATCCATTTCCACATCAGTGCACTTGGCTCCTTCTCTCCTCATTGTGCCTGGCAAGCACAGGAGCCCAGAGCTCCTGCAGAACCCATCACAGCACTCAGTGGGAGCAAACTTGTGTCCAGTCCTCACCTGGAGCTGTGGTGCCCAGCATTCCACCACATTGGAATGAGGAACTGTTCCTGCTCTTTCAGAAGGAGCTAAGGAGGTTTGGCCTTTAGATCAATTGTCTGCCAGCTCCTGCAGTGCCTGGTGCTGCTCCCTTGCCAGAGGCACCCCAGGCCAGGGGGGCACATCTGGGCTGCTGTGTCTGCCTCTGGGGCTCCCTGTTCTGGGCAGTGAGGAGGAGCTGCAGAGGCTCTGCAGGACTGACAGGATGGGCTTTGGGGCTGGCAGGAGAAGCTGAGGGACCTGGACTGCTGGAGCTTCTGCAGAGGAGGTCCAGGGCTCATTCTGCAACTGCTCCAAGGGTGGTTTCAGAGAATCCCAGAATCAGCAAGCCTGGAACAGGCCATGGAGATCATCAAGTCCACCCTGTGCCCTGACACCACCTTGTCTCCCCTGGGCCTCCTCTCCTCCAGGATAAACAACCCCAGCTCCCTCAGCTGCTCCTCACAGGACTTGTGCTCCTGACCCATCCCCAGCCTTGTTGCCCTTCTCTGGACACGCTCCAGCCCCTCCATGTCCTCCTTAATTGGGGGCACCAGAACTGGACACAGCACTCAAGGTGCTGCCCAAGCAGTGCTGAGCACAGGGGAAGAATCCCTGCCCTGCTCCTGCTGGTCACACCATTCCTGAGCCAGGCCAGGAGCCATTGGCCTTCTTGGCCAGCTGGGCACACTGCTGGCTCATGTCCAGCCTGCTGTCCATCAGTCCCTGGCTGCTCTCCAGTCCCTCTGGCACCTTGTTGAGGGTGAGAGGCAGGGAGGGAATGGGTCCAGATCCAATCCTTCCTGAAATGTGGTGTTTGCTGGCACTGCCAGTTCCCAGATCTTGATATTTCCCTATTCTGGTACAGCCCAAGTGCAGCAATTTGCTGGCAAAGAAAGTCAAAACCAAGCAAAGACCTGGTACCTAGAGCAACTCAATCTCGGGTTTGCTGACACCGCCAGTACCCAGATCAGGACTGTTTCAGATGCCTGCACAGCCTAATTCCAGCAGTTTGCTGGCACAGAAAATTAGCATCTGGAAATTTCTCAGTGCTGGCACATTCCTCACCCAGATCTGGTGTGTGCTGGCACTGTCAGTGCCCACATCTGGCAATTTCCCTCTTCTGGCACCACCCATGTCCAGCAATTTTCTGGCAAAGAAAGCTAAAACCTGGCAATTTCCCCTTGCCAGTACCGCCCAATCTGGAGTTTGCTGGCAGCAGGACCCCAGGAAAGAAGGAAGGAAAGAAGGAAAGAAAAGAGGAAGGCATCCAGATCCAGTCCTTCCTGGAGCCTGGAGCCTGAAATGGGCTGTTTGCTGGCACTGCCAGTGCCCAGATCTGGACATTTCCCTATTCTGGCACAGCCCAAGTGCAGCAATTTGCTGGCCCAGAAATCCAAAACCTGTGGCAGCTTCCTCCTACTGGGTCTGGCTCCACCCACATCTTGTTTTTCATGTAACCAGAACCCAGATTTGGAAATTTCCCTGTGTCAGCAGAGCCCAAATCCAGCAGATTTCTGTCGCTGGAAACGACACCACCCAGATCTGGTGTTTGCTGGCAGTGCCAGTGCCCAGATCTGAAAACTTCCTGGTGCTGGCACAGCCCAAGTCCAGTGATTTGCTGGCACAGAAAGCCAAAGTTTGGAAATGTGCAGGTTCTGGCTCCAGCACCATCCAGCTCTGGTGTTTGCTGGGACCGCCAGTGCCCAGATTTGGAAATTTCCCGATGCCTTCACAGCCCAGGTCTAGCAATTTGGTTTTAGCTAGCTTAGGAAGAGAAGTTTCTTTGGACTGTGACTTTCCTTTTTCTTGGAACTGTTTAAACCTGCTCTGGACTCAAAACCCAGAAAAACACCGGCAGCTCACACCTGTGGCCCACCGAGTTCTGGGACGCGGCATTCCAGAACCAGAGGGACTTAGAAGAGACCGAGTGAGCCAACTACAACCCACAAAAAGGACTTCCTGAATTTGCCATCTCTTCACCACTGTCAGAGGTTTGATTTAATATTATTCATTTTTCATGTTTGTGAATACTTTACTTGTTTAATAAACTGGGTTTTTTTCACTTTTCTCCAGGGAAGTATTTTCCTGAACTAGCAGGGGGAGGGGCTGCTTGAACTTGCTTTCTAGACAGACCCCTTTAGGAGGTTTCCTCTCCAAATTTGCCCTAAGCCAGCACTAACAGTCATCATGAAAATTGCACCAGTGGCCTAATTTCCTGGTGGCAAATCTTGTGACAGAAGCTTGACCTCGTTCTCCATGAGAGATTCTTGGGAAGAGCAGACAGGAGAAGATTCCTGGAAAACTGAAACAGCTTTACAGAAGTGAAATGAAAAATGAAAGAAACGATCCAAGATATTTCCCTCTATTTGTTTCTATGGTCTCCTTTTCCATGTTGCATCCCAGTAATTCCAGATGCACCTCACCTCTAGGATCGATGACTTAGTGATTTTTAGACACTCTAAAATACCATGAGCCACACACAGTTTTCCTTCCCCTGTTTTTACAGGAAAGCAACACTGGAGATGTAAGTGCAGTGCTTGGGTCAGGTAGGAATCCTACCCCAAGGGAAGGTGGCCCGACAGTGTTTTACCCTCAGCAAGGACAATGCACAGCAGCAGGCGAGGGGATCGCTGTGCCAGTGCGCAGGAGTCAGGGCTCTGCATCCGGGCTCAAGGCTGCAAAGTTCCCGTGTTTGGGCAGACGGAGGGGCTGTCCCCGGGGCGCGCGGGGCTCGAACGTGGGGCTCGTGGGGCGAGCGGGGAACGGACACGGGGACGAACGGCCCTGGTGCTTCAGTTGCAGCGGCGGCAGCGGCAGCAGCGGCGGCAGCAGCAGCAGCAGCGACAGCAGCAGAAGCGAACACATAGTTTTAAACACTCTTTCTATTCCTCTTTTCCTTTCTCTCTTTCTTTCTTTTTCTCTCCCTTTCCCGCGGTCGGGCACCCTTCTCTCGGGGTCCCTTACCCGGCGTCCCTCTCCTCTCCCCGCCTCCCTGTCCCCTGCCGGGCCGGGCCATGCCCCCGGCCCGCCCCCGGCCCCGGGCGGGGCTGCCCCGTGCCCGGGCCCGACCGTCCCGCCGCGGTCTCGCCTCCGCCTGGCTCTGGCCGTTCTGGCGGTGGCGCTGCCGGGCGGGAATCAGTGCTAGGGGCCGAAACGGCGTCGCCGCCCTTCGGCTCCGCCTGGCCCGAGCCCGACCCCGGCCCCGGCCCCGAGGCAGGGTCCAGTCCCGGCCTCGGCCCCGGCTCCTCCCGGGACCCGCGGAGGACACACGCGGCGCGGCCGCTCCCGCCGCCTCCGCTGCGGCTTCCCCGGCCCGAGCTCCGCCGCTCGGCAGCGCGGCCGCCGGCCCCGAGCCTCCCGTGCCGCGTTCCCGGAAGCGAACGCCTGGGCATGGCCGGCCCGGGGCGGGTGAGGGGCGCTCGGGGGCCGTTGCTGGCCCCGGGCCGAGCCCTGACCGCCACGTACTGCCCGCAGGTGAGGCGCAGGAGGCCCTGCAGGAGCGGCACCGGCTGCGTTCGGTGCTGGGGCGCGCTCCAGCAACAGCCATGGACCAGAGAGCCCCCAGAGTGCCCAAGCTGGTCGGCGTGGAGGACCAGGAAGAAGGCCCTGGTGCTGTCCCAGCACAGCAGACCGAAGAGGTGGTGCCGTTCCAACCACCGCAGGAGGGTGAGTGGCTGAGCTGGGCTGCAGGGCTGGAGCCTGCAGCTAACTTGGCCCTATGCCATGCCATCCCATCTCGTCCCATCCCCTGGGGAAATGCCCATGGACAGGACGGAAGAGGGGCCGGGCAGACACCCCGTAGGAGCCGTGCTCCATCCCCCTGGAGCATCCTGGGGCTCTCCCTGCCTGGGCAGCGCAGGGCTGGGCTGTGTTCTCCGGCCTCTCCCGCAGCCCCTCAGCTCTGGCTGCGCTCACTCTTTGCCAGATGCAGCCCTGGAGCACACACAGCAGCAGGAGCGCACCCGTGGCCGCTTCCGAAGAACAGCGCAGGTACCTGCAGCCACCCCCACCTGGGCTGGGCCTGCTGTCCCTGCTCAGCCCAGCACCGTGTGTGGAGCACTCCATGCAACATCCCCGGCTTCTTGCCCATCTGCTACAGATGGTGTGCAAATTCATGAAGAGGATTCGGGAGGAAGAGACCAGCGTCATGGGCACTGTGGTCAGAGTGTACCCTCCCATCTTCAAAACCAACACCAGTGCTGCCCTGCTGGATATGCTTGTGGAGGAGGGTCCTTCCAGTCCAAAGCAAGTAAGCAGCCTGTGGCCTGGCATCCATCCTCACAGCAATTGCTTGGCCTCCCAAGCCACGCCTGCTGCTCACTGTAAGCCTTGAGGCCATGGCGGTGTGCTGGCAAGGGAAGCACTTCTCTGGGGCAGTTGGGCACATGACTCCCTCTGGCAGCTTTCCAAGTCTCCTCTGCCTCTCCAGGTGCCCGCCATGATCAGGTACATCCACCAGTGGTTCGTGGCAAATGAGTTTCCTGAGTACAACCTGTACAGGCCCCTTCTGGATCTGACAGAGGCACAGCCCGCTGATGTGGTGATGGCTCTCCTGCGTGTGGCCCCATCATGTGACAGGTACAGGGCCCACGGGCCCACAAGGCTCAGGGCTCAGCAGCTCATCACCCTGTACAGCCTGTCCCAGTGGTCTGACACACAGAGAATTCCAGGGCCCTCTGGCTCCTCCCTTTGCCAGTCCCCAGTGTTCTGCCATGCTTCTTCCCTGCTCCTCAGGGGCCAGTCCCCATGGGGCTGGGCTGCCTGCGTGCTGAGGGCCAGTGGGCAGAGGCAGAGCTGGCAGCCAGCTCAGCTCCCCACTGCGGCCCAGGCCACAGTGCTGTGTCCCAAACCCCCTGAGACAGAGCTCTAACCCCACAGAGCTGCTTTGACCATGTGGAAGACCATCATGTGCTCGTGCAGGACTGCAGAGACGGCCATGCTCGTACTCCTTGACGTTCTGGCCTACTGGCCAGAGCACTGCACGTGCACCTCCGATGGGGACCACACGGCTGTCCTTGCCCTGGCTGTGAGTTTCTGCAACTGGCCTTTGCTCAGCCCAAGCTCACCTCTCTATCAGGTCTCCATCCTCCCTCCACCATGGTGTCTTGCTGCCTCTCCCTGCTGGGCTGAAACCTGGCCCAGGGGCAGCTTCAGAGCCACCAGGCCCCGTGCTTCCCCTGTGTCTCCACTGGCCTCTCCCTGCCACACGGACACCTCGGCACTGAGCTCGGGCTGCTCTGTCCTTTGCAGGCAACTGTGGTGATGTGGAAGATCCTCCAGATGCCCTGTGTCCCACATGTGGTGACCATTCATTTCCCTCGCCTCTTTGTGTATCTGCTCTTCCAAGTGCTCTTCAGCACCTTGGATATGCCAGAGGCAGCCAATACCTTCTGGAAGGGATGCCAGCAGCAACACGGCCTTGCCACCAGCCCCAACAGGTGCTCCATCCCAGTCCTCCTGTCCCTGTCACGTGCCCAGGGCAGGAGCCAGTGCTCCCAGCGTGACCTGGGCTTTTCTCTGCACACAGCTTTGCAGAGCAGACCCTGAAGGCCCTGCTCTGCCGACTGCACTATGAGGATGTGGTGGTGGCAATGGAAGACAAGCATGGCTGGGACACACTGCTCTGTGCTGACACCCACCACTGTGCTGTGGGCATGCTGGCCAGGTGAGACGCCCTGCTCCCCAACTGCCCCTGGCATTTGTGCCCTGTTCCCGGGGTGCCCCACACAGTGGGGCCCCTTGGTCGTGGGCCACAAGGCCTTGTCACCAAGGGACAGCCAAGGAGACTGCAGAAGGCCAGGAGAGGGGCTCGGCTCCCCCTTGCTGGGTGCTGGAGAAAGGCCAGACCTCTGTGAGTCAGTCCTGGGAGAGCTTTAGCCCTGCTACCTCAGGGTTTTGCTTCCTGTTTCCTCCTACCAGAGAAATGCACCATGCATCTGAAGCCTTGTGTTCCACAATTGCATTCCACCTGCTTGGGCTGCTCTGCAAAGACACGCCATGCCGGGATTTGGCTGCCATGGCGTTCCTTGTGGAGGTGAGGCTAAAGGCCAGCACTGCCTGGCTGAGCTGCCTCCCGGCTCTGTGCCCTCTCGTGGCCGCAGCTGCCCGGGACGGTGCCCGCGCCCTGTGCTGCTGCCTGGGCCCGGCCCTGTGTGGCTCCCCCGTCAGCAGCCTTGTGCCTTTCAGACCCTGGACTGCCTGGACTTGAGTGAATGCCGTGACAGCATCCTGGAGGTCATGTCCAAGAAGCTGCAGAGCGAGTGCAGGGAGATGCGTCGCTTGGCACTCAGAGGCCTCCTGGTGCTCGGCACCAGTGTCTCGGTGAGAAGAGGGCAGCGGCTGAAGCCATGCTGCCAGCGTGGGGCTGAGCAAGGCAGTTGCTTGCCCTTGCCTGGCCTTGGGGTGCTGAGGCAGCTGCTCCCAGCTCTCCTGCCTCCCGCTTCAGCTGCTCCAGTGCTTTGGCACAGGCCTTTGGCCTCTGGGCCCTGTGGCAGCAGGATGGCCTTTCACACACTCATGTTCCACGCAGGCCGCAATAAGAATGTGGAGTTTGCGTGAAAGGCTGGTGGAGCTCCTGCAGGAAAATGACAGCAACATGCTTAGGATGACCGTGGTTCTCCTCAGCCGTTTGTTCCTGTGCAATGGTGCCCCGCTAGCCAGCCCCCTCGCCCTGCAGCTGGCTGGGGCGCTCCTGCCGCTCTTTGACAATGTAAGGCTCCGCGCCTCCAGCCATGGCCACTGGCTGCTGCCTGCAAACTTTGTGCCCTGTGCATTTTCAGGCCTGTGCCCAGATGGGTGTGAAGCAGCCGATGCTGAGGTCTCTTCTTTCTTTCATACAGGATGATAGCCAGGTGCAGGTGTGCTCCATGTTCATTTTCAGAGAGATGCTGTATTTTTGGCCAGAAGAGGAAAAAAAGGCCCTGAAGTCACATGTGCGCCAGAGCCTGCTCCCACTGTTCTTCCACTGCCATGACAAGAACCAGCTTGTGGCAGAGGTGAGGACTCAGCGGCTGCTGCCGGCCCCCTGGCAGGGGGGCTTGGCTGCCTCCTGCTCTGTGGCCTCGTGGGCTGCAGCCTCCTCCTGGCATTGGTACAGGGACCTGTGCGGGTCCTGGACCCTGGGCTCTGGTGCCATCGCCAGGTCTCTGCTGCTCTCCAGGACTCCCAGGAAACGCTGCATTGTTCAGCCACATTCCTGCACAGAAAGGATCTCCAACACATGCTGCAGCTGGGTCAGACCTGGAGGTTCGGCGAGGCCCTGGTAAGGACGGCCTGCAAGCCCCAGCCTCAGGCTGGAGAAGCCCCCTGACTGCACTGCTCAGTGAGTGCGGCCGGCAGCTGAGCCCCTGCCCAGTGCTGCAGCCAGGGCCGCCAGCCTGCGCCCCACACGCCGCTGCCTTCCCTGAGCCGCGCGGGCTCTGCTCCCGGCTCCCGTGGGCCAGAGCCAGGTGCCCATGGAGCCCTGGCCCGGCGGGGCTGCGGGCTGGCACTGCGGCTCCCCGGGCAGCAGCCGGCCCGCTGCCCCCTCCCCTCGGGAGCCCGGCGCCAGCGGCTGCTGGCCGCGCCTCAGGGCTCTGCGGGCAGGGGAGGCCGGTGCTGGGCGCAGGCAGCGCCCGGCCCAGGGGCTGAGCCCGCACCAACCCTTCCCTCCTGCCACTCTCTGCAGCTGGCAGAGGACAGGAGCCGAGTGGCCGAGCACCTGCGCCGGGCCCTGCACTACCTGCAGAGCCCACAGGAGCCCCTGCGAGAGGCGGCCGTCAGGTTCATGGGTGAGTCCCGAGCCCGGGCTGCCCTTCCCCTCCCCGGCCCGCCGCATCTCGGCCCCGGCCCCGCCTGCTGCCCCGGCAGTTCCAGCCGGGCTCGGCGCCGTGGAGCCCCGCCTGGCCTGGGCATTGCTGCTGCCGCCCTCTGGCAGCCGTGCCCTGGGGCGGCAGCGAGCGGCAAGGGCTGGGCTGAGCCCTGCCGGGCCAGCAGCCCGTGTGGCCACAGCGCCGGCAGCGCCGCTGGCAGGGAGCTGTGCCGCTGGGGCCGTGACAGGCTCTGTGTTCACAGGCATGGCCGGGCGGCGCCTGAGGGGGCAGCAGCAAGAGCTGCAGCTGATCTGCACTGGTGAGTGAGTGAAGGCAGCGGGCTGGCAGCGGGGGCTGCTGGGGGGAGCTGCAAGCCCTGCTCCAGCTGCGGAGGGCTCTGCTCCCGTGGGCAGAGCACACGGAGCTTTCAGGGCGACGTGGGCCATTCGTGGCCAGCAGCTTCGGGCTGATTCCCTTGCTCCCTGCTCCCTCCTGGCCATGGCAAGAGCCGGCTGGGATGGCCCTTGCAGGGGCTCTTCTTGGCTCCCCGCAGATCCAGCTCTGACCATAGCTCTGTTCCTCTCTCTTGCAGCCCTGGAATGCCTGATGGAGGACAGGAGCAGTGCCGTGTCACAGCTGGCACTTGAAACACTGCATGTCGTCCTGGCAATACAGCATGGGCGATATTCCACCATCCAGAGGCTGCAAGATCAGCTGCGCAGGGCATGGAGGGCTCGGCCTCGCCTGTCGGGGCTCGACTGCCTGGTCTGCCGCATGACTTAGGAAGAGAGCTGATCCCGGAGGCTGTCTTTGCTGGGGCAACCTGTGCAAGGGGTAATTTTCCTTTTCTTTAAGATTTTTCTTTTCTTCATTTCCCAGCTAGGGTATGGGCTTTGGCCTAGCTGTGTCCCCTGCGGATTGTGAAGTGTGCCATCAGCTGCAGGGCTTTCTGGGCTAAAAAGATCATCAAGTCACTTGGACTTGCTCTTTTTGGCCTCTAAAATCTGGATCCAATTTCGGGGCAAATTTGGAGACCTCATCTATGGGTGGATGGAGCACCTAGGATTTTCCCAGTTGCTGGGAATGGTTCTCCAGGTCCCTGGAATATCCATGGCCCTGGTAAGTTCCAGCTGCACACATGCCTTGGCAATCAGAAGCAACGGAACCCAGCCCTTTTTGTGTTGCCTATGTCACTGCACCGGGCACATGGGATGGGAACACGCAGCCCTTGGGCTGGAGCTGAGCTGCTCTGCCCAGCACTGGTGGCTGCCATCCCAGCTGGTTTTGCTTGTCCTGGTTCCCTGACAGCTGGGGCCCTGGGCAGAGCCCTGAGAGCCTGGTCTGCCCCCAGTGAAGGAGAAGGAGCCCCTGGAGAAGCTGCACCGGGTGGGGATGCTGCTGCTGCTGCTGGAGACAGCGAGGATGACATCAAGGATGACAAGCTCTTCCTCAGCCTGGCCACGGGAGGCTGAAGGTGATGGACTTTGATTCTGGCACCTTCTTCAAAGCCAAACTCCACAGAGAATTTGCGGGTGAGTCCCACCCGGGCAAATTCTGCCAGATTTGGGCATGGCCCAGCCTGGTGGGGAACCAAAGGCTCCCCCCTTGCTGGGGGGAGATTCAACTCATTCTTCAGTCACTGCCCAGCTGCTTTTGGCAGGGCTGGGGCATGGGCTGGGGTGGGTACGAAATGGGAGCGGGCTCCTGGCCCTGCCAACAGCCCCCAGCACCCACCGTGCCCCGGGCTGGGGCTGGGGCTGGGGCAGCCAGCCCGACACAAACAAAGCCCTATGGTGGGAGCAGAGGTGGGACTCCAGAACCTGAGCACAGCTGCTTTGCTGTGCAGGCAAGGAAAGGCTTGGGCTGCTCCACTGCCCTTGTTTGCTTTGGGGTCACTGTGATTTTTGGCGGCAGTGCAGAGGGGAAGAGAGAAAGTGTGGGCTTCCCTCACCCATGGCTGGGTTTTTCCCTGGCATGTGGGGGTTGGGCCTTCCTCAAGGCCCTGACCCAGATAAGAGTTTTTACCGTTTTTCTTGTTTTCCCTTTTTGCATCTAATCTCTTTTCAATAATGTGTTGTTTATTTTTCCAGAGGAAGCATTCAAGGTGGTCCAGTGTGGATGGGGAAGTGCTTGGGAGCAGCTGTGGTGTGGATGGGCCGTGCCCTTGGAGAAGGCTGAGGCCGTGGTTTGGGAGCAGCTTTTCTTGCAGCCGTGGCTGGTGTGAGGTGGGTCCCTGTGTGCTTGGCAGGGTGGGATCAGAGCTTTTGGGAGATGGCAGCGAGCACAGGAGCATCCTGCTCTGGGCAGCTGCTGAGGGCTGGATGTGCCGTGGCTGGCTGCAGGCTGGGCACATGTGCTGCCCTCCTGCTCTGCTGCCAAAGGCAGCAGGGATGGGCAGCTCTGGGCACAGCTCTGGGCACAGCCAGCATGGCCTGGGCACCGCAGGCCTTGGCACAAGGGCACAGGAGCCCTCAGCTGATGGGTGGTTTCTGCTTTCTCTCCTTGCAGCCGGGCTCTGCGGGTGCTGAGGCTGCTCTGGGCTCTGCCAGGGCTCTGCTGGGCTCAGCCCTAGGCCCAGCTGGGCTGGCTCTGCCCTCACATTGCTCTGACAGCTCTGCATCAGACGAGCCCCTTGCAAGCACAGCGCCTGAGCTTTCTGCTTTGGCCAGTGAGTGAGACTCTGCTGCAGGCCCAGAGATTGCAGCTGGGGACACACATCCAACTGGCAAGGACCCAAACTCTCCACAGTCCCAGCTGAACGCCTGGATCTGCACAGGGTGTTTTGTCTGTCCCATTCTTCCTTCTTGATTGGCTGGAATTGTGCAATTGCACTTTCTTCCTCCTCTAGAAGTGCCACGAGTGGGCCAAAGCTGGCGAGTGGGCCGTGCTCCTGAGGCAGTGCAGTCTGGAGCTGGTGGATGGAGAATTGCCCTTCTGCACTTCCAAACCCGAGCAAAAAGCCGTAAGTGAGACTTTATGTCTCTAAGAAATCCCTGAGAGTTTCAAAAGGAATGTGCAGCTCATTCCCAGGCTGAGAAGGAAGGTGATCTTCTAAAGGATATGGGCTTTGACAGAGTTTCCATTCCCAGTCCTGCTTGGAGCTGGAAGGGCACAAAGCAATTTCCTCTTGCTTCGACCACAATTTCAAATACCAATATTGGAAACAAAGCCCAAAATCTTTTAAGAGGCTTTTGAGGTCACAAAGATGGATCCCCGCCATCAGCACATTTACAATGTAAATAACTGAGTTGTCTTTTTAAAAAGATCATTTACACCTTAATGCAAAGAATGTAATTTGGCATTTATGTTTTGTTTTTTTCATTAACTGTATGTTTTTTTTTCACTAACACTTAGATTTTATTCTTATCTTTTACAATTTTTTTTTCTTTTTTCCTTTTTTTTCCTTTAAATAGAAAACATGTCCTATCAAAGGAATGTCCTTTGCTCCTGATTCCCGTGTGGAGCAGCTCCCTTCCTGCTGGCTGAGCTGCTCAGGCAGAGCGCGGCAGCTCCTGGCCCTGCAGGGCTGAGGCTTTTCCCCGTTGCTGGGCACAGACTGATGGAGCAGCACTTCTGAACACGGGCACACAGAGGGAGCAGCAGCAGCTGCCTTTGGCCACCTGAGGCTCCAAGGCCCAAACTCTGAGCAGCTAGGGCTGGAAGAGACTGGCAGGATCTGATCCCTGACTCTGGGCCAGGGCTGCACAAATGACCCCACAGCAGCAGCAGCAGCAGCAGCAGATGGAGCTGACTTTGAGCACAGCCCCTGCCCCTCTTCCCTCCCGTGTGCAGCGGTGTCACAGCAGCCTGAGGCACCTGGGAGCCCCCAGTGCCAGCAGGGACTGGAGATGGCAGCCCTGGGCTCCTGGAGGCTGTGCAAGGAACGGAGCTGGGCACTCCCTGTCCATGGGGAGCTTCCAGATGGAAAAGGCTGCTGTGCCCAGGCAGCTCCAAGGGCACAGAAAGGAGGCTCTGGAGCACTGGATCTGTGCCAGTGCCACAGTCCTGGGCAGCAGCCACCGAGCCCTGGGGAAACAGAGGGCACAGCACGAGGGACAGAACCAGGCAAGGGCAGAGACTGGAGAGAGCCAGGCCCGGGAGCAGGAGCAGCTGCTCCATTGCACTCTTGGAGAAAGCTCTTGGCTGGTTCAAAGCGCTGCAAGGCGTGAAGGGCAGAGAGGAGGCCCCACGAAACAATGGTCCTGTTTGCACAGCCTCCCCTCTCCATGTCCCAGAAGGAATTGCATGGACTGTGTTCTTCTCTCTGATTCGTCTCGTTCAGCAGGAGCAGCTCAGCACCAGGAGCTGAAGGAGCTGAAGCCTCAGGCCACAGGAGCTGGGCAAGAGGGAACTTTTGGAGCAAAGTAATGCTGCTAAAATAGCCCCAGCTGAATGCAGTGGATAGAATCATGGAATCACAGAATCCTTTCTGTTGGAAAAGCCCTCTGAGCTCACCCAGTGCAGCCGCTCACCCAGCAGTGCCAAGCCCAGCACTAAAACACGTCCCTGAAGTGCCAAGGCCTGGACACCAGCCCTGAGTGAGGCCTGGACAGCAGGCCCTGAGCCAAAGGTGGCCTCTGGATGAACCTTCCAAGCAAACGTTATCTTTGTATCTGCTCCCTGATGAAATATGCATGGTCATTAGCACTGAGATAGATGTAGCCACTCATTAGTGAGACATGGATTGACCTTTGTGTATTTAGAAGCCAGACAAGGCCATGAAATCTGACATCTGGCCTTGTTTGGGGCTGTATGGTCAAAGTCAGCTCCCTTGGTTCCTCCTTGAGCCCTGGCCAGGCTTTGGGAGGGACCCAAGAGGAGGATGAAAGCAGATGTTGCCACACTAGCAGTGCTGTCAGTTTGTTCATTCAGCACTGTCAGAGCTGGGCCCTCTCCCAGCGGAGTTGGAGCCTCACCTGGGGCTGGAGGCACCTGCAGGAATGCCCAGTGCCCAGGAGTGGCTCTGCAGCCCTTGGCTGTGACAGCTTCCCCAGCTGCTGTGTGGGTCTGGGGGATGGTAAAGGCTGAGGGTAAATGCTGCTGGATCTTTGTTAATCTCTGCAGGCAATCTTTGGTGGGGATGGTTGGGTGCATTGCTGAGCTGCTCCTTTTGTGATTCTTTGCTGCTCTGAACTGCAGTGAATGACACTGATTCCTTCAGTTGGAGTCTGTGTCTTTGGTGCTGACCCTGCCCACTGGCAAAACAAAACTGGCACAGTCTGCTCAGATCCCAACAAAATGTCACTTGTTCAGTGTCAGTGTGAGGAATCAGTCCCATCAGAAATTCCCAGCTGGGAAGCCCTTCCCTGGAGTTCCCTTGCTCTGGAGTGGGCTGAGGTTGGAGCCCCGTGTGAGCAGTGAGACTGTTGGGTAAAAGAAGCTGCACCCCTGGATGGCTTCAAATGCATCCAAAAATTGTATATGGAAAAGGAAAAGACCTTGTGGGTTTGGGCAGACAAAGATGAATTTGTTGAGAGTACATAGGAAACAGCACCTTCAGAAGGAACAATCATTGTTGGAATGCTCCCACATGGAGCAACAAAAGAAGGTTTTCATCTTGAGCTCAGATGCCCTTGTGCAAGTGAAATATCAATATAACAAATAACTATATACATATTTATAGTATAATAAGACCTTCCTGTTTATATTTATAGATTTTTATGTATATATGTCTATATCTACATGTCTATATCTGTATTTATATATAAATATGTACATATAATAATAATGTGAAATAGTGCTGACAATACTAATTTGGTATCTTTGGCTGCTCAGGGATGTAACACTAAATACCCTACAGAACAGGATTGGCCAGGACCCTAATGTCAGTGGTCAACTTTGTGAGATTGTATACAATGGAAAAAGGAGGAAGGGAGGAAATTGGGGATTTTTACAGGGTGTGCTGATACTGTGATGCAGAGTGCTTTGCCTGTTCCTGTGAAAAATACAGTGATTTTTCCTGCAGGGTTTTTCATGTACCAGACTATGCACAAGCTGCAGGATTGGTTGAAAGGGTGAAGGGGTTCTTAAAAGAGCAGTTGGAAAGATGAGGAGATGGGAACCGTTGCCCATGGAGAACCCATCTCCCAGATGTGCTCCATGCCCTTCACAATGGCCCACTGGGGAAATGGAAACCCCCTGGCTGTGCACGGCTGCCCCTAATTTGCAAATCCAGCCATGGGCAGTGAGACTTGGGCTGCCTGGGAAATTGTTCTGGCTGTGATGGCCCCTGGCAGGGCCAGCCCAGAGGCTGCAGGGCTGGGCCTTCATGCATTGGAATTAATTAGGATAAATTCAAAGCAAATGAGAGCTATCAATTCTGAAACAGGAATTCAGATTCCTTCAGGACACTTTGCTTTGGTAACTGCTGCCTTGGAGCTTGGCCTTGCAAAGTGGTCCTGTCATGGCAGGAGGAAATGATGCAGAATATCAAGGAGAAATTACAGTAATTCTGTAAACAATAATGAATAAGATTGGATTATTCAACCCCATGACAGGGTAGCACAATTATTGATCTTGCAATTTTAAGAACGATTGTGAAAAAAGGAGATCCAGCTCCAATCACCACCTTTTGTGGAGATAAAGGGTTTGGATCCAGCAGCCCTAATAATGGAGCCAGAGTGTGGGTCCAGAGGCCAAATGGCCCTCCCGAGGCAGCTGAAGGAGCAGCTCCTAGGAAAGACAACTCTGAGTCCTGAAACCTGGGCAGGAACAATGGGAATGTGCCTCTGCAGCCAAGGATTCTGTGTGAGAGCTAAGAGATCTGACAGGATATTGTTTTACACATCCTGCCAATCCAGATCTTCTCCTTTTGCCCCAAGGGCCCCTTTGGAAAATGCTCTGATCCACGGGGCTCCATGTGAAGGCTGCTGTGACACTGAGGGACTTGCACAGGAATTCCATCCGGGAGCCTGGGTGCCCCTCAGGCACTGGGACCCGGCCCCTTCCAGCCAGAGGGGAAAGGGCCCCCCAAGCCTTGTTAGCCACAGACAGCATGGTAAAGCTGAACAGCAAAGGGCCTCAGGGCATTATTCTGGAATTAAAAAGGTGCCAGCTCCATGCACAACAGAATTCTTGTTCCTAATTCAAATGATTGAGAAAAAAGAATGAAGAACGGTGTCACTAAAGTACAGCTGATGTCTGTAAGGTGTACCTTGATAGTCAGCCAGAATCTTTGTCTGCCACAAACACCTCTGGTGTTTCACCAAGGGATTGGTCATCAAAATGTAATGATGGGTTTTGATGGATTGCTGAGCTTCTTTTGTAATTCTCTGCTAATGATGATGTGCTTTGCTGAGCTTATCCTTTTGTAAATCTTTGCAGCTGTGCATGATATAAATGACACAATTCCTTCAGTTGGTGTCTGTGTCTTTGGTAGTGACACTGCCCACTGGTGAAACAGGGCCCCCTCTTGCCTAGGTATTCCCTGGAAAGGCAAAAACCCTCACTCCAAAATTCCCCCCTCCCTCCCTTTTTTCCCCCCTTCATACACTGAGCATGATGTGCTCTGGTCTGGGCTATGCCCGGGTCAGTTGGGCTCCCCTGTCCTGGCTGTGTCCCCTGCCCCGCTCCCCCGCAGCCCCAGCCCCTCCCCAGCGTGGCTGGACGAGGGGCAGGACAGGCCTTGGCTTTGCTGCAGCTCAGCAAGAACAAAACCATCTCTGCGTGCTCAGCCCTGTGCTCAGCACCCGGCCCAGCAGTGTCTCAGTGCCAGGGGCTGTGCCCTCAGTCCCTGCCAGGGGTTTCCATGGCAACTGCCAGGCCAGGTGACCCAGGTGTCCCCCCAGTGCCGGTTGCCATGGAAACAGTGCCCAGCCCTGCCCCTTTCTGTCTAGCTGACCTGGCCTTTGGCCCTGGCAGTGCCGTTGGCTGCTGGTTCCTGGTGCCTGAGCGGCCAGTGCGGCACAGGGCAGGTGGCCATGGCACAGCCCCCAGCAAGGGATCCCCTCTGGCTCTGGGCACTGACACCAGCCCTGAGCAAGGGCCCAGGGCAGCTTTGCATGGCCACCAACCTTCACAACGGGGCCGGGCATTGGTTGCCATGGCACCAAACCAAGGAACGGGTCCCCGTGGCCGTTGCCATGGCACCTGGTGGCACCAACGAGTGTCACTGCAATTGTACCTGGAAAAGCCCTGGCACCACTTTGTCCTGAGGGTTGCAATGGCAGCTGAGGGCAGCAACAGCTGGTGCTCTGCAAGGGCCCTGGGGGAGACGGAAAGGAGCAGCAGAGCAGGGGCTGATCCATCCCCAGTGCGCTGCACAGCCCAGGGCAGCGTCCCAGAGCGTCCACATGGAGCTGCCAACAACATCCCCTCTCTGCAGCCCTGGCCTCTCCCCCAGCTCACACAGATGCCCCATCCTTGCAGGCACAGACACGGCAGCACTGGCTCAGCAGCCCCTGTTTGCATTGCACAGAGCAGGGAGAGCACCCCCATGCTGTTGGTGTGGGGACATGAACCTGAGGGAGCACAAATGCCATCAGCCCTTGGGGCCAGCAAGGGCTGGGGGACAACAGGGAAACCACTCAGGTTTGTCCTGGCCTCTGCAGTCAGCCAGAAAGTTTGTTCCCATCAGCTGGGAGTTTCCTGTCCCACTGCAGATGCTGTTGCTCAAGCCAGGGCTGCCTGGCAGCCACCCCCAAACTGCCCTGAGCATTTTCTGGGCCTCACCTTTGCTTTCTTTCCTCTACCTGATACAAATTTCTTCCCATTGCCCACCCCTCTTCCCTCCTCTGCCGACAGCCCATCCGTGTTTGCCCTTTCCTTTCTGACCCAACTCCCCACTGCAGTTCCTGACTTGGCATCACGGGAACGTCCCTTGGGGAGCAGGATCATCCTACAAGTGCTGCAGGAATTGTCTGCAGGCTCCTGCAGTGCCTCATGCTGCTCCCTTGCAGGGGGGCACATCTGGGCTGCTGTGTCTGGCTCTGGGGCTCCCTGTTCTGGGCAGTGAGGAGGAGCTGCAGAGGCTCTGCAGGACTGACAGGATGGGCTTTGGGGCTGGCAGGAGAAGCTGAGGGACCTGGGCTGCTGGAGCTGCTGAAGAGGAGGCCCAGGGCTCATCCTGCAACTGCTCCAAGGGTGGCTTCAGAGAATCCCAGAATCAGCAAGGGTGGAACAGGCCATGGAGATCATCAAGTCCAGCCTGTGCCCTGACACTGCCTTGTCTCCTCTGAGCCTCCTCCTGGATAAACAACCCCAGCTCTCTCAGCCACTCCTCACAGCACTTGTGCTCCAGACGCCCCCCAGCCTTGTTGCCCATCTCTGGACACGCTCCAGCCCCTCCATGTCCTTCCTAAATTTGGGGGCCCAGAACTGGACACAGCACTTGAGGTGCTGCCCAAGCAGTGCTGAGAACAGGGGAAGAATCCCTGCCCTGCTCCTGCTGGTCACACCATTCCTGATCCAGGCCAGGAGCCACTGGCCTTCTTGGCCAGCTGGGCACACTGCTGGCTCATGTCCAGTCTGCTGTCCATCAGTCCCTGCAGGTCCCTTTCTGCCTGGCTGCTTTCCCAGCCTGTAGAGCTGCAGGGTTTGTTGTGGCCAAAGTGCAGGACCTGGCATTTGGACTTGTTAAACCTCAGCTTGCTGGATTTGGCCCCTGGATCCAGCCTGTCCAGGGCCCTCTGCAGAGCCCTCCTACCTCCAGCAGATCCACACTCACACCTAGCTTGGTGTCATCTGAAAATTTAGTGATTATCTATTCTTTTTCACATATGTGATAATCATTTCCTCAAAATCATTAACATATTTCCCCTCCCCTCATGCATGTGTTCTTCTCTCCTGGAGGTCTCTCTGGTGGTCCCTGGTGCTCGTGGATCCCAATGTTCCCATGGGCCTGGCTGAGCTGGCAGGACACTGAGGCTGGTGAGCTTCCAGTTCCCCTTCCAACACAATGGGCATTGTGGGGTTTTCATAGGCCTGGGGCTGTGGAGAACAAGCTCCAGGTGTGAGCTCAGCTGGTGGAGACAATTTATCATCTGGTAACATGAGGTCACAGAGTGGGCTGTGACATCACAGAGTGGGTTATGTGAGGTCCTTGACCAGCTATGGCATTATAGACTGCCTCTGTGACATCAGAGAGCCAGGTGAGTGACATTAGAGAATGGGCTGTGACATCACAGAGCAGGCTGTGACATCCCAGAGGGGCTGTGTGACATCCCAGAGGGGCTGTGTCAGGTCACTGGGTTGGTCACTCTGCCCCAGCTCCCCCTCACAGTTTCTCCCAACAAGTCCAATGCTGTTCATGCCCAGCAGGGTCCCTGTCCCCCGGGATTCCCCCGGCCCACCTGGAGCCACAGCCGCCACCAAAGGATGTTCCACAGGATCCACCCCAGAGCCTGACAGGGGACAAGGGGCCAGGGCTGTCTGACCAGGACATCAAGCACGGGGATTATCCAGGTCACTGCGGCCTGGGTTGGGTTCCCCAGGGCAGGAGAGATGTCTGGCAGCTGGAGCAGGGTCTGGGAAGGACCTCCAAGGTGGGGCTGGAGCCCTTGGGCTGTGAGCAGAGGCTGAGGGAGCTGGGCTTGTCCAGCCTGGAGCAGGGAAGGCTGAGGGGCTCCTCATCCCAGCCTGGCAGTGCCAGTGAGGAGGGGATGGAGAACACAGAGCCAGGCTCTTCACCGGGGGGCTGGGGGGAGACAAAAGCCAATTGCCGGAAGGGGAAAGAGGGGCGATCAGCCAGGGCATGGGGAGATGAAATGAGTCAGGCTGATTTTAGCATTTCCTCATCACCAAGAGCAGCCTGATCCCCTTCTCCATCCACCACTGACAGCTTTGCAAAACAGGAATTGTTCAAGCTGTTTTTCCCCCGCTCCAGGACGAGCATCCTGATACAAAAACTTAATTGTGTTTATATCTATCACAGAACGATGTTTGTCTGAAATTACTTTTGCTATGGAAATCACTTGTGGATGTTGGACTCATCAGATGCTGTGGGGACCATGCACATAGCTCAGGGAAGAGTGTGATTTTTATTAAATTGTGTCCTGTTCAACTGTGGTCTGTTGGCCATGAAGAGAAACTTTCTGTGCCTCTGAGTCTCACCAGTTCCTGACCTCCAAAGGACACAAACCTGATGAGTTGTGGTTCCCACTCCATTCATGGCACTTGGACCTCCCTCCATCCCCAGAGCAGAGCTCCCTTGTCCCAGAAAGTCCCTGGCAATGCAGGGATGAAAGAAACAGGACAGGCTGTGGGAATCAGGGGCAGGGCAGAGCCAGGGAAATTAATGAGTTTTGCATTTGACAAAGCTGTGCCTTCCCTTGGCTTTGCTGGCTGACAATGAATGAACATCCCTCTGTGTCTCGGGCAGCTCCTTCTCCAAGAAAAGCAGGTGGGAGCTGGAACCAAGGAGCTGAAAGCTGCAGGTGCAGCCTGGGCTGGAGGGAGCTCAGATTTGCACAAGGCTGCTCTGAGTGCCAGGGCTTGGATAGGGGAAATGGTGGGGTGGGGGTAGGGACGGAGTGTGATTGATCGTCAGCCATGGAGGGTCTTGATTTTCATGTCTATTCAAACTGCATGAGGAGGTACCTGGATTCAGTGTCAATTGGAGATTGCACATAATAGTTTATTAATGGGAAAAAACCTACACAGTGCCCAAAAAATGGTTTTTTCACTGTTTTTTATATAGAATATATTCAGTTTGAATGCACTACTAAAATTTGCAAATTATTTGAAAACTTAAACAATTCCCAGAGGGTTGGCTTTTTCAGGTGTTCTGAATGTTAATGAGCCCTGGGACACTGAATTCCTGCACTGAAGAGCTGAAGGCTGAACAAGCCACTGGAGCAGGAAAATTCAGCAGCAGCCTCCAAGGTGCTGAGGATGTCAGCAGCCCCCACTGAGGCCATCCCTGCCCAGAGACCGTGGGGGAATGGGCAGACAAGGAGAGCATCCCTGGGGCTGGGGCAGCACAACTCAGAGGCACCAGCGGCTCCAGCTGGGCAATGGAGTGTGGAATGTGGCTGGGAGCTCAAAAGAACAAAACAGCCTTTACTGCAAACTTTAGAAAAATCAGAGAAACTTTGGCAAAAGGTTTAGTATGACATTCAATCAACAAAAACCAATTCTCAAAGCACTGACTTGGCCCATTCACCTTCACGAACTCTTAGCTTCATCAATTTTAAGTTACTCAAATTCTACAAGAAGCGTGAATTAAAAAGAGAGAAAGACAAAGAAGATACAGAGGAGCACACACACAGCTACCAACTCCTGGATTCCAGCAGTGTTCAGATGGAAATTCCAAGAGGAGGTAGGGTCAAGATGTGTGCTTGCCTTGTGGTCAGCCTTAAATACCCCTTGGTCTCCCTGGGCCCTTCCCCCAGGTGAGACTTGGGCTCATTTGGTCCCTCAGGAGCTGGGCTGGGGGCTGCAGAGGTGGCTGTGGAGCATTGCCTGTGCTGTGCCAGGGACAACAGCCTGCAGGGACAGAGGCACAGGGCAGGGACTCCGTGGGACAGCCTGGGCTGCACAGGGCACAGGGATGGGCAGCAGCTGCAAGACAGCCTTGACAGAGCCAACTTGGGCAGCACTTTGGCCATGGCTGCTGGCCCTGGGCCTGAGGCCACAAGGGGACAAGGGACCCTTGCAGGGCTGGGGCCTCATGGCCTCCTTGTCCCTGCTCAGCAGCCTGGCAGGGGCTGCCCCATGCTCCTGCCCTTGCCATTGCACATCCCCACATGCCAGTGCCAATCCGGGGAAGAGCCCTGAGCAAGGAGGGAGGGACAGGATCTGCCTTGGCAGGGGCTGGGGCTCAGGCCTTGGCCCTTTGTATTCCTGAGACACATCCAGGTGTGCTCAGCACCAGAAACACCTTTGCCTTGGTTGTCCCCACCTGTCATCACTGCTTCCAGTGTTCTGCTCTACCTGGAACCTGGGGACACTTTCTCAGTTGTGTCCCTCAGTGAGACCCATTAAAACTTCAAGAAAATTTGGAGTTGAAATTTAACTTTGAGTTCTTGAGAAGTTTTTTCAAAACACTCTCTCTGGGACTGAGTCTGATGTAAACAACAGCAAAGCCCTGAGAGGGTCATTAAAGTTTTCCTAGTCCAGTTATGGAGAAAGATTTCAAAGAGCAGTAATAAAATATACATTCCTATTTTAAAAGGGTGTCTTTTATTAAATTTCTCTTTAGAGCAGAGGTGATTGCAGCATTCTGTGATTGATATTGATCCAGGGTCTCTCCTCAGCAGTTCTGCCCTGCTCACAGAAGCTGTGCCTGGAGCTCTGACCCAGTGTGGACAACCTTGCTCCACATTGCCCAGCCCCATCCTGTCTGTCCTCACTGCCCTGGGCCCTGCTGTGCTTGCAGAGCTGGCTGCACCCAGCCTCAGAGGGGTTTTCCCTTCTTGTACTTTTTGCAGCAATCTCAAACTGCTGAGTTTCCCCAGTGCAAACAGACACACTGCTCAGGTGTGTGCCAGCCCCAGGTGCCACCAAAGCCACTGCAGAGCTGCCCTGGGCCAGGTGTGAGGGTGGATCATCAGCCCAAGCTGCACTGGGCACTGCAAGGGGCTGTGGCCATGGGCACTGCACTGACCCCACTGCTGGGTTTGGCTGCCACAGCCACCGAGAGAAATGAAACTGTCCTTGGAAACACTGGGGAGGACTGGGACATACTGGAGAACACTGGGAATGCTGTGGGAGACACTGGAACATACTGGGAGTGACACTAGGGGTTACTGGGACAAACTGGGGACACTGGGGCCATTGCAGAGAAGACTAGGTATACTGGGGCATCCTGTGGATGACACTGGGAGGAAGTGGGAGGGACGGGGAATGGACTCAGATGTATTGGGAGGGACTGGGCTGTACTGGGAGGGACTGGAGGGGCACTGGGCTTGTACTGGGTTCTACTTGGGATGAATTGGGCTGTACTGGGGTTGTACTGGTCTGTACTGGGGTTATACTGGGCTGTACTGGGAGGGACTGGAGGGGCCCTGGGTGAACTGGGACGAACTGGGCTCTACTGGGGTTATACTGGTGTGTAGTGGGGATGTACCAAGAGGGACTGGAGAAGTTGAATTGGCTGTTCCCGCCTCTGCCGCATCCCATTTGCTGAGACTCCCGCCCATCAGCACCCAAAGCCAATCAGCGCCTGGTTTAGGACCTCAGAAGCGGTGCCTGATACTGGCACCATCTTTTTTTTGCCTACAACTCCCGTCATGCCCCGTGGCCCGATTTAGACCCATTGGAGCTGGGACTACAACGCCCGTAATGCCCCGTGCTCCACAGAACCCCGGGATCCGCCCCCCCTTTGTCCCTTAAGTGTCCCCTAGACCCTCCAGGATCCCTCAGTGCCCCCTTAGTGCCCATTCGGGACTTCACAAAAGTGTCCTCGGACCCCCTGAGTGCTCCTGACCCCACAGATGCCCGGTACAACCACTTCAGGGAATTCATCTCCTCTCATCCCCCGCGGCCCCAGAGCCCCTCAGAACAGTCCTGCGCATAAAACTCCTGCCGTGCCCCCGCCCTAAAGAGCCCGGTTAGAGCTCCCCGAGCTCCCTGCAAGTGTTCCCGAACTGTTTACGTTCCCCCGAGGATCTCAAGTTTCGGCTCGGACACAGAAGTGTCACCCGAGAGCCTTCCCGGACCCCCAAACAAAGCATTGGAGCCACTTCCGGGACTACGGCTCCCATCATGCTCCGCGGCACACGTCCAGTGCTGTTCCAGCCGGGACTTTATCTCCCGTCATGCCCCGTGCCCCACCGAGCGCCATTGCAGCTGCGCCTCGAACTCCCGTGATGCTCCACGGCCCCGTTTAACAGTATTACACCCACGCCTTCAACTCCCATCACCCCCCACGCCCCAGAGAGCCCTGTCAGAGCTCCCCAAGGGCCCGCCCAGACCCGAAGGCCCCCAAATTCCCCTCACTGACCTCCAAGGGCCCCCCTGGACCCCCAAGTGCTGCCCCGGACCCCGAACTGTCCCTCGGAATCACTGAGTGCCCCTCCAAGTGCCCACCCGGCTCCCCCAAGTGTCCTCCAGACCCTCAATTTCTCATTGGATTTCCTCCCCAGACCCAAAACTGCTTAAATGTGCCCCAGAAATGTCACCAGGGAGCCCAAAGTGCCTCCCTTGACCCTTTCTGAGAAAAAGATGATAAAAAAGATTACAAAAAGATTCAAATATTTCTAGTTACCATAAAGAGGAATAAATAAATAGCCAATGGAGATTAATGAATGAATGAAGGGAATTGTGTTACTTAGAACCAGCGACCAATAACTTTTTTCGTTCCTAAAAATGTATTGGTTTTTTAATATAAATGAAATAAATAGGGCAGGAGATCTTTATCCTTTTTAATGTTTTTATAAAAATCATATCAGGTGGGGTGATCCGATGGGTCTCACACTGCCGCTGCCCCCAGAAGTGGCACAGAGGAGGAGAAGGAAAAGTGCAGTTGTGTCCACTGGTCTGCAGGCAGAGCTGGGGGTTCCTTCCTCACGAGAGCACCAGGTGATTCCCAGTATTTTGGTTTGACATTCGAGGTCCTTTTTCCAGCCAACATGTTTTTAGGTTAGGGTGAGGGGTAAAAAGGGTCTTAGCGGACACTGGATTCTGTTCTTCACGTCTAGACATCACTTTGATCCCTCAATTCCATGTTGTTTTTAGGGGGTTTTGGCTAGGTTTGGTGAGGGGCTTCCTCATTTGCATGCCAACCCCGATGTCATTTCCATGCCAACTTGGTTGTCCCCTCCTCTTCCCTGTCCCAGGTGCCATCCTCCAGGAAGCAGCAGGGTGCCCCTCGACAAAAAGGGGAATTCCCAACCATCAAAAACAGGTAATGAACGAAAAATTATTAACAGCAGGTGATTACAACAACAAACAGTTAGAACTCCACCCTGGCAGCAACTGGCCCAACCTATGAACTCTGCAACCTTTCAATAAAATGGGCAACTTCTCTACTCATAACAGTATGACATCACAGAGAGGGTTTTGTGACATCACTGAGGGAGTTGTGACATCATACAGCTTCTGTGACATCATAGAGTAGGGTGTGTGGCCATATAGGATATGCTGCCATCATAGAGGGTGGCTCTGTGACACCAGAGAATGGGTTGTGACATCACTGGCTAGTTATGTCTAGACATATGTCTAGACTGGCTAGACATCATTGGCTGTGTAACATCATAGAGCAGGTTGTGACATCACAGAACAGATTCTGACATCACATTGTGGCTTTCTGACATCACAGAGTCTTTTGGGACATCACAGTGCAACTGCCCGACATTCCAGGCTGACATCCTAGAGTTGGCTCTGTGACAGCACAAGGGTGACGTGTGACATGCTAGAGTGGGCTGTGACATCACAGGTGGCTGTGTGACATCACAAAAAAAGCTGTGTGACATCACTGGGGGATCTGTGACATCACAGGGGCTGTGTGACATCAAAGATGGCTTTGTGACATCACAGATGGCTTTGTGACATCACAGGGGCTGTGTGACATCACCAGGAGCAGTTTGACATCACGGGGGCTGTGTGACGTCACAGGGGCTGTGTGAGGTCACTGGGGAGGTCACTCTGCCCCGGCCCCCCTCACAGTTCCCCCCAGAGCAGTCCAACCCTGCTTGTGCACAGCAGGGTCCCCTGTGCCCCCAGGTCCCCCTGCCCCTGGCCCCGAAGCCTCCCCCAGAGGATGTTCCACGAGATCGACCCCAGAGCCTGACACGGGGATGGGGGACAGGGCCCTGGGGGTGGCACAGGGGGACAGGGACCCTCTGGCAGCGTCCCCGTGTCCCCCAGGGCCAGAGCCTGGGCCAGGGCTCCTTCACCCTATTACCAATGAGGCCTTGAGAGCGCTGAAAAAAATCTATGGCAAGGGATCAGCAAAAACCAGATTTAATATTAAGGGATAGTAGCACAAAGTTCCTTGGCAAGAGTCACTCTGCTCCTGACTGGAAACTTGAGGCACACCAGGGAAACAAAATCCAGGCAATCAAACCAGAAATGAACTGAGAACTGTCCCTGTGTGTGTGTATGACACATGCACAGTGAGGGCAAGGATAAAAGGAATATAGCCTAAAGCTTAACAGGCCTCACGCTTAACAGGACTTAATTTACACCTTAAATGTAACCGATACCTTAAACATCAAAGTTTAGCAAAACAACAGCACTAAACAGTATTTAACTTTACTTATAGCCTATGACTTAGCAATTTAACAGAGGAATAACACCTAACAATATTTAATTTAGCTAACAACTTAAACATAAAAATTTTGCAAAAGAGCAACTCTTAATAGAATTGAAGTTAGCTTAGACCTCATGACTTTACATTACTTACAGCTATCTGGATATCTGACTGACTCAGCTATCCAAGACACTCCAACCCCTCAGAGAGCAGCATTTCTGCCACATTTCCCCAGCACAGAGACTCCTGTGTGCACACAGACACAGAGTCAGTGCAAGGCACCTGGGAGAAATTCCCCTGAAGGCAGAAAATGCTCCCTGTGGATCCATTGGCATTTCCTCAGTGGGCAGAGGGCTGAGCCTGGAGGAGTGGGGGGATCGGCCCAGGCTCCATCGTTGTTCGGGATCCCCGAGTGCAGCAAACGGGAGAGTTCCCGGCTGGGAGAGGCCCCACTCAGAGGGAGTTGCTGGCCCAGGAGAGCTCCAAGGGCTCCTTTTGGAGCGCTGTTTGCAGGGCCCCAAGAGAGGGGCTTCAGTCCCAGCAATGGCTCATCCTGGCCGCACTTGGCATCAACAGCTTTCTTTGGCAGGGTGAGAACAGGGATGTTGTGCCACAGAGGGAACAGAAACAGCTCCCAGGGCTGCTCCTAAAGGAACCAGGAGCTGGTTGGGCAGCAGCAGTGCCTGGAGCAGACAATGTTTGTGATGAGCTGCAGAGGGGCTGAGCCCAGGGGCTGTTGGCCAAGGCTGAGCCATAAGGAGCATTTCTCAGCTGGCAAGGTGGCCTGAGAAGGGGAGGGGGGAATGCAGCAGCACAGGGCCCATGGAACCAAGGGAGCATTGTGACACTGTGAGGCCCTGTGAGACCAAGGGAGCATTGTGACACTGTGGGCCCCTTTGAGACCAAGGGAACATTGTGACACTGTGGGGCCCTGTCAGACCAAAGAGCCAGTGTGACACTGTGGGGCCCTGTGACATCAAGGGACCATTGTGACACTGTGGGGCACCATGGAATAATGGAGAACACTGTGACATTGCTGGGCCTCATGGAAACATGGAGACCATTGTGACACTAAGAGGCCCCGTGGAATAAGCAAACCATTGGGACACTGGAGGCCTCATGGAACCAGTGAGACCATGAGGAAGTCCATTGTGATACTATGGACCTCCTCATGGTGGCCCTGGGAGGACCATTGTGATACTGTGGGGCCTCATGAAATCAAGAGGCCTTTGTGACACTGCAGGGCTGCATGGAACCAAAGCTCCAGGGCAACACAAAGTGCCTCCTGTAATCAATGGTCCATTGTGACACTGGGCAACTAAAGGAGACCATTGTGACACAGCAAAGCCCCAGGGTCCAAAGGTCCATTGTGACATTGCAGACCTCATGGAACAGAGGAGTCCCATGACATTGTGGGGCCTGGGGAACTATGGAGACCACTGTGACACTGCAAGGGCTCATGGAATCCTTGGGACCATTGTGACACTGTGGGGCCTTATGACACCTGGGGGCACTGTGACATTGTGGGACCCAATGGAACCTAGGGGCCAGTGTGACACTGCAGGTCTTCTTGTAATCAAGGAGACATTGTGACACTGCTGGAACCCATGGAATCAAGTCACCATGATGACACGGCGGGGCTCCATGGATCCAAGGCACCATTGTGACAATATGGAGCCCCACAAAACCAAGGGAACACAGAACAGCTCTGGCTGGTTTGGCCTCCCATGGACTGCCTGACTGGTCCAGCTGACCTTTGCATGTTGAGGGTCACTTCTCATCTGCTGCTGAAACACTGGGGCTCTGTGCTTTCCTTCCCAATGGAAAAGAACTGTCCTTCTGCTCCAGGCACCCATGGCCAGAATTGGGATTTCACCTCCAGATTTCCTTATATCCTGAGATTGTTTCCATAGGAATATTGCCAGAACAAGTCTGGCTGGCAGTGGTTTCACAATAGTCACTTCTCATCTGTCCCCAAAACACTGAGGGAGGGTCCATGCTCTCCTTCCCATGGGAAAGAACTGTCCTGCCTCTCCAGGTGCCCATGGCCGAGATTGGTTTTCCACCACCAAAATTCCCTAAATTCAAAGACTGCTTCCAAAAAAAATCTGCCATTCCTGACACGTCTGGCTGGCCTTGGCCTACTGAGGCTCTCACCTGCCTTCCAAACCTTGGAGCTCTGTGCTTTCCTTCCTATGGAAAAGAACTCTCCTTCTAATCCAGGTGCCCATGGCCACAAATGGGATTTCACTTCCAGCATTCCCTGTAGTGACAGACTGGAAGAGATTGTTGGCTGGAAACATTTTGTGTGTGGGGGAGGAAGGGGCAGGTCCAGCCTTGCCCTTCCCTGGAACCCCTGCCCTGCCCTGGAACCCCAATCCCCCCAGAGCCTCCACCCCAGCCCAGCAGTGTCTGCCAGTCCCTGGCACAGCACAGGCAATGCTCCACAGCCACCTCTGCAGCCCCCAGCCCAGCTCCTGAGGGACCAAATGAGCCCAAGTCTCACCTGGGGGAAGGGCCCAGGGAGACCAAGGGGTATTTAAGGCTGACCACAAGGCAAGCACACATCTTGACCCTGCCTCCTCTTGGAATTTCCATCTGAACACTGCTGGAATCCAGGAGTTGGTAGCTGTGTGTGTGCTCCTCTGTATCTCATTTGTCTTTCTCTCTTTTTAATTCACGCTTCTTGTAGAATTTGAGTAACTTAAAATTGATGAAGCTAAGAGTTCATGAAGGTGAATGGGCCAAGTCAGTGCTTTGAGAATTGGTTTTTGTTGATTGAACGTCATACTAAACCTTTTGCCAAAGTTTCTCTGATTTTTCTAAAGTTTGCAGTAAAGGCTGTTTTGTTCTTTTGAGCTCCCAGCCACATTCCACACTCCATTGCCCAGCTGGAGCCGCTGCTGCCTCTGAGTTGTGCTGCCCCAGCCCCAGGGACGCTCTCCTTGTCTGCCCATTCCCCCACGGTCTCTGGGCAGGGATGGCCTCAGTGGGGGCTGCTGACATCCTCAGCACCTTGGAGGCTGCTGCTGAATTTTCCTGCTCCAGAGGCTTGTTCAGCCTTCAGCTCTTCAGTGCAGGAATTCAGTGTCCCAGGTCTCATTAACATTCAGAACACTTTAACAAGCCAAGCCTCTGGGGATAATTTGATTTCAGTTTTCAAATCTTGTGTGGTTAATTAGGCAGATTTCAGAAGTGCATTCAAACTGAATATATTCTATTTTAAAAAACAGTGAGAAAAGATTTCTTAGGTCCCGTTTAGGTTTTTTTCCCTGTTAATAAATTGATATGTTCAATCTTCAATTGACACTGAATCCAAGTACATCCTCATGCTGTTTGAATAGATATGAAAATCAAGACCCTTCATGGCTGACAATCAATCAGATTCTGTCCCCACCCCCACCCCACCATTTCCCCCATCCAAGCCCTGGCACTCAGAGCAGCCTTGTGCAAATCTGAGCTGCCTCCAGCCCAGGCAGCACCTGCAGCTTTCAGCTCCTTGGCTCCAACTCCCACCTGCTTTCCTTGGAGGAGGAGCTGCCCAAGACACAGAGGGATGTTCGTTTAATGTCAGCCAACAAAGCCAAGGGAAGGCACAGCTCAATCAAATGCAAAAGTCATTTCTCTGCTGAATATTAAATCCACTTTCCACAGCAGACAGTCTCAGAGCAATGGAAAACACCTTCTGTGCCCAGCACAGATCCCAGTGTCCCCCCAACCCTCCCTGCCCCGATTCTGCCCAGATTTGCTCTTTGCACACACGAGTCACACGCTGAAGTCAGGAGCTCCCTCCATGCCCAGAGGGAGGAAAAGAGAGAAAGGGAATGAAGAGCTCTCCTGTGCAGAGCCAAGGTCCACGTGCTCTGGGATGTCCCAGCACCATCTGACATGTCCACCATCCCCCAGAGATTTCTGTACAGTAACAGTTTCAGACAAAGACAAAAGAAAAGGTAATTCTGTGAGATATAAACACAATTAAGATGTTGACTAATATGCTATTTTTTTGAGCTTCAGAAATATTAGGCAATTCCCTGAAGCTCAAAGCATGAAACAAGTCAGCTGAAGGGCACTTGAATGACCAGAAAGCATTGGGAGGAGTGTTGAGGGTTTTTTGCAGGACAATGGACATATGCAACATATGCACAATGCAGCCTTCATAGAACCTGAGTAAGGTCTCTATGCCCTTGAAGGACACAAAAGGAGAAGAACATGCTCAGCAGCAGATGGTTCAGGATGCAAAGGAACACAAGAAAACCTGCAGCAAGATGCCTGAAGAAGAAAGATTAACTAAAATTAACTGAAATGTCAAAATGCATGCGTAAAAAGGACTTAACCAATCACGTATTAGCTTGAGGTGTGAACAATAGAGAACAGTATAAAGATGGCTTGCTTTTTGTAATAAATTGGCTTCACTTGATCATATTGATCATGCTGTGATGTCCCATTAATGATCCTCTGCACCTGGGGACCAGAAATGCATGCAAGCCTCCACCCCAAGAGACATTATGAATCCAAAAAACATGGCCATTAACTGCTTGATACCAACACAGAGTAATGGCAACCAAAATGCAGTCAGCCAAGGGTTTTTTCCACTCTCTCTCAAGCCCCATGCATTGGGCACCAAATTTTGTCCTGGTTTAGGGCAAATTTGGGAGAAAACCTCCAAAGGGGCCCCTCCAGAAAGGAAACACACACAGCCCCTCTCCCCAACCGGGTCGGGAAGGATTCCTTGGAGAGAAGTGGAAAGAACCTGTTCATTTAACAGGCAAAGCACCCCCAGCACACAAAATGAACAATACCAGGTGACAACACTCTTTCACCACTCTGAAAAAGATGACAAATTCAGAAAGTCTCTCTTGGGAGTGGTCGCTCTGTTATCAGTCCCTCCGGTGCTGGGGCAGCTGCTGCAGCCACAAGGTGCAAACTCTCGGTGTTTCCCAGGTCCCAGTCTGGAGCAGTTTGAGTGGTTCCAAAAAAGGGAAAGGAAAACAGTCCAGGCAAAAATTCAGACTGCTTAGCTAAACTAACTAATGAGCAGAAGCAAAAGCAAGAGCAAAGCATAAAGCCAAGCAAAAAGCAAAAGCAGCACCATGTACTGCCCCGTCTCTGTGTCCTGCCAGCCATGGGGGAGCGGCTGATAACAAAACCAAAACAAAACTTCACTCTTCAGAGCGAGTCTTGAAGGCAAAGAACATAATATCCAGCATAAACAGAACAGACAGCTGGGGATACAAGCGTCCTAATGTCACCCTAGGACAGCACAGTTATTCCAAACTGCCCCCCAGCAGCCCCCTCCTCACCGATGCCATCTGCTGGGGCTGTGCCAGCTTCAGGAGATGCCTCCAGGGCCTGCATTACCTGTGTGAAAAATGCATATTGTATGATTGCCTTTTCACAAATATTAAAATGAATATTATATGTGTTGTGTTAGAAAGTTATGTTGTACTAATTTCCTTAAGTAGTGTGTTAAATCTAGTTTTAGGTTATACCATAATGTTGAAATAGAAACTATGCTATGTAAGATACTTTTATAGTTAGAGTATTAATAATTTGGACAATTTGAATTAGGACAATATGAGATAATAGAAACAAAGAATTACAGACGTCTGGGTAACTTCTTCTGGGCAGCATAAGCCTGAAAAAGGACACACTTTAACAGAGGGTTAACCCTTAAAAACAATAGCCTGCTGCATATTCATACCCCTCATACACGATGCATAAGTTCTATTCAAACACAGGATTCTGTCTTCTTCCTCTGAATCCTGACAGCGTCTGCATAGCTGAGCAGGCAGGAAGAAGTTCGTTTCTTCTGATAAGAGAGCAATAAATTCTCTTTCTCTGAAAGATTTAGGTGTCCTGTGGCCGCTATCTCGTTGCGAGTCCTTTCTTTAAAAAAAGTATTTTACATAGCATAGTTTTTATTTTAACATTATGTTATACTCTAAAACTAGATTTAACACACTACTTAAGAAAATTAATACAGCATAACTTTCTGACACAACACATATAATATTCATTTTAATATTTGCGAAAAGGCAATCATAAAATACGCATTTTTCCCACGGGAGGACTGGCCCCCCCCAGTTATTCCCTGTACCGGCGGGCCCACCCCGCCCCCCGCCTTCCCCTCAGAGCTCTCCCGCGCTGAGGGGCCGCTGCCGCTTCCCGCCCTTCGCGCCCGCCCTCAGCGGCCGCTGGGAACTGGGGCCGCCCCGCCCGCCCTTTTATCGGAGCCATGGAGAAGGAAAACCGCTTTAAATTGTTCATGCCGCCGCGCCTGAGCGCTGGGCAGGTGTCTGCGGGCAGATCCCAGGTGAGCGCTCGGCCGCGGGGCCGCTGAGGGCGGTCCATACCACACCCGCCCCCGACCCCGGCCGCCTCCTCGGGCTGTGCTGCTCTGGAGGCCGCGGCTGAGGAGGGGACGGGGGAAAAGCGCAGGGGCCCTTCCCGGGGACACGGGGACAGTGCTGGGCCCGGGGAGTGCCCCGGCAGAGCCCCGAGCTGGAGCACACACACACCTGCCCCTTGTCCCGGCAGAGCTGCAGCACACACCCACCTGCCCCTGCATAGGCCGGGACGGCTCCTGCACTGGACTCATTTCTGTGCGTATGCCTCGAGTGGCACATGCACAGACATCTTCAGTTTGAATTTCAAAGACTTTTGTTGTTGTGTTCTCTGAAAACTGAAGGGAATCATCTTCTGGAGCATCCGCTCTGTGTTGTAAGTCCGCGTTTGCTGTGGGTAATTCAGCCCAGAGAGCGAGCAGGGATCTATCGCTGGCCGGGCTCTGTGTACAAATCACCAACGGGACGGGACTGCTGAGGAACTGCCTTGAGCTGTTTTATTTTCCAGCATCAGTCTCATTACGTGGTTATGACAATGGGAAGATGCCAGCAGCTCACATCCCAGGCAGCAAAGAACTTAATGTGACAACTTACTTTAAAAGTTTTTTGACCAATCACATAAAGCAAAAGCATATTGACAGCAGTTCTATCCAACCACTATAAGCACAGGTACCTTTGGTTAAAACAATGCTTGCCTTTTTTGAATACAATACCTGCTTGTAAGCCTTGAAACACAATGCACAGAGCTCCATTATTAAGCTTAGAACTTTCTAATATCTTGCTAGATAAACTTTTCTGTAGCTTAGGGAGTTATTCTAGCCAAGCATTAATACACAGACCATTGTTCTATTTGTCATTACTTTTCTACTTTTTGCATAATTTTTCTGCTGACCTAATCACAGTTCTAATCACAGTTCTGCTGTCTCTGAGGCTGCCTTTTGCAGCTTTCCCAAACCCCTCTGATTTTATGGATTCCCACAGGCCCCACTCAGATGCTCACATTGGCGTCTTGGTCTCACCAGATCAGGTGTGCAGTGAAAATGTTCTGTCCCCACACTGAGTTACGAGAATTCAACAAGTTATTTTTTCATGTCAAAGCTCCTTATGAAATATGTTGAGATTCAAACAGGATATTCTGACAGCAGATGAGTTTGCTGTTTACAGGATGAACTTCTGTGACTTAAAAAACTTGTAAAAGGGTATTTTCATACTGAAACATAATCAGATATCGTTTAGAAGTGCCCTTGGAAGTAAAGCAAAAAAGAAATATCAACTACTGAAAAGTCTTCAGAAAAGTAATTTGTCTCCTTGAGCCCTTTGCCATGCAGCAGTGCCCAGACAGGCAGGAGCTGCTGAGTTCCCTGCATTGAAAGCTCCCCTTTGGCCACAGTCTATAAATCAAACTGCAGAACACCAACAGTTTGATCAACCACTGGGAAGTAAGAAGTGAGTTCCAAAGCCATTACCAATACCTTGGGCTTTGAAAATTGTAGGCAGCTGTTTAATTAATGACACATTCTATTTTCACATCATCTGTAGGGATTTTTTCTGGCTTTTATAATTCTTCTTTGCAAATCTACTCTTAAGGAACTAATTTTTAAATTTGTGCAGGGTATTAACAGACGCTCAGATGATGACTTTAAGCTGCCATTCGATGTGTTGAGCCATGGAGAAATCACTGATTCAGGTACGATTGGAATATTTGCCATGCACCTTCTTTAGATTTTTATATATTGTCAAGTTTTAATTTTCATGAGTAGTCTCACAGTTTCATGTCTGTAACTGTTAAATACAGTTTCACTGTTACTTTTTTTAGAAATACATTGATCAAAATCTCTTCATGTTTCAGATACAATTTCACAGCAAGTGAAACTTTGCTCTGAAGTAGGTGAAGAGGTCAGCTAAGTATCAACTCTGCACATCTAATTCCTTGGGGTCTTTTGAATTTGTTCCCAAACAGTGCCTAAAGCATTATTAAGTAGATATTTCAGGCCTAAAGGAAGTAGTCAAAAGGGAATAATGTTTTCTGTCTCCTGTTTAAAGCTGAATCACTTAGAGGAGATACTTGTGATTTAGTGAACACACCTGGAAATTAATCTTTAAAAATTAAGGTGATTGCAATATTGTTGTTGTTTTTTTCTTTGTTTGAAGTGTCTGCAAAGTCCATGAGCTTTAATTAGAGTAAGATTTAAACACTTAAGTATTCTTGTCGAACTGCTGCGGAATATTCTGTTGAGGGGCAGAAGGGTTGAAGTCAGAGTGTTCTTTGGAAAACTGAAGTAGATTATCCCAATTGCCCTTTCTGGCTTTATTTTATCTGTAAAACAATGAATTCAGTGGTTTCCTCAAGCACTGGATTCCTTTCACAGTGTCTTTACCAGCAGATCTCTGCTTTAGCACAACTCAGTGCAGCTCAGCTTTTTTGCAATAGCTTCTCTACTTTGCAGCTACAAAACACTGTTTGCTACCACAAAATAAAACACATTTCTTGTGCTCTCTCTGCTGTTTTTCATATCCCTGACAACTTTTTAGACTTTTTTAATCCTAAGCTATTAAAGCACCATCAGGACTGTAACAAAACTGTGATGCAGCCAAAACAAGGGTGGTGTTTGGGGGTGTTGTAAATGAACCAAAGGGCCCTTGGGACTCGTGTGTTGCTCTCCCTGCCTCAACCACTGGCCCAGCACTGCTTGTAGGGCACTTTCAAGGTGCTGTAAGGGCACAAGGGTGGTGGTTTTCCTTCCTGCTCTGTGTGTGAGCAGAGAACTGCTGGGACACTTGGATATTTATAAATCCCTGGTTCCAGATGGGATCCATGCCAGGGTGATGAGGGAGCTGGCAGATGAGCTTGCCAAGCCTCTCTCCATCATTTATCAGGAGTTGTGGCTCACTGTGAGGTTCCAGAGGATTGGACACTGGCCAGTGTGACACCCATGTACAAAAAAAGTAGGAAGGAGGATCCTGGTAATTCCAGGCCAGTCAGCCTGGCCCCAGTGGCAGGTGAGATAATGGAGCAGTTCACACTGAGTGCTATCACACAGCACTCACAGCATGACCAGGCTATCAGACCCAGCCAGCAGGGCTTTACCAAGGGTGGGTCATGTCTGACCAATCTGGGCTCCTTCTGTGAGCAGGTGACTGCCTGGTGCATGCAGGAAAGGCTGTGGGTGTTGTGTCTCTGGGCTCCAGCAAGGCCTTTGGCACTGTGTCCCACAGCACACTCCTGGAGAAGCTGCAGCCATGGCTGGGACAGGAGCACTCTGTGCTGGGCTCAGAACTGGCTGGATGGGCCCAGAGAGTGATGGTGAATGGTGCTGCATCCAGCTGGCAGCCAGGCACCAGTGCCGTCCCTCAGGGCTCTGTACTGGGACCAGTCCTGTTTCATATTTTTATAGACAACATGGGTGAGGGCATCAAGTCCTTCATCAGTAAATTTGCAGAGGACACTAAGCTGGGAGCTTGTGTTGATCTGTTGGGAGGAAGGAGGGCTCTGCAGAGAGACTTAGATCAGTTGGATGGATGGGCAGAGTCCAGCAGCATGAAGTTTAATCAGTCCAAGTGCTGAGTTCCACATTTTGGCCACAAAAATCTCCTACAGCGTTCCAAGCTGGGGACAGTGTGGCTGGACAGTGCTCAGGCAGAAAGGGCCCTGGGGGTGCTGGTGACAGCCGGTTGAACATGAGCCAGCAGTGTGCCCTGGTGGCCAAGAAGGCCAATGGCTCCTGGCCTGGGTCAGGAATGGTGTGGCCAGCAGGAGCAGGGAGCTCATTCTGCCCCTGTTCTGGGCACTGCTGAGGCTGCACCTTGAGTGCTGTGTCCAGTTCTGGCCCCTCAGTTTAGGAAGGACGTTGAGATGCTGGAGCACATCCAGAGGAGGGCAGCAAGGCTGGTGAGGGGTTTGGAACACAAGCCCTGTGAGGAACGTTTGAAGGAGCTGGGGCTGTTTAGCCGGGAGAAGAGGAGGCTCAGGAGTGACCTTATTGCTCTCTACAGCTTCCTGCAGGGAGGTTGGAGCCAGGTGGGGTCGGGCTCTTCCACCGGGCAGCACTGACAGAACCAGAGGACACAGTCTCCAGCTACAGCAGGGAAGGGATAGGTTGGATATTAGGGAAAAAATTTTCACTAAAAGAATAATGAAGCACTGGAATGCTCTTCCCAGGGAGGTGATAGAATCACCATCTCTGGATGTGTTTAAAAAAAGCCTGGACATGGCACTTGGTGCTGCAGTTGAGGTGTCAGGGGATAGGTTGGACTCGATGATCTGAGAGGTCTCTTCCAGCCTCATTATTCTGTGATTCTGTGATTCTGTGATTCTGTGTGTGTCCATGGCAATATCACAGGTACTCCTGGGCAAAGTCTCTGAAGCTGCTTTTACTTAACTCAGCAGTGTCTGTCAGAAGGAGAGGACAGAAATGGGGTGAAGAACCTGCTAGAAGGAAATTTGGCTTCACTGATAATTCTGGCAAAATTTTTGTTGATTTTGGTGGATTGCAGTTATCCGTGTCTTTAAGCCCATCTATTTGGTGATGTCTGAAGGGGGTTTGGGATATTTCATTGTATTTGTATCTCCTATGTGCCCTGTAATGCCTTTTGATACATACACAGAGGATGCACAAAGATTTAAACTTGGGCTCCTGATCATATATAAGCTTATATCACCATCTGTGGAAAAAATATTACTCTTGTGATGTTTCTAAGAGATAAATACATTATCTACAACAGTATTAATTAGATATTATATACTATTTATTAGATAGTATAAAATGTGGAATCTGTTCTATTAGAATCCAGAAACAACGAATGAATTGTTCTCAAAACTCTACAAAGAGGCTGAGAAGATCAAGCAGTGGAAACTGACTGTGGAAACTGAACTAAACCAGAAAGAAAGAAAACTCCAAGAGAAGAGAAAGATTATTGAAGCACAGAATAAAGCCATTCAAGAACTGCAGGCCAGTATTGTATAGTGTACATTGAATAGATGAAGTTCAGTGCTTCCTGATTCAGTATGACACTATTATTGATACAATTAAATATTAAAGACTGTTGCAGTTTGGTTTGTGCCTTGAGAAAATGATTATTTTGAGAAGTTGCAGGCACCTGTCCTGTGTGAGGGTAGGTATGAAGAATATACCTGTAAGTGTCTCATTTGCTGGTAAATTATTGTTCATTAATTATTGTATCTTTCATGCAAAAGATGACTCAGCATGTAATACCAGATAAAACAGACTTCTGTCTACTGATGCCCCAAGTGACTTTTTCATGAGGGATTTGAGAAGTTCAAGTGCATTTCTAATATATTTTTCAATAACAGTGTCTTTTTGCATCTGTTCCCCATGAAATCAGTTTGAAAATGAGAAACTCCATCTGAAACTGGAAGATGAGATATGTGAAAATAAAGATCTCTTGAAAGAGTAAGTAATAGAACCAAGGATATATTTTTGTGGTGGAAATAATCAGTTTCCATGTGGGCAGTTTTATGTAGATGTTAAATTTTGAAGGTCATTTCCATTGTTACTCCTTAGGTGCACAAAGCACTGTGCACTCCTGTGCAAACATGATATTTTTCCCTCCTTTAGAGCTGCTGCTTCGAGGCATCTGTGTAATCTGCTCAAGGAAACCTGCACTCGCTTCACAGAGAAGACCAGCAAATGTAAATGCTTTTTTAGTTTTTATTTTTCAGATAAATGTACTTCTAGCTTGTCTGAATTCACAAACAGAAGCAAGAAGAAGAAATTTCTCGTGCTGTTCAGAAAAGTTCTCCAGTTGAGATCGACTGGATGTGGCTCTCAGAATGAGAAGTGAATTTTAAGTGGCTCACAAAATTGGAAGTGAAGCCCCAGGTCTAACAGATTTGTGGTTTGTAATGCTGAATGCAGAGGGCTTTTGAAGGCAGTGAGATTGTTTGCTGCAAGGCTGCCAGCCTGGAGCTCCTTGGGTGCCCAAACAGTGCTCCAGGTTTGAGGCAGTGCCCACAGCCCCGACTGGCACTGGAGCCACTGCAGAGCAGGGCAGGGCTCCCCAAGGCTGCTCAGCCCATTGAAGCTTTGCAGTCCCAGCCACACTCTGGGAATGTATTCAGACATGAGAAGTGACACTTCATGCCTGGTTTTAGGCAGTAGAATCTACTCTGAATTCCCAGCACTCTGTAACAAATTTCCAGAGCTGACCTTTCCTGTTTTCAGCCATCACACATTTGTGGGGAAAAAAGGTCCGAACCCCAAGGTATAATGAGTAACTGGAATTCTTCTCATGAAACTGAACAAGCCAAGACAGTTGGATAACTTAATGAAGTTTAAATTCTTGAGGTTTTAAAATATGTTATTGATTGGGAATTTTACTTTATATGCAATTTAGAATTGTTATTATAATCATTATCATTTACTAACTTGATCCTGGATACTTAAGAAGTGTCTATTTCTTTTTAGCCTTAATTCTAGAAACACTTGTATATAGATGTACTGTTCTTTTTTGATAGCTGTTTCTTTTACTGTTCTCTTTTTAATTGTTTTCTTAGGAAAAAATAGTATCAATTATAAAAGTGAAAGGAAAGAAGGGAAATATGGACATGGAGTGTTGCAATTTTATAATGACAGTTCAGATGCTCTATCAGCATCTGCTGATAGGAAGAAATTAAGTGCTAAACCCTAGATTACAGTTTATAAATACTAACAGTTTTGATACATTATTATTCAACAGCATTAATACTATAATAATTAATATGGTCGCATAAACTGATCCAGAATTACACTTTTCACAGCAAAAAATATCTTGGGAAGGAAATTTAAAAGTTGAGCTTGCTTAATGTTTCAATGAAATACACATTTTCCCTAGATTCTGTAACTTTTGGCACCATGTTTCACAATGACTTATTTAGTAAGAATGGAGCTGATAATTCCTTTGTTAATTCATTATGCTGATTAAAAATTATGACTTGGGCAGCTGGCATTCTTGTTCAAAAGAAAAGCTTTCTTATATGTTCTTGCTTTGATAGATGAACAGGAAAAGGAAGCAACAATACAATTGCATGAGGAACTTCACAGCAACGTAGAAGTAAGTGAGCAAGCTTGATGAAAGGAATGTGAGTTATGTGAGCTGAGCTGAGTTCCATGTTTATGTTGGGATACTGTTTGTGTCCATCATGTGTGGGTATCATGTCATGTGTGATACATGAAGTTGGGTTTTCAATCCCTTTTCAAGAGTGATTTTTGCGTTCTATAAAGCACATTCAATGGAGAAGGTGCAGCAGTGTGTGGGATGTAGATCCCTGTGATCTGGGTGATGTGTGCTTAGTGCTGGGTCGCTGCCACAGCTTCTGGCTTTTTTCTGGGCTCTGTTTCACCTCCCTGCTGGTTCCTCAGAATGGCTGAGGTGGGCAGCAGCCCCTGGAGAAGTTCCAGGGTTTCCAGTATTGAACTTCAAATATTAAATTTTGTTTTTAGAGAATGACGGTGGCATTTGAAGAGCTTCGTGTGCAAGCAGAGAACGACAGATTGGAAATGAGTTTCAAATGTGAGAATTCTGTTTATTGAGTTTATGTAGCTGGCTCAGTTTTGTACTTCATAGCTTGTGTTACACATGAAGTGTCAGGGCAGCCAGATGTGAAGTGCTGGAATGGTGAGCAGCTCACACTGAGACACTGGGACCCTTCTTTTATTCCTGCTGCCTTTGGTCACTGCCTGGCCCCTTCTGTTGCTGTTCCACTGGGCCAAAGCTGGAACTTTATTTCTCAAACAGTCACTCAAAATTGAAGTTTTGTATGTGAAGTACAGTCTAGAGATCAATACTTACTTCCCATAGTTTGTTTATTTAAATGATAATGCACGAGTGTATAGCTACAGAAACTTTAGCTAAATGCTCTCTCTCTGTATGTATAGCCTGCTATGTTCCTGTTTCATTCTCACATGCTCTTTTCTGTTTGTATTTTCATTATAAAATCAAACATTGCCTCAACAATTACTCTTGGGAAACAAATGGTACAGCTGTACAATTCCAGGCAACCTTAAACTGGAAGTTGTATTGAGCTTGGAGTTTATTTCAGCTAGGATGTTAACTATGGATGTTACTGTATCTCCAAAGTAAAAGAAGAAGCAGAAAAAGTGGACAAGTTTGAAAAAGAATGCAGACTGGAAGTCAGTCAAAAGGAAAAGCAGGTTTGCTCATTTTACCATCTAAGATGTAGAGCTTTATTTGGAACTAATGGGGCAATGCAAGAGCCAAGAAGTGTTTCTGGGTATTAGTAAAAAAGACAAAATAACATCTGAAGCTGCGTTTAAGTCAAATTCTTCTAAGTTTAGTGGTGTTTCAGTCTCTTTAGTCTACTGGAATTTATGGTTTGATTTTGAATTGGAGAACTTTTTTGTTTAGAGTAATATGACTTGATCAATATTTGGCTAAGATTATATCTAGACAAATATTATCTATCTGTCTGTCTATCTATCTATCTATCTATCTATCTGTCTTGAATGACAGCAAAATGTCTGCTTATCATACCTGGGTACAAATGAAAATTAATATCTGTCCCTTCTCCAGACTTCATGATGATATTTCTTGCATTTTTCTAGATTTCAGCTCTTACCATACAGAGAGATGAAAAAGATGATGTCATAAAAGACATCAAGGCTCAGCTGCAGACATCATAAAATAAGATTGCTGACTTAATGGAAGCAAAATGTAAGAGTTCTGCCTGCTGTGTTTAAATGTAATTGTTTATAGAATTGAAATGTAATTGTTTATGAATCTTTATTTATTATATGTAATTGTTTATAGAAGCATAGGAAACAGGGCCATGATAGTCTTATTCTGTTGCTGGTTGGCAGCAGAATTTTGGGGCCTTGAAGGCCTTATTTTTGTGTGGAACAGGAGCTGCTCATGTGGGAGCAGGACTGGCAGGGCAGTTTTTAGGGTGAGTCAAGCAGTGAGAGCTTTTGAAAATTGCAAGGGGAAAATATGTTGCTTCAGTTTTGCAAATATACAGTCAGGCAGATGTCACTGAGGACACTTTTCAGAACTTGATTTTCAATATTTTTAAGCCATCTATATTTTAATTTCATCTATTACTTTATAGTATATGATGTCAGTACCATTGGTCTTTGTTACATTCTTTAAATGTATGTAATTTTCCATTTTCAGCAGCATTTTTTAGTAAATAATCCTATTTTTAAAAATATAAACATCTTTTTTTGCTTAGTACATAATGAAGAAATGTTAAAGGAATCCCAGGGCAGTAAAGAACATTTGAGGGCAGAGCTGGAAGAGGCTAAAATTTCATTGCAAAAGGCAGAGGTACCCCTTGCTTATAGTTTTACAGTACAAATAGACTAGATGAGTATTTGCATAAGTAATTATGGATACTTTAGACATGAAACAGCTGTAGCTCTTTGTTGCAAAACATGTTTAGAAATGATATCATGTCTTGAAGGCTACTCAAAAGAACTTGGAAGCTGAATTCCAGACTACAGTGAAAACATTAATTCAGGTCACTGGAGAAAAGGAAGAGCAGGAGGAAGAATGTAAAAAAATGAAGGCTTTGCTTGCAGCCCTGACAGAGGAGTTTGAGACTTCTGTTGCCAATTTGAAAAGCTTGCTGCAAGAAGAACAAAATAGGTAAATTAATGAGTTTAAATTCCAAGAGTGATCTTACAGGTTGCAGCCTATGACGAAATCAATAACAATTGGAAATGAAGCTGAAATTTTTTTCACACAGTGGTCTAAATGCAGAGAATTTAATGTATTTTTTTTGTTTGTGATAGTTGATACTGTATAAAAAGTAATCTTTTGCCCCCTCCAACTTTCATAATTCTGTCTTTAAGAAATACAGATTTCTGTAGGTATATATTTGTTTACTTTTATGTCTACTGTTCTGAGGTTTTAAAAGTGAAATTTGATGTGTGTTGCAGGCAGATCTATCACCTGCCTGTTGAAAGATAAATGTTCTTAAAGTGCTTGTGCTAAGACTTTGTCTTATTGTCCTGTAAGTTTCAAATGCAGTGCTTTGTACCCTACATTTGGGATTTTTCATTTACCATTTCCTTAGATTAAAGAAATCTGATGATGATTCAAAGCTGCTTATCTTGGAGCTCCAGAATAAATCTGCTGAACTGGGTAAGGCTTGTAGAAAGGCAGAAAATGAGCTGGGCAGTAATAAAAATGTTTTCTGCTCTTTTCTGGAAATGGACTGTCTCTAGTAGCTGGAGAAATGATTTTACAGTGCCTGTACCTGTCAGGAATGCCTGGATTTATTTTTACTCAGCTGATCCCTTTTCTTTGGGGGTCATTGGTGCTGGCAGCAGCCACAGGGCAGTGCTGTGCACAGCTCCAATAGTCAGACCATTCATGCATGAATTCTTCTGGAGGTAATTTTGGTTTGCAGCTCAGAGCAGCAGCACTGCAGGTGCCAGGAGTGACTTGTGCAGCAGAGACAAAACCTCCCGTGGAGGTTTCTGTGACCCTCCCCATGCTGGAAGTGCAATGATGCTGGCAGGGGTTGTCTTTAAATATCATCAATTTGATATCCTGTGCTTTCTAGGGATGTGCTCCTTAGTCCCCAGAGTAAGAGCTCTGCCTTGCTGTTGAGAACTTGCAAAAAATCCCAGAATTGTGGATGTGCACATAGAAACCATTTGGAAGTTAGTAACAACTGGTTTCCTTTCCCAGCATATCTATGTGATACCTTCAGCAGTTCAGATTTTTTTTCTGGAACAATGCAGGTGCATCAATACTTGGAGAATACTCTAGTCTTACAGTCCATGGTTTACTTGAAGCTATATTTGTGGAAAACATAATAGGCTCTAAATTTTATTTAAGATAAATATTTAATTTCTCTTCAGATATAGATTTGCTAATGTCTGAATCATTTTCTCAAGTCTACATTTAGATTAAGTCATAAATTAGCTTTTCAGTTTCTTAACTTAATCCAACAAGTTTTGAGAACTGGGTATTGCAAAAGGGTAAATGTTTTATACTGCCTGCTAAATATGAAAAATCATTTCTGTTCCAATAATTTTACATTTCATGTGCTGTAGAAGAGATGACAAAAGTAAAATGTGACAAAGAAGTGCAACTTGAAGAGCTGTCAGAAACTCTGGTAAATGTTCATTTTATTAATCCCATGGCATTTGCTCTTCATATGAAATTCCTCTTGCTTTGTAAGTATCTTAAATGCCATAAGTAAACTCCATCCAGTCTACCTTAACATTTCTACTAAACTTTCTCACACACAATTTCAGTGTTTTCTTTGAAGAACTTCATTGCCTCTGTTTTTCTTGTCTCCTGTGCTTTTGGTTTTTCTTGTCTCCCATGTTTTTGGTTTTCCTTCTCAAGGTTTTTGGTTATTTCCTTCTTTGTTCATGCCCATTCAAATGCCACTCCCTCTGGATATAAAGTTTTCCCATTTTTCCTTCCTTCCAGGAAGGTAATTAGCTCTGGCCTCTGTGAACCCTGCTGTGCTGTGACACAGGCCCATTTTCTGTCACAGAAGTCTAAGCTATATGAAATACACTCTTAACAGAGGTTTATTTTCATTATGATTTTATATTTACAAGCCTAACAAGAATCCATATCAACTAAAGTTAAGATAGTCTGAAATCAGGTGTGCATTTTACTGTGTCTGCTTGTTGTTATAATCTGTGCATTGAGTGTTCTGAACTGAGTTTCACTCATTTTCTAAAATGGGTAAATTGGAGCACTTTTACTGAAGAAGAATCTTGAGGCTACTGTACAAAATTTGCAGAGACAGAGAAATGTGGAGAGAGAAATGAAAATGCTCTCCAAATGAGAGAGGTCTGAAGAAAGGCAACAGTTACATGTTTTTAGAAATAGTGAAGTTACACATCATGACTTGGATACAAGTTTATACATAAGAAACAGCACCCAGAGCAGGGTCCCACTCGAATTTTGCAGCCCAAGTAATGAAACTCAAGGCAGAGGACAGACATGAACAGCACTGGTGTCACAGTTCACTATATCACACCACTTCCAGATCCCAGCACAGACTGGAAAGATCCAATCTGGATAATCCATGGCATGGATGTTGTTGGGTTCTTCTGAAAGCCTTGTGCTCTTAGTTCATGTCTGATGACCTCCAGCAGTTGGAGTTTGCACATGGGAACTCAAAACTCTTCCTTTTCATTTTGCAGAAAGAATTCCATGGTTTGAAAGCACAGCTGACAAGAACAGCTGAGAAGGAACAAGATTATTTAAAGCAGCTTGTGACTCTGAAAACAGATCTTGAACAAGAGGCGTATGACCATTTTGAAAATATAACATTGAATTAGTTTTGGTGTAATATAGAAGTTGCTTTAATCCACAGTGAAATGAACTATGATTGTTTTCTAATGGAAATTTTGAACCACATATATGCCATTAATTATATACTTACATTTCTAAATTCCACTTTTCTATTTATGTGTATTCTATGGCATATGTAGTTGTTCTTTCACTTATTTAACAAGAAGAGAAAGTTTCTGAATTCAATGTTAATCTTGCTTTAAAATACATAATCTTCACTAACCATTATATATATATAAAAGTTGACTCTGATTTTCTTTCCTTCTTCTGTCACCTTCTTACATCTCTCTGACTTTGCTACAAAGCTTATATTTGTAGATAAAGGCCTGGACTTCTTTCAGCATGGAATAACACTTGATAATGGGTATTTTTAATTTAAAAGGAGATTTCAAAATGCATCTTCTTATTCCTCTTGGCCATTTGTTTTAAATTAGGTTAAAGAATGAACAGCTAACAGTGTATCTCAGTAAGCTTTCACTAGAGAAAGAACAAACAGCACAAGAGAAAAATGCTGTGGCTGCAGAACTCCAGAAGCTGCAAGAACAACAAGAGGCAAGTTGTAAACTTCCAGCTTTCTTGAAAGGACAATACTCAATTTGGCAAATGACTCAGTTTTACAAATTAGATGATGAGCTGCAACATGACTTGGATCTGTAGAGTACCTGAGCAAATTTTTTTGTGTTTGAATTGGAAAGGAAGTGTATTTACACTTGTGAACAAGGCAGGTCTGTGTGCTTTGGATGGCTTTGAATTTTTTAAGAAGTCACTTTGAATTTTATTTCTTTGCTGACACAAGGGTCTTTATTTAGGATAGTAAGAAAAAAGAAGACAATACAAAGCAGTTAGTTGAAAATCTAGAAGAGGCAAATAGCCAGCTAAGGCAAGTAAAACCAAATATTAATAACTGATATTGCTAAAGGAAGTAGACTCAAATAGTTAGTTGTATTAAAATGTTGCTTTCTGGGATTTTTTGATTAATGTTTTTTTAGATTACACAGCTAAACAGAAACTATTCAGAATTGCTGTTGGCCAAGTAGAAATTTTCTCAGATAGAAATACCAATTGCTGCAGGAACAATGTTTGCCATCATTTTGTATTCCCTAGTAGGAGCTGTCTTGTTTTGCATTAGACATCTCAGGTGTGAAGGAAATTCAAATGGAAGCTGAAGGTTGTGGATGAAATGTGACAAGGCAAAACTGGATCAGAGTTACTCTCTGTATCCCCAGTTCAACAGACAGGCAGCTCCCATGTTTCACAGCTGCATTGCAATAGTCCAGGTCAGGATGTATCTTCCTTGGGCTCCTGGAACATCTTTTCCTACTTACAAGAAGTATGGACAGTTCACATATTGACTTACTGGGCCTGTTGCTGCATTTTAAGAACATTTTCATTGAGCAGCTTATGTGAAGTTCCCATCAACATTAGCAGCTCTTTTCAGAAAATAAAATATGGGTTTGTTAGAAGTACTGAAAATAAGTTAAAGGCAATAAGGAAATATTTACTAATGCTTGTTAATTTGGAACTTAGAAATGAACTGGAGTCTTTGAAGGAGAAAATGGCAAAGACAGGTGAAGAGATGAAAAGTACACTGGATGAAAGAGAAGAAAATGTATGTCCTGTGTCATGAAAATATCTTACAGAACCTGCAGGACAGCATTCAATGTAAAATCTTTGTTGGGATTTTTTCTGCAAAGCTCTGCCTGGGGAATGTGATCTCTGCCAGAGGTTTCTTCTTTCCCAGCTGCTGCCAGCTGTGCCATGGTGTGTCCACATGTGAGCCCTGGTATTTCAAAAGACAAGCACAGTCACTGGGATGTTCACTCTGTGCTGGAAGTTTAATATTAAAGATTTATTTGTTTTCAGGCAAACAGAGAACCTGCTTTTCTGTTTTTTCATATACCCACTCAGTGATGGATGGGCTCTGGATTAGCTTTTTATATGTAGTGTGAGTTTGAGCTGAAATAGATTCAAACACTTTTACTTTTCTTTCTATTGGTTTAAAGCAACCTGGGGTTTTTAGCAAATTTCAAAATTTCATTGTAAAAGTCAAAGATTTACAATTTAATTTCAGGTTAAGAGAACTGAAAATGAAATTTCAAGAAAGGAAAAGCCATTGAAGATTCTAGAAAATAATTGGGAAAATTTATTTTTTCATGGATGTAGGGAACTTCATACAAGTGCACTTTTTAAATTGTGAAGATCTTGGGGTTTTTTTCTTCTTCTTTCTTAACTCCATAACCACTAAGGAACTGGTTCACTGCTATTAATTAACATCTTGTGGTACTTTATGGCTAAAACTCTGATTATTCTAACATGGCAGCTGGTGTTTCAGTCCCATTGGAACAAACCAGACTGGTGCAAGGGCAGGTTTGAGAACATCTACAGGAACTGCTCACACAGGGAGTCATTTGTAGAACTTACTAACTCATGTCTGAAATATCTCTTTCAGATGAATAATTTAAAGAAACAGATGGAAAATAAAACCAAATGCATTGAAAAGTTGCAGCAGGAGGTGTGTAGAGATTTTAAATGTCACAAATACATAAACACATTATACTTTGGGTTGCCTTTTCAGCAGGTTTTTGTCTGCTGTGATGTCTTTAGATACACCTATGTAACTTAAACATTTTCCTTTCTTATCCTAACCCTGAGCAAATTAGAGAGTCATCTTAGGGATCACTTGATTTGTTAAATGAGCCTTAATTTGAAAAGAGCAATTACAAAAATAATATCTTTAATAAACTTCTACTCTTTTTCATTTAGTGCATAGTGTTATTTATGTACGTGTATGAATATCTCAGTTACCACTTGTAGAAAAGAATTCTGCACTGGCACAAACTGTAGTAACTTCACTGTAAAAATAAATAACTTGTATTTTTGGTCATGACATCTTGACACCTTCTGTCAGCAGCATCTTAGTTTTAATTTCCATTCTGCACCTCATTTGTTATTCCTTGCTGCTGCTCAGGAGGAGCCTTTCTTAAGGTCGTGAAGAAACAGTAATTATCACAGAAATTAGCTGAACATTCATTTGTTTGAAGAATTGTTCTGGAGCCTGAGCTGCACAACAAAGAGTTATTTGCCTGATGAAAGCTGGAATATCTTGATGCAGTTAAACCATGACATAATTCTATCAACTTATTGAGGTACAGTGCTTGTTTTGTTTTATTTCAACAGAATAAGGTGCTGAAAAAGAAAATTACTGCAGAAAGCAAGAAAAGCAATACTTATGAAGGGAAGGTAGGTTTAAATAACATCGTGTAGAAGATGAGGTGAGTGTTTTTAACTTCCAGTGTAGGTAATGATAATACTTGTTATACATTCTGAGCTGGTTTATGGATCTAGGATACAGACTTTGCAGGAATGAGCTCATAGTTTTTAGAAGATGCTTCCATTTTTAATCATTGGGCACTGACTATTGGACATTTAAGAGATGGATTCACATTGCAATTAATGATGTTTCCAATCTGTTCCCTTTTTTTTTCTTTTGTTGATAGTGGACTGAACAGGGTTCAGCAACCTCATTGTAACAGAAAAGCATTTAAAAGAAATATATATATAAATATATTACTCTTTTTAGGCTGTTCTTTAAATGTGTTCTTCAGTGGCAATCCCTCTGATGGGAATATTGTGTCCAGCTTTGGGTAATGCACTTGAAGAAAAGTGGACTTTTTTGAGGATATTCATATGAAAAACTTAAAAGGAAAAACTGTAGTCAAAATGCACAGCTGGGAGAAAATGTACCATAAAACCTGTGAAAATCTGATACAGATTTACAAGAGAGGGAATAAAATCTCCATCTGTATTTGTTTTTTTTCCAAGGCATTCACAGCATTTAGGGTGACTGCTTAGGGCAGTCTTCCCCATTGTGCTGTTGCCATTGTTCCTTTGAATATTTTCTAACTCACTTCAGGCCAAAGTTCAACTCTTTATTAAAAAAACCCTGAACTTTTAAATAGGAACCACTTGAATCATATACCTGAAAAGTAACAGTGTTTGTGCTCAAAAATAAGAGGTAAGAAAAAATAATCAACATAGTAATTCCTAAACAAATAACAGCAGCAATTCTGCTTTCTCCAAAGGTGAATAAATTGCAGTTAGAAATGGAAAATATGAACAAGCAACATAAGGAAGAAGTTGACATCTATCAAAAAGACATAGAAACAAGAAAAGTAAATGAAAATAAACTTCGTGAAGAGGTGAGAGGTGTTAATTTTTACTGCAATTTATTTTTTTTTAGTTTAAAATGTTGTTCTGAAGCTTTAATATCCAGAGTCCTTGCTCATATTTCAGTCTTATCAACATAAATGGAACTTGTTTTGTATGCCTGTGAGCAAAGCTTTAGTACATTAGGTGCTTAGGTTGAAATATTTGAATATGTCTTTGACAATGAGAACTCCATTAAAAATTCCTTCTTTCAAGATATAGTTTAAAGAAATTCCACCCTTGGTATAAAGTCAGCCCAGTTAAATTAGATTATAACTTCTCCCATATTAGGATTTTTCCGCCCACACTTTTTTGATGGCAATGCTAAGAAACGTTAGGGCAGAGTGCTTGAAATGGCCTTTTGGTTTGCAGTGAGCTTGCCTGCCATGGCTGTACCTTTGATCTTGCCCATTTTAACAATCTGCAGAAAAGATGAGGGATTTGAAAGGGATCTTAAAAGCAAATAAAGCCCAAGTGGGACTGCAAACTTTGCACCCACAGCGGGAAGAAGAAATTGAGATTTAAAAGAAATATATTGTTATGTTGATGAATGAAATGCAATTTATTACTGACAGGTAGAAAAGATGAGGTTGCTTTGTGATGAAACTGCAATGATACAGAGAGAAACTGATGCCAGATGTCAGCACAAGATAACTGAGATGGTGGCACTGATGGAAAAGCACAAGGTCAGAGATTTTCCTGCTTGCTGTGGTTTGCAATGGGTGATACCATGTCAATACCATGTTTATAACTTGTGACACCACATTAATGACCTTTCCAAAGCAGAAACAGGCCTGAGTCTGGGAAAAGGAAGATGAACACATGCTGGACTTTGCATCATCTAAAATCAAATTCATTTGAAGAATATGAACACATTCCTATGGGCAGATACATTCCATTCATCTAAACTTCTGGGATTTTTAGATTTTTTTTTCAATTCAGGCTTCCTTTGATACCATCTGAATGCAATATTTTTCAGTATCAGTTTGGCCTCTTTCTCAGAGGTTACCTAGTGACTGTCAGCAGTTTAGCCTGACACATTTTAGTTTACCTTTCTATTCCTCATTTTGCAATATCTTTAGCAGCTACATTAATAAAGATGGCAAAGCTGGCTCTTAGTGCTGAGCACATATTGCTGCACAGAAATAAAGCACTCTCTGCCAGTCCACAAAATAATACTTGAATTGAGCATTTCCTGTTTTACAGTTTCTGCAGAAGCATCAATGAATCTTTTCTTTATGAATCTTAAGAGCCTGGTTTGAAAAAATGATGTTTTAAGACTGGATAACTCTATATTGCAACATTTAGTCACATGTTTTGAGTTTGTTGTTGGTTTGGTTTTTTTACCACAGAATGAATATGATAAAATGGTTGAAGAAAAAGATGCAGAGTTAAAAGTATATAAAATGAAACAGCAAAAGCAGTTCTCATCAGAAAGGGCACTGGTAAGGAGCACTTTGCAATGGTCAATAATTCAGTGAAGGGGCTGATGTCCTTGTGTAGTGGTTTTATACTGGCTAAGTGCCAGGCACACACAAAAAAACATTCACTCATTTTTCTCTGCTATTGTTGAGCAGAGGAGGGGAAAGAAAAATTCAAGGACTGAGTTGAGATAACGATTAGGAGAAAAACACTTTGAGGGTAAAGCAGATTCAAACTTAAATAGTGCAAAAAAATTATTATTTATAGAATTAAAAGTGAGTAATGATAATTAAACGAAACCCTTAAAACACCTTTTTTCCCAATCCCTCCCTCTTGCCCACCGACAGCACAGAGAGACAAAAGATGTGATCTTTGGTCAGTTTGTGACTTCTAAAGATCTTTTTTCAGTTTGCTTAGAGAGTTTCTTTTTCCTGCTGTGCTCTGGGGTCTTTCCCACCAGAGACATTCTCTGGGAACTCTTCCAGTGTGCTTTTAATTTTTACCCGCAGCAGTCCCACCCAACCTGCTGCTACAGATCTTATTCTGGGCGCTAAAAACTCCAAATGTTTCTAAAAATAAATTGCAGTAGCAGTGTGTTTGTGTCTGCTCCTCCAGGTAGTGGGTCGTGTTCTGACTCCGCACTTTGAATGGGAAACTTTTGTTTTCAATATTTAGATTGTGCCCTCTCACCCCTGTTCTATTGTGCCCTCTCACCCCTGTTCTCCCAAGGGTTTTAAGGTATTACCTTGAACACTTCTGATCAAGTACCTGTTTCTTACAGTGCTTCAGTCTTTGTTAAACAAGCTAAAGCAAAGCTTCAAGTATAGGGCTGAAAAGCAAATAGAATTATCTTGTGTATCTAATGAGTGTCCCTGTTAATTACTGCCTCACTTGGGACTGTTTTCCTTTTTCTGGGCTGTGCAGAGTTAACCCTGTCCTTTGTTTAACGGTTTGTAGGAAAATGAGCTGTCATGTTTGAAAAGGGAACTGTCCTCCCTTAAGGAACAGCTGAGAGCAGAAATGGAAGAAAAGGTGGAGTTTTTTATTCCCTGAGCAGTGGGGGTGAGAGGTGTGGCCTGGGCTTGTGCTGTGGGAGGAGTTGGGTAAGAAATGAAACTGAACAGAAAAACAGTGACTTTGGAATGCTGGGGTTGTGCTAAATCTGGTCATGTATTTGTGTGAACTTTGTAACAGTCTGTGATTATAGATTACATATAAATAAACAAACAACAAAACAAAACTCTCCTTGATTTTAGTTAATTTTAACTAGCCAAAGCAAAAAAGTTCCCTAAACTGAAGGGGTTTTTCAGTGACTTTGGAATGCTGGGGTTGTACCAAACCTGGTCATATTTTTGTGTGAACTTTGTAGCAGTCTGTGATTATAGACTGTGCTCTGTAATTAGACCAAGAAGATTTTTAACAACTGAATTCAAATCAATATTTCCTTGCTGTCACATAACTCTTTTGTATGAGAATCTTGTAAAAGAGCACTCTGGCAGTGTGATTCCTGAAAGTGAAAAGAAACACAAGGTAACTTTAACTTTTTAATTGCTTTTAGAATTTGGTAGTATTTATATGTGTAGAATCAACTGAAGTGCCATGATAATTTATTTCCATTCAACAAAAGACAGTAGAATGCTTTAGACTTAAAATTTTAAATTATAGAAAATACAAATTGATGTTCCTGGGACTCCTAAACCTTGTTTAGATCTATGCAGTGAATCTATTCATGTAAAAAATAGAAACTCTCCAAATTATATTCCTAGGAAAAAAAAAAAAAAAAAAAAAAAAGCCTTCTTCAGTACAGGAAGCCCCTTGGGCAGTCCAACATTGAAGTTTTGTAACTCCTAACAGTGAATTTTTCTTGTTGCATTTTTCTGCCTGTATTTCTTACTTCTCTGTAGATTATTTTTTTTCCCCCTGGGATAAGAAGGGATTTTAAAGGGTCACACCATTCCATGGAGATATGAGACAGCAGTTTCTGGAAGGGCTCCCAGTGTGTAATTTTTCTTGCTCAGTTGTTGATTTTTTTATGTCTCTAGAACTGATTTACTTAGTCTTAAAAGTGTCCATTTGTAAAGGCACTTTTCCTCTATGGAAGAGAAAAAAGCTGATACAGCTGTAAAAATGGTCAAAGGATCAAAGTAGTCCTGACTGCAGAACTGACCCTTCTTCCCTGTCAGGAGTTCACTTGTGATTTTCACATTGGAACAATGGAATCCAGCACCATTTTGATGTTTTCTGTCTAAAAAAGGACTGCACTGGACCATTCAATGCTTCTCAGTTTCACTTCTAGTGAAAAGACTATTTTAAGAAACACCAATCTTGATGTAGCTACCAATCTTTCTTTGAAAGCCTTTTCCTGCAGTTTTGTTTGTTCCCATTTTCTTTGATGTTTGATAGAGTCCAATGTAGTGGCTGCAGTTCAGAATAACCTGGATTTCTGCAGATAAGCATGGAGAACTTAAATACAATGTGCCATGAAACTCAGCTCTTCCATAGCTTCCCCTTCATTCTCCTCATTTGGTAACAAAAATAATATAAAAAATGATATTTCCACCCCACCCCACTTTGTTTGGGTCTTTGCTCCATCTCTGGATGGAAAGATCAGAGTTCCACCATTTCTCTCAGGTGAATTCTTGGACACTCAGACTGTAAACTGGGTCCTGAGTTTGGCTTTAGATTCCATACTTACCCCATAAAATGTAATCTAAAAATAGAAACTGTCGGAGGAAGGAGACCCAGACACCAATTGGTTCATCCAAGTCCAATTTATTGATCGAATACGGCGGGTTAAATATAGTTCTTAATAAGCTTCATACATATTGCAAAAGTTGAGCTCAGGATTGGTTAGTTACATATCAACAACTACACCTACTTTTACATTCTTGTGCTTATTCTTCTGTTACATTCTGCAGATATTCAGGACTAATCTCACCTCCCTTTCCTCATGTTGCAGCAAGGCCATCCGGCATTCTTGCCTGTCAGCAGTCACTGAATCAGAGACTGCTGACCTCCCTTTCAAGCTTAACCAGCGGCATTAAGTCAGTATGGCCTTTCTCAGCTAACCAACTCAATAAAATCCTCCACATTTCCCCCGTTTTCTTCTTAAGCAAGAAGATTAGTTTGCATTTTTGCTATCATACGACTGACCATGTTTTGAATACAATTAAAGACACAAGGCAAAATAAGCAAAAACAGTAAAACTACACCCAGTAGTCCTATAGCATAGATCACAAGGTTCCTTAGCCATGGCCCAAGTCCTAAGTTTTTAAGCCATTTGTCAATTCCTAAACCTTCTTCTTCCTTGAGATTGTGAAGTCCTTGTTGCAATTCTTTTATCTTAGTGTGAATGGACACCGAATGATCAGACAAATTCATACAACACATTCCCTCAAATTCTTCACATCCATGCCCTTGTGCTAAGAGCAAAAAGTCTACAGCAGCTCTATTTTGTAAAACAGCATGGTTAACACTTTGCACATCTGCAGTCATCATGTCCAGAATTTGGGATGTCTGGTTCAGCTCATTTCTTGTCCAGCACCCTAATTGTTTTGCTAAATTTATAGCCTTATTGGCAGATCCTCCTGGTAAAATAGTTGAAACTACTACTTGTTTGAATGTACCCCAAAACTTTGGGTCTCCTATCTGGCTGCAGTCCAAGTCATGTATACTACGCCTTTTCCTGTTTGATGCTTGACTGAGCTGCATTAGCAAGGATACATTAGGGTGAAACAAGGACAATTTTCCCAAATAACAGGGTCCACCCTGTGGCTTAGCTGGTACACCATTCCACGCCCTGTCTCCACAAATTAGAAATATTCCTGTAGGTAATTTCATTGGTGCCGTGATGTTTGTGCCGTTACATTGACTGTAATGCTGTGGAGAGAATTCACTCAAATTCAGGGATGAATCCAAGGTGGCCCATGTGTCTTTAGGTTGATTTAAATTTTGAACATCCAAGGGTTTGAAACTAAACTATCCTCCAGCTGTAATGTTAGGCATACTGGCATTTGCACTTCCAAAAAGATCTAATTCTTCAGGAGGAGAATGCAAGGAGGTGTTAAGTGATTGGATTAGTAAGCATTGGCGATAGCCATCACTCTGACCCGCAGTATATCCTTGCTGTGCTGGCAATGTGATGTTAGACATGTTACGCATGCATAAAGTTCGATTACTTGTTAGACTGCAAAATTCTCCAGGAGACCACACTGGAAGTCCTACCAAGCATGTTCGAAATGGATTAGTAATTCCTCCAAGACTAAGACAAAGCGATGATTGGTTAATCTGTTTAGCAAGTGTTACCCATAGATTTTCTCTTGGCTGACTGAAACGTGTTATCCCTATCGCTTCACTTACTACAGCATTGAGCAGTATAAAAACAAACTTCATTCTTCTTTCTGCTTTCTCTGTTTTTCCTTTCTTCGTTGTCTTTTCCCTGGTTTGTTAGAATGTCTATTGTGAGGCTGAGTCAATTTCTGAATACAGTGATCTAATTCCAAATCAGCATCCTTGCTTACAGGTATAGCATATGGCAAGTTTAAAGGCAAATCAGCTTTACAGCGAGCTGCTATAATGCGTGAGGCACTAGTAACTTCAAGCTCTCTAAGTGCTTGCTGCAACTTCCATCTAATATATGCTATAACCACTTGTTCTGCACTCTCAAAAAGCTCCAATCCTGCCCTTCCTGGCAGGCCAGTACTTTGTTCAAGAGCTCTAACCCAGACAAAATCTTGAATCCACTTCCCAAAACAAGGTCTACACCATAAATTTCCTATTGATCTTTGTGAGTACCAATAAACCTTATTACAATCAGCACAATGCACAGCTACCCAAGCATAGCACTTATCATTATCCTTTTTGCAAACATAACAAGGAAGTGTATATAGGAAAGGATCAGTATTAAAATTTGTCTGTGTGATTCAATCCAACCAGTTCAATGGTGGTGATTGCAAAGCCTCTTCAGCGTTCTTACTATATACAGCTACCAATTCAAGCTCCTTCTTTACTACAAAATGTATTTGCAAACTTAATTTTTTGCAACTTTTCAATGCAGCAGTCTAGTGCTCTTTCAGGATTCCCTCTGAAGGACCCTACAATCGAACGTTGCGTTAAAGGTACTAATTTTCTACACCTTACAGAGACTATACGTGATTTACCTTGAACCTTAATTCTATTCACAACACATTGTACTTCCCATTGATAATAAGCAAGAATTTTTTGTTCAGGAGACTCATAAAGATTTAAAGCTACATATGCATTTAGCCCTGTTTGTCTCCTTAATTCATCTTGCCAGCTTTTACCCCACGTGTGCTCGTGCTTACAAATGTGGCACCACAAATCCCATAATAATGATTGTTCTATCCAAAAAGTATTATCACAACCCCCACAACGTAGAGCAATCCAGGCAGCACAATGTAGATCATAACAGTCAAGGCAATGTTCCTTTGCTGGATTTGTTAAACGAAAAGTTGATAATGAGTCAATAAAACCAATCGGCTCCTGGGCCGTCCAATAGTGACGTGTCAGTGCTTTGTCCAACACTTTCGAGTGTCCCTTCAACTGTAACAGTAGTGGTCGTAGGACTAGAAACAGTTTCTTCCCCAGTAGCTCCTTGTCCTCCTCCGTGAGACAGTCCACCAGAGGCTGCATCAAAAACAGGTTTAGTCCACTTAGCAGGCACCCACAAAGGTCCTGTAGGTGAGGAAACACAAAGATATCCCCGACCCCAGTATAATGCTTTTGCAGGTTTTTCCCATAATCCTGTAGTCGGGTTTTAATTTCCTGACCTGACCTCGGATGATGTTTAATTGCAGGAGGGATATCATCTTCCCCAAAAATACATAAATGATTGATCACATACAGAACCTTAGCTAAACATGATTGTGGGTCCTTTATATCTTGATGCTTTTCAATATACTGCTTAAGGGTACCATTTGCTCTTTCCACTATTGCCTATCCAGTAGGAGAGTGTGGAATACCTGTCACATGCTTAACAGACCACTGATTCAACAATTTCTGGACCCTAGCACTCACATAAGCTCAACCATTATCCGTTTTGATACTCTTTGGGACTCCCATGACAGCAAAGCAACTTAACAGGTGCCTGATAACATGTGTAGCTTTCTCTCTTGCCTGAGCCGTAGCCCATATGTAATGACTATATGTATCTATAGTGACATGCACACACTTAACTTTACCAAATCTAGCTATATGTGTAACATCCATTTGCCATTTCTCATTTATTTCTAAACCTCGAGGATTAACTCCAATGCCTAAACCTATTCCTTCATTATGATAACTACATATTGGACATGCTCTAACAATGGCTTTAGCTTCTGATAAACTCAGTTCAAAATGTTTTGCAAGCCCTCTTGCATTTTGATGATATCTGCTATGTGCTTCTCTGGCCAATGTATGCTTATCAATAGGACAAGAGTTATCAATGGGTAAGGTAACCAATTTGTCTGCACGTTCATTCCCTTCTCCTAAACCTTCAGACCATTTATGACTCCCAATATGAATCACAGAATACACTGCATTTCTCTCTCGTAAAGCTTTCCTTAATTGTATCAATAACTCATACAATCGTTTATTATTCACTCCCTTAATTGCTGCTTCCTCTATTCGTCTGGCTACTCCGGCAACATACATAGAGTCTGTGACCACATTTAAGGCTCCTGTAAGTTAGACATTGCCCATACTACTGCTAACAATTCCAAAGTTTGTAAACTATCTGCAGGATCTGCTGTAAGAAGTTGATGCTTCCATTGTCCTTTTTCTTGCCAGGTGACAGCAGCACGCCTTGATTTCTTTCCTGCATCTGTAAAAGCTGTAATAGCTCCTGTATCCAATAATCCATAAAGGGTTATGCTTTGATGCCCATGGGTAATTTCCACTTTTTGTTTTGGTCTATTTTGTAAATCCACAGTTAAAAGTGTAACATCAGTAGAGCCAAAACCCTTCTCATTCCGTATTTGCCCAGTAAATGATGGTATACCAGATGTCATTTGTGATAGTGGTATTAATTGTGCAATGCGTTGTCCTTTTGTTATTTTAATAGGAGGATAAAGGGTGTAAACCATGATTTGTATTTCCCCTGTATAATCCACATCGATAACACCAGGCAATACAAATAATCCCAGCATAGTTATTGAAGAACGTCCTAATAACAATGCTCCACATCTTTATCCATTTAATATAAGAGGACCCTTTACTCCAGTTTGTATCCTCTCAGGCCGGTTCGTCATTAGTGTGACGTCTACTGCTGCTGATAAATCCAAACCGAGGCTCCCTGCTGTTGCTGTTGCAGACAGGAGGTGACAGTGATGTTACGGCAGCAGCTGATGTCTCCGATGTCACGGCGGCAACTTGTGTCTGGGCGCGTATGTCCCTCATTGCCGCATCAGTAACACTTGATGAACGGTCTCGAGCTCTCCGTGTCCGCCAGTGAGCCGCTTCGGAGAGGAGCAAGAGCAGCTAACACCTGATTCTGAGCAGCTAACACCTGATTTTGAGTAGACTCTGCTTGCTTTTGTAACCCTAATCCTAATTCCTTTAAAGTTTCTGCTATAAATGCCTGTGAAGCTGTTGGCATTAATACCATTCGCTCTAAAGCTTCCTCAATAGTCCAGTTTGCCCCTAAAGTAGCTAACACTCTTGCATTTGCCTAACAGGTTCACTTTTTACTCCAAACTAACCATAGAACGTAATTGAGCTAACATCTTCCAATCTAAGGGAGTATATTCCGCTATATTATGTGTAAGGTTCCCCTGTGCATCATACTGTGGTGTGTATGTAACCGGACATGCGAGATTAGAAGCTACTTCCACCGCCTCGCCATCCCCCATTTGCATTACTTCTTTTGCCACAGCAGCCCAAGCTTCCCTCCTCTGTTTAGCCATCTCCCCCCATAGGTCACTGTGTGCCCCCGGGATGGGATCTGACTCTTTAAGGGTGCTATGCTGCTGGCACTTCGGTACCGAGACCGAGTTCTCGCACGGGGAAGGCGGTGGGGCAGGAGCCGACTCGCGCGGGGGAAGCGGCCCCCCCGCTGAGGCCGGCTCGCGCGGGGAAGGCGGCCCCCCCCGCTGCTGGAGCTGACAGTGAAACCGGAGTCGACTCGCGCGGGGGAAGTGGCCCCCCGGGAGCCGGCCCGCTCGGGGGAAGCGGCGGAGGCAAAGGTGGCGGCGGAGGCGAAGCTGGCTTGCTCTCACCCCCACCATCCGACCCGCCTGAAGCTGGCGGCGGAGGCGAAGCTGGCTTGCTCTTACCTCCACCATCCAACTCGCCTGAAGCTGGCGGCGGAGGCGAAGCTGGCTTGCTCCCACCCCCACCATCCAACTCGCCCTCCCCCTCTGACAGGAAGGGTGCAGATGGTTCCACTGTATCTAAGGGAAAATTTTCCACACCATTTTGCTGGGGACCCTTAGGCATAAGTATCTGATTTACAGAAGGTGCTAAGGGATCATCCTCACGACCATACCCTATATTCCTTTTATGAGCTTCTGTCGCCCTTTCTGCTGCCTTTCTCTCAGAGACCTGCTGAAGTAACGTATTATATACCACCCGCCATAACTTGCCAAATTTCTTTGCTGACTTATCATCATCTAACACTGTATCCCACAGGATATCCCCAAACCTTTTCCACTCTACTATCTCATGAACTGTATATGAATTAGCAAAAATTGCTTTAGAATAACCATAAGCTAATAACCCTGGTAATTCCTTTTTTAAATCTATCCCTTTTATCCTCGCCTTTCTAAATATGAGGAGAAGGGACCGTATGTCGCTTGCCTATCCATACCTATATATCAGCGCGCGCTGTTGCAGCCCTTCCAGGCTTCCTGCGACACGTAGAGACTTGAGATACCTTTTGTAATCCTCAAGGGTGCTTTTAAAATCCGGCACCGTCCCGGCTGCAAGGACTCTCACCCAACTTCCCCGACCATGGCGAATTTATAATCCAAGAGAGCGAACGTTCAGAATGCTGCCTTTGCCCACATTCTCCACCATTTGTCGGAGGAAGGAGACCCAGACACCAATTAGTTCATCCAAGTCCAATTTATTGATCGAATACGGCGGGTTAAATATAGTTCTTAATAAGCTTCATACATATTGCAAAAGTTGAGCTCAGGATTGGTTAGTTACATATCAACAACTACACCTACTTCTACATTCTTGTGCTTATTCTTCTGTTACATTCTGCAGATATTCAGGACTAATCTCACCTCCCTTTCCTCATGTTGCAGCAAGGCCATCCGGCATTCTTGCCTGTCAGCAGTCACTGAATCAGAGACTGCTGACCTCCCTTTCAAGCTTAACCAGCGGCATTAAGTCAGTATGGCCTTTCTCAGCTAACCAACTCAATAAAATCCTCCACAAGAAGCATTTTCTTTCCCAGACATGTGTTATAAAGACTCCTCCAAGGGATAAAATGCAGAGTGGAAGAAGCACAAACCTGCCTGCAGAGCAGAGCAGCAGGAAAAAGCAGAAAGTGCTTGTGCAGCTGGACACTCAGTCAGACAGCTCTGAGCACACTGACCTCCTGGTAAGAGCCAGAGAACAAATCATGGGCTGAGCAGCTCTTTGTGCTCACTGCTGGGGCCGAGAATGGAAATAAAGAGTTTGGGCTTCATCATTCAAGCCAATATTTATGTATATTTTTAATTTATTGGTTCTTTCTGGAATTGTAATTGTATGTACATAATTAACATTCTTTTTATTGAACTGTTATGCCTCATAATGACAACTTTTATTTTTCATAATTTAATATCCTTAGGCAGAAAGAAAAAGTAATTTTAATATAGTGTGACTAAGTAACTTTTAATTTAACTTTCAACTTTTAATCATATAGAGCATAGTCTCGGAAGAAGAAACATTTAAAAATTTGTACAAAGATTATCCACAAGCTTCACAGTTACATTCCACAGCACCAAAAAAGGTATGTTAGCCTTTCCTAAGATTAAAGCAAGCAGTTAATCAGATTGTTTACAGAAACGAAAGGATGGCTTTATTTTCCTTCCCAGAGCCCAGCTCCATGCAGTGTGAAATCTCCAGGCTCTGCTCTGAAACTCAAAACCATGAGGAGGATGCGCGAGGCGGGCTGGACTGCGCTCTCCAAAATGGACAGGAAAAGGAAAATTAAAGATGCTGTAAAGCTCTTTGCTTAAAATGCAGAAATGCCCAGTGCTGTGGCATTGCTTGCACGGTTGTTCTTCTCTCAGGGTTAGGAATTTGTTGCTTTTTTCTGTCATACTCAGTGTGTTTAATACTTCAAAATGTTGGGACAAAAATGAGCCAATTTTAAATTTTGAAATAAATAGAACTACATAGAAAGTTGTTTCAAAGCTGTTTCTGGCATTATAAACTCTGGTTTTATAAACTTCTGTTCTTTTACATTTGCTCTGTTTTTCTTAACACATAAATACTTAGTGGAAGAAATGTAGCTGTTAAATGAATGTTCTTTTACCTGAAGTCCTCTTGCTTTTTCCTGCATTTTAATGGCTGTTAGACCTGTCTTTTTAGACTGTTTTGTTTTCAGTATGTTAAAATGGTTTTGAAACTTCTAAAATTTCTGTAGAATTACTTGTATTTAAAAAGATTTCAGCTTCACAAGGAGTAAAATATGCACATTATAAGATTGTGAAAACAATGTTAAGATGCCATTAAATTCTTTATCTGAAATATAAAGTGTGGGACTATGTGTTGTTACTTTAAATATATGAACACAGACAGAAATCACCCACCAGCCTTCCTAGGGACCAGCAGAAGTGCAAGGATAGATTAGAACATCTATTTCTGTATTAATCCTTGATTAATCTTTGTCAGGGTCTCTGGCTGCTCAGAGTGACCCCGAGAACAGTTCCAAAGTCTCTTTTCCCAGTCTGGTGCTTGAAGAAGGAGTCAGGGCTCTTCATTTCTCAGTCTCAAGGTTGTTTCATTTATCTTATCTGTAAAAAATTTTCTCCTGCCGTGCCAAGGTCAGCTCAGCAGGACAGTCTGAGGCATTCTGCCTCCCCCGGGGCAGTGTTATGTCTTTATACTACAAACTACATGTACAATGTTTACAATTACTTTCCAATACCTATCATCTATGTTAGACAGTGAGCTTCTACTCTAAACCAATTGGTAAGTGCCACCATCACAGCAGAAGAAGGAGAAAGCTGGACACACACAGTTCCCTCCATCTTGCCCTCTGAACCCCCATACCAGAAACCCCAAAATCTACATTTTCACCCCGTAATAGCTTCACTAATACGCTACCTAAACTGTTGTGGCTTGCTGATCTTCATAGAAGGTTGGTAACTTGCTCCATGGGTCATAATCAAAACTACAGGGCCATTCTGGGCTCTGTGCCAGAGTCTCTGAGCCCCCTGGCAGGGGTCTGGGCTGCTCAGGACAGCCAGAGGGATGTCCTGGGTCCTGACAAATCTTGGTTTCACAACAATGACAAACCCTGCTTCAGAGCCTAGACATAACAAGAAAACTACAAGTACACCTTAATCCCCGAGCCCCCTGCCCATCACTGGGGGCTCTGGGGGTTTCTCCCCCTGTCCCGGTGTAGGATTGATGGGGGTAGCACAGTCGGGACGCATGGAGATGAGAGATCTCTGCAGCCAGGTCGTGGAACTTGGGGTTGTGATAAATAGGTGTGATTCATGCTGATAAAAATTGAAACAGTAATCAATATTGATACAGTAATTAATATTTGAGAATAATAAAATAGTTAATAGCTAAAAGTTGTAATGCCAAAGAAGAGAGGGAAAGGAGGGTCTCCACCCACCCCCCCCTTCCCAGCAGATGTTCTCAAGGACCACAGGAAAGAAGCTGAAGATACCGTTGCTAAAAATGACCAAGAACCTGGTTGGGTCCAAGAAAATGCTAATTATAAGGGACTTACTGCTTTGATATGCAGATGCAGTGATACATTAGTCTTGGCTGACATTATACTGGCTTGGTGCGCATGTATAACCCAAAGGTGAATTAAAGGACAACGAAGAAGACTACTGAGCCTTCATCAGTGACGACCCCCAAAGACTTGTGTGACCACCAAACCGAGTGGTGGCGCATGCGTGATAAGGGTGGTAATGAGGGCAGAGATAGAGATATGATGAACCGAAAATGGGAGGAGATGGCATTTACACATGGCATATAAGGGGTGACTTTCACTTGGCAAGCTGGTACGTGAAGTGGCAAGGGTCATTGAACTCTGCCCTCCGTACCCCGCGGTTGTTTTTGCTTATGCGCTATTATTTGAACCAAATTATCCCTTATTTATATATTTTCTAAACTATTCAATTAAAATTGCTGCTACCTTAAATATTGTTTGGTTTTTTTTATGATGGATAATTGGGCAAACATAACAGGGTTTATTGCAAAGGGCCTGGGTGCAGGGCCCTGCTGGGATTTGGGGTTTATTGCAAAGGGCCTGGGTGCAGGGACCTTTTGGGATTTGGAGTTTATTGCAAAGGGCCTGGGTGCAGGGACCTTTTGGGATTTGGGGTTTATTGCAAAGGGCCTGGGTGCAGGGACCTTTTGGGATTTGGGGTTTATTGCAAAGGGCCTGGGTGCAGGGCCCTGCTGGGATTTGGGGTTTATTGCAAAGGGCCTGGGTACAGGGCCCTGCTGGGATTTGGGGTTTATTGCAAAGGGCCTGGGTGCAGGGCCCTGCTGGGATTTGGGGTTTATTGCAAAGGGCCTGGGTACAGGGCCCTGCTGGGATTTGGGGTTTATTGCAAAGGGCCTGGGTGCAGGGCCCTGCTGGGATTTTGGGTTCATTGCAAAGGGCCTGGGTGCAGGGACCTTTTGGGATTTGGGGTTTATTGCAAAGGGCCTGGGTGCAGGGCCCTGCTGGGATTTGGGGTTTATTGCAAAGGGCCTGGGTGCAGGGCCCTGCTGGGATTTGGGGTTTATTGCAAAGGGCCTGGGTGCAGGGCCCTGCTGGGAGCTGCAGCCACAGCTGGAGCAGGCCCGAGAGAGGAGAGGGGGAGAGAGGATGAGAAGGTAAGAGAGTAAAAGCATAAGAGAGTAAAAGGGGTAAGAGCATCTAAGGCAAGAGCTAAGAGACAAGAGGTAAGAGCAAGAGTAAGAGAGGTAAGAGCTAAAACAGCAAAGTTCCCATTACAATATAATAAATCTTCTTCTGTGTTGAATATTCTGATTCTCACTAACCAATCTAGTACAAGACACAAATCCTACAGCATTTCCATACCACCTGTAAGAATCATTACATTACCATACTGTGCTACATTTTAAACCCTAAAAACTCCTCTGTGGACCCCTTCAGTAGAGGCTGCTCTGACCCTGGGACCTGCCTGCAAGCAGAGGGAATTGTTTCATCAAAAAGGGATTACTTTCAGCGGCCACACCGTTGTTTTCCCGTTGTTCAGTAACTAAGGGATCTCATAGCTTGCTTTCATTTCAATCTCGCTTATAGTTTCCATATTCTCAAAATCTTTTGCCAGACAATCATATTTGTAAGGCTTTCCTGTTTCATCTTCCCCAACACCCCAGAGCCGGCGCTGCTCCGGCCGTGGGGCAGAGGGGGTGCGAAAGGCGGATCCGGGATTGGAGCGGGAGGAAGGGGAGGGAGAGGAGAAGGGGAGGAGCAGGAACAGGAGCAGCACGGAGGGAGCAGCCCGAGGAGGAGCAGCAGCAGGGCAAGGAGCATTGCGGGGTTCCACGGCGAGCCCGCAGCTCGGCTGGGCCCGGCAGCATCGCATTGCCCCGCGTCCCGCAGGTGAGCGCCGAGGGGAAGCGGCAGCTCCGGGAGGGTTTTTGGGGGGGGAAGAGGGGGATTCTGCTGGGGTTTGGACCTTGCCGATTCCGGAGTTGTGAAAAGTGCGTATTGTATGGCTCTATGCAGATATTTACTGTGGGAATCCATAGAATCAGAGGCTTTTGGGAAAGCTGCAAAAGGCAGGCCTCAGAGACAGCAGAACTGTGAGTAGGGCACAGCCATGAGATAGGTCAGCAGAAAAATTATTTAAACTGTAGAAAAAGCAAGGGCAAATAGAACAATGGCCTGTATATTAACGCTTGTCTGAATAGCTCTCTAAGCTGCAGAAAGTTTATCTAGCAAGATATTAGGAAAGTTGAAGCTTAAGAATGGAGCTCAGTGCGTTGTGTTTTAAGGCTTACAAGCAGGTATTGTATTCGAAATAAGCAAGCATTGTTTTAAGCAAACATGGTGTGTGAAAAACGGCAATCGCTTGTTTTTAAAATTTTAAAAGTTTAATAGTAATAAAATAGTTCTACAAATATTAATACAATTAGAGTAATAATAATTTGGACAATTTGAATTAGGACAATACGAGACAACAAATATAAAGAGTTACGGACGTCTGGGTACCTTTTTCTGGGCAGCACAAGCCCAAAAAAGGACCCCCGCTAACAAAGATTAACCCTTAAAAACAATAGCCCATTGCATATTCATACACCTCATAGATGACGCATAAATTCCATTCAAGCATTCAAACACAGGATTCTGTGGTTCTGGTCAGTGTCAGCTTCTTCCTCTGAATCCTAACAGCGCCTTTGAGGCGGGAAGCAGTTCGTTTCTTCTGATAAGAGAGCAATAAATTCTTTTTCTCTGAAAGATTTAGGTGTCCTGTGGCTGCTATCTTGCTGCAAGTCCTTTCTTTAAAAAAGTATCCTACATAGCATCGTTTCTGTGTTAACAATTTTTATAACCTGAAACTATATTTGACACGGTACTTAAGAGAATTAATACAGCATAACTTTCTAACGCAACACATATAATATTCATTTTAATATTTGCAAAAAGCCAATCATAAAATACAGGCATTTTCACATTTACCATATGTATTTTGATGTATTGATCAGTAGTGCTGTATTAACAGTTTAATAATAAATGTAGTCTTGTAATTAAAAGGTAACTTTTGTAGTTAAAAGAAGAACTATGTCAGTGAGGTTTTTTTAAAGAAAGGAATGAGGCACTTGCATCAGATAGCAGCCACAGGACACCTGAATCTTTCAGAAAAAAGAATTTTTTGCTCTCTTTTCAGAAGAAACGAACTTCTTCCTGCCTGGAAGGGGCTGTTAGGATTAGAGGGAAGAGGTTGATGATGGCCAGACAGAATCCTGTGTTTGAATGGAATTTATGCATCATGTATGAAGTGCATGAATATGCAACGGGCTATTGCTTTTAAGGGTTAATCCTTTGCTAACGGGTGTCCTTTTTCAGGCTCGTGCTGCCCAGAAAAAGGTACCCAGATGTCCGTAACTCGTTATGTTTGTTGTCTCGTATTGTCCTAATTCAAATTTTCCAAATTATTATTACTCTAATTGTATTAGTATTTGTAGAACTATTTTATTACTAATAAACTTTTAAAATTTTAAAAACAAGTGATTGGCATTTTTCACAGGAGTTGAGTCCCAAATATATTTTGGTGTCGCTGAGAGAGGTATTTTTAATTCATTTGATGAGGGGATATTTTTGGATCTCTCAGGAATGCAAAGGGGAGCAGGGGAAGTGTTGAGTGCCTAGAGTGGGGGGATGCTGGGGAAAGGGGACCCTGGAACACCTGATATAAAATTTCAATGGTCAATCCAAATTTTACTTCTATACCTTTTATTTTAAAGCAAGCAAGCAGCGCTGGGTGGCCGGGGAGTCACTGCTCCACTCACAGCACACACAGTTCAGTAAAGTATATATACTGTTTTTAAGCCTACAAAGCAGTTTCTAATGTGCTTGGTTAGTCCAAATTAGCAAATATCAATAAGCTGGGAGCAGTAATTTCATAATATTTCTAGGTTATCCTTGATTCCTATCCTTGTGGTTGTCTGGAGGGAGGCCTTACACTGGTGTCTGCTACATGATTTTGTCAAGTGCATCAAGCTTTTTATTATACATAAGCTTTTAATTGCTTTGTTGCAATATCTCTTAGCTTTACCCCAACTTCCTCTAATTTGTTCTAAGCATCAGTCATCTTGCTGCCTCATCTCTTTTGCTCTACTATACTTCTTTGATTTTGATGCTTTTTTTGGCTGTTTGGTCAGAAAGTTTCAAAACCTTTCTTTGTGTCTGTTTTGGACACAGCAGATAGAAGCATTTGCTGATTCCATTGCCAATTGGCACAAATCACAAAAACAATTTCCACAGAATCAGGGGAGGGTGACCCCTGGGACCCCCCAAAACCCCCTCATCATGTCTGAGCAGGACCCGGGAGAGGGGGGGATGCCCAGGACCCACGGGCCCCCCAGCAGCTCTGAGAAGAGGGACCCCCATAACCCCAAAGTGAGGACACTGGAAACAGGGAACTCCTGGGAGAGGTTTTTGGACTCCTTGATTTTTGGAGGTATTTCTGGCCACCAGACACCCGGTGACTTCTAGAGATGGACTTGCCCAGTGGGACCATCAAAGGCAGTGCACTCACATCTTGTTTTTCCCCCAAATCAGGATTTCCCATTCCCAAACCTCATCTGGATGGAGAAGGCTGTGAGGAAGAGGAAGATGCCCCAGGGCACTGAGGCAGGTGAGGAGGAAGTCAGTGCCCCTTTTCCCCTCTGTCCTGCTCCATCTCCCAGCCCAGCACGGCCCCAGCTGCAGCACAGCCCCACTGCTGATGCTGTCCAGCCAGGGATGCACTGGGGGGATCTCCTTCCCCTTCCCTGTGGCACGGAGGCAAATCCCATCCTCTTCTTGTCCTTCCTCCCCCAGGGAAGGAGCTGAGGATGGAGACCAGGGAGGACAAATCGCCACAGCAGAACCTGGTGGAAGAGGCCGTTTTGAGTGGCTCCAGGGCACAGGAATCCACCGGGGAGGAAAAGCCCCGGAGATCCCACAGGAGGAGGGGCTGCAAACCCAGCCCAGGGTGCTCCGAGGAGGAAAGACCCACCCTGAGCCAGGAAGGCAGCCAGAGATCTGGCCAGAGCGCTGAGGTGGTGGTCCATGAGCAGCTTGATGATGGCAAGAAGCCCCACCAGTGCTTGGAATGTGGGAAGAGTTTCGGCAGGAGCGACCACCTGCTCATCCACCAGAGGACCCACACCGGGGAACGGCCCTATGAGTGTGGGGAATGTGGGAAGAGCTTCAGGATCAGCTCCCACCTGATCGTCCACCAGAGGATCCACACCAGTGAACGGCCCCACAAGTGTGGGGAATGTGGGAAAGGGTTCAGGATCAACTCCAACCTGATCGCCCACCAGAGGATCCACACCAATGAACGGCCCTATAAATGTGGAGAATGTGGGAAAGGGTTCAGGAGGAGCTCCAGCCTGAAACTCCACCAGATGATCCACACTGGGATACGACCCTTTGTGTGTGGGGAGTGTGGGAAGGGCTTCCGTGACAGCTCCCGCCTGATAATCCACCAGACAATGCACACTGGGGAGTGCCCCTACACGTGCTCAGAGTGTGGGAAGAGCTTCATTGAGAACTCCAGCCTGATTCTGCACCAGAGGATCCACACTGGGGAGAGGCCCTACAAGTGCAGGGAATGTGGGAAAAGCTTTAGGCAGAGCTGCCATCTGAATGCCCACCAGAGGATCCACACTGGGGAGAGGCCCTATAAGTGCAGGGAATGTGGGAAAAGCTTCATCGACCCCTCCGGCCTGAGTGTCCACCAGAGGATCCACACTGGGGAGAGGCCCTACAAGTGCGGGGAATGTGGGAAAAGCTTCTGTCAGAACTCTAAGCTGACTGCCCACCAGAAAATCCACACTGGGGAGAGACCCTATGAGTGTTCTGGGTGTGGGTAGAGGTTTCAGAGCCGATACCATCTCCCCAAGCATCAGCAGATTCACACAGAATAGAGGCCCTTCTGCTGCCCTGACTGCAGGAAGGGCTTTTAGAAAAACTCCACCCTCGTCACCCACCAGTGGATCCACACTGGGGAGAGGCCCTGACAGTGTCCCAAGTGTGGGAAGAGCTTCTCCCAGAACTCTGCCATGACCCAACACCAAGGGAGGCAGCAGTAAGGGATGCCCTACAAGTGCCCTGTGTGCAGGAAGAGTGTTACCTTGATTTTTAAAGATTTTCTGAGCCTTCTAATGTTTACATTCTTGTAGCAAACTTTCTCAAACACTTTCTGTAAATAACTTCTTGTTTGGCATTCTTTTATGGAAGAAGAAAAATTTGATGGACTGTTGGTTTGTCCGGTGTCATTGGAGAGGTGGCACTTTCACCCTCCAATCCACGGTCACTTTTAGAAAACTATAAATGTTGGAGTCAGGAAATAAACTTCCCTTTTCTTCCCCTTGAGAGCAGCAGTGTGTGCGCTCGTGTTGTTTTGTGTCCTGCAATGACAGGAAGAGCTTTGAGCGCTGCTTCAACTCCATCCCCCATTGGGGACCCCCACTGGATGGTCCACAGTGATCCTCGCTGTGCAGAGACTTGGTCATCCATGGTCCTGGTGATCCATGTTGGGAAGACACCTGGCTGGTGGTCTCCACATCTTCCTGGCTCCCCTTGGGCACTTGGACACGGCCAGAGAAAAATCCATTGGGATGCAAACAGACATCAGAATTTCACAGGGGACAGCACAGTTTTTTACTTTTGACACCAAAAAAGTCTCACCTTTTGCATCCAATCATTGCTTCGAGTGGCATCCAGAATTCCAAATGGTGTTGGAGGTCTTTTCCAACCTGAATCATTCCATGATTCTAATTCTCTCTGGCCCACCAGCATCTTCCACAGCCAAATGGTGATTGACTGGGGCAAAACCCAGGATTTTGGAGACAATGGAGTGGAAATCTTTCTAGAAAAGGTCCTTTCTACCCGCCCAGGCACACGGATACTCAGCCAGCATGGACACGTAAATGCTTTTATTTTGGCCTTTATTTTCGTTCATTTTTCATTATCCTTCACCCAACACTGGGGTAAATATAAAGACATTTAACTCACACACACATGGTGACATTGTGGGACATGGGTGGGGACATGGTAGGGATGGGGACAAGGACGTGGGTGGGGATGTGGTGGGGATGGGGACAAGGACCTGGTGGGGATATGGTGGGGATATGGTGGGGATGGGGTCAAGGACATGGCCGTGGATGGCGATATTGGGCATGGGGGGGTGTCACAGATAGAGATGGTGACATGGGGCTCTATGGCCATGGAAGAGGAAATGGGGGACATGGCCATGGATGGTGACACAAGTGGCCTAGAGACAAGTCCACAGGTTGACACGTCCATGCCATGGGGTGTCCCATGGCCAAGGACAACACATCCCCACCACCACCATGATACTGTCCCTTTCATGCTACCATTTATTCCCTGCTCCTCCCCACTGTCACCCCACTGTGAACCCAGCCAGGGACAGGGGTGACATTTGGGGACACTCCTGTCCCCACTCCAGCGCATACCTGGGGCCAGCAGAGAAGGGGACGAAGGACGACGGGGACCGTTCCTTGCTGTTCTCCAGACTGAACCTTAGAGGACTGAACACCTGGGGTGACACCGACACAGTCACACTGAGGGGACACAGCTGTCACCACCCTGGTGACAGGGACACCTCATAGGGTGGCCCTACCTCAGGCTTGGGCCAGAGGTCTGGGTTGTGGTGGGTCCTGTAGATGCTCATCAGGCAGATGACCCCTGGTGGGATGGGAATGGCCACTTTAGGGACAGCAGATGAGGGTGGGTGGTGACACTGGGGACACCCTGGCCATGCCATACCCTTGGGGATGACACAGCCATCACACAGGGGGATGTCCTCGGTGCAGCGCCAGGACACAGCAGTGACAGGAGGGTGCAGCCGCAGGCTCTCCTTGATGCACATGGTGGTGAAGGGCAGCTGGGACAGGTCGTCCCTGGGGACAAGCAGGGGTGGCACCGTGTCCCCGAGCCACATGACCAGGGTGGCCCTGGGGACATCTCACCATTCAATGTCTGCAGTGTCCCGGCCAGCCAGGAGCTCCTGGACCTGCTGGCGGCATCGCTCCTGGTGCTCAGGATGGCCGGCCAGGTTGTAGAAGGGCCATGCCAGGCCACTGGCCGTGGTGTCATGGCCTGTGGGGACACTGGGTGAGTGAGGGGACACTGGGGTGGCTCCTCCCCAATGGCACCTGCGAGCTCGTGCTCACCCTCAAACATGAAGGTGTCAGCCTCAGCCGTGATGTCCTCGTCCGATAGGGTGCGGCCATTCTCGTCCTGCAGGGGCAAGAGGAGCCACGGGCCACTGGGGCCACCAGTCTGTGGGCCACCTGGGGCCAAATCCCATCCATGGCCACCACCCTATGGCACCACCATCCCACTGGCCACCAGCTCTATGGTCAGTGCTGCCCACGGCCACCACTGTTCCCCTGTGGCCACCAGTCTATGCCCAAGCTCCCCATGGCCACCAGCATCCTGCTGGCCTCTATGGCCAATCCTTCCATGGCCACCACCACTCTTGATCACTTCCATGTCCCCATGGCCACCAGCCCAGCCCCACCTTGGTGAGCAGCAGGATGTACTCGCTGGGCCGTCTGCACCAGGGACAATGGGGGGACACTGTGGCCACCAGCATGGATGATAGCAGGACCATTGGGGCCACCAGAATGGCCAACAGGGACAGTGATTGGACAGGATGGCCAGTGGGGACCATGGCAGAGCCAGCACAGCTGCCAGGATGGCCAGCAGGGACAATGGTAGGGTCACCAGGGCCACCAGGATGGTGTCATGATCCGCTCGTACAAGCAGGGGTCATGATGGTTCGTTAACTGATCTCAGAGTGCAAAAGCAACACGGAAGGGGATTTTGGTATTAATCACAACAAATGCACCTTTTATTGAGTGCCCACAGCAGATGTGATGGAAGGATTAGAAAGGAGAATAAAGGATAGAGAGAGAGAGAGAAAGAGGGGAGGAATAGCTGCCAATGGAGAGACGAAACCCTCGTGGTCCAGCCAATAGATCCGTCTTGTCACGTCAGGGAGAATCTCAAAGTCTTGGTTCTATTGTAGTCCTCCACCAAGGGGGGGAACAGGTAAGTCTATTGAAACCACCGAGAGGGAACAGGTAAGTTTACAGACAGTCCATGTTCTCAGCAGTGAGCGAGACCAATTGTTTTCTTGGTCCAGGGAACACACCTGCAGGCAACACTTGGCAAACATCTCGCTTCAGTCCGGCCAGCCCCTGTGTTAGAGTTATAGGGGTGTCAGTCTCAGCCCTTGGGAGGGGGCTTCAGTCTCCGTCCATCACAGTGGTCGTGAGGCAGCTGAGGGAAACCTCAGAGTGTCTCTTACAGATGATCAGTGGGGACAGGTGACAATCACTCCTGGCCGTGGCTCTCGTGGCTGAAGATGCACTTCTGGAGCGTGTCTAGGGTGAGGAGGCTCAGGGGCTGCAGCACCTCCAACTCCACCGGCCCCCACCAGCTGCCACTGCTGCTGCCGCCCACTTATGGGGAAGGACTGGGTTGGGGAGGGAACAGGGAGGAGATCAGGGACAGGAGATACATTTGGGGGTGGGACAGGGGTGGGAGAGGGGGAGGAGTTGAAGAGAGGGTGTGGAACAGGAATGTGGTGATGAATGAGGGGTGGGGTTGGGATTTGGGGGCAGCTTTGTGTTTGGGGTATGGGACAGTACAGAATTTGGGTACAGGATGGGGCTCGGGGTGCAAGACAGGACTCAGGATGCAGCAGTGGGTGCAGGACAGAATTTTGGGTGCAGGACTGTCCTACGGTGACGTTATGATGCTTGTATCCCCATCCATGTGTTCTGTTTATGCTGGATATTATGTTTGTGCCTTCAAGACTGGCTCTAAAGAGTGAAGTTTTGTTTTGGTTTTATCAGCCGCTCCCCCGTGGCTGGCAAGACACAGAGACGGGGCAGTACATGGTGCTGCTTTTGCTTTTTGCTTGGCTTTTTGCTTTGCTCTTGCTTTTGTTTCTGCTCATTAGTTAGTTTAGCTAAGCAGTCTGAATTTTTCCCTGGACTGTTTTCCTTTCCCTTTTTTGGAACCACTCAAACTGCTCCAGACTGGGCCCTGGGAAACACCGAGAGTTTGCACCTTGTGGCTGCAGCAGCTGCCCCAGCACCGGAGGGACTGAAAACAGAGCGACCACTCCCAAGAGAGACTTTCTGAATTTGTCATCTTTTTCAGAGTGGTGAAAGAGTGTTGTCACCTGGTATTGTTCATTCTGTGTGCTGGGGGTGCTTTGCCTGTTAAATGAACAGGTTCTTTCCACTTCTCTCCAGGGAATCCTTCCTGACGCAGTTGTGGGGAGGGGCAATGTGCCTTTCCTTTCTGGAGGAGCCCCTTTGGAGGTTTTCTCCCAAATTTGCCCTAAACCAGGACAAAATTTGGTGCCCAATGCATGGGGCTTGAGAGAGAGTGGAAAAAACCCTTGGCTGACTGCATTTTGGTTGCCATTACTCTGTGTTGGTATCAAGCAGTTAATGGCCATGTTTTTTGAATTCATAATGTCTCTTGGGGTGGAGGCTTGCATGCATTTCTGGTCCCCAGGTGCAGAGGATCATTAATGGGACATCACAGCATGATCAATATGATCAAGTGAAACCAATTTATTACAAAAAGCAAGCCATCTTTATACTGTTCTCTATTGTTCACACCTCAAGCTAATACATGATTGGTTAAATCCTTTTTACGCACGCATTTTGATATTTCAGTTAATTTTAGTTAGTCTTTCTTCTTCAGGCATCTCGCTGTGGTTTTCTTGTCTGCCTTTGCATCCTGAACCGTCTGCTGGTGAGCGTGTTCTCCTTCTTTGGTGTCCTTCAAGGGCATGGTGACCTTACTCAGGTTCTATGAAGGCTGCATTGTGCATATGTTGCATATGTCCATTGTGCTGCAAAAAACCCTCAGCACTCCTCCCAATGCTTTCTGGTCATTCAAGTGCCCTTCAGCTGACTTGTTTCATGCTTTGAGCTTCAGAGAATTGCCTAATATTTCTGAAGCTCAAAAAAATAGCATATTAGTCAACATCTTAATTGTGTTTATATCTCACAGAATTACCTTTTCTTTTGTCTTTGTCTGAAACTGTTGCTGTACGGAAATCTCTGGGGGATAGTGGACATGTCAGATAGTTCTGGGACATCCCAGAGCACGTGGACCTTGGCTCTGCACAGGAGAGCTCTTCATCCCCTTTCTCTCTTTTCCTCCCTGTGGGCATGGAGGGAGCTCCTGACTTCAGCGTGTGACTCGTGTGTGCAAAGAGCAAATCTGGGCAGAATTGGGGCGGGGAGGGTTTGGGGGGACCTTGGGATCTGTGCTGGGCACAGAAGATGTTTTCCATTGCTCTGAGACTGTCTGCTGTGGAAAGTGGATTTAATATCCAGCAGAGAAATGACTTTTGCATTTGATGGAGCTGTGCCTTCCCTTGGCTTTGTTGGCTGACAAGAAATTAACACCCCTCTGTGTCTCGGGCAGCTCCTTCTCCAAGGAAAGCAGGTGGGAGCTGGAACCAAGGAGCTGAAAGCTGCAGGTGCAGCCTGGGCTGGAGGGAGATCAGATTTGCACAAGGCTGCTCTGAGTGCCAGGGCTTGGATGGGGGAAATGGTGGGGTGGGGGTGGGGACAGAATCTGATTGATTGTCAGCCATGGAGGGTCTTGATTTTCATATCTACTCAAACAGCATGAGGATGTACTTGGATTCAGTGTCAATTGAAGATTGCACATATCAATTTATGAACAGGGAAAAAAACCTAAACGGGACCTAAGAAATCTTTTCTCACTGTTTTTTAAAATAGAATATATTCAGTTGGAATGCACTTCTGAAATCTGCCTAATTAACCACACAAGATTTGAAAACTGAAATCAAATTATCCCCAGAGGCTTGGCTTGTTAAATTGTTCTGAATGTTACTGAGCCCTGGGACACTGAATTCCTGCACTGAAGAGCTGAAGGCTGAACAAGCCTCTGGAGCAGGAAAATTCAGCAGCAGCCTCCAAGTTGCTGAGGATGTCAGCAGCCCCCACTGAGGCCATCCCTGCCCAGAGACCGTGGGGGAATGGGCAGACAAGGAGAGCGTCCCTGGGGCTGGGGCAGCACAACTCAGAGGCACCAGAGACTCCAGCTGGGAAATGGAGTGTGGAATGTGGCTGGGAGCTCAAAAGAACAAAACAGCCTTTACTGCAAACTTTAGAAAAATCAGAGAAACTTTTGCAAAAGGTTTAGTATGACATTCAATCAACAAAAACCAATTCTCAAAGCACTGACTTGGCCCATTCACCTTCACAAACTCTTAGCTTCATCAATTTTAAGTTACTCAAATTCTACAAGAAGCGTGAATTAAAAAGAGAGAAAGACAAAAAAGATACAGAGGAGCACACACACAGCTACCAACTCCTGGATTCCTGCAGTGTTCAGATAGAAATTCCAAGAGGAGGTAGGGTCAAGATGTGTGCTTGCCTTGTGGTCAGCCTTTAATACCCCTTGGTTTCCCTGGGCCCTTCCCCCAGGTGGGCCTTGGGCTCATTTGGTCCCTCAGGAGCTGGGCTGGGGGCTGCAGAGGTGGCTGTGGAGCATTGCCTGTGCTGTGCCAGGGACTGGCAGACACTGCTGGGCTGGGATAGAGGCTCTGGGGGTACTGGGGTCACAGGGCAGGGCTGGGCTGGGGTTCCAGGGCAGGGCAAGGCTGGACCTGCCCCTTCTTCCCCCACACACAAAATGTTTCGAGCCAACAATCTCCTCCAGTCTGTCACTACAGGGAATGCTGGAAGTGAAATCCCATTTGTGGCCATGGGCACCTGGTTCAGAAGGACAGTTCTTTTCCATAGGAAGGAAAGCACAGAGCTCCAAGGTTTGAAAGGCAGGTGAGAACCTCAGTAGGCCAAGGCCAGCCAGACATGTCAGGAATGGCAGATTTTTTTTGTGAGCAGTCTTTGAATTTAGGGAATTTTGGAGGTGGAAACCCAATCTCGGCCATGGGAACCTGGAGAGGCAGGACAGTTCTTTCCCACGGGAAGGAGAGCACGGAGCCTCCCTCAGTGTTTTGGGGATAGATGAGAAGTGACTATTGTGAAACCACTGTCAGCCAGATTTGTCCTGGCAATATTCCTATGGGAACAATCTCTGGATATAAGGAAATTTGGAGGCGAAATCCCAATTCTGGCCATGGGTGCCTGGAGCAGAAGGACAGTTCCTTTCCATTGGGAAGGAAAGCACAGAGCCCCAGTGTTTCAGCAGCAGATGAGAAGTGACCCTCAACATGCACAGGTCAGCTGGACCAGTCAGGCAGTCTATGGGAGGCCAAACCAGCCAGAGCTGTTCTGTGCTTCCTTGGTTTTATGGGGCTCCACAGTGTCACAATGGTCCCTTGGTCTCACAGGACCCCACAGTGTCACAATGGTCCCTTGGTTCCATGGCCCTGTGCTGCTGCATTCCCCCCTCCCCTTCTCAGGCCACCCTGCCAGCTGAGAAATGCTCCTTGGGCCTCGGCCTTGGCCAACAGCCCCTGGGCTCAGCCCCTCTGCAGCTCATCACAAACACTGTCTGCTCCAGGCACTGCTGCTGCCCAACCAGCTCCTGGTTTCTGTAGGAGCAGCCTGGGAACTGTTTTTGTTCCCTCAGTGGCACAACATCCCTGTTCTCACACTGCCAAAGAAAGCTGTTGATGCCAAGTGCGGCCAGGATGAACCATTGCTGGGACTGCAGCCCCTCTCTTGGGGCCCTGCACACAGCGCTCCAAAAGGAGCCCTTGGAGCTCTCCTGGGCCAGTGATTCCCTCTGAGTGGGGCCTCTCCCAGCCGGGAACTCTCCCGTTTGCTGCACTCGGGGATCTCAAACAACGATGGAGCCTGGGCCAATCCCCCCACTCCTCCAGGCTCAATCCTTTGCCCTTTGCTGGGGAGATGCCAAAGGATCCACAGGGAGCATTCCCTGCCCTCCGGGGAACTGCTTACGGGTGCCTTGCACTGTATCTTTGTGTCTGTGTGCACACAGGAGTGCCTGTGCTGGAGAAATGTTGCAGAAATGCTGCTTTCTGAGGGGCTTGAGTGCCTTGGACAGCTGAGTCAGTCAGGCCTGTAAGTAAGGTTACATCATGACAAATAAGTTAAGTTAAAAAGGGTATTGTTTCTTTTTTTGCAAAGTTTACTATGTTATAAGCTAAGTTTAATATTGTTTAATGTTATTCCACTATTAAATCCTTAAGTCATTGGTTGTAAGTGAGGTTAAATGCTGTTAAGCTCTGTTCTTTTCCTAAATTGTGAAGTTGAAGATATCAGTTAAGGTTAAGGTATCAGTGAAGTCCTGTTAAGTTTGACCTCTGTCAAGCTTTTATTTCTTTATTCATTTTATCCTTGCCCTCACTGTCCTTGTGTCTCACACACACTGGGACAGTTCTCAGCTCATTTCTGTTTGATTGCCTGGATTCTGTTTGGTTTTGTTGCTGCTTTGTTTCTTTGGTGTGCCTGAAGTGTCCAGTCAGGAGCAGAGTGACTCTTGGCAAGGAACTTTGTGCTGCTGTCCCTTAATATTAAATCTGGTTTTTGCTGCTCCCTTGCCAGGGATTTTTAGCGCTCTCAAGCCCTCGTTCGTAACAGGGTGAAGGAGCCCTGGCCAAGGCTCTGGCCCTGGGGCACACGGGGACGCTGCCGGGGGGTCCCTGTCCCCCTGTGCCACCCCCGGGGCCCTGGCCCCCCGTCCCCATGTCAGGCTCTGGGGTCGATCTCGTGGAACATCCTCTGGGGGAGGCTGCGGGGCCGGGGGCGGGGGGACCCGGGGGGACAGGGGACCCCACTGTGCACGAGCAGGGTTGGACTGCTCTGGGGGGAACTGTGAGGGGGGCCGGGGCAGAGTGACCTCCCCAGTGACCTCACACAGCCCCTGTGATGTCACACTGCCCCTGTGATGTCGCACTGACCCTGTGATGTCACAGCCCCTATGATGCCACACAGCTCTTTTGCAATGTCACACAGCCACCAGTGATGTCACAGTCCACTCTGGGTTGTCACACAGCCCCTGTGATCTCACACAGCTAACTATGAGATGTCACCCTACGATGTGCTACATCTGCTTTGTGATGTCACAGAAGTCTCTGTGATGTCACAACCATCTCTATAATGTTACACAGCCACCCAGTGGTTTCACAACCCATTCTCTGATGTCACAGAGCCACCCTCGATGATGGCAGAGTCTGCTCTATTGCCTCACACTATGATGTCACAGACAGCTTTGTGATGTCACAAACCCCTCAGTGAGGCCACAAGACCTTTTCTGTGATGTCATACTGGCACTCTTTAATGTCACAGCACATACTTTGAACCTCACAGCCAGCTCTATGATGTCATCCAGCCATGCCATGGTGCCACAGCCTGCTCTGTGATGTCACAGAATCCCCTCCATGATGCTGTAGCTGCTCAGTGACTTCCACAACAAACTCTCTGATGTCATAGACCAATCTGTTGACTTCAAAATTGCTTCCTAGAGCACTATATTCTAATAATTGATAAAGCTCCTGAACTGTGGAGTAAATAACTCAAGTTAAAATCTTTCTTTCCGATCAAGATCAGAATCAATCAGAGCTGTATTTATATAAATATATCTGGTATTCCATCATTAATCCTGTGGGACAAATTGGGTTAAAGTTCAATTCTACCTGTCCAACCTTTTACACATAAACCTTTGACAAATTCTTGGGCTGGGATTGGATCCAGCTGTTGCCAGTCTCCTCTCTTAGAAGAAATTTTAGCAGTCTAGGAGCCCTGCAAGTGTTTGAGGATCCATGGTGGCTGTTTGGTGTACTTTCTGCATCTCAGGTCTCAGCAGGAGTTTCTCCAATAAAGAAATAAAGCTTTTGCCTGAAGCTCCCACTGTGCCCATGACAGGAACCCCTGTGAGTGTCTGGGACATCCCGGCTCTTTGGCAGCCTGGGGACTCCTGGGATGTCATCGTGGAGCCCCCGTGAGTGCCTGTGACAGATCGGTGCCTTTGCGGCCCAAGGTCCCCTGGGATGTCACCATGGAATGGCTGTGACTGCCTCTGACCACAGGGCTCTTTACCATCCCCAGAAAGCCCTGGAACGTCTCCATGGAGCCCCTGTCTCTGCCTGTGACATTCCAGCTCTGGAACAGCCTGGAGACTCCTGGAAAGTCCCCATGGAACCCCTCTGAGGGCCTGTGACAAATCTGATTCTTAGCAGGCAACCATCGCCAGGACCCTGTTGCTATGGTCAGTTTCCATAGCAACCATCACAAACCCCTTGTTGCTATGGTCAGTTTCCATGGCAACCATCACCAGCTCCCTGTTGCTATGCTCAGTCCCTCGGCAGCTCCATGGAGACCCCATGCCAGGGGTGGTTGCCATGGACACCAGCTCAGGCTTGCAGCCAGAGCCCGTTGCCATGGCAACCATTGGCAGCCCCATCCCCAGGCTCACGGGATCCCAGAACCACAGAATTGGCTGAGCTGGGAGGGACCCATCAGGATCCTCCAGTCCAACTGCTGGCCCTTCATGGGACACCCCAACAATGCCAGCCTGGGCCTGGCAGCGCTGTCCAAACACTGCTGGAGCTCAGAGAGCCCTGGAGCTGGGACCCTTCCCTGGGGAGCCTGGGCAGGGCCTCAGCAGCCTCTGGGCAAAAACCTTTTCCTGACATCCAACCTGAGCCTGCCCCGACTCAGCTGCAGCCGTTCCCTCCACTCCTGTCCCTGGGCACCAGAGGGAAGAGGTTCCCACAGCCCCAGCCAGGGACCCGCTCCCAAGGCTGTTGCCATGGCCACCAGGGCTGGGACCAGCTGGGATGCTCGGTTTCCACGGGCAGGGGTTCAGGAATGGGATTCCCCAATTTCCTGCTCTAAAATCGCGCTGCCCTCACTGCCCTCCCGCCTCCCATGGTATGCACAGAAGGGAAAGATCCTGGGCTGGGATAAGAACAAGTTATTTATTGGGAACTGCAACGAGATAAGGAACAAATGGAACAGAAAAACTATTGATCACAGAAGGGATTAAGAAAACTTTTTACAGGGAAAACTAAAACACAGCTGACTGGCTCTTCCCAGCAACATATTTCCCCCACCTGGAAAGGACACCCTTCTTCTCAGGGAGAGAGAGTCCCTTTCCTGCCCCTGGCATGTACCTGAGGTGAGAGTGAATGTAATGACAGGGCCATGGCCAGACCCTCATGTACTTCAGTTCTACATCATACCATTGACAGGGGACGGTATTGGGGCAGTTGTCTTCCCAGCATGGATCATAGGGAACATGGATCAACTGCGCTCTTCCCAACGTTAGACCTCGACTGGGGATGAAGCTGGAGCAGTTCACAAAGCCCCTCCTGCAGCTGGGGCACTCACAGGGCTTCCCTTAGTGGTGCCTCCGTTGGTGTTTTGTCATGTTAGACCTATGGGTGAAGCTCTTCCCACACTGGGGACACTCGTAGGGCCTCTCCCCGGTGTGGATGTGTTGGTGGGTGATGAGGTGGGAGTTTTGCTTGAAGCCCTTCCCACAGTTAGGGCAGAGGAAAGGCCTCTCCTTGGTGTGAATCCGCTGGTGCTGGAGGAGATGGTAGCTGGTCCGAAACCTCTTCCCACACTCAGGACACTCGTAGGGCCTCTCCCCAGTGTGGAGGCATTGGTGTGTCACAAGGTTGGATCTGTAGCTGAAGCCCTTCCCACATTCTCCACACTCGTAGGGCCATTCCCCACTGTGGATCATCTGGTGGCAGATCAGGCTGCTGCTCTGCCTGAAGTTCTTCCCACACTCCAAGCACTTGTGGGGCTTCTCCCCATCATGAAGCTGCTCCTGGGCCATCAGCTCCAAGAACTGGCTGAAGCTCTGTCCACCTTCCTGGCTCTGGGTAAGTCTTTCCTCCTCAGAGCAACCTGGGCAGGGTTTGGAGCCCCTCTTCCTTCAGGATCTCTGGGGATTTTCCTCCGCATTAGAATTCTGCACTATGGAGTCACTCAAAACGGCCTCTTCCATGAGGTTCTGCCAAGGAGATTTTTCCTCCCTGGTCTCCATCATCAGCTTTTTGTCTAGGGAAGGAAGGGCAAGGAGAAGATGGGATTTGCCTCCATTCCAGAAGGAAGGGGAAGGAGATTCCCCCAGTGCATCCCTGGCAGGATGGTCTTGGCACCAAGGTTGTCCTGCAGCTGGGGGCTGTGCTGGGCTGGGAGATGGAGCAGGAGAGAGGGAGAAAGGGGCACTGACTTCCTCCTCACCTGCCTGGGTATCCCAAGGCTCCTTCCTCTTCCTCTCAGCCTCCTCCTCCATCCAATCAAGGTTTGGGAATGGGAAATCCTGTTCTGGGAAGAAAACAAAGGGTGCACACATTGTCTTTTGTTCTGGTTTGAAGGCAAACCTGGGGGAGACTCTAAGTCAGAATTACAATTTAATAAGAAAGTGAAGACCAAGGCAATGATACAGAAACTCTGCCTTAAACTGACAGAGTCAGGATATAACCTGACACCCTGGTGGTCAGGGTGGTGGCAGCAGTGCCATTAAATGGTGGCTGCAGTCCTGTTGGAGTGATGAACGTGATTCTGTCAGAGCAGTGATCCTGCAGAAGGGTCTGGTCTTCCTCTGGAGGTCCAGTGGTGGTTATGGAGCTCTTGTCCTCTGGCAATCCAGTAGCCAAGGTGCTCCTGGTGTTGCAAGTCTCAGCTCATATCCAGGTAGGAATGCTTGGATCCTCCCCCTGGGCGGAGCATCCCACAATGGGATGATGGAATTTTATCAGCCCTGCAGTGACACTCAATGGCCCATTAGCAGAAGATATCTCCCCTGGAGAGCGTTATCAGGGGTGAGTCATGGAAGAGATAAAGAACACTGGCCAACCTGTTTATAGCAGTTGATGAAGGTGGGGATTGAAAACATGCATTTGGTTACATCTTGCATGGCAACCTGAAGAAGCTCAGCTCAAGTAGCTAAATTCCCAAATAACTCCAGAATTCACAGGTTTGTGGGCTTTGTCAAATGTGAGAATCATTATTCTCTTCATTCCTGTCACCTTTTTGACAGCTACACTGAGTTTCCCCTTCCTTTTAATAATATTTGTATTGGGCCAAATTTCCACTTTGCTTTTATTGGAACCTGCCAGCAGCTGATCTGTAGCTATGCAGGAACCAATGTAACTTGGAATTGCCGCAGAATTGCTTCTATTGTCAGTTTATTCATGTTTGGGATTTGTGTTTTCATCACATGTGACTTGTGGGAAATCAAATATTCATCAAGGTATTTTTTGTAGGATAAAGTTTGATTTCTGCCAAGTTTATTTTGACCAGTGCCCAGGAGATGCTCAAGGGGTCTCTGTGCCTCTCACCTGGGGGATGCTTGGGAGGGGTTTGGGGGAGTTGTCCTTGTCTCTGGAACCCCAGGCTATTCCCCATGGACTGTCCCTGTCCCTGTCACCACAGGCCATTCCCCAGGGAGGTCCGCGTCCCTCTCATCCGGGACCCTCCCAAGGGGTGATCGTGTCTCCTCTCCCCCCAGAAAAGCTCCTCTTAGGGAGCCCGGAGATATCTGGGGCTCGAGTCCAGGATCTGATGGCTCCAAACACACTTCAAAAGCTCCTCCTGGAGACCCCTGGTTGGAGTTATTTGGGAATTTAGCTACTTGAGCTGAGCTTCTTCTGGGACTTTCAGCAGCCCCTTGTGTTCTTCACCTTGGAGTGAATGAACCTTGTCAGTCTCACTGGTAACATTTGGTCCCTTTCCTCCAGTGATTTTTACAAACTTTTCAAGGAAGGACAACAAAATATTTTCTTTTTCACTGGTCACTCACAATAGCCATTTTCTTCATCATTTCTCCCCTAAGTTACCCAGGAGGAAGGAGGGACAGTGTCCAAGTTTTCAAGAGTTCTTCCAGAAGGAACCACAACCTCCTCAGAGGAAGGAACCATGCTGTTGTCAAAGACACTTGGATTCAGAGAACAGCGCCCTGAACCCACTGTGCTAAAATAATGTCACAGTCTGGTTATTCAAATTGTTATAGAGATTCCTCTGCCCCAATTAAGGTGCTAACGAGACCAAATCCAAAATGGATTTTATGAAACATTGAATGTGAGGTAGAGAGAAAGAAGGAAAGAAATAGAAAAGGGGGGAGAGCAACAGAGTGACAGGGACAGAGACCTCCCCTGGAACAGGGCAAGTGTGAAATTGTCCCCTGTGTATGTGGCCTTCCCGGGGTGGGGGTTTTACAGCTGAGCCAGTTTGGATAAGGGGGGTGGTGTTCACCCCCTGAGCAGGGATTACCCCACTGTTTCAGGTTGCCATGCTAGATGTAACCAAATGCATGTCTTCAATCCCCACCTTCATCAACTGCTATAAACAGGGGGGCCAGTGTTCTTCATCTCTTCCATGACTCACCCCTGATAATGCCCTCCAGGGGAGATATCTTCTGCTAATGGGCCATTGAGTGTCACTGCAGGGCTGATAAAATTCCATCATCCCATTGTGGGATGCTCCGCCCAGGGGGAGGATCCAAGCATTCCTACCTGGATATAAGCTGAGCCTTGCAACACCAGGAGCACCTTGGCTACTGGATTGCCAGAGGACAAGAGCTCCATAACCACCACTGGACCTTCAGAGGATGACCAGACCCTTCTGCAGGATCACTGCTCTGACAGAATCACGTTCATCACTCCAACAGGACTGCAGCCACCATTTAATGGCACTGCTGCCACCACCCTGACCACCAGGGTGTCAGGTTATATCCTGACTCTGTCAGTTTAAGGCAGAGTTTCTGTATCATTGCCTTGGTCTTCACTTTCTTA